>NC_080067.1:120666952-121304452 GCF_949987535.1 Balaenoptera acutorostrata
GTAACCCGCGTCCGAGCGCTGAGTGTCGGTAATTGTAAGGTCCCCGGCTGGCGACACAGAACATCTGCTGTTGGCCTGTTGGGGTTGATTTGGGAAAAGCAGGTTCTGTGGAAACAAACACAATGTTACTAAGAAATCTCTTCTCACTCAGAAGGAAAATTATATTAACAACAGCTACTGCAGTTAGAGAAATGTGGCTGGAAAAAGAAAACACAAAGATTTAAAAATACGGTACTGAAAGGGTTAAAGGCCACACAGTGAGTCTCACTGGGAAACTTTTTTCCCATCATGGGAAAATGATGTGCTCTAAGAAGCGAGCATGCTCTGGCTGAAGGAACAATCATCTAGGTCTGGATCGTGACCTTTTACTCTCTGCCTGACTTTCTGTGAGTTACTGAACAGTTTTGAAACGTGGTTTCCTCATCTGTAAAATGGACATAATAATGTTCATCTGACTCAACTCATAAGACATCGTGATCTGGAATGTAACATCAATTGTGTATGTGTTTTATAAACTGCAGACCACTAGAGAACACAAAAATATTTTCTGCTGACCCTTTTGAATATTTGACATAAGTAACTGAATTTCTCCTAAAGGTATTCAAAAGTGTGTGACTGAGACTGACACAGAGAGACAGCTGAATCTCCTTCTGCTATAAGATTTCTGCAGGTTGTAACAGCTTTGAAAGGAGCTAGGTATAAAGGCTACCGTCTGAGCAAGATTAACCAAATCACTGAAAATAAAAAGAAGATGCGGGATGTTTCTGAAGGATGCGTGTGATGGTAAAGAATTTCATAATATTACCCTTTCAAAAAATACAAGGTTCTTTAGTTTCCTATATAACTCATATTAAATACAAGCAGCCAAATCACGAAATTGTGAACGTTCTTATAGGAGAGCAGTAATGTTAACCTGGATGACCTATGTTGCTTTACTGTTGTTCAATTAAAAAAAAATTTGGATATAATAAATTATATTGAGATATGCTTCCAAGTTGGATTATAAATAAGGACATATCAATTTTTATGTTGTATTTACTTACAAAAAAGAACATTATAACCCTCTGGGATCTGTTTCTCGACATAGTAATTAATTTTCCAGGTTTGTAATTAAACAGTTTCAATATGTTACAATCAGGAGGTAATAACATTCAATTAAAGGCATAAGACACATTTTCCCCTTAAAATGTTTCTACCCTTGAAGTAATACCAATGAAAGAGGATAAAATAGGGTATTAACACTTTTCAATTACGCTAAATGACTTTAATCCTGCGAATGAGGTCCTACTTTAATTAGAAGCTCTTCTCTTTATTGCAACATGATGGATGTCCACTTTATTAGATTCGAGTGTGACACTGTAAGCCCACTTTACATAAACATACTATGTTATTAAACCTTTTCTAAAAGAGGTGATGTTTGCTAGCATGTCAGGAATATAATCTCAAAATGCTATTGCCTTCCTATAAAATTTGTATTACTATATAAGGCTAGACTTTTTCATACATATGAAGCATAATTTGAGAACAAGCTAATTCTCCTGTGGAATCCAAATATATTACTGAAATAAACCATCTGAAAGAGAAGGGTCTAAATTTTAAAGCCACTTGGAAATGATACAATAACTCAAAGTGTGCACTTTCCTACAATTAGCCATTAGAATACTAATTTACATAGCACTAATACATCAGATGGGCTTAATTCTCTCCGGGATCTCTTCCTCTACAATGTGTTATCAGTCCACCTTCTAAATGATTCGATGACATGAAAAATGGCATATGATTGAGGTTAACCCATCATCTTTATTCCCTGTTTGTATGACACAGGCAAAAGAAAATGGATGACAAGCAAAACCCAGGAATTCTACAGAGCTCTTCTTGCCTTGAAGTGCCTGGGTATCCTATTAGTGCTAATTGGCATTATCAGCACATACTGAGGAATATGGACCATTAAGTCCAGGCTCTTAACTCTCTATACTGATGGATAGTCATAGATCACTGTAAAAACTGGATACTGCAGACAGTAAGACCAATTTACTTTTCCTAATGTCCCAATTCATGATTTGAAAATTTACAATTTGCTCAAGCATTTCTCTCTTGTTCTCATTCACAATCTCCTTTCTCTCTCTCCCCTTTCCTCTCTCCCCCGACCCCTCTGTCTAATGTGAGGGAGATAGGTGAAATAAAGAAAACGAGGCCTAAGATTATAATCAAATCAAATCACCTAACTCGAAAATTTTTCCCAGAGATTAATATCTCTGGAATTACATGCCACTTTGTCGAATAACAGAAAAAGAAATACTTTAATGCTATTTGATCATTACTTGTTTAAAAAACATTAAAACACAATGTAGCATATTTAAATATCATGCTCATTGGGCCACAAGACCAATATACATTTTATGCAATAGCATGTATAAACCTGAAGCTATTTTAGGGCATGTGATTTACACATGATATAGCTGTATCTACATGATAACAAGTTATAATGAGATTTAACTCACTACATGGATTTAAAGTGTAAATCTACAACAATCAAATTGCTTTATATCATTATATTTGTATCATTTATAAATAAATAATATATTCACATAAATATATTTACTATCAGTGGTTTGAGAAAGTAACTTCTGTGGACCCCATACCTCCCCGAATGGGCGGAGGGAAGGAGCTACAGGCAGGAGTGAGAATCTTGACAGGCTACCAGGGCTCTCCAGGTTCATCCCCTCCTGCCTTCTCAGGCACGATGTGGGTCTGGGGACAGAGGTGACCAGAGTGGTGCTGAGCTTCTGTGCATGGGCAGAGGGATACCTCTGGCCCTAGCAGCCTGGCCTGAGCAGAAGCATGAACTTGCCACTTCAGCCAGGAACAAGGGAAGGCAGATGCATTCTGCATTTTCCCCATTTCTAACCTTCAAAATGTGTAAAGCATTTTTACATATAAACTAACTTAATCACATAATCTTCATAACTTAGGTGAAGTAAAATATGTTATCCTCAAATTTTAGATTAAGAAAATGAGCTTCAGTAAATTTAAACAGTGCTACAAAGATTATAAAAATTATACGGAGGGAAAATGGCTTTAGAATTCTTTCCTTTTTCAGGGTACGTGTGTGTGTGTGTGTGTGTGTGTGTGTGTGTGTATGTTCAAGTGTGTTCTAACTATATCATGTTGCTTTACACTCACTTTAGAGTTTGGGATGTTTTAATCTGAAAGCAATTTTTAAGTGAAGAATCAAGGAAGTCTATGAGTAGAAATCTATTGTATAGTTACTAACTGATAAAAAAGATGGCAATTAAGTCCTGGAACAATCCTGATGTGGGATAAGCCAGTGGCCAGAACTTTACCTTATCCTTCTCATCACTATATTTCCATCTCACAAATCATGGGGGAAGTGAATCCAACAAAGAGCACTGAGGAAAGGAAGAAAGATAATTTGCCCGTCCATACTGAGATGTTAAAACTGCTAGCTTCGGGTGGTACAGAACTGTATAGGAATTCACAACAATGCAAAATGACGGCTGAGTGAAACTTCTTGATGTCTCTCTACCCAGATAATCATACACGAGTTTTGATCAACAGGTTCTCTTAACGTAGTCTAAAGCATTTTCCGTCTCTGGCAAAGTTTTTAGATTGCCTGAGACTTTTAATCATGGTTTCCGTGTTTGCCCAGGAAATTCTTCCAGAACTTAGACTAACAACCAGAGGGTGCTGAGAAGGAACACCAGTAGGTCTCCTCCTGCGAACTATATGCCTCCTTCGGAATGCTTCTGGAGAGACTAGAACGAAAATATCTCTAGGTCCCTCAGGAATGCACAGATAAGTCTTTAGACAAAGAACTCAATTTCTGATCTGGTTTAAGCTGGAAGTTCCACTCATTGCCTCAGAACCTAGAAGCCTCTGCTTGTCCAAGTTTGGACCAAGTTCTAAATGAGAAAACTGGTGCATTCAATTCGCTTTTAGCAGAGTCTGAGAGATCATGCTGCCCGGAGAGGGCCCCGAGAGGACAAACCAGGGCACAGCAAAGACCAGACAAGTGTTGGTTTTTTCTGGTATTTAATGTACTATTTCCTGTCTAACCCCACTATGAGGGAATCCAGAAGGGATGATGATAGAAAATATCTCTCCTACTATTAAATGGAAGCGTGCTTAAATTAACGGTAAAGAAAAGGTATTTATACTACATATCTATGAAAGGGGTTTGAAACTAGTTTCTAGGCTGATTAATAATGGAAATATTTTTGACTGTTTTACATTTGCCCAGGATGTCCTAAGTGCTTTATATATACTAACTCACTTACTTATCCCAATGTAGCTCAATGCAAGAAAGCAAACTTACCTTTCTGTTAGGAGATTTTAAACAGCTACGGGTAGGACTTTTTCAGATAATTTGGTTACACTGCATTGTATCTATTTGACGTAAGATTAAAATATTAGAGAATTAACACTAGAAAAAAAGAATGTTATATTAAAGCATCTGACTCCTGCTAATTTTAGAATTAATTGGTCTCTTTTTCAGAAATAAAATAAATTCAACATTGACAACAAGAAAGGAAAGACAAACTTTGAGGATCACTAGAGACGGGGAGTTCAGAGATTTCAGAAAAGCAGTCAAGGCTTACACTCACCTGGCTGCCTTCTTTTTGCCAAAAAACTGCTGGCTGTGGGTTTCCTTTAGTTTCACAGGGAAATGTCACTGTACGACCTTGAGCAACAATCTGATCTCTTGGCCTAACCACAAACTGTGGAGGAGCTATAATTTAAAAGGAAAGAAAGTGTGTCAATATAAACTGTTGACAAAGAAAAATATATCAAAGAGAAAATCTGATACTAGGTGGATTGCTCAGTGCCAGACAGAGGCTACAGTTTTTGATTTTTTTTAAAGTATTTCTCAAAACACAATGGGGAAAGAAAAAGAGCACTATATCAAATGTGAGGAAAGAAGTAAATGTATTCGTAGACACATTTTAAATGTACACTGTAAACCCTTCAGCCCCTATACTTTCATAGGAAAATAGATTTGTAATGATATTCTAAAGTTTTTAAGAAAAAACATGGTTTCCCAATATGGTTCTGTGTTTTGAATGAAGAGAGAAAACGAAGCATTGCATTACTCAAATATCTCCTTCCTGTGAAATCAATCTACTAACAAACATTAATTGTTCTTGTAATATTTGCAAGACATTGTACTGGGCACAGGGATACCAGAAGGAAAAAAATATGATACCTATTCTCAAACTGCTGATATTCTAGACCAGAGGAGTTGAAGTGTTGAAAATATCAAAGAACTGAAGAGATGGGAATTACATACAAAGATAACTAACAATATAAAGAAACATATGAAAGTGGTTGATTCTATTTAATTCATTTCATTTAGATCAATAAGCATTTGGCAATTACTATGTTCCCCTACTGGGCACTAAAGATACACAGACAAAATCATCTACCCTGCAGCCATGAAGGTACTCATAGTCTAAGAGAAAATACAAAACATGATCATCACGACAACAACAACAGCGAAATTAAAACAACAATTCTCTAAGGCTGTGATAAGTTCAATGATAGAGGTGCTCTCAGAGCACAGAGGAGAAGCACTTAAATTACAGTACACATCATAAGTGTGATAGGACTTCAGGAGAGTGGGATCCCTTTGTGTTACGGTAGCTGTGAAAGGCTTTATGCAGGAGGTGGACATTATGGAGACTTGGAGGAAGGGGTGGCATTTAGAGAAGTGGAGAAGTGAACATATTCCAAGCAAGGAGCTAACTGAGCAAAGTGTAAGAAGCAAGAACACATCTAGCATACAGTGTGTAATCCCAAAGGAATGGCAAGTCCCCATTGTATAAACAGCATTGGCTACAAAAGATAGATTTGTATCCAGTCTAAGAATGGCCTGAGAAGACAAACTGAGGATTTTATTCTGACTCTTTCTAAGCTGAGGAGTGATAAATGTAAAGCAAAAATTTTGGAAGCTTTAACCCTCTAATGAATGTAGTATATAGATTGTGAGCGAGACAGATCAGTGAATAAAGTAGGGAGGCTGGCTGGAAGGCCAGTAAAATGGTGTAGGCAAAAATAATGAGACCTAGGTACAAGGAGCTCCAGTAGAAAATAAAGGGATGGGGTAAAAATGGTAAGGAAGTTCAGATTTAAATTTGGGGCAAATTATAAAGAGAAAGAAGAAAGTGAAAAACGGCAGACTGTGTAACTGGACGTTTTCACAAGGACATCTTCTTCATACTAAAATCCACGCCTATTGAAGAGAAAACAGCATGTTTATTCTATGACTTTTCTAATCATCTGTTTCCAGTGTAACTCCTGGCTTATACTAGAAAACTTAAGACCAAGAAAAAAACTTTAAAATGAACTCGAATTTTTAGAACCCAGTGTACATGGCCACAGTCCTAAAATTTGAGCGCTGAAGAATTTTAACAGCAAGCATCATTCGGTAAAGTCCTTTACCCAGAATTCTTTCAGTCCTTTAGGAGTACATAACTGTAGGTCCAAGAACGGAGTAAATGTAGGGTATCCTCAAACATGCAACCAGTTACTCATCCTTACAAGAATGCTAGCATAGAAACAGCAGCAGCATTTTTTCAAAAAACTCAAGAGATTTGTAGTGGCTTACTTTTTGGTGTCCTATTATACTGCCTCCTAATTCAACACATTCAACACACACCTCAGAGACAGAAGGAATAAATCTACTAAGTGAAATTTTCTTCTACAGCTATAGATAATAGAAGACTCAGTTTAAAAGGATGAAGAACCCAGATTTATGGATCTATTTGAACAGGACGTGATTTATGTTGCCCTGTATTTTTAGGAGATTACTTGCTTCTTATGATCTTCTTGTTATTTCTACACAATTCCACTGTATCAGTAGATACATTGATTTTTGTTCCATTTTTTTCTAATACGAATGATAGTTTAAATCAACATTACAAAATTACTTTAGGTATGACTCTTAAAACACTGCAGTGTCCATTTTTCAATAGAGATGTGAAACCACTGATAGTTATACCCAAAAATACTTAAGATTGGTCTCTATCATCTGTAATACCTAAGAAAAATTATATACATTAAAAAAATTTAAAGATCAATGTATATTTCTTTACTTCTTAGTAATTCTATGAAAAAAAGTTTACTGCCAACATGGACACTAAGTAAGAAGTACTGAGTAACTTTGCTTGTACCTCATTATCAAAAATAAAAACTAAAATAAAAGTCAATATAGTAAAAATCAGTTAACAGTCTTTGATGAAAATCACATACACAGCTTATTAGTTCATCTGTATTGCTTTGGACCAGAAAGAATTTGAATTGGCTCTCATAACTAGCTAGTAAAACTAGTTAGTAAAAATTTAGAGCCCCATATGAACCATAAAATCCTTCTTTATATAATTTTTAAAATGTAATAACTGAGGGCTTCCCTGGTGGCGCAGTGGTTGAGAATCCACCTGCTAATGCAGGGGACATGGGTTCGAGCCCTGGTCCGGGAAGATCCCACATAAAAAAAAAAAAAAAAAATGTAATAACTGAGAATACACATGATTAAAATCATCAGATGAAACATCAAATGAAAGCAATGAAAACATATTTTATAGTTTTAAGCATATTATGCTAACTCTGTTTATCTATCACCTATCTATCTCAGTAAAATTACCATTTGTACTTTAAATATTAAACTATAGACTTCTTAAATTTGATTTTTCAAGCTTTCAAAAACCTTTGGATAGATGAGCGATTTTGTAAAATGCTTTTGGAATCCAGATCCTACAATTTTAACACAGCTGCTAAAACATAACCCCCAAAATAAGGACTGGCGAATAACCACATCTATCAATCCACTTTCTGAAAAAGATATGATTCATCTATTTGCTCGTTCAAAAATGTATTGACTGGCTACAAACTATGATACATTCTGCTTGGTACAGGAGATAGAAAACAGAATAAAAAATTGTTCATAGCCTATGGCAGAAACTTCCTATTAAATGAATAAATAAAAACAAATACAGCAGAATATGATTTGTATAGTAATAGAAATATGCAGGGGGCATCAGGGGAAAAAGTGTGGAAGTGCACAAACTAGATCAAGTAACTGCTGAGGAAAAAAGAGGAAAGATGCCAGGAGATGGCTATGTTTGAATTGTGCTTTGAAGCACGAGTAAGAGTTCACGAGATGGAGAGGACTCAGGTCACCTGGGACAGAGAGAGGCAGACACAGGCAGAGACCTGTGGAAGCAGATGTGCTGGGAGGATATAAATTATTTTAAAAATAAAATCAGGGATGCAGAAGTGACATAGGTAGGGTGAGATAATTTATGCTAAAGGAGCTTAAATTTTGCCCTAGAAAGTATGGAGATCTTTTCACAGATGCTTATGCAAGAAAGATATAATAAGGTTGTGTTCTAGAAAGAATGCTCTTCCTAAAAGAGAAAAGGCAGATATGAGGCTGAAAAATCTTAGCAAGTTGGGACAGCAAATCCAGTTGAGAATTGCTATGTTCATAGTAGCACCTAAATATAATATTTCATAAGAATTCTTAAAGGACAAAGAAATTCTGCAATATCACAGTGCAATATTTACCACTGATGATATAATCTAAAAGACAAGGAAATCAAAGTTTCTTGAGTTTTTACTCAGTAATGAAGTTTTAAAGACTAGTAATGAAATGCTATCAGCATTTGTGTTATTCATGCTATGAAATATCCTTTCATGTGATGTTTATATATACTGTACTTTTATTCCAAGTTACTATAAATACACTGTATTTCTAATGTACCAAATTGCTTCTTGTCACCCGAAATTAAATCACACTGATCTTGCTGAAACTAGAATCACCTTTTCATTTTTAAAATTAAAAAATAAAGATATTAAAGCATTTAACAAAGCAAAAGATTTTAAAAGTATTCAAGTCTCTGAAAATATACATTTTTTTCTTATTGTCATCTGAAGTTGAGCCACCAAAACCAACTGCATCAATCACTTTTACTTCTGTAGACTCTCCTTCTCTGCCCAAGACCTATACTGTAATCTTCTGTGAAGGGATATCAGCTGAAGGAATTTATTTTTGAGGTTTTAAAATGAAAAACTGCATCAATACTTCTTCTGATAACACTTCACAGTTTCAGTATTTCTGCCAGGTGGCACTGAAAATGGTTTGAAAAGACAGTACTTGGCCGATGGCACCAATGGGAGGGAGTAGGCAGAGAGGTGGCATTTTATCAACACAGCACGATAGCACAAAGTGTGCTATACACAAAATGGATTTTCTATGATGGGTCTCATTAAATATGAAAAAACACAACTAGGTCCTCAGGATGACAATCCAAAACACATATTTAAACCCAACGTGAATTAAAGAGTTTGAGTTATAAACTCCAGAAGAATATGCTAGTTATAGAAATGGCAATTCTCATATATTTCTAAGACAGAAGACTACAAAATACATATTTTTTATGTCTTCTCTAAAACCTGAAGCATTAGACAAATCTCTTGTAACTATGATGTAACGACCGACTTGCTTAACCTATTAAGTGACGATACTTTATTGCTTCAGCTATAACAAGAAATGAAATGAAGAAAACAGAGTGGCACAATTCAATGTTCAATTACACATGTACTAGTTAAAAACAATAGCTCCTTAAGAAAAGTACCTTGTGTGATTTCCAGAGGACTAGACCCAGATATAAAAAGGTCAATTAAGATTAGAGGTCTGTGTCAATGGTGAAAAACTGAAACCATTTCCTCTAAGATCAGGAACAAGACAAGGTTGCCCACTCTTACCACTATTACTCAACATAGTTTTGAAAGTTTTAGCCACAGCAATCAGAGAAGAAAAAGAAATAAAAGGAATCCAAATCGGAAAAGAAGAAGTAAAACTGTCACTGTTCGAAGATGACATGATACTATACAGAGAGAATCCTAAAGATGCTACCAGAAAACTACTAGAGCTAATCAATGAATTTGGTAGAGTAGCAGGATACAAAATTAATGCACAGAAATCTCTTGCATTCCTATACACTAATGATGAAAAACCTGAAAGAGAAATTAAGGAAACACTCCCATTTACCACTGCAACAAAAAGAATAAAATACCTAGGAATAAACCTACCTAAGGAGACAAAAGACCTGTATGCAGAAAACTATAAGACACTGATAAAGAAATTAAAGATGATACAAACAGATGGAGAGATATACCATGTTCTTGGATTGGAAGAATCAACATTGTGAAAATGACTATACTATAGGATTCAGTGCAATCCTTATCAAACTACCAATGGCATTTTTCACAGAACTAGAACAAAAAATTGCACAATTTGTATGGAAACACAAAAGACCCCAAATAGCCAAAGCAATCTTGAGAAAGAAAAACGGAGCTGGAGGAACCAGGCTCCCTGACTTCAGACTAAACTACAAAGCTACAGTAATCAGTATGGTACTGGCACAAAAACAGAAATATAGATCAATGGAACAGTATAGAAAGCCCAGAGATAAACCCACGCACATATAGTCACCTTATCTTTGATAAAGGAGGCAAGAGTATACAATGGAGAAAAGACAGCCTCTTCAATAAGTGGTGCTGGGAAAACTGGACATCTACATGTAAAAGAATGAAATTAGAACACTTCCTAACACCATACACACAAAAAAACTCATAATGGATTAAAGACCTAAATGTAAGGCCAGACACTAGAAAACTCTTAGAGGAAAACATAGGAAGAACACTCTATGACATAAATCACAGTAAGATCCTTTTTGACCCACCTCCTAGAGAAATGGAAATAAAAGCAAAAATAAACAAATGGGACCTAATGAAACTTAAATGCTTTTGCACAGCAAAGGAAACCATAAACAAGACAAAAAGACAACCCTCAGAATGGGAGAAAATATTTGCAAATGAAGCAACTGACAAAGGATTAATCTCCAAAATTTACAAGCAGCTCATGCAGCTACATATCAAAAAAACAAACAACCCAATCCAAAAATGGGCAGAAGACCTAAATAGACATTTCTCCAAAGAAGATATACAGATTGCCAACAAACATATGAAAGGATGCTCAACATCACTAATCATTAGGGAAATACAAATCAAAGCTACAATGAGGTATCACCTCATACCAGTCAGAATGGCCATCATCAAAAAATCTACAGACAATAAATGCTGGAGAGGGTGTGGAGAAAAAGGAATCCTCTTGCACTGTTGGTGGGAATGTAAATTGATACAGCCACTATGGAGAACAGTATGGAGGTTCCTTAAAAAACTAAAAGTAGAACTACCATACAACCCAGCAATCCCACTACTGGACATATACCCTGAGAAAACCATAATTCAAAAAGTGTCATGTACCACAATGTTCATTGCAGCTCTATTTACAATAGCCAGGACATGGAAGCAACCTAAGTGTCCATCAACAAATGAATGGATAAAGAAGATGTGGGACATATATGCAATGGAATATTACTCAGCCATAAAAAGAAACAAAATTGAGTTATTTGTAGTGAGGTGGATGGAGTTAGAGTCTGTCATACAGAGTGAAGTCAGAAAGAGTAAAACAAATACCATATGCTAACAGATATATATGGACTCTAAAAAAAAAAAAAAAAAAAGTGGTTCTGATGAACCTAGGGGCAGGACAGGAATAAAGACACAGACGTAGAGAATGGACTTGAGGACACAGGGAGGGGGAAGAGTAAGCTGAGACGAAGTGAGAGTAACATTGACATATATACACTACCAAATGTAAAATGGATAGCTGGTGGGAAGCAGCTGCATAGCACAGGGAGATCAGCTCAGTGCTTTGCGACCACCTAGAGGGGTGGCATAAGGAGGGTGGGAGGGAGACGCAAGAGGGAGGGGATATGGGGATATATGTATACATATAGCTGATTCACTTTGTTATACAGCAGCAACTAACACAACATTGTAAAGCAATTATACCCCAATAAAGATGTTAAAAAAAATTAAGGAAATTTTATCAAGAAACTAAATATAAGACCTAATAAAATAAAAGGTCTTAGAAGAAGACACAGGAAAAAAAAAAAAAAAGATTAGAGGTCTGGTACTGTTCACCCAAAACTGTGTTTTTGAGAATTTAAATACAATGTGCAGTAAATTAGATTTGATTTCTGCTAAGTTATGCTTTGATACTGCATTCAGCCCAAGCTGGCTTCAATCAAAGTCACGCTACAGCTCTGTTACGCTAATGCCCGCTGCTGTGAGTGAGTGGGTGATATGGAAATCAGATGGCTGAACACGAGTAGGAAGCATAGGCCTTGCATGAGGTGGGCTTGGAGATGTGGGATGGGGAACCCTAAAGGTTATCACATCATGTTCAGAGTTGTTTTTACAGGAAAATATGACTTTCCATGGCAGACATGAACATGGAGACAGTCATGAAGAAGTTGCATACATTAATATGTGATAGGGTGGTTATAGGCACACCCAGCAGCTCTTCCTTTGGGTACAATTTTGCACCTGAGTGAATAAGCTTCTTCTTCTGTGACAATAAAGATTATGAACTTTGTATCCTAAACTCAAGTATAAAATTTTTTTGCTATTTAATATTGTTTGCTTATTAAATTATAATATATTCTATAAGCATATTTGAAACACACATTCTTCCATCATTTGCTTGTTTTAAAGATATGCAAGTTGAAAACTGCTTAATACAACAACAATAATTAAAATTAATTGAGTGCTTATTAAGTGCCAGGAGGTGTGTTAAACATCCACAGGCATTATCTCATTTAATATCCAAAGAGCCCTATGTCTTAACTTCTATCATTATGATATAAAGACCAGAAAATTGAATCTCATGAAGGCTTTTAAAGATTAAATCAATAGATAGGAAGAAGGACTTGACTTCTGATCTATCTGATATAGTTGGAACTCTTAAACACATATGGTTTACTTCAAACCATATGACTAACTGAGAATCTGTCATGTCTATTACCAAACTGAAGGGTAAGAATGATATCCTATAATTTCCAATATGGTATAATGTTGTTAAAATCATAACATGTTTTTCCTAAATAATTGCTTTTATTGTTAAAGTACATAAAACCTATAATCTTGCTCTTTCTGCGCCACCTATAAGTACAACCTTTCTTAAGTATACTTATTTCAAGTGATTCTTTATTCAAAAACCTACAGTGCTTTTTCTATTGCTTGCCATTGCAATGCCTGCAAATCATTCTCCTCTGTGTAGCATTTTGTCTTCCATCAGCTGGCCCAGGGTTTTACCATCCTGATGCTCACCTGTCCCCAAACTAGCTCCAACATTTCAGCAGACCAGTCTACTTTCAATCACTTGCATGCTTATTTGCTTGTTCTAGTGGTTAATCCATCTTGATATCTATTATCCTTTGATCCACCTTGTCGACAACGGTTAACCTGAACACACTCTAATCTTGTACTTTTCTTGTGTTCTTCCCACTTAAGGTACTTGCCCTTGCTTGTATTGTCTTGTTTCTCTATTTGTTCCCCCTGTGTGCCTTGATTCTTCTGTTCCATTGTAAACCTTTAGTGGTATGGTGTGCTGTCTACTATTTTGCAATGAAATGGTATCTTTATTTGGCCTGGAAAATCTCCAAATAGTGAACACTAAATAAAATTCTTGATTTAAAGCAGATACTCTCGTTTTTTTCCATCTCATCATACTAAAGAATATGATGCATTCTTACCAGTGACAGTAACTCACTATTATAGTAATTTGGGTGGGGAGAAGTCAAAGAAAATATGTTTGCAAAATTTTCCTAACTGATTCTTATATGCCCCTCTGTAAAGAATGCCCAATATACCAAATGAAAATCTATAACTTAAAGACTATAAATGAGCAGCCAACCACCCCAGAGTGACAAAAACAACATAAAAATGTTTACCAATTCTAAAAGTTCCTGCAAAAAAAATTAGTTAATAGGCTTAGCCTCAGCAACAAGAAATAGCAAAAATTCATTTCATTAACATGAAATGTAGAGCAGGAGCAAGAGATGAATGTTTACTCAGTAATCAGAACAGGCTGGCTTCTAATTGATAAATGATTGTTTCTTCAACTTATTTAATTCTATTGAATTTTTACTATTTAACACTTCACTTGATTTCAAAAGAATTTCTGTTAATAATACTGAAAATGCATAATGTCATAAAAATATTTGATTTGAAACTTATTAACACATAATCCATTTCAGAGGAAGTAATGAATTTATAATGATAAATATAACTTAGGGATATAGGATTTAAAATGATCATTTTTATAAACCCCACTTAATCACATTTTCTTCATTTGTCACTATTTTTCAGGAATATAAACGATCAAATTGTTAAATTACCTACCTTTCCAATTAATCATTTTCTTACTGAGTCCATGGCAATAACTCTTCTGGATGAGTGCTGTGATTTCTTTCTCAGCCAGTACCTTACTTCTAACTAATATTAAAAATTCTTATTCCATAACAAAAACCAATATCTATACCTTTTTTCAACAATAATCTAATAATCTCTCTCTCAATATATATGTTATATATATATATATATATGCTTTCTTAATGTCAAAATGAAAAAGTAAAACTACTGAATAGTCTGTTGTTCTCATAAATATGGAAAGTATAGTGGTCAAAAAAATAAAATGACTGAAATGAATCAAAATCTTTAGATTCTTCATCTATTTAGATTTCATATTCTACTCTCCACCTATGAGAGCCCTTGCATGTACAAACTGCATTCAATCCTTGTATGAGTAAAGACGTGTTCCAATTTTGCAGCTATACTCTTTATATTTTTTAACCACTGCTGTGGAATTTATTGACTGTGGGAAGACTAATTTTTGAAGGTTCATATAATATTGAAAACTAAAAGTAACTCATGGTTGTTCAAAATCTGATGACTAAAATAGGCCATGAAGCTAGTCAAATGTGTTATATAGTATAACTATAAAATAATGTAAGTGGCCTTCTCAACTGACATTTATAATAACTGGGAAAGCAATTCTAAAGAGAGTCAAAGGTACTGAGTTTTGGTGATAATGTGACATACACACAAAAAAGTATGTGTATGTTTTGTGATAGTGATTAAAACCATGTTCTTTAATGTATAGTCACAGATAATATGCTTCTCCTTGAAAATGAGCAATGTAAATATAAGAAATGAAATAATTCTACAATTATCTAGAATAAATAGAATGCCTTTGAAAAGGATAAACTCATTTGGTTCAAAATATCTTGCACATTTAGATCTCACTGCAAGCATATAAAAACAGTGTTATAATAAACAGCTCCACCACATAGCCAACTTTTTTTAAATTTTTGAATTTTATTTTATTTATTTTTTATACAGCAGGTTCTTATTAATTATCTATTTTATACATATTAGTGTATACATGTCAATCCCAATCTCCCAATTCATCACATAGCCATATCTGACCTTAATTTTTTTAAGGCAACATATTACTGGAAAAAATAACAAATAAATAAATAAAATTCTTATTATTTAATAATAATAAATTATTGAATAAATATAAAAGTAATAATTTATTATTATAAATTTGTACTAGAAATGAATTCAGATGTTTGTTGGCACTTTAACTCATAATAGCATTTAATTATTTTAAGCAAACATTTACTGGTTTTATATGGTGTCAGGGTCTGAGGGTACTAAAATCTCTGTTCTCTGGAACTTACCGCCTACCAGAGGAAACTCACATGCAAACAATCAATCATGACACAACATGATGAACATGGTAATTGCTGTAATACAGGATGTCCCACCATTACGAGAGTAACTTGACTCAGTCTGTCTCCAACAGTTGGGGAAAGCATTGAAAGAGAAAAAGAGAGAGCGAGAGAGAGATTTGTTCTTTTGAGATTAAGTAAGTAAGAAAGGAAGGGTGTGAGGTTGTTCCTCACAGAGGGAAAAATACATGCATTATGTTAGAGATAGAAGTTTTCCAGACTGCACCAATGCACCATTACCATCACCTGGCTTCACTGACACCTTTAGAAAAGCAGGTAAGTCTGTTTGTTAAACTGAAGGATTATATTGGTGGAACCATGTATTTTTCTGTGTAAATGGTCTTTACTGGCTTTAGCAAGTCCAACTTAATCCTCTAATGGTATTAAATATTTCTATATTGTAATAAATGAAATAGCTAACTCATAAAGTATCTAAGTTGGATATGTTTACAGATCATTTTAGATATTATTATATTTCAGATTTGCACTTAAATTATAGGCAAGTACAGAAAATCATGTAACTATAGGAAATCATTCTGAAATCTAACATGCAAATTTCATAAACTTTTGAATTCTACAAGTTACAAATTAAGAAAAAAATTAAATTTAAACAAATTCTGAATTGTAAATCACATTTTCCCATATTATACTGTCCTTCACCAATCTAGCTTTGCTTCTCTACTTTGCTTTCCGAACTAAAATACTGAGTAGGAAATAAAATAATAAAATTTTGTTTTCTTTAAGGGACTGTTAATTTTCAAGAAAAATACTATTAATTTAAAAACTAATGAATCATTAAATGAGGCAATATTTACATTATTTTTGAAAAAGATCTCATTTTCACCAGCAGAAGAAAAGTAGTTCAAGTAGTGGTGAAAAATACCCTCTCCAGATACTAACTGGGAAAACTAGAGTTCTCAGTATTGTGGGTAGAAGAGGTTGTAAGTGTGGAGGTGAGGAGGGAAAACTATAGCTTAAAAATGGCTCTTCATGTAAATGGTGAGACAAGACATCCATTTTCACTCACTTAACCTGTCAACTTGCCAGAACTGTCATGTCAGCACTCTAGCTAAACCACAAAGGCTGATCACATCCCATTATCTCATTTTTTTAGAAAAAGACTGCATGAAGATGCCAATCAGAAAAAAAAAGGGGGGAAACTTGCAAGCAAGGAACAAATGTACTGAAGCTGAAGGGCTGCTTAGTTAACGGAATTTTAATATGCAACTGCAATGTTTCTTAATAACATTAATTACACGCTTAGTAAGGCACCATCCTAACTCATTAGTGCCTTCTTTTCTGTTGTGTTTTATCTCCTACTAGCAGAATGGGGACTATATGATTGGTCTGTTACCATTAATGTTGCTTAATCTTTTTATAGCACTATTTAAAACTGCTTGCATAAACATTTTCTAGGCAAGTATTACCTATGTATGCATATGTGTGTATCAATTAACTGCACCAACATTTGGCGTGCCCCTCCCACATGTAAATGTTATGCTAGACCTAGAGGCAGCAGAAAGATAAATACAACAATGTATTTACTGACAAAGAGCTAATAGTTTTGTAGGGGAGATGAAAATAATAGCCTCAGTGAATCTGGGAAGCCATGTTTGCCATAAGAGATTTAAAAAAGCTTTCAGATGTATTTTAACTCAAAATTTAATTTAATTTGGTAGTTTATATATTTTTAATGAATCTAATTATGTACTATTCCCTTGAGTGACATTTAATATGTTTAAATAAGTAGTGCAGTAATTCAAATGTCATGCATATAATATTTAGGTGTAATGCACATCATGATATATATTTTACAGTATATACATATGTAAATAGATATGATGATATCTTTCTGTCAACAAGTTATTATAACTTATAAAAGTGAAAATTTTTACTTTCTAAGAAGGTGTGACTAAAATATTGATGCTATTTCTTTCTGGCAATAGCCAGTGAAATCTCTTAATACTAATCTCATAATACTGTTTCTAGCCAGAACATTTACATTATTGTGATATTTGATATTTATAGTACTTTTAACTACTAAGTTAACAAATTTAGTGTTTATTTTATTTTGATTTGGATAGACCCCAAAATTAATGAGTAATGGAGTAAAGGCTTATTGCTCCACCTTCCTCTATTGAACATAACAAAATAAATGAATAATATGGAAAAACTACCATTGCCTCAAATCACAAATTGTGAAGTACCCCTGCCAAACAAGGTTAAATCCGGAGGAAAATGAGGATGCAAGGTGAGCAACAGCTAGCCCCATCCACAATCCTCTATCAATGCCAATTTCACAAAAATTTTCTGTCAATACTGTGAGAGCCCATTCCATGATCCTTTGATAGAAAGAAAGGAGATCTAGAGTCAAGAAGGAGACTTGGGAAATATGAGACATGACTTTGCAGATAACCAACTAAAATTAAGAAGTCTGGAGAGAAGGTATTGAAGGAAAGAAAAAGCCAAGCCTACTATGGATGGCGAAAATTTAAGGGGGCCCCCATGACCTTCCCTTCATGGAGTTACTCCCATGGTTATGTTATGTTATGTGACAAAAGGGATTCTGCAGATGTAATTAAGGTAACTAATCAGTTGACCTTAAGATAGGTCTTAGGGACCTTAAGATTAGTTTAGGGGTCTAACCCAATCAAATAAGACCTTTCAATCAGGGAATTTTCTCTAGCTGATAGCAGACTGGGAAGTGAGAGAGATACAAAGCAAAGCCCCTGAAGGATTCAAGGGATCACTGCTGACTTTGAAGGCTGTGGCAGCCATGTGCAAAGGTTAGCAAGTGAACTGTGAGCACTTCTGGCTGGCAGCCAACAAGGAAATGGGGACTTCAATCCTACAACCACAAAGCACTCAATACTGCCAACAACCTGCATGAATTCTGAAGTAGATTCTTCTGGAGAGTCTCCGGAGAAGCGCTCAGCCTGATCAACATCTTGATTTAGCCTGTGAGGTGCTAAAAAGAGGACCGAGTTGAGTCTGGTTGGAATTCTGATCTACAGAACTGTGGCCTAAAAAACGGGTGCTGTTTAAGTCGTTCAATTTGTGGTAACGTGTTATGCAGCAGTAGAAAACTAGAATACCTAAACACCATCTTCATTACAAAGCAGGGAGTATGAAGGAAGATGAAGAGTGTTTCCTATGGAATACAGAGAGCTTGTAACATAAAGTGGTGTGCTGTGTATTACTAGAATCACTAGCTTACCAAGGAGAAAATAGCATGTTTTTTGAAAAAATATTCCAGATAAGAGTCCAAGTAGAGGTTACTGAATGACCCTGATACTTTTCACTTTCTCTTCTCCAAACATGTAAACCCTAGTTTTCAGCAGTTAACTAGATGATTAATAATCCAATAGGGAATAAAACAGGATCTACATAAAATAAAATAAAGCAAACTGTATATTAACTAATTACTTACTAATTAATGACAGAAAAGAACATAATCAATTAATCAAAGGGAGATAAAGCATTTATATCGCCCAAAAATAACCCAAGGGAACACAGAAATACTTTAGAATAAATAGTTGTCCATAGTCTAAATAGAATTATGTACAACAGGGCCTCTCTTTAAAAAAGAAACAAACAAAAAAATCTCAAAAAGGGGTAAAGGCATTAAAACACAAGTGAAGAAGAATACTTTGTTCAAGCTTATCAAGGAAGTGAACAAAAAGTTAAAGTAAATTAAAGAAATATATTTTAGAAATAAGAAAAAATGATAACTGCAATTGAAAAAGTTAGGAAGGTGATAAATAGGCATTAAGAAATAATACAATGTGAAAGAATGATGATTTCAAAATTATTATAGAGAAGTTAACAAATATGGAACTGAGACAAAGGAAAGCCAATATAACTGATGTATTTGAGAAAAAGAAGTGAGACAGAAAAAGTATTCAGAGATAAAACAGAAGAAACCATTTTGAAATAGAGTAAATTAAAGGATGAATCTGCAGATTCTAGGGGTTGTGCTGTCCTAGGAACATTAGACACAGGGTGATCAGGCCCAAGGTATAACCCAGCAAAGTTATGGAAGAAGGGAATACATTGGTATTCATATTTGTATTCATAAAATGGTATCCCAGCTGAGGATAAAAATATTCTGTAAGCCTTGTCCTTCCCTACAGTACCATTCAATACAAAAACAATAAAACATTTTCACCAAAGTCTGAGAAAAGAAAGTATGACTCAATAATTTCATACCTACCCTTCAAATTAGAGGCATTGAACAGACATTGTCAAACACACAAGGTGCTTCCAAAAGAATTAAGTCAGTGACTAAAACCAGCCAAGCATGAGAAGTAACCACTACTTGTTTTTCACTTGAAAAATTACTATTAGCTAAAGATATTTTAAACGTTTCACATTATGGAAACTCTGTTAGAATATACAAGACAAAATACAATGCATTTTTTAACCTACAATTTAATCAAAACATATGGAGCAATGAAAAATGTGATGCTTAATAAAAATTAAATGGGACACTGCATAAAGTAGCTAATTAGCGCCAGGTGTAGGAAACATCAAGGGCTCCTAGGAGAGAGGTGATCACCTCAGGTCATGGGGTAACACCTTGCCCAAACAAGAAAGGCTGAAGAGAATAAAAGTATAGGTTTCCTTCCAAGATACACTCAGGATGCCTTTTGCACAAAAATGGATCTAGACATGAAAGGATTCATATATAATATCCACCTAGTTTCTGATTTTTAAAGAACTGTAATATTTCCAATATTAAGTTGAATTATAATCCAGCACATTAAATTTTCCAAATTTCAAGGTGGGGTGGAGGGTAGGGGTGTTGAAAATACCAGTTGCATTATTTTTAAAGCATTATCTGACTTCTATTTTTTCCTGAATGAATTCTTTCAGTCACTCACTTTTTATTGGATCTTTTGGTGGCCTCAATAAAATGCTTCAGAGCATGTTATAAAAACAACTCCACTTCAACTCAGAAGAGAACTTTCTAAAATGAAGATATGTTAATTTTTGTGTTTAAACAGTTAAAAGATTGAAAAAATATGTCCCTATAGATTTCTGTTTAGAATAGTGGCTGCTTCTTTAAAATAATAATAATAATAAAAGATGGGAATTTTGCCAAAAACGTATATATTTCTCAATACTTATACACTCTTGTGTGGCCAATTATATTCTATAAAAAGAAACATACTTTTGATTTACTAAATTAGGAAATAATTGGAAGTTTCCATAACATTGTGTATTGTCAATTTGTTTTTGATATTTTAAATGAGTTTCACCTGATATACTCAGTTTTTAGTTTCCATACTGGAGGCAATCACCATCTAGCATATGGTATACATGACACAAAATGGAGCAGGCCTCAGCTTCACAAGCAAGGCAGCTGGTAGATTTGACAGTCCTTTTCCAAATTACTCATTATGTTTTGAGTTGCTGCTAGGAAAAAATGTGTTGCCCATCTCCAAAATAGATGTTCTTTTTTATTTTTAAGCTTGGGAAAGAATTCCAATAGAAAATAAGACAGATGGGTATAGGAAGCAAGATATTTATCTCTATTTAGACCCTTTTCTTCTGTCAGTTCCCTCATCAAAAGAGTCTTCCAAACAAACAAATGAATATTTCAGCATTCAGACTTAACTCTGTCCTAGGATGTACTTTTGCTCTCATATAAAGAATGCCTTTGGAACAGTAAAAAGTCAAAACCACAAGAAGGGATGGTGGATTTTTAATGATCAAAGTGGCATTTGTATAGATTTTGTGGTAAAGAGCAACTAGGGAAGTTAGATTCCAGGACTCTTTCTGAGGTGTTGATGACATTGCAGATGAGGAAGTGAAATCTGGAGACTACTTTGCTCCATTGGCAAGTATGTGATTGTTTGCTTTCAGTAGGACTTCCCACATTGATGATCCTCAAAATCAAGAGTTTTCTTACACTCTCAAAAGTACAGGCAAGAAGGTGTTTATTCCAACTGTAAATTGCATAGAGTTTCCAATTCTTTGACTCAAATGCAGCTTATAAGAGTCATCCAGTTTGGTGGTTTAAAATGATTTCTAAATTGGCTTTCCACACAGACAATCAAGTTTCATCTGGTATGTAATGTAGTGATTGGTTTCTGAATCTGTAAGTATTCCAGAATATGCATATATTTCTAATTTTCTTTTAAAAGCTTTAGACAGGAACTACCCCTTGAACTTTCTCTAAATTTTACATAGTTGGTACATAGTTCTTCACATATTTTATACTAGAATCAAAAGGTGGATTTTTCTCCCCCTTCTGTGGTTTCTGCTTTGTAGAATGCTGATTATGCTATTGCTAAGAGCTTCAAAGTTAAAAAACTTTTAGTCTAGTAACAAATATTAATATAGTTTTCTATTATTTGAATATTTAATTCATGATTTTACTTAATTTGTAGCTTCTCACCTTACAACAAAAGTTGGCATAGCTATACTTCCTGAATTAAAATTGATGTAAAAAGTTGATGCAAAGAAAAAGCAGGCTAATTTCCTCATTATCAGTCTCTTCCTTGGTGATCCAATACGAGCATATCAAACATTCAGTTTCCCAAATTAATAGTAGTTGTCAAGTTTAAAGTATAGTTCTTCATATTTCTGAGCACTGTCATAAGCCATTTAAGAAAGATTTATGAAATGACAGACTTTCCCAGAATAAAGTACAATGTGTCAAGAAGCTATTCTTTAGTTCCAGTCCAATGGGAATTTAAGAAATCATTTCCAAAAAGAATAAAAGACAGAAATAACTTGTGCAATGCCTTGTAGGCGACAAATATATCTCAATACTCTGTGTATATCACATTTTCTAAACAAGGTATATTTTTATTCGTGAGTTTTAATATATTGGAAATTATTAACATATTGTCCTATATTCCGGGAGCTTGTGGAATAATACAAATCAAGCGGTCATGGTT
The DNA here is from genome assembly GCF_949987535.1 of Balaenoptera acutorostrata. Lineage (NCBI taxonomy): Eukaryota > Metazoa > Chordata > Mammalia > Artiodactyla > Balaenopteridae > Balaenoptera > Balaenoptera acutorostrata. The sequence continues at coordinate 120,689,586 of NC_080067.1, forward strand.
TATCGGCATAAGGCTTCTGTATATAAAGATCTATAATTTAAATGTGATTTTTCCTGTTAATTTATGAAGTTATTATCTTATTCTTTCCCATTTACTTCTTAATTTTAGATGTCATACCATAGATATGTAAAGTTATTATTAATATGAATTCTTACAAATGCAAAAAAATTAAAAACTATAGTATATTCTTTAATTTTCTAACAGCAGTAATTGTAAAAAGCATGATCAATTTAATAATTGTGTTTTAAGAAAAAATGCCTGCAGTTTATGTTCAAATTGATCATAAGCCACAAGTATACTTCAAAAATACTGAAATGTGAAATAATGTATGTCTCAGAAACTAGGAACGTGTTAACAAATGTTGGCATACAAAACTTTTTCACATATATGATCAATTTTGAACTCAATTCATTCCTATAGCAGTTTTGATACGTCAGGGCTTTTCTCTCCATTTTATAGAGGAAGTGATTAGGGATTAGGGATGTTGAATAACTGACAAAGGAAGTACTGCTCAGAAATGGCAGAGCAGAAATTCAGATTGGGAAGCCAAAGTTCTATTTATTGTATTTGCTATCCATATAAGAGTACATTACATAACAATAATGTTTGTGAATGTTTCAACCAACGGGGGAAAAATGTTATGAGTCTGGATGACTACACATCAAATGTCAACAATGTCAAGCCAGTATAATAAGAAAGCTTTTGAAGTTAGGTGGACCATTTATAAAGCTGTGTCAAATTGAATAACTTATTAAAGTGTCTCTTGGTATATTAAAGAAGCAATGTACTAAATTAATTTATTCATTCACCCACCCATCCATTTATGCATATATCTATTTATTTAGTTATAACACAATTACCAAGATTTCTTTTATTCAAACACATTTCTTGGTAGGTTAAGCAAAACTTTAAAAGAGATGCAGAAAGTTTATCAATACATTGGAAAATATTTTATTTTTGTTTACAAATAATTACCACTTAAATTACTGCAAGCGCAAGCTGTTAACTTCAGTTTTGCAAAGCCAAATGAAGAATAAGATATATTCAAACAACTTTTCATGCCAAAGAACACGGCTCATCCCTCCCTTTTCCTCTTAGTGTAAGCATCAACTTACAGTAACTTGAAGCATTCTACTAAATTTTAAGTAGGCATGCAGATAATAAGTATGCAGCAGTAAAAAACACCCTTACAGAGCGGAGACTCTAAGCAGTTTAAAATAAAAGTGCATAAAATAATAGAACTTCTTAATTTAGTTCATAATCTTTTATATTAATGAATATCAAACATAACTAATAATTGAATATTTTATACACACAAGAAAAAGGAAGTATTGTATTTTTCTCAAGAAAAGTTAGAAATTTATAATATTCATCATTCATATATTCTTTTACAAGAAAATTGTTACCTATTAATTGCTAAGTAGCAAAAGGCCACTACAAAATGGTTTAGTAAAGTGATGAAAAAGTTAGGAGCAACTTTTACAGCAGACAGTCCCTCAAGTAATATTTTAACAGGGGTGAACAAATGTATTTCATTCAGTCATATCCTACTATGCATGAGCTATGAAGCATTGTACAAAGCCATGCGAAATGGATAGAAGGATGGCTACTTACCAACAGGGCGAGCTGTAGACATTACAATGGTGTGGTGAGAACATAAAAAAGAAATTAAAAAAAAAGAAAGAAAAGAAAATTATCAGAATGCATGATGTGTAATGTTATATTTAAGTATGGACAGTAGGGTGATTTCTAGTCTCATTATTCAAGTATGAACAGGATGTCCTAGTTTGATAAAAACTGAACGTAATTATAAATAGAACTCTAAGAAAATAATTACTTTGCACACCGAGATTAACTCTAAGCAATTTGAGAGATACTTTACATAAGGTCTTATTGTCATCATCATTTACTCTAGTTATTATTTCAAAGATCTTTTTGGAGTTAAACAGCCTTGTGTTACCCCAAAGTTAAGAACCTGATGAATATAACTATTCAAGTCACAGACTAGCAAATGTCATGTCAATAAAAGAAGGCCTTGCTGTCTGATTTAAATAGCAATTGGATTTTAAGCATGGTTAGTCAGAACCATTACAAGGACTACAGAAAAGCCCCTGACGCTGCGTTTCAGCCAGTAATAAGTTAAGATCACATCACTTTTCATCCGTGGACAGGGTAGATGAAAATATAACAGATAGGTTGGAACATCCTTAGAGATTTCAACTGAGTAGCTCTCTAACTACTGTTAAGCTATTTTCTTTTTTTGGCGGAGGGCAGGAAACAATGACTGACAAATAGATTCTTGTTCATACTGAGAATGGCTTTCAAACTGCTGCTTCAACAAATTATTATTTTTTTTTATTATTCTATAACTTTCAATCACTAAAATCAGTTGTCATAGACTGCCCCCTTTTTTAGTGCACAGAAACTGTAAGAGACACACATGGGCTTAATAATACTTTCTTTAAAAAGAATAATGCCAAATCAATTTAGATAGTAAACCACTTTATATAAAAGCAATGGACAAATATAAAACATGTGGTTCCATTTTCAAATGAAGAAGAAATAGATTTAGTAGCGTTTGAACTTTTATTAAATCTTACATTTCAAAATATAAATTTATTCAGCAAACAAGTGTTTCACCCATACCCCAGTGGGTAAAGCTCCAGTGTGAACACAATGTAACTCTCGAACTTATGAGTAGTTTTGTCTTGATGACTTGTTGGCATGGTGAGATAGATATAGCCATTGAAACCATATTTATAGACCTTCATTCACTCAACAAATACATCACAATTCTAGTTCTGTGCAATCTTTGAAACTATATTGGAGTTTCTTCTCTATGAGATTCATGGTCTTAGAATATTATTCACAATTAAAGGGGGGTAATACAACTCAAAGAAGACTAAAGCAATTATAGCAGCTGAATGAAAATTCTGGCTTAGTGAGACTCTAGTGTGTCCTACAGTCTATAGTGGGTTTACTATAGCAAGAGGGAGAAAGTAAGTTGAACTATGCACAATAATTTCTTTCTTTTTTTGCGGGGGGGGGGGGCACAAAAATAACAACTAAGAACAAAACAGACTAACATAATGAAGTTGTGCCTTATTCTAACTGATGAGATTTCTCTTGATTTTGCCAATGTCTAGTAGTAAAAGTACTTTGTGTTCCACTTTTGAATTTGCATTTTTCAGGTGTCACCTCCAGCTGAATCTGAAACATAATGTTTCCTTTAGAAACAAAAAGGCATTTTGAGTCTATGATTGTAAAGAGAGAAAAGGAAAAAAAACATGGTGAGAAATCTCGTTTTAAAGAAATAAAATATATTTCTTAGTCTAGGAAAATTCCAAAAAAATTAAAGCTTTATTGCTCTAGAACCAAGATAGTTTTCCCAATGAAGCCTTGATTTATGCAAAGCCAATTTAAGCAACTGAAAAATGGGAAAAAAATATGTTTACGAATGTGCAGTTTGTGTTCACTCATTTTGGAGCCACTTTAAAAAAGTTCTATTAGATCATGAAATATTTGATTAGAATATAAATGCTAGGAGGCTTATTATTGTCTAGCAATATTTCTTTCGAATTTTATGTTTGTCAAGTCAGCAAAGGGAGCTACTTGCTGTTAAGTTTAATTTTATACTCTATTTTCACCCTATTTCTGAAGTGGAAAACAATTGAGTAAGTTTGTTTCAGATTGTGATTATAAAACTTCTTTTTCTTTTCCCAAATTGGCTAAAGTGAATATCATGATCAAATTTTAGCAGAAACATCACAATAAAACTTGTCTTTGTAACATAGCAACATTTCATCCTGAAAAAAAAACCCAGCAGGTGGATGTTTTCAAAATCAGCAAATTAAACTAAACTGTGTCCCTGCATTAAATGGATGAAAATGGATGTGGCCTCTTGGGTCAGTTGACCCTGTTCTAATAAAACAATCCAGAGAAGGGCTGAACATTTCATTTATGTGCATAGAAAAATGAGTGTAAAAAAAATAAGCCGTAGATAATGTTTTTTTTTTCCTTTAACCTCTTAGTATGAGAAATCCCAACCGCTTTTCCTAATGGTAAAAAGTATTTTTAAACAATTTTTACTCCACATTCTATTATATTATGGAGATTTTAATTCTTTAACCCTGTTTTTGAGGTTTCAGTCTTAGATGAAATGCATACTACACAGATTAAACGCTCTAATCTATTTACAGGACACAGATTAGGGGAGAGACCATTAAGGTTTGCTGATTTAAAAAAAAAATCCTATTGAAAACAAACAACTCTTTCTATTAGTTTTGTAAATTAGCTTCAAACATCCATCCAGGAGTAGCATGCTTTGTTAAATGAAATGGTAAACCTGAAACTTTCAACAAATTATGAAAACAATTAGCTGGGAAAGATTTTAAAGCAAACAGACCACTTCAAATCTCATTCATCCAAGCATTCAAGTATAAAAGGAACCCTGCTGCTTCTACAAACAAACAACTCCTGGCATTTTCTCACCATTTGTTTAGTCAGCAAATATTTTTTTGAGGGGAACATTTCTTGGTTAGTTGTTTATTTTCTTTTTCCACTCACTTTAGAAAAAACAAACAAACAAACTTTGGGGGAATTATGGTCAAGTGAATTGCTTTTGCAAAGGACTGACTAGATAAAAGCAAACAAATATACATAAATATATAATCACCTACCAGAAAATGTAGGTTAACTATACTAAAGTGTCTTACAAATCAGATTTTGATCATATATTATCAGTAAATATATTCAATTGGTGTATCATCATAGCTTTTTGTGATCTGTTAACTAATGAGGAATGAAAATCTTTTTAAGCAACTAGCTTGCTAATTTTGTCTAAGTTTATTTTATATCTAAGTCCACACTAGAATATCTGGATGGGGGAAAAATGGATTAAGTGGAATAGGAATGAAGTGATTGAGAAGTCTGGAACTCACCAGTTCTTTTTCTAGGTATCCAGAGTAAATGTCTCCTAATATTTACCTGGAGGAAGGTTTTTTTTTAAATGATATGATGCCCAAATCATACATCTGGCAAAAATCATTTTTCTTACCAGCTAGAGGACCAGTCTGAGAATCCCTGACACACTTCTTGCCAATCCAAATTCCTCCAAGACTTTCTCCTAATCTTATGAAAACTTCTGCAAGCAAAGCTGCACAAGGCTAAGAGGTCTGACTATACAGGGTGAGATGCAAGTGAGACATGGATATAAACATGCAGCCAACTTCCTTATCACGAGGGATGGGAGGAGGAGGCATCAGTTAAGGTACTGGAAGAAAGGCTGAAAGACAGAGCAATGGATGTACTTGCCTATCTCTGAAGTTCTGTGAGTGTAAACAATGCCATGGGTAATATCTACCTGGCGAGAGTAAGTGTAGCTGTGTACTTGGTACTACTTGGTACCGTGGGCTATATAATTCACTCATGTGGATCAACATGCACCACCAGGAAGATAGTTAATTCATTCTAGTTCACTGTAGGGTTAAGTAATGCTTTCTTTCACTTATAAGCAATTGCAGGGAGTCTATAAACGAACATTATTCCATGACTGAGAAAGTGCATGACACCCAGAAAGTGAAAGTTATTACAGGAGCGGCACTGACTATTTCAATTTTTTAAGGCGAATGAACTTCACAAATCACTCTCTAAATCAGATTTTCTCAACATGGGAGCTCCTTTGTGTCCATTTTTCACCTTTGGAAGCAGTGTTAGCTTTTTTAGATTGCTTTTTGAATGCTGAAATAAAAAAGAATTTCAAAAAAAGTCTACTAGTATAAAGTGACAATCTAGTAAACAGAAAACCAAGTATCTTTGAAACTAGTGACATTTAAAAGCAGTACATAGTTCAAAACATTGGAAACATAAAAGATTAGTGCAAATCTTTCCTATTTTTAAGATTTACTTTTAAACTACATTAGCTATTATTTATTAAATAAAAATTAATCACTTCAAATGATCATCCCTTCAAACCCAAATTTGAAAGTAATTTTATTTCAACTAAAAATAGACAGGACACAAAATCTAGGCATTTTAATGTAATAATAAAACAGTGTAAGCTATTATTTTGATTGTGAGTTCACTTACCAATTTAACCAAATATTAGCCTGCTGGTTCAATTGTATTTCACATCTTAAGTCTCTTACCTCGGACTGTGAGGGTAGCAGAAGCTTCCACTTTTCCAACCCGATTCTCAGCAATACACATATATGTGCCTTCATCTGTACTCATGGCCTTTTTAATTCTCAGTGTGTAATCATCTTTGATGTCATACCTGTGTAGAATATGAATTGGTTTTATTAAATAACATTGATTATATTTAGATAACACTAAGTATTCACCTTCATTTTTCTCTTATACTGTATTTTACCTAAAATAACATACACACACACACACAACGTTCAGCCATAAAGTGCAATTGCTTAGATTAAAGGTACTGCTAATAAGATCATTAATTTTGTATCTTATCTCTAGCTGCTTGATTATCAATTACCGATAATTTAGATATGTATACAACTCTGGCTGCATCAAAACTATCAAAGGCATTATTAACACTTTGACTTTTTTTGGTAGCTCTTAGATAGTAAGAAAACTGTATATTTCAGTGTCTTGGTGAGTTATATTTTGTAAGTTACACTGCATTCAAATATATGATTTATTTTTTAGGCACCTTGACTATAATAGAGCTGAAATATATTAAAGGAGAAAATTCTCTTATTTGTTGGCAAATTGACAAAAGAGACATTGGCTAAAAGAATTAAGAAGGGGTAATCCTTATTTAAATTAGCAATATTAACTTTTAAAACATCAACATGCCTTGGAGTGATTTCTGGAAATGCATGTCCTCGGCTCTTTCACAAACATTTATTGTCACACTTCTATTTTTTAACAAGTACACTAACATACTAGTTCAGAAAAAAATTCTAAAATTTTAACATGAATTTTTTAAGAGCTTGCATAAGAATATGCTCTTACTAGATTCTCAGAAATGATACAAATTAATGAAGAAGTTATCTTTACATTCTTTTCATATCTGATTTTTCTTCTTGATTTTCACTGATGGTCTTTGTTATTTCACACACACATTGTTGCAATAGCTTCTGGTTGATCACACTGACTGTCCTCCTCATACATACCACACAGTTAAAGCTATATTTCCAAAATATTACTTTAATTGGTTCTGTCTGCTTACAACTAGCTGTGACTTCCTATTGCTTTCAGGACCAAAAAAAAACTTTTTAGGCTTGCACTGAAGATTATTATAATCAGATTTCTTCTACTTCTAGCTAGTTATAAAAGAATAACACAGCTTAACATTATTACGAGCTGAGACATGGACCTAATAAAAGTTCTGTTTTACAGAACTCTGCAAGACAGAAATCAAGTGTCTATGAACCAAGCACGCCAACTAAACGTAACTATCCTTGCTCCTCCAGCCTCCAGTTATGGTGGTTACTTTTCTGTCCGCATGTTTTGGGTTAAACTTCTGCTGATTTACAATGTCCTAAGTCATGAGGGAAGCCTTATCTTCCACTACTCTTGTTTGAAGGCATCCATTACCACACTAGAAAATGATGATTCTTCTCTCCTCAGAACAAAACAAAACAAAACAAACAAAAAAACAAAACCAACCCCCCAAAGCAAACAAAAAAACTTATTGCTACACCAATCATTCTGCACTTGCTCACATTTTGATTTGTCTATTTTGATAAAGGCAGAGGTCCTTTCTGCTTCACTCACTGCTATATCCAAAACCCCAACACAGAGCTTTTAACATCCAGTAGCATAACCAAGTGGTTAAGAGCACAGACTCTGGTCTTTGAGATTTTTAAATAATCTCTCCAACCTCTTGTTCACTCTCTTCTAACAACATGGCCCTTTTTCCCTTGCTCAACATAACAACCTAATTACCACTGTGTCGTTGTACTTCTCTTGTAACTTCAGGGGATTCCCTTCCCCTGCAGTCTTCATTGCTGATCATTCTTGACTTTCAAGATAATCCAAATATTTCCTCAAAGATGTTTTCTTGCCCAAACAATGTAAAGTAGCCCTGTACCCACCAGTTACATTTTAAAATTACTTTTACTTGTTTTTATTCTTTGTTTTCATATTTTTTGTTAGTTTTAGTACTTTTTATCTTCTTCAGAGCACACACCTCTATCAAATTTTGTTTGCTTGTTCATTGTCTTCCTAGTTTCCAAGAGCATGTATGCTCCATGAGAACAATAATTGATTCTCTCTTGTTCCAAACTATATACTCTGAAGCCTACCAAACAGCACCTGAGATCTTGGATGTGCTCCATGAATGCTTATGGCATGAGTGATGAACCATCCAAGAAATTCTTAAAATTCTTCTATAGTTCTTTCATAGCATGGTTATTAGTAAAACAATTGTATGCAGAACTGAAAGGTAAACTAATATGAAATATGGAACTATACTATAGCAAGAAACAAAGTAGTGTTATTAGCTTTATATATCAGCAGTTAGTTCTGAAATGTAGGTTAAATCAAACAAAATACTGTAAATGTTAAGACTCACAATATTAATACATAAATGCTACTATGGAGATAGAGCTAAAATAAAGAAGTTAGCAAATCCTGACTAGTAATCTAGACTTTTGATTTACATATTATCACTGTAAATTTCCCTCTGTAAGTTAGTAACATGAAAAAAACCCTCTCTCTCTACACAAAAATAAATGAAATAATTCTAGAAGAATATCTAAAACAATGTGAAGACTACAGGAGAACAAAGTAAAGCTTCGTGCTTTGTTCAATGCTTTTCAGAATATCAACTCATTATTTTGGCAACTAGGGTGGTTTCTAATCACATGTGTTATTAAAATAAAATAATGACAAAAAATGCATTTGCATAGTGTTCTTAAATATACTTTTTAATGTATTCTCATAACAATTCCAGTAGGTAAGGAGTAAAGTTATTATGTCTCCTATTTTAAAACTTAGAAATTTTAGGCATATAAACTTCAACATGAAACTATATAGTTTATTTTTACACTTTTATAAAACATGGCATAGCAGAATATTATGTTCAATTTTACCCCCTATTTATCAAGAAAGGAATTAGAGACATAAAAATTGAAAAGGTGACATACATGAACTTGAACTCTTCACGTGTAAAAACAATAACTTCAAAAAATATAATTTAAGTCTAGAAAACTATGAAGAATATGAATCAGTGAACATGGAAATACTCAAAAAATCCCCAATTATCAATATTAAAGGAGAATACTTGAAGCCTAAATAAAATACCTTTACGATAAGAGGGGGAAAAAGGCTATTTAATTATGCAATTATAAGAAAATATATGGAAATTGGTTATTCCAGGAAACCAACAGATTATAAATTCTGAGACATAGGGAAAAAATGAAAAAATATTGAGTCTAGTCTAATGTTTTAATTTTAAGATTAGAAAAATAATACTTTGCTATTCAGAGTCTGGGAATTCATTGGTAGCAAAAGTTTAGACCATATTAAAAACTAGATCTCCTGGAACATTCTTCATCAATTATATTACAGAGGTTACAACTTTCTACCAAAAGAAAGCATAAAGTTTCAATTTTTAAAAATCGTGATGTATGAATCTATAAAGGGAAATTAAAGTAAGCAGGGGATATACTACCAAAATGGCAACTACTCCCACAAAGTTTTCCTTAATGGGTTCAATGAATAAATGGTCAACATGCCAATTAAGCTTTTAGTGGCAGAGTTGTTGTTAGAATTCAGGCCTTGTGGTCTGACTACAGAAATTTACACTGGATACTATAAAATCATAATTGCAGTTTGCTCATTTGTGGACTGAAATCTGCATGAGAGCAAGTGGTGTGTGTGTATCCGTGTGTGTGTTTGTGTTTTGGCTCACTAATGTTTTAAAATTATTGGAATAACTGATATTTAAAATTTTGACACTTTCACATAGAAATTTGGGTTTTCAAATCAAGGTCTGTCTTCCTCCGAAGTACACATTTTTTCTCCTTCATCACACTGCCTACATGGGTCTAATAGAACTGTACAACTGGAGACACTGTGGTCCCTTCCAACATGACTGAACCACTGTGCCAGTCTCTAGCCTGAACCCTGACAGTACCCACAACCCAAGAGACTGAAGCATGTCATGGTACCTTTGTCGATTTTCACAATAAGATACAACTCAGATCAGAGAAATGATAAACCTATAATTATGATCAAATTAGCTCTTACCTGCAAAAACTTAAGATATTTGAAGGTTGGTTTTAAAGAAATTTCGTCTAAATGACTTCAAAACCCAGAAAGAAGTAGATATTTGGCTCGTTGCTAGTTTCACATTTAGGCAAGCTGAGGCAAAATATGACAAAGTTCCTTTCCCAAGGCCACACACATTGAGACAATTATAGTCAGGAGAAAAATTGTCATGAGTATCTACTACCAGTCTCTGCTTTCTCTACAGGTCATGATGTCTCTGAGACAATAATTTGCTTCCTAAAAGTACATATTTCACAAGAAATTAGACGTCAAATATTTCCACAGGTCCAATAATTGTGGCCTTATTTCTTGTATTTCTTTCTGGATAAATTCGTACATGCTTAATAGTAATCTCATTGATGCTTTACACTACTAGGTTGGATAATTGGGGAAACATTCATTTGTCCCTAGAAAGCAAATATTGACTGAGTAATATAAATAATTATAAATAATAGTTCCTTATATTTAAAGAGATCTTTACAATTTATAACTGAGATTCATATAAATTTCACAACAATAAATGACTTAGAGAAAATGCCTATTTCCAAACACCATTTTATAGAAGAAGATTCTGAGATTGTTGTCTCGAGTTATAGAGAGACTGAAATCGATGTCCTGTGTATCAGTGTCCATTTATTTTTCTAACACAGAGCAACACACCTTTTCCATTTGATATGTGTGTTTATTGCTCTGTGTGCATGTGCTTTGAGCAGGTGTGTATTTCTGCATCACACTCTATGTTCAGAGTCTCAAAAACTCCAGAAACTAACTTTTATCAATATTTTTCTCAGTATTACTCTAAAACCAACTGTAATCCTAGGAGGGTCATAAATGCGTTTCCTGATATATATATATATATGTATATATATATATATATATATATATATATATATATATATATATACTTTAAAATTATTGTTTTATTAAACAATCTAATGTACCTAAAATTTTCCCTGATTTGCTCTTAGCCTTCTTTACATAGTGGAGAATAAATTTTTAGTAACTAGAGCACACTTTGGTATAAAACAACTAGTTTTCCAACATGGTATAATATTATATGTCATCAACATGTAGGAGGTATTGTCTGACTTTAATTAAAAATAAGAAAAAAAAACCAGATGAAAAAACATTACTGGTGAGGAAATCTTAACAGAAATTGGGTGATTTTGATTGTGAGATCTGCCAGTCTCAGACTTGTATAAATGCAGTCGTTGTTGCCAGGTTTGATTAATGACAGTTGTACAATCATGTGCTGACAGTCCCCACTATAAAGATACCTTTTTTTTTTTTTCTGATATGAAACACTGCTGAAAAATGCAACCCAATCAGATTTGGCCCCCGGACGACATGTGCTATCATCACTGTACCGTGAATTGAGATTGATTGGTAACCAGCTGTGACAAAGTGGGAAAAGAAGCTCTGGTTTTTGTGTTGTTTTTTTCCCAAAGGAAAAAAAAAAAAAAGAGAAAAAGGGAACTAAATTGTGTCAAACCATTACCATCTGTTCAGCTAAATAATAAACAAAACAAAATACATTTCTTTTAATACTTAAAACAACAGTTTGTATGCAAGGTTCTGTTTGTGTGTGACCTTAAATAATCTTAAAAGTGTGTCAAAAGAGAAAATATTACTGATATTTTAAGAAACAGAATACTATATGCTAAAATCACTTCCAAATTTAAATGAGATAATCTATTTTATTTCTTCCTGCTAAAGAAATCTCTCACAGCTAGTGGGAAGAGTTCCTATAAATCTAAATTTACTTTGAAAATACCAAACAAGATTTTTGAAAACTGGCAAAGTTTTATAACATAACCACATTTTATACGTATCTCATACTTTGCAATCCCCAATGTACCTTAAGCTTCTAGGGTAGGAACTTCTCATGATTTTCTGGCTTTTATGAATATAACTAAGATAACTTAGGGACCACCCCCTACAAATCTCCTAAATTATAGAATTTGAGAGGAGAAAAGACAAAAGAAAATACACTACGTTTTCTATTACAAACTGGAATTTTACCATGTTCAGTTTAAGTCCCTGTATCTCATTGCCTTGTTTGACTTGTGTGAGGTCTCTACACTAATAAAACTTCCTGAAAGACCGTTCTCATCTCAAAAGCACCTTTGTTATTCGTGGAAGGAAATTTATTTTCTCAGCGTTTTTAGTTTTGAAATCACCTACTACTTCTTATTATAGGATGTCTGGCTCCAATTCTATAATGAGTGTTTTGAATTAGCACTTAAAATTTTATTATGTATCTGCTTTATTAATCATTAAGTTGGCCAATCGTAAAAACTATGAATTGAACCAAGAAATATTTAATATCTACACAAGTAAATGTTTCTTTCCTTTTAGGGAGACTTGAAAAGTTTGTTTTCAGTTTTCAAAATACTTGCACTCCATCAAAATAGCTGAAGATCACCTTACACCTTTTAGATTCTTTCAGAAAATTAAGGAATGTCTGCAAAGATAGGCATTCTGTAGTTCCAAATTCAGTGAAAATTTAACTATGGAGCTTTTACATGAAAATGTTACAAAGTCTATTGCTTTGTTTTCAACAGAAGAATTTTTAAGATTAAAAAAATCACTTAGTAATCTCATGGAATCATTCACTGATAATTAGAGACACACCGATCAACTAAGCAATACCACTATAGGGATTACAATGAACATGGACACGCAGTCAGTTAGAACTCAGTGATGTTTTTCAGTTGCACAAAAAGAGGGCATTTTAGCAACTCACAACTTCGAATCAAGGCACCCTTCTATAAAACATAAACCTTCTTGGAGAAATTTAAATATTTGCTTCTTTCACGCTTGGCAGCTGAAAATAGGAAAAGTGGATCAATTTTCCTAAAACGATCTTTCTGCTCACAATTTATCAAACAAAATCCTTCCACAGATAATAGTTGAAACTGTTATTAAAACTAATGTAAGCACTTCTTGGTAGCCTAAATTCCAGGTGATATTTTCTCAATCTATAATATTTAAGGTGTATCCTAAAGTGGAGCTTTTAAATCACAATTGAGAGCTGGGACCCTGAAATGAACACAATAGGCCATTATTTTGTTGGCAAAGGGATATCAAGTAAAGTTTTCTATACTTTATAGCCTACGTGGGTCACATAGTTCTTTTTATCTACAATTATAACACATATATAAAATCATGTACTCTTCCTTCCACACTCATATGAAATCAAGTTCAAACCATTCTAGAGATATTGGGATTTTCCTTTGGCTCATAATAACAGAAAGGAATGTTTAATTATTTTCACGATTGTCCTTAATATGCAAACATTTTGTGATAATTTTTTCACTAACCTTTAGCAGATTATTCAAATAATATCTGCAACTCCTTAAATGTATTACTTTTAAATACTTTTTTAAATATTGCAGTTATTATTTTAACTAATTAGAACAGAAAAATTTAGGGTAAAAAGTGCAAATATATCACAATTAAGGAGATAATGTTGGAACAAATTAAGTGTTGAAGCAGGTTAAATTATCCTCCAATTTAGAAATAATTATTTTATTGGCATAAGTGCATTTAAGACAATTTGGTTTTACAATAGAACTAGAAATTGCAATATCAGATTTGGAAAAGTAGATATATCTCACAGTTTTGTGTTTTGTGAGAAATTAATCTTAACTTTAAGTTCTTTTAGAAAAGGACTTTAGAGATTAAATTCACAAGAGTCCACAGAACTCACAGCTCAGACCAGACTTTTTGATTAGCAGCTCCCATTCTTCCTGCACTCTTCTGAGTTGGGAATGAACTCTGTGCAATAAGGGACTGCAAGTTTGGGATAAAATGGATTGTTAACTTTGCCACATACTTAGTGGCTTTGCAGTATTTGATGGACAAACTCCAGGAATTCTCCTTCATAGGTGTTCAAAGTGAGCACTAGGGGCAGGGGAGGCTTCTGTGTCCTCAGAGAGATGTTCATTCTAGGCGGTGCTATGGAAGGTTCAGAAGGCTTTCTTTTCTTGCCTTCTGCCCATAGAAACTTCCTTGTGAAATGTGCTTATGGAGTAATTTAGAAATTCAACATGACATAGGAGCACTTATCATTAAATGTGTCACAGAACTTGTGGGTTGGTAGGTCTACTTGAAAATGAAGGCTCAGACACTTCTCTAATTAAACTACTCAACTAGTTTGATCAATTCAGCAACAATTTCATGAACAAGAAATGAAAAGAAAAATTCCCTGCCTCATATGTTCTAGAAAATATGCAAAAATATACATTCACTTCAAGTCATTAGTGAACCAAAGGGTCTTCTTCTTGTGTTAAATGATGACATGTTTATGTCAAGTCCATTCATGGTATTATTTGTCCATCTCACTGGTATAACCTTCATAGTTAAGGCAATAAGAAAAGACTATTATCTTTGAAATCTATTTCTTTGAACTATATTCTATTATTTTTGCCCTAACATTAAAAACAAAAATAAAAATCAAATAAAATAGCATTCAGGTGAGCAAGGCCCAGATTCATCACTTCCACTAAATCGGGTTTCTCAACCTCAGCACTATTGACATTTTGGGCAGATTATTCTTTGCTGTGGGAGTTGTCCTGTGCACAGTAACAGGATGTTTAGTGGCATTCTTAGCCTCTCCATACTAGATGACAGTAGCACCTAATCCCCCAAATGTAGCAATCAAAAATGCCTTCAGACATTGCCAAATGTCCCTCTAGGAAAGGGAGAAGCACAATTGGCCCCAATTGAGAGCTACTATATGGTACTGAATGTGTATTTGGTGAGCCCCACATGTTAGACGTAGGATTGGATATTTGAGATCAAGATAAATATGGCAAAGGGAGTTGGGGAGTCTGGGAGAAAAAGAAACAATTACAATAATGATGTCAGAGAGACCTGGGCGTGGACTCCAGCTCTGCCACCCACAGGTCCTGTGATCTTGAGCACGTAGTTCATTTGCTCTAAACCTCAGTTTCCTCCTTTGTTAAAAGAGGGGATTCATACTTCAAGGCTGTTGGAAAGATTAATTATAAAATGTGAAACAGCCTAACATGAAGCCAGTGGGCCCTCAAAAAATTATAGTTTTTGTTATTATCTTAATATAATTTTCTTTAAAACAAATTATTTTAGTGTAGTAGTTAATAGAGTATACTTTAGGGCTAAAGTGCTTCGATCTAAATCTCTGTCTGCCAGTGAAATTTGCTCCTCAGATCCTTCAACTGTAAAATATAGTAAAAAAATACTTACTTCGTGAGGTTATTGTGACGATTGATTAAATGAGTTACTTGCATGTAAAACATCTGGAAACATTAGCTTTTACTCCCATAGTTAATCAATTTTAAGATACACATTTTTCATATTTTAAATCTCTGAAATTAGAAATCATCTATCAGAGATGGCATATCATAGTTGATTTGGCAATCTTTTTTCCGCTTAACTCAGAGAAAAAATACTCTTTTATCTCACAAATAATTCTAACTTGAATTCAGTTACATATGGTATTATTATATGATTCAAAATGATTTAGGTTAAACAAATCGTTTGACTTCTCTATTTATTAAGGACAACATCATTCATCCAGGCACCCAACCTCAGAATAAACTTCAGTATTACTTTTAATCCCTCTTTTCCCATGAACCCTGATATAGAATCAATTTCTAATTAAAAAAAAAACCACATTTTTCTTTGTATTGCCACTTGCATTAATATCCGTGTTGGTGTATTCACAGGAAATACTCCAATGTAATCCACTAACTAGTTTTTAAACAACTTCCTACCAGGTATGCCTACCTCCAAACTTTCTCTGCTCCAAGCTACACTACACATAAATGTAAGATTCAATTTTCTAAACGTAGAAACAAGAATATATTTCTATTCAATGTGTTTAGTGAATCCCCATTTCACAGTGTGTTCAATATAAACACTTCACTTGGGATTAGAGGCTTTCATAATAAAGCCTCAACTAACCTTGCTGGCCTTAAGTGCCACTCCACTACACTCCAGGGAAACTGAACCACAAATTGTTGGCCTACACTTTCCACCACCAGGGCTTTTTCATACTGCTTCCATCTCTTGGAATAGTCTTCTTTCCGCTTATAGATATGCTATTCTTCCTTTCAGACCCGTTTCTAGTGTCACATGGGAATAGAGAAGCTTTTATTTTCTGAAACCCTAAAGAGTCTTGTACATCATAGTCTGTATATAATTTTCCTTATTTAATAATTAATGTTTTTATATCTCATACTTTCCTCTAAAAGTCTTCCCTTCCTTCTCAAATTCTTGAGAGCAAACTCATTTTTTTTTAATATGCTGGGATATCAACACATAGAAATGTTTGACTGATGTCTGTGGTTACTTATGAAATAATTCATGAAATATAAATAATATTTTGTTAGTCTACATTGAAGATTTTCATTATTCCTTGAGATAATTGATATCTTACTATAAATTATGTTCAAAATATTTTCTTTCAGTCTCTTTTTGAAATCTCAAATAAAGGTAAAAGTCTTGATTGACTTTTTTGTTTCTGCTCTATGTGCTGTAAATATTTGGACAAAACTATTAGAAAATGTGAGTTAATGAATAGAATATTTATAGTTTTCATTGAACATTTTTTATAACAAGTGCCATATGTTGTATGAATTGCAATGACACAGAATACTCAACCAGATATTCTTTATAAAAGTGCCAAACGCCTATATAGTTGATGAAATGAGTTGAAAGATATTATAATAACCTTTGCAATTGTGACAGTTATGCTCATAAGAATAACTAGCAAAATTTCTGCACTGAGATTTTGTCACAAGGCTATTACATAGATCTTTTTTTTTTAATTTTTATAAAATTTTATATTTTGGCCACACTGCGCGGCTTACAAGATCTCAGTTCCCGACCAGGGATTGAACTTGGGTCACGGCATTGACAGAGCTGAACCCTAACCACTAGGCAACCAGGGAACTCCTTAAGGCTATTCCACGGATCTATATGATTGATCAATCACCTTCTCAGAAGAAACTTCTAGTACTTGAATTTATTGGCAAAGGTTCACTGTGCCCCAATCACAACTCTCCCTGTCTAAATATGGTCTTTTTAGAATGAAGCTCCAATGAGTTAATACTGTGTACCAACTAAAATAGATTTCACTAAGAATTGTTTCTATTGTGGTGGAGTATATTCTTAGTGTGCTTTGGAAGCATTCTCTTATCTTTTATCTCTGGCAATTGTATCTTTTTCACACACTAACAAAGATATAATCCTCATTCACATTGTCATTGTAATACTGGGTCTCTAGTTATTATTTGTTTTTTTTCCCTTTGTCTTTCAATTCATACCAGTTGACGTGAATATGTGGGTCAAGCAGCAACTTTCCCAAAGGGACTATTATAAGAAATAAAATATATATATATGTTTGTAGAAAATATAAAGTCTGGAACACAGTCCTGCCTTCCAGTTTATAACCGTCCATGGAACTGTTGATAATCAAATATTATCACGAAAATATTAAAAAATACTCTTTTAGTAAATTCAAAAGTGCCCTGAGAATGAAAAGATGAGTTAAAGTATCATGCCCTGGAAGAGTTCATAGTTCTAGTATTTATCCTTTACTCATGCTATTTAATTCACTTGGCAAGCATTTCTTTAGCTTCTAATGTGTTTCTCGTGACTTTATATTTTTTCCAGATACACTGTTGTGAAGAACACAGATATATTAAGTTAAAATGTTCTGTGAGAATAAAGATAGTTATAAATACTATTTCAATGGGCAGTGTAAAATAATAAATGTTTTAAGATGAAAATTTATTTATTTGATATGATATAATGGATTTATTTATTGCTTATAAGTACCATTATAATGAAGATTATAAAATCTTTATTATGTACTTTACTACACAGATATATTTTGTGACTTTCTGATGAAAGTGATACTTCTAAACGCTCCAGGCGTTTACTAAGCTGTATTTTCCCAATCTTCAATCCCAAATGGAAAATGGAAAAAAGTTGTTCCCATCCAGTACCTCAAACTAGTGGTCAAGAGTGTGGACTTCAGAGCCAGAAATCCTAGACCCCTTACTAAGTGACTTTGTCATACTTAACCTCATTATGCCTCATTTTTCCCATTTGTAATATTGGAATAATAATAGTATTTACATCATGTCCTAAGGATAAGTGTATTAATGTAAAATGCCTAAAGTAGGTCTGATATAGAGTAAGCACTATGTAAATATAATTTATTAATATTATATTTATGGGAAAGGCAAATGCAATGAAAAACAACTCTTTTGATTCAGTACTAGACTTTTTAAATAAAGTCTAATAAACTTTTTAAGTAAAGTTTTTAAATAGACTTTTTAGATAAGCATTCAGGGTCAAAAACAATTTTGAATTTAAAAAAAGCCCATTTACACATAGAAATCTGAGAAGATATATGCAAAACGTAAAAAGTAGATGCCATTGGTAATGGTTATATGAGTAATTTTAATATTCCTTTTTAGGCTCATTCATTTCAAATCTTAGGGATTTTTTTCCTCTAAAAATGTATTATACTTTTTAAATCGTTTTGCATTGTTGCCATTCATAGATTCATACCATTTTGGAATTTAAAGGTACTGCAGAAACCATCCAAGGTAACTTACATATTTTGAGGATGTGGACTGTGGTACTCAGACATGTAACATAAATTGTTTAAAATAACATGATGCATTATGACAGGGCTGGGATAAGAATGTTGATCTCCTAAATTCTAGTTAACCTTGCAGCTCCACATTACGATTCAATTTATTAAGAATAACAACAGAAAAAAATAAACAAACAACCAGAACTGTATCTTAATTTGAAAAGCCTGTGGAGTAATGAATTCATCTAAGTGATTCTAACCACAAGTTGTCTTATAAAGGCAAGGATTTGTGTTGATAGAGTCAATTACATAACTCTTCCTTTTATTGAGTTAAGGCAAGAACCCAGGTATGAGAAAGAGCGTCTCTGATGATAAACATCCAGTATATCCACCCTTGGGATACGGTGTGATGTGACAACTATCTCATCTCCTGCTAAGCCTTTGGCCTGTCCTCCTGTTTGGGCTAAGGTAAAATGTTGCCCTGGTCCTGACCTTAGCCTAGCTGAATGCTCTAATATGCCACACTCTGATGGACGAAGCACACCTGCTGTGGCTCTTGGTGGGACGACACTCACATGCCAGGGACAGGTGGCACTCAGGCAGATCCTTTGCTTTGCAAACTGGCACCTGGTCTTGGCTCTGCCCTCACACAACACAAGAGCTGCCAGTTAATGGACAGCAGAGCATCTCTGACTTCAAGGCATTTCTTAGCCCAAGTGGTCCCAGCTTGTTAGTTGACCACTGGCCAGAACCCAAATTGCATGCCAGTTCCTGCATTGTTCCTTAGCAGAGATTCTCAACAGATGGGCCAGTGTGGTCACAGGACGAGGCAACTTGCACTCCCCACCCTAGGTGGCAATTAGTTTCGTGTTAACAGCAACTATTAGCACCTATTTGATGAAAACACAGAAAAAATACCATTTTGGCATCCCTCTGAAAATTGCTAATTAATTCTGTTTATAAACAAAATCTATATTTTCAGCTTCCAAGGAGGGAAGCTTGACCTGGTCCAAGTTTAGATTTTCAAAACACTGGGACATTTTATGTGAGGGTTATGCAATTGGTCTAAAAACTACCCTTAATAGTAATGCTATACAGTATTCCTATAAAGTTACTCATAATATAGTGTTTCTAACCAATTATTTAAAATTTTATCTAAAATGTAAAATTTGTAAGGGGCTCAATTCCATAAACAATTCGTAATCACATAATTACAGAGCCCATTAGTTTAAAATACAGGTTTCATGTTGGACAGATACTAAGTCAGGTCCTGGCCCTAACACATATTAATGTGTGTCTTTGGAAACAACTTCTTTAAGCTATTTCCACATACCTCAAATGGGAGTAATATTATTCTGGAACACTAAGCTTTAAAATAATGAAATTAATATATGCAAAAATCATTTAGAACAATGCATGGCAAATAGTAAGTCCTCCAATAATACTTGCTTTAATCGTTACATAATCTTCTTAAAAAGATTATGAAAGATGGTGGTTTTCTTATTACCAGTGGACAAAGGATACAGGTAATGTGTGAAATTTGAAGTTCCCAACCCAGATAACTGATTGCACTGGGGTTAGAATATAATATCTGGACCATGTTCAATCTCCCAGAGGTAGAGAAGAGGGTGACAACTTTTAGGCTTGGCAAACGGGCTGGAAAAATTTATAAATAAACCTATATGATTTAAAATAAAAAGTGATATCTCTTAAATCAAAAATATTTTATGTGTTTCTTTGGAAATCAATTGGCCAGAGAGAGGAGAATTGTGATTATTTCATGAAAATTATATACTCGGTATTTTTTAGCATTAACTATGTTTTCTTTGTAGTTACCTACATAACTAATAAATACCACCAATCAGTAGGATTTATAAAACTGAGGCAGCTGTTATGTACACCCACTGTACAGTGTCTACAGTGCTCTGAATAAGTTATATCATCTTAATAACCCTTTGAATTAGAATGGATGGCATAATGATTCACCCTGTACAAATGAGTCAAAGTATAAGTTAATCATTAGTCCCAATGCATTGCTGGTCCATATCTTCAGGATGTAAAACACAAAGAGTTTAAATAGGTTCTTCAAGGTCACACTCCTAGTTAGTGGTAGAGAAATCTGTTGAACATCATTTCCAGAACATGCGCGTATAACTAAAGGGATAAATGATCAAACAGTGTCAGAACAAGGCTAAAATCCAACATCCCTGACAATGACCTAAATATTCTTTGTTATTGGTTGCTCTATTAAAAGATCCCACAACAATGGTCCAGGCAGTTCTAATTATTTTTTCAAGCAGAAGTGCCTAAGACATCTGTATAGCTGAAAAATCATAGAATTTTCATTTACACTTTTCCTTATATTTCTAAATCTTAGGGACCAGTCTATTTATTCAAATGCCACATACAATATTTATATACATTGCTTTTCTCCTGCTCTCAGTTTTTTTCCCTTCTTTTTTGAAAACCACTTTAATTGACAAATCTTGACCAGCCAACCTTATCAGCGTGGTTATTTATCATGAGCCCAAATTACCACATGTCCTTGAAACACACTGTATGTGAAGAAGGCTGATCTCCTCAGCAGGGTAGCTTAGCACCTGTTCAGCGTCTTTGCATCCCAGAAGCACATGCTCTAAACAATGGAGCTTCCAAACAATTAATATAAGAACATTTTCCAGGGCTAAGCGAAAAGAGCCACTTAGTGTAAAAATGCCACAAAAAGGGGACTTATAAGTGGTCCTATTCATTCCTTTTCTTAAGGAATCATGTATTTATGTGAATCTCACATTTCATGGAACTAAGAACTCTTAAAAAGTCTCTCTTAAAATAGATTTGCACTTTAGAAAAAGGAATTTGTCAGTTGGTGCAGGAAAATTGATAGAATTTTGCACTATATATCTTGAAACTCTTTTTCTCTAGTCCTTTTTCTATTTTTATGAAATATTCATGAATGATATCCACGATGTGAAAGCCATCAACTGCATTTAGAATTCGCAGGCATACATACGAATGTAAATGGCATATTTTATTTCTTTTTTTCTGTGACAAGCTATTATGAACATTCCTTTCTCTATTCTAGATCTTTATTGAGAAAGTTAGTGTCACTTTAGAGTTAGTTTAGAAAATAAATAAAAATGAAATAAAAAATATCTTGGAACTCACTAATGGTGGTATACTTATATATGATTGATGCAAGATGTTAAATTTCCTGTTTATAGTCCTTTAAAAGATTGCTAATAATTATCTGAAATACAAACTGTACAGACAAACCCAGATAAGAAAACATAGTTGAATTAATCATACTACTTCTTACCCAAATTCTGAGAAGAGGTATTTTTATTCTCCTCACAAATATTAAATTGAACAGAATATTGCAGCGTTGGTAAATTTCAATTTTTATTGTTATGTCTTTGGTTGTAAATGTATAGTATTCTGTTTCTTTTATATTAGTACATGCTATTTTTCATAAAGCTTCAGCATATATATACTTTTTTCATTACAAAATATACAATATCCATATGCTATGATGGAACATTGCCTCAGTTATTATAAATACTGGCAATTTCTATCACATGAAACACTTTGTGAAAAGTACTAATTAGCAAAAAGCTCTAGGTTTGCCTGAGAAAAAAAAATGTAGCACCCAAGCAAGACACTAGAATTACTTCAGTTTTAACTTTCATTAATGTATTCAGTATGTGAATACTTTCTTACATCACTCAATTTGATCAACATAAAATAAAAAATAATCAATAACAGCATACTTACCTTGTTTAAAGTGACTTCTTTTTCACAGACTATCAATGGCACTTAATAAATACAATAGGCACTTAATAAACATAGGTAAACCTTAAAGTGTTTCTTCTACGATTTCAAGTATGCCTTGAAAAAACAGTGTTTTTAAAACACATAATCATTACGAACTACAAAACGTCTTTCCCTTATCTCCTCATTTTGTTCCCCCACCCACTTTATTTTCACGGTGGTGTATAAAATTCTTATCCCTAATAAATGAGTCGTTGTGCATTTATTTGAGCACATACGTATTGAGACTCTCTGGAGAAAAAGATATTGATACCTGGTACAATCACAAAAAAAGCAGTGACCTTTCTCTTCCTGAAATCTTCAACTGTGAAATAGTAGTATTGTAAGATGTTTCTGCAAATGTAACCAAGCAGGATCCTATGAGGCCTTCCCATGACAAGCTCTCCCCCATATCCTCTGCTTTAGCTCCTCTCTGAAGTACCTAGATAACAGTACCTGATGCACATTTCCTGAGCTGTTTTAGAGATGTGAAAACCCCCCACCAACTGGAAGATGTTAACTACTTGATGACCATGAGAACGCAGGCCCAGGCCTCCAGGAGCCAAGACTGATAATGTTAATCCCTGTGACATCGACCTGTTACCTCACCATCAGCCAGTCAGAGAATTGTGCACGAGCTGATCACACACCCTGCGACCCGCTCCCTCACCTGGCTTTTAAAACTGCTTTGCCAAAACCCATCAGGGGACCTTGGGGGTTTTTTAGAGCACGATCCACTTCTCTCCTTGCATGGCCCTGCAATAAACCTTTCTCTGCTCCAAACTGCGACATTTAGGTTTGTTTGGCCTTGCTGTGCGTTGGGCACATGAACTTGCCCTCACACAAGCAATTAACATTTTAACAGTAGCATATATAAAATGAAGGCTCCTTCCTATTTTGTCCCTTTTTTATATGGAAAATGTCTAAATAAATAACTTTTCCCTGCTTGGGCATCAGGGTTATTGTTAGACTTGGGAATTGCTATTTATCAACCTCACCGAAATATTTATCTAATCAAAAAATGGCTTTAATAAAACTCACCAATGGTAAGTTGTAATTTCATTAACGATAGTTACTGAGAAAGGTCAGAAATTTAGGGCTAAATCAAAGAAAGAGGTGTACGGGTACTACTTAAAAAAATGTTTTCACAGTGAAGAAAAAAATACTCCTTTAATTCATCTCTGGTTACTGAAAGGTTGGCACAGATATCTTCTTCTGTGTTGAAAGTTTAAATAGCTATCACAGCATTTCATAAATTTAAACTTGAATTGAAAAGCTTTTCTTGTCTCCAAAAGAAAAATAGTCACATATTACTTACATAGTAATTACAGGCTATGCAGCTGCCCTACAAAGCTTTACTATAAATGTGTTGAGCATGAACCACTACACAAACCTTATTCAAATTGCATTAAATGTTAAGCCAAAGAAATGTCATCCTCCACACCACTCCACACAATTGCTTACACAAGAACAATGGCCATCTCCCTAGTCTGAGACCTAAATAATGTAATAGAATCAATGTTGTTGATTTAGGCTATGGTTGGTTAAGTCATTACTGTTATTCCTCACCAAGCAAAAAGGTCTCCTTCCCCCTCATTATGCATATGTGAAGCTTATGCTAATGCATACAAATCTAAGAGTGAATAAGCTTCTTTGACATACCATTTAAAGATTGAGATTTCAAGAAAAAGTACATGGCTTCTATCATGATAAAAGTCCTGACCTCAATTTCTACATTGCACTGATCCTTGCTTTAAGCCTTTCTAACCTACAATATAAAGCTTACACAGCATTTCCATTTGCCTAATACTTTAAAAATATTTAACTGGTCACACAAAGCACTGTAGTCATATCATGCCAGTAACAGAAGAATAAAGAGGACAAACTTACGAAATGTTTTAAGGAAAGTTGGTAGAGGTATGATTTCGAAAAATTTCAACTTCGTCTTTAGAGGCCTTTATCTCAGCCATTCTAAATAGGCAGTTTTAATGCTGTTGTTTGATTTGTATGTATTATTTGAGCTTGGAAGCAAAAGAATATGGAAAGATTTGGAGAACATTGTGGCAAACAAAGCTGTCAGGTTTAACGACCTAACACCTAGAGCAATCTGGGAACAAATCAAACTGGGCTTAAGTTGTATTTTACCTTAATTCAAAGACGTAGATGCATTAAAATGTAATACACCCTTACCACTTTCTATTTTCTCAACTTTTGTCAATAGGATCCTATTTAATGATTAAAAATATCAGGATCACCAGGGATGTAATGTGAATATCATGTAACCCCTGATAATCATGTGACAAAAAGGGCACTCTCCTTGACTTTCTTCCTGAAGTCCCAGAAAGCCAGTCTAATCATGAGAAAACACTAGACAATCCCAAGTTTGGGGAACATTCTTAGTATACCTGTCCAGAACAGTCTTAGGATACTTAAGACTTGTCAAGGTCATAAAAACAAGGAAAGACTGAGAACCTGTCATAGAACAGAAGAGACTGGGAAAACATGACAACTTAATGCAATATCCTATAATATCCAACTAAAATACCCCAGGTAGGATCCTGGAGAAAAAGGAAGACTGGTGAAATCAAAATAACATATAAACTTTAATTATCATGTATCAGCATTTGTCTATTATGAGTTACATATCTTTCATATTTGTGTAAGATGTTAACAATAGGGGAAACCAGGTATAGGGTACATGGGAATTCTCTGTACTATCTCTGTAAATTTCTGTAAATCCAAAATTATTCCAAAATGAAAGATTTTTTTATGAACAGGCTATTTATTTCTACTAATTGAAAATTAATCTTTGTCTACACTAATTTTACAGTATAATTAATCTCTTAGTCTTACATCAACATTTTAAAATTATACACGAAGTGCCCTCAAATTTGTGGAAAGTTATTGAGTATACACAGAAGATGGACTCCAATACCTCAATTCCATCACCTCTACTTGCTTTTCAACCTGCTTCTCCACTGAGAAAGTTTGAGGAGGCTCACATTCACTAACCTCTCCTAATAACATTCTTTAAAACTAGGTGTCTGACAGCAAAGTGAGGAAAGAAACATAGTCAACTTTCTCTACCATTTATGCCGAAAAGCTAAGCAAAGTAAAATTTTCACTTGTCTCTTTGTTATAGATTGCAAAGAACCTGTCACTATTAAAAATGTTTGGTCCATTTGAAGCCAGTGCTGTTGATGATGTGACTTAGAAAGTATAGTATCAGAGACCTAGGGATATGTAAAAATGAGATTTTGAAATGAATGTTTAAATTCAGGAAAGAATCGATAGCAGTGCCAGTGAAAGCACAAAAAAACTCAATTTGATTTCTGTGAAAGCATGTTTACTTTCAGTCAGTTGAATGAAACCTAATTTCTTTTTTAGGAAAGAAAATTAGCAAAAAAGCAGGATGTGAAATTTTTTGCAGACCCTGATTGTAGTAGGTGTGATGGCTGTAGTTTCAGAAGGTAGGACTAGGATGAAGTCAAAAGAAATCTTATAGCTAAATACGCTTGTTACATAGAAAAAAAAAATACTTGAATGATTTATTTGATCATAAAAGGCAAGGTCCTGGGAGAATTTAGACTACAAAAAAGTTCTATTTTTATTTTTATAAAAGATGACAAGCATTTCTGGACTTACCCTAGAGAGTGAGAGATTGGGTTTTGGGTTTGGTGATAAGAATAGAAAAGAGTTGGAAGAGAAGATCTCCATGAAGAGATGGCAAGTGAGAAAGTGACAGGAAGTCCGTAAGTGAAAAATTCCCTATGTGGATAGCGATGTGCCTTTTCATTACGGTATTGAATGAGATCCATTGTTTATTGCAGACCCTACAGTCCGCTACACCCAGTAGCCATGGCCACAGAGAAGTAGTTGAAGGGGGCATTTGGGGTGGGTGGGTCATTAGAAATTCAGCAGGAACAGAATGGCAGACCTAGATGGGGCCAGGAGAAAGAGAGTGCCTTAAGAATCCTTGATATTGCGGGATAATAGATGGAGTTGAGGGTCAGGCATTTATGTGAAAATTCAATGAAAGAGTGACATCAAAAGCCTGGAGGACTTCAGTATATAAAACAGCAGATATCTGGCTTTCATATATAAAAATCATGTGTGAAAATAACATACCAAGATATGAGTGTTTGGTGGTACAATGGGGGCTGTTTTTTTCTTTTATAATTATTCAATGGTTATCTAACAATTTTCCATCCATATGATGTTCTTACCTTCCTCTTGGCAAGTCTGCGTCATCCTTTTTCCACCGCACAGTTGGTTGAGGATCTCCTTGGACCTGACAACGAAACTCTGCAGCTTCTTCCTCCAGCACCACCTGGTTAATTGGCCTCCTGAGAAATGCGGGTCGTTCTTAGGGAAAAAAAGAAACAGTAAAATAAAATGAATGTTGTGCATATTTCAAGTGCATTATGAAAAAAAGCATAGAAAATATGTGGTTTATTTTTGGTACATAGGTACCTAATTTTATAGCTCAACTATGTCTTGATAAGGCCTTACAGATCCAATGTAATTGTATAAGATAAAATATTTTTGGAGCACATAAATAGCTATGGTTTGCATATAAAACCATACAATCTGTTGGAAAATATTAAATTGATTCTTCTGTGAGTTTCTGAGCTAAATCATGTGGAACTTGTCATAAAAAACCTGAACAATGAATTCCAAAGAAACAAGGAAAGAGATGATTATCTTAATCCATTAAAATGACTCAGAGTGGGAAAAATGAAAGTTGAAACTAGTGGAAAATATCAAAAAGGAAACAAATATTAATATTCCATCAAGAATGCTAGAGAAAACTAAAAACGTTGTGCTCTCAAGATGAGTATTATCTAAATTTTCTCACTAAGGCTATCCATTTGATAAGGACCCAATACTTCCATGAATATTTTCACTTCATATGTGATTTTTGTGTGTCTTAAATTTTTAAAAAATCTGTCAATCTGATTTTTCTTAAATAAAAAACACTATCATTATTAATTGTTGTAAACTATTTACTGTCACATACTTTTCTAAGGCTACTTCTAATTATCTTCTCCTAAGTGTTCCAGATACTTGCCCATTTTTATTTACTTAACTTTTCTGTTTGTTTATTTCTCTAGTATTCTGTTTTAGTGTTTCTGTCCTTTAGTCTTTTGTTGTTAATCTGTACCTAGCACTGTTAATCTGCATTCTAACACTTTTTTTTTTTTAACTTTGGGTCTATCTATCTATCTATCTATTTATTTATTTATGGCTGTGTTGGGTCTTCGTTTCTGTCTGAGGGCTTTCCCCAGTTGTGGCAAGTGGGGGCCACTCTTTATCGCGATGCGCGGGCCTCTCATTATCCCGGCCTCTCTTGTTGCAGAGCACAGGCTCCAGACGCGCAGGCTCAGTAACTGTGGCTCACGGGCCCAGTTGCTCCGCGGCACGTGGGATCCTCCCAGACCAGGGCTCGAACCCATGTCCCCTGCATTGGCAGGCAGACTCTCAACCACTGCACCACCACGGAAGCCCTCTAACACTCTTCTAAATAAAGCCTGGAAAAAATAAATTCCTGTCCATAAGAATCTTACTATTGAAAAGAAGTATAAAACAAAATGTAGTTTTACATATCTGTAAACACTTCAATCTCTTGTCTAGTTTCTTCTCTTTTTTATAATGATCTGATTCTGATACAGGAAAAATCACCATTTAAATTTTTATTAGCCCATGTCTCTCAATCATAGGCAAGTCCAATATTGCTACTTATTGAAGTAGGAAGAGAAGTCAAGGAAAAGAAAAATGAAATCCGTAGGGAGTTGACACAATTTATGGCCATATGGCCATACTTAGTCACTTAGAACTTTAGTTTCAAACCCAATTTAAGAATGTGAATACAGTGGCACAAAAACTGAAACATATTTAGCAAGAAATCTTTAAGGAAAATAAATCACATCAAATAACATATGTTGAGTATAGACTGGAAGTATATGATTTTATTGACTAAATAAAGACCCATATTTCTGAAACAAATGTGTAAGCTACAAAAGCATATTTTACTGCAATAAAGTCAACCATCATTGATATTCAGAAGGAAGACAACTGCATCTCTCCACAGGGCAGTTGACAGTAGGGATCAAAATTTTCTTTAAACACAGACAGACCTGCACATGCTCAAGTATCTGTACACTGGGGCCCCAAAACCCTAAGCCATAACACAAGGCTCATGGACTTTATCATGGAGAGGTTTTATAACACAGGATTTAGAAATAATCCATATACACTTGAGGGAAAAGTTTGCTTCAAAAGATTTTAGGTGCTCAGAAACAATTAGCAGCTAAGTGTGCCCCTTTGACCACAGAACAAATCTGCAAGTTGGATAGAATTACTTAGTGTTATCCTTTGACCACTGGACACTGTGTGCTCCAAACAACTATCTCAGTGCCTGCATAGTTCATATTGAGCTACTGTTTTTGGCAGTATATAGGCAATAGGATCAGTATCTTCTTATGAGTGTTTGGAATATTAACAGAAAAAGATGAGTCATTAGCAAAGAAAGCAGGATTGATTTCTTCTTTGCTATCACTTAGGGATATTCATCCAGCTCAACCAAAAGCTGCAGTAACCCAATATTAAAAGAGATCCAAGCCACTGCTGATATCACTAATGAATGAGCAATCGTCTGTCAGGCTATCCCTCCTGCTCCCTCTGATTTTAAAGGGGGAATTGTCCTAAAACTTGGCATATGGATGAGTAAGCTAAGAGAAGTCTTTCCCTCATCCACTCATTCATTCAGCACGTGTTAATGCAGCTTCTCCTATGCCAGGTTTCGAGCTTGGTAGCTGGTGAAGAGCCAGCAGCTTGGTTTCATCAGAAAAGTGGTCAGAGATGAAACTAGTTAGTTGGTAAATGGTGAGACAATGATGGGCCTTCTATACCCTGTCAAAGAATGTGAGCTCTACCCTAAAGGTGATAGAGAGATGTTGAAAGATTTTAACTAAGGAAGCACCATTTTTAATAAGCATATGAAAACGATCGTGTTGGCAGATCTGTGAAAAATGAATTAGAAGAGAATATGAAGCAGTGAATTAGGTCAAACAGTTATTGGAAGAAATTATTTCAGCTTAGAACTGACAGAGTGGTTCTAGGGATATGGAAGAGGGAACAGAATGAAGAGATACCAGAACTGGGTGATCACTCAGATGTGGAAGGAAAGTCTAGAAAGATTCTCAAAGTTCCATTTGGCAAACTGCAACAAAGTGGCAGGTAAGGTATGGACATGATGTGTGACTGTGTCGATCCTTTCATTGCAGATATGGTAGATATGAAAAAAATGGGCCCCTTACACTTAAGCCATTGTTAGCCTTCTGTTACTTGAAGTCAAATGCATTCTTAATTAATATGGTAAAGGAGGTTACTTATATTATAGAGAAGAGAAAATAAATATGATTACATCTATAGACATAGAGAATCTGTTGGATTAAAAAAATTCTAAATAAAGAAGGAATCACAAGAAACTTCTTAAGTATAATGAAGATATTTTATCAGAAACTAAATGCAAAAATTATTCTTTAAAAGTAATATACTAAAGTCATGCCTAATACAATCAGGAACAAAATGGACATGCTGACATTAATAATCAGTAAGAAAAAAAACGGAAGTGTGAGTATTGGAGAAGAACCAAAATAGTCATTACTTGCAGACACTCCACAATACAAATAATACAGAACAGTAACTTTGATCATTGATAACTGCGACAAAAGATAAGAACAACATAGGATCATTGCAGCAATGCTGGCAGTATTGGAAAATCGGGGATTTTAGGATAAATTGTGGCAAAATCACACCTTGGGATGTAAATGCTATCTATGTATCTATCTCTCTAACATGGAAAATTTTCATGGCATGATGCTGATTACAAAGTATATTGCGTAAGAGTATATAGATTAGTCCCACTAAAATACACATTAATATTTTCAGGCAAAGTTATTGTATGTTTCCTTTAACATGCCACCAGTCACAAAATTGCAACATATGAGTATAATTAATTCAAAGAGCAAACTTTGAAAGAGTTGCCACAAAGCTAAAATTGTCTCTTCGTTCAGAGGACACCATTAGGGTCCTTGAGGACTTTTTTGGTTATCATACCTGTTCTAAGTCCCACTGTTTTGTATGGAGACACGTGGAAGCACCTGATTTACAATTTCAAGAAGGAAGAAAGTTATGGGGTTCCCTGCTGCTGTTCTGATGAACTCAGTAGGGGTGGAGAACTTTGCAATGAACGCTGTCTATTCTATTCTGCCCTCAAGCAGAGTTTAGTTGCCTAGAAACTAGATAACCACAGGAGACTATGTGGTATAGAATTTTTGAAAGCCTAACATTGGTTTATGGTGGCAAATGCAATTCAATTGATAAAAAAAAATGGACAATGCAAAGAATAACCCAGAAGAAAGTCATTTGCATATACATGGCACATCAGAAAGGGTTTTATACCTGAATGTACCTGAGGTTGTGCCTTCCAACAAAGTAACACTGACCTTTACCAATTCATTGGAATTTGGTCACAACTTTTAAAAAATTGTTCTGAGAATTTCCATAGCACCTGTTGCAGCAATTATCTCTAAGTTGTGTTATTCATTATTTCAGTTGTTTTCTGCTAATTATATTAAGTTCATCTTCTACTTTGTAATTTTAACAGCCTACAAAAAAACAGTATGTTAAAAACTGTAGGTTTGCTTAACATTTATTTAAATGGAAAGACTTTTTTTTGGTAGGAATTATTTTCAGTTTACTTAACTAGACTTTATCTCCAGAAAATCTGAGAATCAAAAATATGAGTATTAAAGACTAAATAAGTTATACAGGCAGAAATGTATTTTTAAATGCTTTGCCTTTGCAGGGGCTACTGTTACCATAGCCAAACACAAAACCACACCCCTTTCAGACGCAAATTACAAAAATTACAAGGAATTATCTTGGGGTTTATTGTTTTGTGTCAAAATCATCTGCAAATAATGTAGTTAGAAGGATTAGAAAGTAAGATGACAAGAGGAGCATCCAGCAAGTCGATAATTGACCACATTCAATACCCATTAATGCCCCGTGAAGTTTGTACTCCATGAAGCTCTGGACAACTACAATAAATATACATGAAACATCTTGAACTACTGACTAACAAGCAAACCAAATTTTAAGGCGTGTCAAAATAAGGTCACTGATTTTTCTATGTTGTTACCTTATGGCTGATTACACATTGAAACACGGGTAGAAATCTCAAGGGCTATTTGCTGAAAGTTTATCAATGAGATTAGAGTCCCTCTGAATGGCCTGATCCTTAATTATATAGCCACAGCATGATCAGAGGCAATGTCTTTGTCAATGCAATTAACATTTTTTTATTGTGAGATTAACTGGATTTGAATCACCTGCATAGTTTGCTTATAAGGTTAATCTCTCTTGAGATAGCAGTGTTCTTTGGCAGCGTGGTACTATGTAAAGTACAGGTCTCAAGTAGCCAGGTTAACTTAGTTCCAAATTGGCATTGTGGAAAATCCAGCTTTGTATGCAACTGTAATAAAATCAAATGCTGAGTCTCCTTGTGGTTACGTCAATAATACTCAGAAAGCAAAATATTCAGTTCAATCCCAAAACCATAAATCTGAAATGTGGTTGCATAATATCTCTTAACTTTCTTACTTACATGCTACAATGAAGGAAATTAAGTGTCCAGAGAACAAATTTCTTTCAACTGTATTCAGTCACTGACTATGGCTGTAAAATTGGCAAAGGCTGTGCTGTGACAGCTATCACTAGGACAACCTTAACAATTTAAAAATAAACTTTGCTTGACATTATAAAAATAGCATTATGGCAATAATTATATAAGTAGAGTCCTTTAAGTCCTCTAAGACCAAAGCTATGCAGTAAAAGCACATGAGACCTAACCATTGCTTGTAAATCTTATCTTAACTTCAGTTGACCAGAAGGATCTGCCACCCAGTAGTGTCTATTAAACTGGAAAGTGAGATGGCTAGTCCTAGTATGTCTCCTTTTTTAAATGGGTATTTGTGAGGGGCAGAGGGTTATGATAGCCATTGAATGTGAATTAACTGTGCCCTTCCAATATAGACTGCATGATAATGATCAGTCTGCCTGACTGTAATAAATAAATCCTTGCTGCACTAATTTCTCTTCTTGCCAAGAATTTTCTTTGTCTGAGAGAAACCATCCTGTGAAGCAAAAGCAAACATAGGTAAATATTCTCAGAGGGAAAAGAATACCTTTCTCACCATGCTTTAGAGGCAAAGTTTCATGTTATTGCTGATATGATATGAGAGTCATACTGAAAGCAGGGGACCTGTCTATTCATTTCCCTACTCTATTTAAACACTGAGAGCCTGGCACATAGTAGGTGTTCAAAAGATATTTATTAAATAAGTGAACAAATGAGAAATATTTTGCTGTTTTAAAGTTTGCAAGTTAATATTATTTAAAAGAACTAAATTGCTCTTAACAATCACCTTGATTTTAATAACACCTTCTGTTTTAAATTCTTAAATGAAGGCCACAAGTTATCAGTAACACACAGATATTTCCTAAGGTTTGGTTCTGAGATTTCTTCCCTCGTAGCTTTGTCTCACAGTATCTCAACTACACTCAGGCCATCAACTATTATCTCTCACTCAATAACTGAATATCAATATAACCAGACCCAACCTCTATCCTCATCCCAAAGAAAATAGTCATTTGAAGAAAGCCTCCTGTGTAAAAGACAGAACAATGCAGGCGAGAGGTCAGGGAAAGGAACTTAGAAGAAAAGGAGGAATGCATCATGAGAAAATTTTATTTTAAAAAAAAGAATATTGTTAAAATCCTGAGATGCAAGATAAGTTAAAACATCCATGAAATAAGAACAAGATGCTATAAATAAGGAATATTTCAAGAAAAGAAAGATCTAGGAGATTTAACATCTCATTAATGAATTTATGCTTGACAGAGAAATGGAATAGAAAAAATGGACAGTATATTTCATTGACTTGTTTGAATAGAGTGTTTTTAGATTGAGATTGCTCAGTAAGTGTCCAACCAGTAAAAGAAAAAAGTGCCAAAATGAGGCATGGTATTGAAACATTTCAGAACCATGGGATAAAGAGAAGGTACTAAGTAAAGTTTGGAAAGAGAAAAAAAAAAGGAAAATGATCGCATAGGGATCAAAAGTACAGTAGACTCCTCAACAGTAACGATGGAAGCAAAATGATATTGAAGTGGCGACCTTAATATTTCGAGCAAAAATATTTTTTTAAACTTGAATTCTATAACCAGCCGAAGTATCCATTAAGTTTTGGATTGAATAAAGATAGTTTGGTCTGGAATGTGCTCTAGGCTCTAGTCAAGGAGAAATCAGGAGAGAAACACTGTTCTGAATATAGGAGTTAAACAAGAAAAAAAAAATACAAGATATAGGAAACAGGGAATCCAGCATCAGAGGAAATGGAAGATGAATATCAGAATGAAGTTTCTGGGGTAGACCTAAATAGAATCCAGCCCGGTTGGACTGGGCAGACGTCTGACGCCCCCAGGATGGCTGTAGCAAGAGTAGACTTAATAGCTAAATAGAATTTAGAGAATTTTAAACCTTCTGTTGAAGATTTCAAGAAGAATTCATGACAGGCATAGATAAACATAAGTAAAAGGAAAAATGGATTTATTATTAATTTGAAGAAGACCAAATATAGTGCCAGAAAAGTACTGCCATTATAATAGCATAACACTTAGCTCACAGTCAATATTTACAAGGTTAGAATAACTTAAATTCTAAATATTAATATAATCAATGTTTCTAAAGTCAATATACTGAAAAGACAAAGAAGGGAAAAGACAAAAAGAGGGAAAAGTACAGGTGAGAAGTTGGGGAAGGGAGTATAAGTGGACCATATCATCATCTTCCAAAATAAGAAGTTAAAATGTATAAAACTGCAGAATGAGCACATAGAAATATGGAAATAAATCCCAGAAGAAAAAGATAAAACAGGCTTACAGGAATGTTCAAAGATAAGAAATGTGTGTGTGTGTATGTGTGTTGGGAGGAGGGGAGGTTGCAAGCTCTTTCTGTATTTCATCATAAGTTTTGCAATACTTCTAATGTCTATTAGAAATGTAACATAGAAAATCTTTTTTCATGTATTACTTTTATAAACATTTAAAAATCATTAGGAAAAAATTCTTATTTTTAGTTGCTTTTTAATGATAGTTAAATTCTAGATAACAGATATCCCAAACCTACCCATAACTGGAAATTTAATTATGGACTTCAACTCTAGTTTCTGTGTCTTCAGGATCTCCAGAATTTAATTAACATATGTAAATTGCTACGAAGTGTTCTTTATGAAGACATCTAGACTGTGCCATAGATTTTAGTGTCCTTCTACACGATGATGCCTGCTTCTAATTTTTAGATTTGGTACTGCCACTTAACTAGGATGTTACTTTATGGCCAGCAAATATTAAAGAAGAACAAACAGCATAAATGATTCATAGAGTATGGCAGAGTAACATTTTGAAAATTAAGTCACACTGATTTAAGACTTTTTCTAAAGCGCAGATTTTTAAAGCATAATTTGCAATTTTCAAACTAAAAAACTTCTAAGTCCAATCCCACTTATTAAAGAGTCAAAATACTTGCAGATGGCTATTGTATTGGTAAAGACCCTTTATCCTTTTCATTGGTTTCCTTGCCATTATAAGTGAATTATATTTTTGAACAGTTAAATATAATCAGTTACTTTTTCTGTATTATATATCTTAAAGATGGAGTTGCAAAGGACATTTAAAAACTTCCATTTAAAAGCTGGAAGAGTACAGAGTTGTCATAGCAGCCAGAGTTTTAAAGGCAGAATTGTTGCTACATGAAAACAGAATTGAGAGAGGAGAGGTAAACTGTCACTAACCAGTTTTACATTTATAAACCTCCCACCAGAGATAGAATATCTAACAACGATGAAATACAGATAGGTTTACTAGAAAACATTTTCTGGATATAGAACATCAAAATAAGCTAAAGAAGGCCTCATTATACATAGCACACTAGTTATTTTATTTTCTCTAAGCATTGGGGAATCAAGGTACAGGAGGGGGTCTTTCCCATGCGATACTTGTCACAATCTTGATTTAGACCATCACTACTCTTTTTATGTTTTATTTCTAGGTTTGGATGTTGTTTTCTTATCAATTATGGAATTTTCATTTTTCCCTCAACTTAATATTGTACTTAGGTCAGTTCTGACTAGTTTACACCATGAGATAAACGTTTCTCAGCTTCCTAAATCAATTGTTCCAGAAGAACTGCCTGTAGACAAATTCAATCTTTTTGGTTTATAGCTACTTTCAAAATAATTTAGAAGTCCCCCCTGTAACTCCTGACATATTTAGGGATATCCTGTAGTTCTCATCATGTTTTTAGAGAAAGTAGGGTGAATATTTCATAACACAAGTCACATTTGGTAAGTCTAATTGCTTGGGTAATAACACTAAACCCTTTCAATTTTCTTCTGAAGGCAATATATACTGCTGTAATGAAGCATTTTTCTGTTCCAAAGCTGGTGGTAGCTACAGAAGAATAGAGATGAGTGTTTCTTTAAATAGAATAGCTGTACTTGTGGGTTTTCAACGCTAATGTTCAGTGACCGCTAATTTCATATCTTAGCAGGCAAAACTGTATTTTATTCATTACGGAGTGAAGCACATTTTGAGACTCCTATGGATAGATAACTGCATGAAATGTAAGGGCAAACTGATATTGTCTGAGCTCTCTGTAGGACAGAAATTTACATGCATACTTTGAACAGTTCTATTTTTACTGTTCAATTCCTTTAATGAATTATGGGATCCTGGTTTTGTCATTTGGGACTTCAAGCTGCTTAGTATCCACAAGGAGTATTACCAGAGATTACCTGATACCCAGAGCAACTGAAAAGAGAGGCCTGCACTCTAGTACCTATTCATAAAGCACACCTGATACTCTAACTGTAATGGAAACCATAATATGGCTCTTTTTAGCATCGCAGCACGGGATCCCATTATACCACGGGTGGCACATCCCAAACTGCAAAAGACGTTTCTTTAGGGATGTATGCCAGATTCTGATGCTACCTCAGTGTGTTCTGGAGTAATGACATAGGATCTTATCATACCATGCACAGATTCAGAAGATTATTTTACTGGCACACACAAAAAAGTAATTTGAAATTCACAATTATCGCTTGCATTTAAAAAAGAAATCACAATATCTGCAATAGTGACTCTTTTATTCAAATATATATAGAGAGAGATTGATATACACACTCATCTATATATGTGTGTGTATATACATAGGTGTATGTGTTTGTGAGTGCGTTTGTGTGTATACATATATATTTCCATACAGATACTTGAATGGGACTTCAATGGGACTTCAGTGTCTTCTAAAGGAATGTTTCATTTTCCAGCATCTTTAGGATCCCCATTTTCCCCAATTTTCTGCCATTGTATTTCTCTTTCAATTTTCCACAGCTGCCCTGTAGCATTTTCCTTACTTTTGTTTAATTGGCCATCTTTACTACCTCCAATTTTCTCCTTCCTAATGCTTTCTCCACTATTTCTGTGATATAGATCTTATCACGTTTTCATTAACTAACTGAATTACTCCAGCTAAAGAGTCCTTTGGCTCTTAAAGTTGAAGAAACATGAATATTATAGCAAAATAGTCGATCAATTTCTTTCTAATTTTGATTGCGTGTGTATAACTAGCAAGCTAGTCTTTTTATCATGAGGTAAAACTGCAAATAGCTCAATCTGAAATTTTTTTAACTAGAAAACAAGTGAAATGGCTATACACTGCACTCTCTAATTTTTAAAAACCTTACCCTGTGTCATGCACATAATAAATACTTGATAAATGCATCACAATGGAATGAGTGATAAATTTTAAATGTATATAATCTCTCAAATAGATTTTGAGAAAGAACAGTTTTTTACCTCCTGATGAAAGGCAAAATCCTATAAATATATATGAATAAAGTAGGTAAATTAATGTTTCAAAAGTTTAATTTTCTTCACATCAAAGATTTCATCTGAAAGACAGAACCAGAAAACAAGACAATTCTAGTCTATTGAGTTCACCACAAGTCAGAAGTAACTGTCCCTGTATGGCCTGGTGTTTGGTATTAGCAAAAATATTTAAAGGAAAAGGAAAAGTAGATAGTAAATAGCAATTTATAATTTAAAAGAGAGTTTTACCAAAGACAGTCAGCTCTGCTGGATCACTGTCTCTTTCTCCCACCATATTGGTGCCAACACAGGTATACATCCCTGCATCACTTTTCCTGGTATTGGAGATCATTAGTTTTCCACCACGGATCTGTTAAAATTGAAAAAAAAGAAAATGGAAAGGAAAAGAAACAGAGAAAGAAAGGTCACTAATAAATAATTTTAAATATTTAAGCACATATTTTTTCTCTAAAAGAAATAGCTGAGTGTCTAAGACACAAAACTCTCCCACTATTTTGGCATCTGCATGTGTACTTTCTTCTCTTAAATTCACCCTCAATCTAAGCCTCCATATTCCGTTTCTAGAGAATGCTTCTTTAAGGCAGTCTTCCTCTCTATTGCCTGGTCCTATTTTGAATCTTGTGACTGCCTCCATTAAACCACAGTGGTTGGTCTTCACTCTGAGATTCTGTTGAATGAATTTCTATTGACATTTGTCATCAGAACGAAGTACTAGATATCTGCTTTGGATAATATAATGAAATCTAATTGACTCAGAAGAATTCAGTGAGTATTTGTTGAGTACCTCTATGGGCTGGGTAGTGTTCTAGGCCTTTGAGATTCAATAGTCAACCAAATAGTAAAAATCTCTGCTTTCATGGAGTTTACATTTCAATTGTTAGTATTAAAATTATCTTTGCCTCATCTTAACTGTATTTATGAGATAATTTTTGAAGATGAGGTCAGGTTGAATAAAAACAAATAATTTTTTTTTGAATGATGAGTATGACTTGGTACAAACCACTGGCTTCTAATATGTGGTCCCTAAATGTTTCTTAAATGAGAAGCATTTTTGTTTGAATAAACAAATGTAATAATGTTAAAATGTCTGTTAGTTAAAGGGTACATTAAAGCAGAATAAGGTTTTCAGTAAGTGAATCATCAACTTATAGCTTCTTTTTCCAATTAAAAAATTTTTTTATTATTTATCTAGTTCAACAATCTTAACTTTACAATGACTGAGTGTTCTTAAAGAGATATGAGATAAGAATATGCTGGTTTCCTCCTTTAATTTTAATTTCACAGGCAGACAAACCTCAAGTAGGTACGTTTTCATCAGACTTATTCAGGCTCTAAAACTAGCCATGTCATAGAAAGGGATTTTCAACATTTTTTTTTTACTTAGGAAGAAAACATAGTCAACCTATTCTCAACTGTATGCAGTAGAGCATAATAAATGATAGGTTTAAACCACGGAGGCCATTTTTCCTTCCCTCGAAGCTGAGCGTGACAATATGATTTGATTTGATTTGATCAGTGGAACTAAAGCAACATTTCACCAGAAGAAAGGCACTCGCATATAGGGACTTGCCTTCTCTTGCTGCAGTTGGAACCCTAAGACCAGTATGAGAACCAGCCCGAGCTAGCCTGCTGGAAAATGAGAGGCCGTGAGGAGAAGAACCAAGATGGACAGCTGAGAGACAGTCAATGGCCAGACATGTGAGTAAAGTTATCCTAGATCATCCCAGCTGCCAGCACACGTTTAAACAAGCCACAGAAACATGAGAAAGCCTAGCAAAGATCAACCAAGCTAGCCCAGAGCAAAGGACTGTCAGCTTACCCACAGAATCAAAGTGTAAATGCAATGGTTATTATAAATCACTGTATTTTGGGGTGCTTTTTACAAAGCAAAAGCTAAATGATTACAAACATGAAAAAGAAAATCTTGAACAGGAGCACATTTTCATAGGTTTGGTACCCGAGCACAGACCATTGGGAACCAAATTATCTTTCACTGTAGACCCTCACAGTGTCAACAGTTCAAGCCAGAATCATATGGAATATGTTGTGATCTTTTGCATGGCCTCTCTCGTTCTGTGTTATGATGTAATCACAATGTACACATAAGAATAAAACCTCATTTATAAGATATTTTTAAAGAGAATAGACACCCAGGAAACATGGACTTTTTGATAGAAATGGCACATTTGTTTCGTTGAGACATTATTTTAAATAAAAGATATTAATTCTCATTTATTGTACTGAGTATAAAAATTATACTAAGAACCATGTCAGAAGGTTGAGGCATTATCTACTATTTCAGTGGACTGCTCTCACAAACTTCACATACACATGTTGAATGGATCTTCTGAAAAAATAAAATAACTATATGCCATTTCTCTACCTTTTTACCATTTTCTGGGCATTCCATGTTGAATATTAATTGACTGATTAACCTGATCATCCATTTCCCTTGAAAACAGACTATTTTTCTACAAGGGTTAAACTATAAAACCAGGCAGTTATTTTTACATTGATTTTAATTTCTATCTCTTAAACTTTGAAATGAGTTCTCATATAATATTTTAGCTATAAATATTACATTGGAAAAACTGGAAAAGAGCTTGAAATATTCATCACCTCAAATTATTTCCTCTTATAATTTTGAAAGTAGTATGAAAAGAAATGTTCTAGTTAATACAGTTTATGGCCATCATTTACACTTTGACACTTATGTATTGCATGATCAATAGATGCATTTGGAGATCTTAAAAAAGAGCTTCGACATCAGTATTCTACTGCAAAGATATATTTACATATTCAGATTGGTCCAGTTATTAATATATCATATACACTTGATTTATATAATATTTGACTCTTTGAAGCCTCATTCCAAAGTTTTTATTTTTGGTTATCTTTTTTCAGTCCTTTCAATACTGTGTAAATAGTAATTAGCACTCAAATACAGTTCTACAACTTTATTAACAAGAAATAATAAATAATATAAATAAAATATTATAAATAATATAAATAAAATACATCCATTTTAAGGCTTGATATTCAATCTCTCTAGGGGTCCATTTTAGTTTAACTCACACTTATTCTTTCTTCCTTGTCATCAATTCGAATTTTATCTTTTTTCCAGTAGATGGTGGGTTCTGGGTGTCCCCGGGGAGGTTGGCACTCCAGGATTGCAGGCTCTCCGGCTGCCACTACAACATCTGTGGGATTTTGCCGGAAGTCATCTCGTAACACTGAAGAAAAACAA
Organism: Balaenoptera acutorostrata; assembly: GCF_949987535.1. NCBI lineage: Eukaryota > Metazoa > Chordata > Mammalia > Artiodactyla > Balaenopteridae > Balaenoptera > Balaenoptera acutorostrata. The sequence continues at coordinate 120,730,493 of NC_080067.1, forward strand.
TTGTAGTAAAAGAAAACTCAATGACAGTAACTTTAGCTTTCTCTTGCAAAAGGTAACTTCAAGTCTTAACTTACTTTGTTCTAATAAAATTTGCTGGTATTTACTGAGAACAGAGCCACGCCCATCTTAAAATATTTTACAGCCAATCTAAGCTCTCATCAACAGGGAAATGATTAACTCTATGATTATGAACCTTTGCTATAAAATCTGAGTTTAAAATGAGATAAGCCTAAAGAAAATGAGACACATTCATGATATAGTTTTGACATTTAATACAAACTCAAGGTACAAAACTATTTATGTAGTATGATCCCATTTTCTATTTAAAAAGCATATACGCATACATACATGTGTATAAATGCATTAAAATAAGTTGTTATACTTGTTATACTTAAAGCCCTGAAACAAGTCATGTGCACGTGGTCTGGGAGCATGTATGCCTGTCAGTCTGGGAGGGGAAGTGGGGTGAGAACTCCTTGAGAAAGCCCTTTCTCGTGACATGAATATGGACAAGATCCACACTGTTTTCATTACACTTCTGAAGATAGACTCATTGTTCACCCTTGCAATGCACTAGCACCCACATACACAGGGCTACATTTTCATTCTGTCTGCATCTCCACCTGCCGAGCGACATCTGGGCAGCGTGACATACGGAGCAGAGATATCCCTTATAGCGGTTTTGCCAGTCTGAATTTCCCCTCCTTTCATTAGGAGAACAGCAGGTTGGACCTCCGTTGTAACCTCCGAAAATCTGGCATGCCTGGCTCTCCAAATGTCACCTATCTATCTGTGTACTTTTCTTCCCCTGGCAAAATGAAAAGCCTGGAGAAATGACTCGGTCCTATCAGAGTGCAGAATGCTGGTTTTATTTAGCAAATAAGGACTATATCTATTTTAGGGTAAACATTAGAAAAAGCAGTTGAGAAAACAGGTGAAGGAGATTAAAGGGTACAAACTACCAGTTATAAAATAAATAAGTTACAAGGAAGTAATGTACAGCACAGGGAATATAGTCAATATTTTATAATAACTTTGTATGGTGTGTAATCTGTGAAAATATTTAATCACTACTTGTACACCTGAAACTAATATAATATTGTAAGTCAACAGTACTTCAATAAAAAATGTAGTTGAGACCAGCTAATATACCATATAACACAATTGCCTCTGCTTTTTGTAACTGCCTTGACTTTTCCTATTCTTTGATATTCTAACACAGACAAGTTTTTTTCCCAATGTACCTTGGGGTAAAAAAATAACACCCCCCCAACACAAATATATGGGTGTATATGCATATGTATGTGTGTTATACATGTGTACATATATATACACATACCTACATACATATATACATATGAACACACATACATTTTCTATATATAAATTGGTCAAGCTATTTGAAATTGGTCAGCTATTTGAAATCAAAATTGGGCAGCTTGTGCTAGCTTGTTATGTAAATCATCTGCTGCAAATGTGGATTAGGTCAAACCAACTGCCTTTGATGTCCTGTAATGAGACCCACTTCAGCACTCTGCTTCTTTGTTGGGCCAAGTCTCCAGGTTAATTGTCATTCTCCAAATAAATAAAAATCCCCTGTCCTGAAAATAGGTCCAGAGAGACAACTGAGTGACTTTTAAGGCTTTTATTTTCTTGTCTCTTGCAACATGGTTTTCCATCTTAATGAAGTCATGACCTTTTATGAGATTAGAGAACCTTGTCTCCTATTGAATAAGCAGTAAGAAAGAATTCAGCACAAATTGCTCACTCTTAGTTTATAAGCTGATTAATTTACTGCTTTAGCTGCTGAGGAAATGTGTTCCATTTTAGCACAATGAACTGCACATTTTTCGGTTCTCTTGTCTAACTGGCAAGAAGGATGTGATTTATATGCATAGGGGTTTGCTTCTGAATGGGCTGAGAGAAGTGTGCATTTAAATGTGATGTTCAGACAGGAGGGTAAGAAGGGGTTAACACTGTGGTTCCCTATTGCAGGTAAATCCTCAAGGTAGAGCAAGCTGGTGACTCATTTATATTCTGAATACAGAACAGCTGCCCATTTATGCAATGTTAAGACCCGCAAAACCATGGTAACAGGGTGGTGAGCACCCCTACAATATCCGGTACTGGCAGCAAATGGTGTTTTGGCAGGCTCTCAATCTAGTCCAATATGACACATCTGGCCAGTTGGAGAACCTTCTCCAGAACTGGTCTCCTGACAAGTAAGCCAAAAAGCCTCTGCTCAAACAGAACTTAAGACCACTGCAAATGATTCAGAAACACGGTATTACATCAATCTGCAACAAGCCAAATTAAGGGGAAAAAAAAAAAAGTCCTTTGATATGGGGGATAAAAAGGAGAAAAATATCATAACAAAGTAGGGGCTGCTGCTCTTAAACAATATAACGTGTGTTTATGGCATTGACAAAAAAAGAAAATGACTCCCATTTGCAAATGAAGCCAAGAAATCTAACATCAACTGTAATTTTAGGCTTTCTGACTATTCACCCAGAGAGTAGAGTGAGATAATAGTATAATTGGTACTGTACCCTCTTCAACTTGTAAAATGCTCTTTGGGGTTTATAGAGTAATTCATTTTTGCTTAGTGATACCATTTCTTTTACCCTACATCTTTGGGGGTAATAAAATGTGTTTCTTCTCTCTCTCTCTCACACACACAAATAAAACATTCAAGAGAAAAACAACCCTTTCAGCAGGGTCTAGCACAGCAAACAAATATAGAATCTCTCTTAGGAAATAGAAAGTCATTTTTACTCATCTCAAATTGTATAAATGTTCTGATACCTGCTTCTGTGTTTCTGAGGTTTGTATACCCATTCACAAATATAAACAAAATAAAATGAAATATTTATTGTTTCCAATTTTTTGCTAATTATTCATTTCTGTCTTGGATTTTGCCCTCTGCTTTATGGCAAGTGATAAAAAATAGAAGGTGTTCTCTACAGTAAAGGATTTATGTATGTTAGATAACGGGAACTACAACAGTCCTGTGAATGTAAAAAAGCAAAGCAAGTCCAAATTGAGTCTATATTTTTTTTCTCATTAAGCTCCTATTCTAGAAAGAACTGGGAGCCATATTTTCAATGTGGCTTGACAAGTAAGCCAAAACAAGAACATGCAGCCATATGTGTTTACCTAAAGCTCCAAACAAGTCTTTAAATAGGGTGAAGAGAAATAAACATGATGAACTGAAAAGAATCTGGTTAAAAAGACAAAAGTTGGGGGCAGGGTAGAGGTAAGTTGTACTTTAAAGAGAAAAAGATATAATAGGTACACTTTTGATATAGTACTTGCTTGCAGATCTAAGTTTAGAATACAAGGGTTCAAATCTCCATGGGGGAAAAATAGAAATCTAGTTGGCTAGAACCCAAATATTCATTTCTCTGTATGAGCTGAAAACACAAATGAGACTTCACTAAGCTAGTCATAACCTGGGTTAGACTTGAATTCTTTTTACATTGACATGCACAGTGACTTAGAAAGTTATTCTGGAAGATCAATAAATTCTGAATTACTACTGTGTTTGATATGATAGAGTTCATATTCATGACATAAAGATTTGTAACAAATTAATTCAATTCTACAAGAAGACACTGAATACTACAATGTGCTTGGCAGTGTCTTATAAAATGGTTAAGGAATACTGTATAAAACAGAAATGACATGACGGTGCCTGTGGTAGGCTTGTTCTCTAATGCTCCGCAATAACCTCTCCCTCTTGGTATTTATTTCTTTGTCTCATCCCCTCCCCTTAACTGTGGGCTGGACCTGGTGACATGCCTTTAATGAAGTGATGGAATGTCATTTCAAAAATTAGGTTACAAAAGGTTGTAAGTTTCATCTTTTTTTTTTTAATTATTAGCACCTTTAATTATTTAATTATTTATTTATTTATTTATTTATTTGGCTGTGTTGGGTCTTCGTTTCTGTGCGAGGGCTTCCTCTAGTTGTGGCAAGCGGGGGCCACTCTTCATCGCGGTGTGCGGGCCTCTCATTATCGCGGCCTCTCTTGTTGCGGAGCACAGGCTCCAGACGCGCAGGCTCAGTAGTTGTGGCTCACGGGCCTAGTTGCTCTGCAGCATGTGGGATCTTCCCAGACCAGGGCTCGAACCCGTGTGCCCTGCATTGGCAGGCAGATTCTCAACCACTGCGCCACCAGGGAAGCCCGTAAGTTTCATCTTTTTGGTTCTGTCTGTCCTTCTGTCTCTCTCTCTCCCTCTCTCCTCACGTGCTTCCTCTGATCATGCAAGATGCCACACTGCTCGATGTAGAGGCCCATTTGGCAGTGACCCGAAGGCAGCTTTCAGCCAACGGTAAGCAAGGAACTGAGGCTTCAGTCCACATCCCTTGAGGGCTCAAATCCTGCCAGCAACTACTTAAATTTGGGACCAGAAACTTCTGCAGTTGAGCCTTTACATGAGACCACGGCCCTGACCAACATCTGCATTGCAGCATTGTGAGAGATCCTTCGCAGAAGACTAAGTTAACTCATGTCTGGGTTCCTGACCCACCGACAGTAAGAATATAAATGTGTGTTGTTTTAAGCTACTAAGTTTTGTGGTAATTTGTGATACAGCAATAGGTAACTAATACAGTGCCCTGAAACAGCTTCACATCTAGGTATCCCTTTAGAGCTGACCTCCTGGACTCCTGCTTCTTACTATCCCACATTCTTTAGCTCACCAAGTCCTCTCTCTTCTGTCCTAATTCAATAGCTCTCAAAATTCTTTTTTGCCTCAGTCAACAGAGACAAGGCAAATCATGACTCTGACATTTCATCATTTTAAAATAAATTAGCAATAATAATGAAATGAGACTGCATAATTAGCAGACTTCTGAAAGATACATTTCTGACTTACAACCTACACATGCTTCCAAGCAGTTATTAAAAATGTAGAGCCTAAAACATTATGGATGAAAGTATTCATACACACCATCAGATAAAGAAGACCATCCACAACAAATTAAACTGATCACGGGAAAGGTAATTTAAAAAGAGATATGTAATTAAAAGCATGGTTAGCAGCAGTTGAAACCTCTGGCAACTCAAAGCAACGCTGATCACAAGGCTTCCATGCCAGCAGGATTTCTCTCTGCATGTGCACCTGAGCTGTCAGAGCTGTGCAGCAAGAGACTTCGCAGTAGAAGACTGACGACTAGTTCCAAGAGATGCCCATCCAGTGCATATTTTACTTTAAGAATACAAAATTTGAGTAAATCTTGATACTTAAAAGGACCGTCAGAAGCCTTTAGTTATGCATAATATATGAAATAACAAGAATTTTTTTTTAAACTTGCTTTTTTGAATCAGCAGCACACACAGTAACACTTTGATCTCCCTATTTTAAAAGTAACTGCCCTACAATAATAGCTAATATTTAATGAGTACACACTATGTGCAAAACCTGGCATCATGGATATGTCACAGGTCATCTGGAATGACCTATTGTGGTGGACAAGTACAGAGTCTGAACCCTGCAGGTCTGACTCTAGACCCTATGCACAGTCATTATGCTACAATGATTTGTAATATCACATGTATCTGTTTATTTTGTCCCCACTGCCCTAGTTCAGGATGTCCTTATCTCTTCCTTAATTACTTCCAGGTATCCTATTTAAACTTTTTCTCTGATTTCTCTTTTAATCTCTCTATTGTGGCTATTATGAGTTTGCTAAAGTGCACATATGATCACATCAATTCCTTTTGCACAACTTTTTAAATGGTTCTTAAGAAGAAATTCTCTTCTTAATGTGATATTAAATGTTGTATAGAATCAGGTCTCTGTGTTTATATTTCCACGCTCATCACATACATTTCTGCAACCCTCTTGCCATAGACACACAGAGGAACATCTAATTATTGGTGCACATGAGCATATATGGTCTTTCTGCTTGAAAATCTTCCCCAGATACCTCTTTGTTCCCTTACTTTTTCCTATTTCTTTCTTCAAACACATACTGTTCCTTCAGTGTCAGCTTCAGATTCACTCATCTGAAAAGTTTTCTCGTTTACACTTACATGGGTCTAGGTAACCCACCAAAGGGCTGCCATCTTGAAGGGCATCAGACGAGTTCACCAAGTATACTTGACAGGTTGATTGTATTGATGAACTCCTCTTCAACGGGTGTGTTGCAGTCTTTTTCTTATTGTATAAAATACACTACAGTGTTTTAATTTGATTTCAAAATGTCATTTCTGAAGAACAATTTAAGTTGGTAGGATTTAAGAGACAGTGCACTCGACTTGCCTACATACAAGCTCGTGTATCTCTAAAATAAAAGCCAGGCAGTTCAAAAAGGTCAGGAATCAATCACTCAAAGGAACAACATATTTATGTGCAACCAATAAAACTGCTAGCACAAATTATAGAATATCATAGTAAATATTACAGTGGGTTAGGAAAAATAGTGATAGCCATTTCTACAGCTGGTACACATTATTTTCCTATCCTCAGCACCAGCAGCTCCTCTCACCATGGGGAATGATCGGGTGTAATCCCAGCCAGCCTGAAGTCCAGGTCCTCTACGCTACCTCCCAGGAAAGCGCACTGTCTTGTCCTGCTGCACTAAATGGCTGTTCTTGGCAGCCATGCTGTGACCCCAGGGGAAGCTCCAGCCTCAGAATGAAACTGAGGCTCTGCACATGAGAAAAAATACCTGGGTTCGTGATGCCATAACTGAACAAAGCAATTCTGAAGACTGTGTTAAATCTGGACTTTCTGCGTATGGGATCTAAAGGAGTTTTCTTTCATTTTTAGGCCAGTTGAAATTGAGTTTCCCCCTTCAACTGAAAGCTCTACACGGATAAGTTACAATAATTCTGTATTTTTCTGAAGTTGCAAAGACCAAAAGACCTAATAAATCTAAAGAGGAACCATCATTCACAACAAACTACTTTATTATATTTGGTACAATCAAACAAGATATGGTCAGAATGGACAGGCCAGCCACCAGCTAAATAGACAATAAGATCTGATATTTAGGGAACAAGTCATAAGTGGTTTGTTCTGCACAGAAGGGGAATGGGAAAGAAAGAACTCAGTGGGGAGACATCCTGCTACCGCTGTGCAAGCTGACACTCTGGCACCTCTGCAACATGCTGACAATTCCAAAATGAGAAGCTCTCACCCCTCATCCCACTAAGATTCCCTGTGCAAGCAAATTCACTCAGCAAATGATCCAGATAAACCAGTGGTATGAATTGGAGCATGATAAATGAACAGGGATACCCTGTGACTTGCTCATTTTCAAGTCATAGCATTTTGTGAAGCCTCGAATTCTGCAGGGAATAAAACACACAAACACACAACTCATCCAAGAGGGATGGCCAGCTCCAAATCTCTTAGCCAAGTCTTTATTCTCGAATCCTTTTTTAGCCCTGTTCTGTCCTCATCCGCAATATAATTTGAAGTCCCCCTAAGAGTGCCAAGTCTTCCTTAATGTTTTCCATTAATGTTTAAAACTTGCTGAAGGATTCTTAGAAATTGCATGGAAACATCATGCTCTCTGTAATTTGTATCCGTAACCTCTGTAATGCATATGTTCTCCTTGGGGACCAAGAGTTGAGATCATTCATAAACTCTTGGATCACATGTGGCACTGCAAACTGGTGACATCTGACCACGGCAGACTCGAGGCCTGTCTCTGGTAATCATTTCCTTTGGTTTGAGTTAAGGAGCCAGCAGTTGGCACTCCTTCAACACTTGGCAAACTTGCCTATTTTTGGCAAAGCCTAGCATCTGATGTTTGACAGGGATCTGCATACCCTATCCATTAGCTTGTGAGGAAGTTGTGGATTGAGGCTAATTAATGTTTAATCAGTTCCTCTTTTTTCTTAAAGTGCCATTGTCCACAAAATTGCTCATGTGGGATTGATGTTTCCAGAATCACAGAAAACTCAAAGGCATGAGGGGAACTTAGAGGGTGTGTCCAAATATAATAGTACGTCAGGAGGAGAACAGTGTGTAGAATTGAGGGTATCGGCTTAAATGTGTTCAAGGCGGCCTTCCTCTATTGTAAAACAAAAACTCTCCACATCCCCAAAATGTTCTACTCTGCTACCCAACCTCCTTCCAGCACCTGCCCTTTTGCTAATTTCAATCTCAGTCACAGAGATAGCTATAACTCTGGATATTGGAAGAAATAATACATTGAATTTAAAATTCAGGACTACACAGAATAGTCCTAAAAAAAGCATTAAGTGATGTTTCTCAAGATGGTAACAAAGGGAAACACCAGATTATTTCAAGCTAAAATACTGCCTCCTACATTCTCTAAATCTCTGTTGGGGCATTAATAAATAAATAAATAATCACAACATCTTTATAGCATTTACATTTATAGGACGATCACAAATAACCATCTGTCTGCTTCTAGCTCTTCAATCTGGTTCATGTCCCATGAGCCTCAAGTCTTCAGCTAAAGCAGTTAGGCTTCTAGGTATCAGGAAGGCTTGTTACAGGTGCTTTGTGTAATGTTTTTTTTTTTTTGGCCCACTATTTCTCATTTTTTTCCCACACTCTTTCTTTTTTGCCTCATTTAGCTCTCACTGTAAGACCAAAGAAAACAAAAAATTGAAAGGGACAAATCTCTTTTATATTTTATATATATAAAATTTGTATATATATATCTGTAAAAAATTTTAATTCAATATACTTATATATTTATTTAAGTGCACATTTAAATTTAAAATATACATAAGTATTTATTTAAATTCAAACTTCAAGATTCATTACTGCTTTAATGCTACATCTGTCAATTTGAATAAAGAAATAAAGTGCTATCAAGTAAATATTAATGTGCTGCTTTATTCTGGATCCCAATAGATTACTACTCTCCTCCCGCCTTGTTAGCCCTTATCTGAAGGCATTAGCTTTTACAGCATTCTAACACTGCACAGTTCACAGAGGTACACAGTCTGAGCAGCTGTGCACCTCTGTCATTTCACCCTTTCCTAGTATCAATGGGTTAGTGCTCTGATATCTCTCTCCCATGGTGTATTCTGATGTGCCTGATCAGCATGAATTACAATGCCAAGTAACTGCCAGATGTCATGAGTTATAAACTCAGTAGTCTAAGGATTATTACACATTAGGGCACCCTACAGTGTAAGGGTGTCCTGGAATTTATGTGTTATTTATTACCTATTGGCAAGGTCTCAAAGTAATCTCACCCCTGCTGATGAAATGAGGGTTGGAAGGAGAAGAAGGTCAAGGTCAACCTTCCTTGTCAAGAATGCCAGTTACTTTGAAACTACTATTGCTCTATCTTTTTCCCCATCTACCTGAAACTCAACAAATTTCTGAATAAGTGAGATATATGTTACAATGGGCTTTCAACATGATTCTGCTGATTTCACAATTTCCATCATTTCACCTATTTTAACAACACATTTCATAACCATAATCACTAGCGGTCTGATTTAGAGTGTAACAATGAATCTCACCATAATTCGTGAACTTAAAAATGACCACTGGGAGAGTATGCTGTTTATTTCCCTTTTTTACACAGGAACATAGACCAAAGCATAACTGCATGAGACTTACTTGAATTCAAATGCAACAATGAAAGTATTTTTTATAAATTTGTGGAGGTGATCACTCTGTAGTATATACAGCTGTTGAACTATAATGCTGTATACCTGAAATTTACATAATAAAAAAATCATGTTCCACATGCCTGTGGGCTCTTTAGTCTTTCCTATCTAATATTAAGATTTGCATACGTCCACACTGCAAAATATGGGCATTACTGTAAGCTGTCAGTAATTTTGCTGAAATGGATGTAATTTGACCTTTGGGAAATGTTCTATTTGATTACTACATGACAAGAACTTTGAAATGTTTCCTAATCTAGAACATAGCATATTTATTTTTTAGCATATTTATTTTTTAATTGGCTGATTAAAAAAAAGCTCTATCATCTCTCTACTCTATCCCAAAGACCCAGTAACCTTCTTTTCTTTTGCCACCCAATGAATTCTGAATGCTGCGGTTAACATTCAGCAATCTCATTACCCATCTACCGTAAATCTTCAAAAGCATCACCGTATTTTGACAGCCAAGCAGGAGAAGAGGAAGCAAGAAGCATATCCAAGCACTTTTTATGAATGCAAATGTGCTAAAGACCACATTTAAATTATTTCAGAAAATTCACATTACATCATTGACAACAACCAGCAAACAATGTGCTTGAACCTATGAGTAGCACAATTTCTTTTATTCCTGGTGCTAACTCCACAGGCCCCCATCCAACCTTGCCATATACTCTGTGAAAACAAACTGATACCAAAGAACAAATGATGGATAGCTTTTCAAGGTGTAAGTGATACTGAGTTCTCATGATGAAAATTTATTATAAGTATGTTTTCCCCAAAAGTGTTTAAATATTTTAAAATTCATGTAAACTCTAATCAAACCTTCATATCTTACATGAAACTAGAAAGAAGTCATATTAAGCATGGAGGTTTAGAGAAAAATCCCCCTCTTCCTCATACCCTGTAGCCTTGGTCAGCCACAGAGTATATGCTCAACAATAAGGGAATAAATCAAATTGCCCTCTGAGTCTTCTGCTATATTTTTATTTTCTGGGCTCCATGGTTATTCCTAGGACTAAGACTCAGTACAATTTTACTCTCAATATAGTCATGGATAAAAAATAAACAGAGCCACTTCCTTCCTGCTTGGTGAGGTGCCAACTCCCTATACGGAGATAACCACCTAGTTGCATGTGATTGTTTTAGCTTCTCTGCCTGGGAGGGTACCAAAACTTAATAAGTGAGATTTATCAGAAAGTCTGCCAAACCTTTATTGTTTAGCTCTAATCAAAGCTATTTGTGATGCCAGATTATTAAAATTCACAAATTATTATAATTCACAAATTATTATAATTCCTAATTTGGGCCATTTTCATGCACCACATATCAGCCACTTCACCCCACTCTTCCCCAAACTTTCTACAAATGGTAAAATTAGGAACTTTTTTCTTGATACTCTCAATGAACAATCAAATTATAACTGCTCTGAATGTAAGCAAAATACTTGTATTAAATGTGGGCCAAATAAGAAAATCAGAGGTTGGCAAATGGGTTAATTTTCAAAATGAATTAGTGGATCCTAAATAATCAGGTGTTACATATATTTATCCAGTGATGTCTAAAGCACATGGCTAATACAGCCCTTGAAATGGTTTTTTCCACATTTACTTAAAAGGAAGACCTTTGCTTCAGTAAGCTTCTAGGAGATACGGCTTCAGTTCATCACTGGGAATGTTGTCAGTTGATAAAAGTGCTGGGTATGAGGTTTGGACTATAAGACTTCTCATTTCCCTGCTAATATCACAAGTAGCTGGGGAAAAATTTATTCATTCCTTCTGAAATCTAAAATCTTTAACCTTACCTATTATTATTTTATCTTCCATACTAAACATTTGAGAAAGTAAATGGAAGCATTCTTCGTAATTATGCCAGGACAGTTCCAGGAAATCCAGGCAGAATGTTAATTACCCTCCTCTTTTCTTCAGTGTGGTTTATTCTCTAAAAATCTCTACTGCCCACACTGGCCTTTCCTCAGGTCCTGGAACATAGCAAGCTCTTTTCCATCTTAGGACCTTCACACTATTTTCTATTTCTAGGTGCATAGTTCCTCTCCACTGTTTGCCCAGTTCCTTTCATGATACCTAGAACTTCCATTTAATAAATGTTTATGGAACTATTACTTTTTGACGGGGAGGCAATATGGCATTGTGGTTAAAATAATGGGCTTAGTCAGAGGCCTGGGTTTGAGGCTCGGCTCTGCTACTTTATTAACTTGATGGTCTTAAGTCTCAGCCACGTTAAGGCTCACCTTCTTCATCTGTAAAATGGGGATATTAAAGTTTATGTCTTTGGATAGTTATGAAGAATAAAGAAAGCGATCTTTGTAAAGCACATTGTGAAGCAAAGGAAACACTTCAGAAATAAGAATTATTATTGTTGTTAGGAATTAAGAATGCTAGTAAACAAAAAAGGGACCCTGAACCCTATCTTCAAGAACCCTATCTTGTGTATAAAATAATCCCTCTTTTAAGGTCTTGAGGGTCAGACAGTCAAATACTATGCAATTGCTACTGGATGGTGATAATTACTATGAGTGAGTGCTACCGGATTTAGGATTTATATATAACAGTATAATTCTAAAGTCAAATGTATTTAGGTATCATTATTTATGTTGTAAAGTATTATCTGGGCAATAAAATATCATTGGTTCCTCCAAATCAAAAAGTTTAACTTTGCTCAATAAGTTTTACCCAGCTCATTTCTAAAAGGTGATTTTAATATGATATTTAATTTTGCTTTGTGTAATTGATGCCAAGTAAATTAGATATTTTCACTTTTCAGTCAGTTCTAGTTGTAACTACTAATTTGAGATAACAGAAGACTTTTTTAAATCATTGGTTTCTTTTTTATTTAAAAAGTAGGTACTGAATATTTTGATGGTGACAGGTGCTGTGTCTCTATCACACTTAGAAGTACAAGATATTTCAAGCAGAGATCTTGCCCTCAGGGTGCTAAAGAGATTTAGGAAAGTTACCAAAATATAAGTCAAAAATCACAATCTGAAAGAAAAAAAAGCATGCAGCGTCATAGAACCACATTGAAAATGTATTAGGATACAAAGGAGGGAAACTGGTTTCAACAAGAAAGTCATTTTATCCGGGCCAGCTTCAGAGCTGGGTTTGAAACATGCATGGTATGCTTTAATTAATTACAAAAAGAAACATGCTGGAATGTGCTTGCATGTACAAAAAACAATCTCTGGAAGGACACACAAGAAACTAATAATAACAAAGCCTTTGCAGAGAAAAACAAAAGTGGGAAGTGAGGGATGAGAGAGGAAGACTTCACTATATGCACTTCAAACATTTTGATTTTTGAACCCTGTAAGTGTATTAATTACTTACTAATATGTATATTTTACAATGTATAAAGAAAAATAATTTTGACTAAGAGTGTTTTGAAAGTATACCATCTGCTGCAGCTGGATTCAACACAAAGAGTTGGGAAGAGGCTATGGAAACCTGGTTTCTCACAAGAGTCACTCAGTGACACAAACTGCAAGTTTACAGAAAATTGGTGCTTTCAAATATAAATGCCAACAAAGTACTTGTAGAATGGTAATAAGTCTGACCTTTGAGATCAAAATATATAACTCGATTAATTAGTTATTTTCTAAGGTAGAATAAATATTCAGAGAAATTTAATGTTAAGAAGGTTTCTTCATTTAAGATGAATTGAAGGCCACCTCTGAGCTAGGTACAAGAGATATAAAGGTGAGTAAGATGACAACCTTCTGATCTAGACCTAGGCCTCTTAAGTGCCTCAACAGAGGACTGAATAAAAAATGAGGAAGTTATAGGGGAAGGAGCAAGCAGTGGTGACTGCTCTAGATGAGAGAGGCTTAAAGCCATCACATATATTCACTGTCAACACATGATCCATAAAAGGCAAAATATCACTTATTTTTGGTGCTGGGAAAACTGGACAGCTACATGTAAAAGAATGAAATTAGAATACTCCCTAACACCATACACAAAAATAAACTCAAAATGGATTAGAGACCTAAATGTAAGACTGGACACTATAAAACTCTTAGAGGAAAACATAGGAAGAACACTCTTTGACATAAATCACAGCAAGGTCTTTTTTGATCCACCTCCTAGAGTAATGGAAATAAAAACAAAAATAAACAAATGGGGCCTAATGAAACTTCAAAGCTTTTGCACAGCAAAGGAAACCATAAACAAGACGAAAAGACAACCCTCAGAATGGGAGAAAATATTTGCAAACGAATCAACGGACAAAGGATTAATCTCCAAAATATATAAATAGCTCATTCAGCTCAATATTAAAGAAACAACTAACCCAATCCAAAAATGGGTAGAAGACCTAAATAGACATTTCTCCAAAGAAGACATACAGACGGCCATGAAGCACATGAAAAGATGCTCAACATCACTAATTATTAGAGAAATGCAAAACAAAACTACAATGAGGTATCACCTCACACCAGTTAGAATGGGCATGATCAGAAAATCTACAAACAACAAATGCTGGAGAGGGTGTGGAGAAAAGGGAACCCTCTTGCACTGTTGGTGGGAATGTAAATTGATACAGCCACTATGGAGAACAATATGGAGGTTCCTTAAAAAACTAAAAATAGAATTACCATATGACTCAGCAATCCCACTACTGGGCATATACCCAGAGAAAACCGTAATTCAAAAAGACACGTGCACCCGAATGTTCATTGCAGCACTATTTACAATAGCCAGGTCATGGATGCAACCTAAATGCCCATCGACAGAGGAATGGATAAAGAAGTTGTGGTACATATATACAATGGAATATTACTCAGCCATAAAAAGGAACGAAATTGAGTCATTTGTTGAGACGTGGATGGATCTAGAGACTGTCATGCAGAGTGAAGTAAGTCAGAAAGAGAAAAACAAATATCGTATATTAACGCATGTATGTGGAACCTAGAAAAATGGTACAGATGAACCGGGTTGCAGGGCAGAAGTTGAGACACAGATGTAGAGAACAAACGTATGGACACCAAGGGGGGAGAACTGCGGTGGGGTGGGGATGGTGGTGTGCTGAATTGGGCGATTGGGATTGACATGTATACAGTGATGTGTATAAAATTGATGACTGATTAAAAAATAAAAAATCACTTATTTTAAAAAAGTTTCTCATTTCTCCCAAATTATAAGTTGTGTTTCTATAAGCCCACTTTAAATATGTGAATCAAGAAAATTATAAATGATTTCTCTTTTTAAAATAAAAACTTACCTCCATTTGAAGTTTCTTTATGGAGTTTTATTTAGAGAAAATGTGAAAAACTAACTCTATAAAAATTTTGGTTTATTTTCCTTGATATGTCTATGCCTTTTATACTCATATGATTTGAGTGTATAAAAACATCATGAGTTTTTTATTTTAAAACTTGGAAAAAAAGGATAAAAAAAGATTAAGTATAATGATCCATTAATATAGTTTTTCTTATAGAAAGATGGTGGTATATCATAAAATGAATTATAGTCCATCTTAAACAATACAATTAGCTCAAGGAATCTTTCTCTATACCAGTAAATTCAATTTTGTCTAATTCTTAGGTTTATGATAATTTCAGCTCCTTAAAATGTTAGTTAAAACTCATTAAATGCATCTGGAGAGGTAACAGCTTCGTTACTGTAATATGACGTAAAGAAAAAGAAAATGCTTTATTATCATTTAATTGTTTTCAAAACTGAATATATTTGTATAATAAAACATTCACTGTATATTTCCAATAGTCTTCAAAAATTAAGCAGCCCAATAACTAAAAAATGTTATTTTCTAAAAATAATTTTGTTCCTGAAGAGTCCTGGTTCTGTTTTTCTGTTCTTTTTCCATTAGATAAAGTGGCCATCTTAGAGATGGTGGTTATTAGAGACAGAAAATCATTTGAGATAATATTAAAATACACTAACATAGTCTTTCTTTCTTTCTGAATATTTTTAATGTTTAGGTAGAAGAGGCTTTCCATACAACAGATATATTAATCAAGTATTACATTTAATTGCCTTCACTAGGTATTATTTCAGTGCCTTGTAAGACTAAAAAGAGTCGGATGGAAACTATATTGGAAATTAGCTATGTCTCCAATATAGATGTGATTATT
The DNA here is from genome assembly GCF_949987535.1 of Balaenoptera acutorostrata. Lineage (NCBI taxonomy): Eukaryota > Metazoa > Chordata > Mammalia > Artiodactyla > Balaenopteridae > Balaenoptera > Balaenoptera acutorostrata. Next base: position 120,746,215 of record NC_080067.1, read on the forward strand.
TCATGTTTCTCTCCCGTAGTAGCTTAGCCATAGAAATTGCTTGATAATATTGCTGAGAGTTAAGATGTGGAAAATAACTATAGTGATTTTTTTGTACTCTCCCCCAAATCCTACATGATGAAACCAATACCATTAAAGCACTGCAAAAATAGATCTAATTTAAGCTTGTATTTCTTATCTTGTGTTCTGAGATACTTTCATAATTTTCCTCCCTCTAGCCATTACTCTTGACTGTACTTTGCCAGAAACTTCTTGTTCTTAAAACAGTCAACATTACTCAAAAATGGAGAGCTCCCAGACACAAATTCTTCGTGGTTAACCTCTGTCAGTCCTGCCTCCATGCTGATGATTCTAAAATGAATGCCTCCCGCCTTGAGCTCCCTGGAATTCCAGACTGCCTGCTTGACATCACCCCTTGAATGTCTAAGAGTATCCTGAATTTAACGTGACCAGAATTGAATTCTTGATTTTTGTCACACAAATCTTCCCCCCGCCACAAAAACTTTTGTGTCTTTGTCTGTGGTACAATCGGGTATAAATTACCAACAAAGTATTATTTTTCCTCCATTTCTGTCACCCATGAACATCCCCCTCACACACACATCATCGTCATCTTGTCCATTGGTAAGCCCCAATGACCAAGAGACTTACCCAGAACCTGCCTATTTTTCTTTACTCCCACCTCTATCACTTGGTCTGAGTCACTGTCATCCCTCAGGGAATACTGCAGCTGACTCTTAACAATCTTACTTTTACTCTTCTTACAGTCAATTCTTCACATAGCCAACAGAGTAACCTCATTAAAATTGTAAAACAAATCTTGCCATCCTTCTGCTTAAAATTCTCCAAAAGACTCATCACATCTACAGAAACATCCAAATCCTTACTCTGGCTTACAAGGCATCTTGAGATCTGGACTCTCATCTCATGATACCCATTCCTCTTGTTCCCTCTCCCCCAGCCACACTGGCTCTTCTCTTCTTCTAGCAAGGCAAAGACTTCTTTAGGTCCTTTTGCTACACTATTCACTGTGATATGTTCTTCCCCTAAGACTTCCTTTTAGCTCTCTTCTCTCGTCCATCAAATCTCAGTTTATATGTCAATTCTTTGAGTTTCCCTTTTATGACTACCCAATCTAAAGAAGCAACAAGATCACACATATCACACCCTTTTGGTATTTTCTGCCTGCATATCACATATGTGGAATTATTTTGTCTGCTAGCTTGTTCATTATCTATCTGCCTTCAGTAGAATGTAAGCCAGCTCCATGAAAGGAAGGACCTCATTCATTGTTTACTGTGGTATCCCCAGGGTCTAGAATGGTATTCTTGGCACATAGCAAGTGCAAAGTAAATATTTACTGAATGAATAGATGAGTGAGGAATTTCAATTCTTGCCATCAAGATAAGACTACACTGGATAGAGTTGATTATTACATATGCATCTTTAGTAGAAAGTTCCCTAAACTGGTTTAATGATTTTACTCAATGAATGTATGGGAAGTTGCTTGTCATTTGCTTTAGTAAAAAATATAGTATGCTTTGAGGGGCATTATTGTGGAATGATCTTCCAGTAGTGGAATGCTAGTAGTTTCTCATTTTCAAAGTTAAAAACTAACACAAATTTCACAGTATTCAAATGGCCAGAAAAATGTCAGAAACTTTTATCACTGCTTAAAACATTCATAATGTTTTCAAGATTCTGTTCTGCATTTTTTAAAAAAATATCTCAGTTGTCTAGTTGGATGGGACAAATCAGTGTCTAATAATGATCAAGATTTCTTGCCTATAATGGAAACCCCACAATAACCCTGTGAGGTAGGTAGGCTTATGAATGAAAAGACAAATGTTTGAAGATACCAACTTCAGCCAGTTAACAAGAGGAGGGACCAGGATTTGAAAATAGACGTTTTTTTTAATCATTTTCTATTATTTTGAAAGAAACTTAAGCATAACACACATATTTTATAATTCCTTAACCCAATAATTAAAGTATACTAAAAATAATTTAACTTGGAAACTAAGGTCGTCATTATAATCAGTTATTATATCATGCTGTGAGATGGTGATTTCAAACATTAGGCTAAATCTATTTTTAAGTTAAAATTCACGATGAAACTTGCTTCTTTGAATGAATCCCTAATATGAGCTTGATTCTGTACAATTGCTTTTTCATAAAAACTGGAGGACAAAAGCTAATGGTGAGTGAATTGCTGATCAGTATTACACCGCTATCTTTCTGTATAATGAACTATTGCAGCTTTTCTAATGGTAGCTCAAGCCCTGAGGATTGCAGTCTTCATTTTTAAAAAAATATATGTCAATCTCTTTTTTCAGCAAAACTAAACTTTTAGTCAGATTCAATCTTTTTTGTGTTTTCATTTACTTTAAACAGAACATTAGAAAATACATGTAACCATCTTGGAGACAGTTCATTTCTCAGAGTGATATAATCATTATGAGATTATATCTTTTGCAATTATAGGTAAAGACAGAACATTGCATCTTCAGCAGTTCCTGGCCCTCTGCAGGTGAAGCCCACAGGTTTTGGTGAATGAAAGCCTTCGGTTTGAGTTCTGGCACTGCTGCTTATTAGCTATGGAACTTGGGGCAAGTTATTTATCCTCTGTAAGCTTCTGCTTCTTCATCTGTAAAATGGGGACAATGGTGCCTATCATCTAGGGTGACAATGAGGATTAAGTGAAAGCACTTTTTGGCATTTAGCACATAATTAGCAAAGAGGAAGTATTCATTAATTTTCATGGTTTTGCATAATCAAATAGACAGTGATGTTCAAAGTTATATATTCTCCCTTATAAAGTATGCATCTCCCCACAGTGATAATTCTCCCGGTTAAGTACATAAATATATAACAAAGTTGTAGATTAAATACAATATCATGGAAATTTCTCTGTTATTGCACTAATTTAATAATGGAATATAAAGTAACATCAAATAATATTTTGCATAAACAAAATAATGTTCATTGGGACTAAATAATTAGTTTAAACATTTACATTAATTAGATTAGATAAAAATTGTGGCACTTTAATTTTGCTTTATATTATTTAAGAAAAAAATCAATCATTTACTTTTAGGATAGTCTTTCTTATTAAAATCACATAGAACAATTGGGTCAAGATTTTCAGCAAAAGAAAGAATCACAATAGTAGCAAGCAAGTGCAAAGAATGACACTAGTATAATGCCAGGAGATTTTTATGCCTAATTTTTAGTGAGCAATCATTTAATTTGAGTTTAAATGTAAATATTTTAACCAAAAAATTAGCTCCTTCTTATGACAAATTTTCACTATGCTCAAATTTGTAAGACATCTTCTCTCTTTATATCTTTAATTGCTGAATAAATATTTTCATCATTTACTAGCTTGGGTATCTGATCCTCAGTATTATATAGCTGGTGATGCCTAAAGATTAAAATAAATCTTCTCAAGAACACAAAAAGAAAAAAAGTTGAAATAGTGAGAGGAAAAAGCAAATCAGGTTTAGTTCCTCAAGAGCCAAAAATCACCTGTTCCTGACAGCTCCATCTTCTACTCTCCAAATGCCTGTTAGCAAAAGAAAAGCAGTCCAGCCCACCCCCTGACATCTTTAATTGACTTCCTAGAGAGTGTTATCAAGAGCTACTCAAGCGGGGCTAATAGTGCCTGCAGATTGCTCACACATGGCAAAGCTGGGTGTGCTGGACTTTAAAAGGGCTGGAGGGAGAGCATAATCTCTACTTCATGTGGGAACAAGAACCAAGGGTTATCTGAAAAGCAACAAATAATCCTTCAACACTCTTGAGACAGAAGGAAGATGTGTAATTGGGAGCTGGGGAAATTGGTGCCTACATGCAGACATCTTGAAGATGCTTCGCATCACCATATTTAGATTGTGACCTTGAGTTGTGTCAGATGTTGGGAACTAAATGATAGAAAAAGACACTGGCCGTGCTGAGCCTTCCTTTTGACAATTAATGTTGAGTCTTTTGAGAGCATATTGTACCTAGAGAGGTATCTTATACTGAGAAAAAGCGAAAAGGATCTGGCAGAATTCAGACAAGCCCAGGCATTTTCAGTTCCGTGTAAAATGTCATCCCTATTGGGAGGACAGCACATATGGTGCCTAAGATCTACTTCTTGGACTGCTGCCTAGGCATACTGGGATGAAAAGAAGTTTGTTTGTCCTCTTTTCATTTTCCTTTTGCCACTGAATTTCTCACTTCTGTGTATTAGAACTAGATATTTAATTGAAACAGAATGAAAGAAAGCATTGCACACAAAAAGCAGCATGTTGTATATCTTTTAGCTTTTATTAAAACCTCATATTTTCACATGAATGTTTGCCCATCATTTCCAAGACTGTCCCCTATTTCTTCTCTACCAAGCTAAGATTCTTTCCTTTGAAGCAGGGCCAAGCCTTGAGGTTTCTTCAATTACCAACAAAACATAAGTAATTATGTTTCATATCTAAAGAGAGCAACTCCTGTTCACTCTCAATTTGATATCTTTAATGACTATTTTCATTGGCTTACTGCATCTAACTATGAAAATTTTCACTGTACAAGTGAAAATACTAAATGGCTTTCCATATTATTTCATTTTCTAGTTGACATCCAGCTGCATTCTACTTATTTGTAGTTCTACGTAGAATGTAGTTCTATATAGAATGTGCTATGATATTATGGTATATTTTTACACCGTGGTACTAAATAGTGTGCTCAGAATTCAAGGTCATAATGGAACACTAATAATATTTACTGAATAATTTCTCTATCACTTTACTACAAGAAGACATGAACAGCCTTGATAATAACCATTTTATAAGAGAAAAAGAAATAAAAATTGGCATTGACTTTGCAAATTCCTTCCACATTTAAGGACACTTTATTGACAAAGTTCTTTAGTTACCGTTTACCTCAAAGGAGTTTACTATAAAGTGAAATATTATAAGAAAATCTCTTTGCAAATGAGATCATGTATGTTATGATGGTATTTGATATTTATTAATAAATGAATAAAAAGGAACATTGGCTATTATCGCCAAAATTTTTTTAGAAGGAAGAAAAGATTTTTTACTCTTGCTTACATTCAGATTCACTTGTTTTGTCCTAATTAACTATATTCACAAAATCAGCTACTATAGGAATTTTTTTTTTAGTGTCATACTTTTTGAATGTTTCTATACAATCTTTCCCCTAGTTCTTGTAATTTACAAAAATAAGTTTTTCATTAATGATTGTAGCTGCTCAAACATTTTTTCAAGTTTAATTTATTGTCTTCTCAAAGATGTGAAAAAGATTCTGCCATTAATCAAATGATATGCAAGCTTTGCTAACTACAGCAGTAATTCTATTCCTTTGAAAGGTAGTTAAATTGGTTGTTTTGGGTTCAGCATTACAGCTTCATTCTTCTATTTGTTATATCATGATAATTTTACCTTTTCAAATTACAAGCCATAGAATTAAAAATCTACTTTACATTAGCCATAGAATAAAAAATCTACTCTACATCAACAGCAAACTTATTCAAGCAATTTCTCTTGCCATTTCTTAGTGTTAAGCCACTTTCACACACCTGGGAGATAGTAGCCTAAATTACAGGTACAGCCTGGGTGTAGGAATGACTGCAAAACTAACTTTTCCAAACCATGATGATTCATATGGTATCCCAACAAACTGAGTTAGCAGCATGTCAACTTCTATCACTAACAGATATAAACAAAATAATATAAATAAGTCATTAGAAAGGGAGAAAAATAGAATAGACAATTAAATAAGATTAACTATAATGAAAAACAATAATAATCCTAGAAAATTTCAAGAGTATATGGTGGCTTCTTATGAATTTAGAAGAATGTCAAAGAAATATTCAAAGGACAACCTTTCAACATGTCAAGATGTGAAATGTTATAGGTCAGCTACACTATGGATTAATAATAATGTTCTGCATAGATGATGCCAGTACAGAGTTAAAATGATGTCTGATATCATAGCATACATTGTTGCTGTGTAGAAGATTAATATAATATTTCCATCTTTCTGCCTCAAGATGTATTAGTATAAGTAAGGACTAAATGAAAAGGTTCCTGAACATAAAAACTGGTAGGCATTCAGGAAAGTTTTGATTGTAAAGGAGTCTGGGGTTTGGCATAGTGCATGACCAATGTGATGACAGTGGAAATATATAGAAATTGATAACTAGAGACTGTGCTGCATTTAACAAGGCAGAACAATAGAAAATACAAAAACAGTGAAACAAAATTGAATGATCTTTTTTTGAAACAAAACCATGTTCATATGATAAACAACAGAGTAGCTATCAAAATAATTATCAATGTCCTGGCCAAGTTTAAAAAAAATTAATGTACTAGCAGGTATTTGTGCCATAAATGAACAAATAGTTCAAGGGGATGGTATAAGAGAAAGGCCAAGAGTAAGAAGACTTTTGAAGGGGATGCCAATCTCAAATAAGGCTACACACATGTTCTTTTTTTAAAAATTCCAGTGAAGGTCCCTGATCAATCCAGTTGTAACTGCTGATGAGAAATGAAGATTGAGAACAAATGTTCTGAAGGAGCGACAGGAAGGGCATGTATTTGAAGACACCTAAAACACATGAGAAATCTTCCAGTCTCCTAGTGATTCCTTCACTTTCCTTTCTAGAAACTCACATTATAAAAAGGTCATATTGTTACTTGCCTTTTTTTTTATTTGCCTTTGAATTGGGTAGTTAATTGATGTAAATTAATCAAATAATCATTTAATTACAACTCCATGCTATGCACTCAAGTAGGACCTGTAAGATAACAGTTACTAAGATACCATTTCTGTCATCAATGACCTAGGACTCTAGTGGGAACTATGGTTAAAAAAGAGAAAATGTTTAGTAATTTTCAGAAATAATCAGGAATATTAACTAAACTTTACATACCTCATTATTATAGCTGTTTGGAAAAAATCTCAAATTATTAGACCAATTAGCATCTGTAAATTGAGAGATTAGATTATCTCCAATTCCTTTTAACCCTTACAACCTATAATATAAGCAAAACAGTAATGGAAACCAGTATGGCCAGTAAATGTGAAATTATAAGTTCCAGTTAGTGGATATGATTAGAAATTTAGATTAAAGTAAAAGAAAAAAAAGCCAGCCTTTAAATTTGTAACTTATAAAAATCAATCCATGTAGATGAGTGTTGGGGAGAAACCCTCCTTATTAAACTCCGCACTCCCAAAGTCGAATACAATGATTAGGAAGTTGTTCCATAAATGCTTAACGAATTAAAAAGATGACATGGAAGACCATTTATGGAGCAGATATAATATTTTTATAAGTATTTTTCCCCAATTTGGAGCAGCTTAATAGGTAACATGGTACTTTTAGTTTTGGACAAATGAGAAAATAGAATAAAATATCTGTGAGACATCCAAGTTACAATGCTGAGTTGGTTTGAACATGAAGATCTGTGATAGCTAGGCGGTAGCTATTCACTGAGGAAATGTCAGCACTCATGTAATAACTGAAGACATAAAATTAAAATGCATCACTCAAGGATGTGGTAGGAATCCTGGAGGAGAACTATGAGAAATACAAGTTTACAGAGCAAGCTGAAGAAATGGAAACTGTAGAGAATACTGCAATTTGATTCACATTGGTTTGTATGTGTGCTCTTGATATTCAAACCTATTTCTGCAAATTAAATGAACTTTTCCAATGATTTCTATTTCTATAATTTACATTTTTATGGAAAAACATATTGGTTTTAGGGCACAAAAATCACACATATCATATTAATCATTTAAAAACTAATCCTGTCACCTGTAAGCTGATCTATTCATAATAATAGCTAACATTTATTGAGCACTTACTATATACTAGTTACTGTTCTAAATCCTTAACAAGAATTATCTGCTTTAATCTTAATAATAGTACCAAAAATAGCTATTGTTAAATTACCATCTTACAAATGAGAATATCTAGCCATACAAATATATACAATATATATTGCCCACCGTTCCCATGAAAGGGTAACTGGGAGATTGGAGTCAGTGTTTGTTTTACCCGAAAGCATGCTCCTTGTATTCACTATATAAGATTGAAACATAAGCACGATTAATTTATCTGAGTTTAACTATACATACTCAGAAGGAGAGGGAGACTCTATTTCCACAATTCAGTCACTTCCCAATACTATTCCTATGAAATAGGATTTAGAAATCTGTCCCCTCACAGTCTCCCTTTCCACATGTAATGAGAACATCTCACTATTCTGATTGCAATGAATGAGTGTGATACTTTATGGATGATACAATGAATTTTGAAAGATCATTTTTTTTCATCATTTTGCTATTAACTAACTGTTAAAATAAATTCCAATTTAAAATGTAATTCAGTGAGATGTTTATTGTTTTTCCGGGGGGAAAGATGGAAAGTAAGGAAAAGAAAGAAGGGGAAAAAAGAGAAACAGAGAAAGGCAGGAAAGAAGCAAAGAAGGAATGAGGAAGAAATCAAATAGTGCATCTTGACTGACAATTGTGGAACACTGAAATTTCAGAGTGAGATCTTTCAATATTCTTCTCATTTATTCATTTAATAAATATTAAATAAAACCAACTTGGGCAAGCACTGCACTAGCATCAGGGGATGCAATGATGAACCAAAACACACCTGAACCCTATAGGCTTTCATTGAAATAGCTATACCCTATTGTCATGAGGACATTAAGCCAAGAGTGTGTGATCTAGATAGTGAAAAATATAGGAGTTCAGAGAAAAGCACTATGAGATCATAATAATTTAGGAAAGATGTAGGAGGAGATAGTTTTGTTTGTTTGTTTTAAGTTTGGAGAATACTTATATCAATTGAAAATTTTGATTTTACAGACATGGACAATTCTAAAACTTCAAAATTCATAAGCATTAAATGGAGAGAATTGGAAATTATAAATGTTTCTTAGTGAAACATTTTTACACTGAATTTCAATCTACTGAAGAAAATTTTGATAGAACTAGGAATTAAGAACATATAGAAATCCACTTATAATGCATGTTGTGATTTCCTTTGAAAATCACAACTGTTCTCAAATGCATTTGGATTTTTGCAAAATTATATCTATATAACATTAAAGGACATAACTATTGAAACAGATTGCCAAATGTAATGAAATGTAAAAGAAAATTATGCCTTTGAAAGCAGCTTTTTAACTTTATAGAATTTTAAATGTGCATTCACAATTAATATGTTTCACTATATTCTGCAGTATAATTAATGAATCAAAATTAATTCTCTACTTACTCAGCTTGAATGCCATCCATTATCTCAAAAAATGATTCTAAAATATATAACCTATAACAAAGGCATTTTTCTTCCATTAAACTCATCTTTACCTTGCCTAGACTTACAAATAACACAAGGAAATCTCTAGTATCTCTAAAAGATAAAGGCTTTAGCCTTGTTCTACTGATTCTACCATCTTTGATATTAAAAAAAACAAAAATCATATATATAAGTATCCATGAATAATATTTAAATGTTTTTCATGTTAACTTCTGGGATAAAAGGAATAAAAATAAAAATGTGCTAAATATACCTGTTCTAATTATCTTCATCACTCTTGGGATATCTATTACCCAGCAGGCACCATATTGGATACGTAACCCCTAAATCATGCATCACTTTTCAAGAGAGTATCTCCAGTTCAAAGATGTATGTTTCTGAGTTTCAGAAATTGACTTTCTAAATGTCATATGGCTTAGAGTTAGAAACCCAGGGCTCTTTTTCTCTAAAGCATGAATTCCTTTCACTTCCTTTACAAAAAAATGGCTCATGTTAGTTTAAGTTACACTATTAGTATTCCATGCTAACAATAAGAAGTGAAATGTCTCATTCACCAACAAAGTGGAAAAAGTAGATTTGAACACTTTAACAACTGGATCTTCAATTCTAAATAAAAACCAGCCGACTCTACAATGCAATTATTCTAAAATATGCTCAGAGAACAGTGTGTAGAGAGTATCTAAAGCTTAGCAACCATATATTTCTCAAATGGAAAAGCAAAAGCTTATGGCACACATTACAAATTTTGGACATTTTATGTTTTTCTGTTTACAGGACAGTTGTAGATTTTTTTTTTTTTACTAGAGCTAAACTATTAGAAGCTGAAACAGAAAGTTGCTTTATTAAAGGGTGGGATTCCTTATTTTTATTTTTGCATCATTAAAAATAAAAAAGCTCATTGTGTTTACCAAGAAGGTTTGGGCCTTACTTTTAGCAGAGCTACAATGGCTCACTTGATAATAAAATGCTAGCCAATCAATCCCCTCTGGTGTTTTTCAAGGTCTGACTGTACTCACTTGAGAGACACCATTTTTTTCACTTGAATAATTTTGTATAAATAAACTCAGATTTTGCTAGCTAAGCACGTGGAAGTCATATAAAGCACACCTAATCACATAGTTTAAGCATTCAAAATGTAGCATATAGCAAAAACTGCAGTGCTGTTTCTGTCAAAACCTGTCACCTGATGCATAAAATTGTTGGTTTTGAGTCATTTTTCAGTGAACTCTAATGGAAACACGGCTGATGGAGATTTTAATGAAAGATGCAGATTTCTTTCTTCCTTACTTTCAATGAAACTCAACCAAACTGTCCTCTCTGTGATTAAAAGGAGCACATTTTTTCGTAAACAGAGAAAAAGCCGTTTATAATGTATTTTAAGGACTTACAGACTTTACAGCACATATATTATCCTTTCATTTCTCTAAAAATATATTTGCCAACCTAACTCCGTATCTAAGAACCTAAAATTTCACTTACCTCCATATGTGTTTTTTAAAAATTCAAAGATAAAAATTGAAAATATATACCTTTCCTTTCTTATTACTATTTTGTTTTTATAATCTCAATAACCATTTGCTTCTATCACTAAGAGTGATTATTTCATGCTATGAACTTCAAGCTCAAGTTTTTCTTCTGTAAAACTTAATATTGAATTATAGAATAGAATATTTCATAAATGTTAATTCCAAAGAACAATCAAGCTAATTGTACTATGATTATTATTACACCTTCACATTAAGTCAATTGACGTGTCCGATTAAATGTCCAGTATTCTTAGAAATACCTTTCACTTGGTGGTCAGTAAAACTACAAAAAAATTACCTTAGAGAGCTAAGATATTTATAAACAATTTATAGCTATCTATAGATATCTAGAATGAAACAGACTTTTGATGATTTTTATTCACATTTCCTCAGATAATTTCTTTTCACATAGCTTTGCATATAAACATTTTTACCCTGGCTCTTATAAGTGATTTTATGATGAAAAAGCTTAATGTTGGTCCCAAGCCCAGAACTCAGTAAGAGGATGGAGGTGATTCTCATAGGCACTAGTTAAGTAAATGATAAAGTTTCTGTTGCCTAATTCCCTAGTGAAGTTGTTACTCTCTTAAAGCAAAGTTTCATTTCATTTGATTGAATAATTTTTCCTTACTATCTACTATATTCAAGGCAGTGTAAAGTACATAAAATCACTAATACATGCCTTTTCCCTTAAGAGGTCTATGCATCAGCTAACTATTGCTGCCTCACCACAACCTCAAAACTTGGTAATAGGTGGACGACCTAAATAGACATTTCTCCAAAGAAGACATACAGATGGCTAACAAACACATGAAAAGATGCTCAACATCACTAATTATTAGAGAAATGCAAATCAAAACTACAATGATGTTATCACCTCACACCAGTCAGAATGGCCATCACCAAAAAATCTACAAACAATAAATGCTGGAGAGGATGTGGAGAAAAGGGAACCCTACTACACTGTTGGTGGGAACGTAAATTGGTACAGCCACTATGGAGAACAGTATGGTGGTTCCTCAAAAAAAAAAAAAAAACCAGTATGGTAGTTCCTAAAAATTGAACTACCATATGACCTAGCAATCCCATTCATGGGCATATACCCGGAGAAAACCACAATTCAAAAAGATACATGCATCCCAATGTTCATTGCAGCACTATTTACAACAGCCAAGACATGGAAGTAACCTAAATGTCCATCAACAGAGGAATGGATAAAGAAGATGTGGTACATATATACAATGGAATATTATTCAGCCATAAAAAGGAATGAAATAGTGCCATTTGCAGAGACGTGGATAGACCTAAAGACTGTCATACAGACTGAAGTAAGTCAGAAAGAGAGAAACAAATATCATATAATATCACTTATATGTGGAATCTAGAAAAATGGTACAGATGAACTTATCTGCAAAGCACAAATAGACACACAGATATAGAGAACAAACTTATGAATACCAAGGAGGGAAGGAGGGGTGGGATGAACTGGGAGACTGGGATTGACATATACACACTACTATGTATAAAATAAGTAACTAATGAGAACTTACTGTATTACTCAGGGAACTCTACTCAATGCTCTATAGTGACCTAAATGGGAAGGAAATCTAAAAAAGAGGGGATATATGTATATGTATAACTGATTCACTTTGCTGTACAGCCAAAACTAACACAACATTGTAAAGCAACTTTACTCCAATTAAAATTTTAAAAAAAAAATCAACTTAATGGCTTACAACAACTATTCCATTGGCTCACACTTAGGTGGGCCAGCAATTAAGGCTGGTTTTTGTTGAGTAGGTTTTCTGATCTCGCTTGGGGCCACTCATCCATCTATAGTCGTCTGGGGGCTCTACTGGGGCTGGATGGTCAAAGTCAGTCTCATCAACATCTCCAGGTAGTTGTCCCAGCATACTGGGACAGCTGTATGGCTGTATAGTTGGGCCATTCTCCATATTTGGTCTCTCAGTCTCAAAGGGTCTAGGTCATGCTACCTCACATGGTGGCATCAATGTTCCAAGAAGGCAATATGAAATCAGCAAGGTCCTCTTGAGATGTAGGCTCAGCATATCAATTCTACTGTATTCTATTGGTCAAAGCAAGTGACAAAGCCAGCCATACACAAGCAGTAGAGAAATGGACTCCTCCTCTCGATAGAAGTGACATTGTAGAGTATAGATACAGTGATGGAAGAAATTAGTGTACTCATCTTTGCAGTGTACTATAGTTTAAAAAAATTAATGTGACACTTTATAAGCTTTACGTACAATAAACAAGAGTTTATATTCAACAGAATATCTCTCACACATACAAATTTAAATAGCTCAACATTGCAAGCACTTTTCTCCACCTCTTATAATCTCTCAAGGAAAAACCTAAAAAGTAATTAAAAACGACAATGAAAAGATACAGGTATAACAAATATGGGGTCTCTCTTTCTTTATTGTGTTGTGCACTAGAACTTCTCGATAATGGAACTTTAATTTTGGAACCAGCAGATGAGACCTCAACTTTACTCTTAATTTAAAGAAAAATGCTTGTTAGTTCAAAAGGATGCTATCCATGATGTTCCTGATGGAACCGTATGGATATAAAACACGAACTCCATCCCAAGCAAAGTGTGATGCCAAGGTTTTTCTATAATTTACATGGTCCACCTTGCGACCTAGCTGTCTCTCCAGAGATGTCTCACAAGCAGACTACATGGGTTTATATGGCAGAGTACGACTAACTGAAGCTCACTCTGTTAAAATTAGGTTTACTGTATAAAAGCTTTAATTGTTAACAGTTTGCTTTTATTTGATGTTCTTAGAATTTAACAGATGTTAACAATCCAACAACAATACTGAAAAAGAATCTCATCAGTATTAATGGGCAGAAAAAGAAAGCACAAGTGTTGAATGTTCCAGCACATGGCAATCAGAATACCATGTTTCTTAGTACCGCATGCTTCATCGAAAATGTTAATGGTGCCTTCTTCCTGTATACACAAGAACAGTTAGGTATTCATAAACTATCAAGCAATACTGCTAAGTAACTTATTAGTCTTGGCTGTTGTTATGAAACATTTCTGGGCATAGGATCAATTTAAATCTCAATATACTTGAGGGAAACTTCCCTCAAATAGCAATGAGTTATAAGCAGGTTTTCCTTTATCAAAGTCTGATCTCACTTTTCTTTGAGAAAATTTCTGACTCTCCAGGAAATTAAATGGCATCTGATTGGCTTGTTTACACTTTCTCATTTCCCCAAACCATTTTGCTTCATTTACTGCATTCTGTCACAGTGAAAGTGATTTGGGGATTTAAAATGGATTCATTCTGCTCAAACAGATGCCGAAGATGAGGTACACTGGTTTTAACAACTATTTAGGGGCCAAAAGAGGAATAGCTCTTCCCATGTAAAAGTCTATAGTGAGCAACCAAAGGAGTGTTTTCTATTTTTCTCCACAGCTATATTTCACTAGATTCAGTCAAATTTATTGAGCAAGTCTTGTGTATCGCTGCAGAGAACTGACATGCATCTTTAAAACTGCTAATGTATTATAGAAATTATAATACATGGAAATAGTTTTGTTTTGCTAGAAACCACAACACAGAATTTGAGCACTGTGAGAAAAAAATATACATCTATTCTTACATCCCTAAAGTGATTTTAAAAGAAAATCAAAAGTTATGCTCCTTATATCATATTTCAAAGGATGTGACAACATAATGAACAAATGTGGACATATGTTTATTTTTGGTTGTATGTTTTTGTGGTAGTGGCATTGGGATGCAGTGAGAAATTAATACTTGCCTAGCAGTTAAATCAGGCATGGCTAGAACTTAGTGATACAGTATTTTTGATAATGCTTAAAATTATTATTGGTTTTAAACTATGTCATATGTATTACAAAATATTACCAGATGAGGTGGAGAAGAAAGAAAATATTAACTGCCTGTGTCATCACTTTCTTTGTGTTTGTATGCACGTGTGTGTGTATGCACGGCTTTGATGTCTACAATTTTGTCTTAGTAAGTGATTCTTTGACAATTAGACAGTGCTGAAAAGTATTTAGTGACCTGAAGTATGATGCTATTAACATCAGCTAGAAAGATAGAAAAAAAAAATCAATACAAATTTTGCTCACAATTAGCAAATAATTCAATGACTTCTTGCTAGTTCTCTAGAGAGGAGGGTTGTGGAATCCTTGAATTCAAGGGAAGATACTCTGGATTTATTTCTACAGAAAAGCTTATCTCACAAACCTAATGAATAAAGGCGTAATTCTAAATGAGTCAATGCCTCAGGATAATTGGAGTTACAAACCCAATTACTAAATGTCATCCTCAGTAATTATTTCACTTATGCAATATATTAGACATAGTTTCAAGTATTCCTATAGTTTATATTTCAAAGAAAAGCTAGTCTTTCTATTTCTATATTTGCAAAAGCCACGCTTTTAAATTGTTGAAAAGCAACTGTTACCTTTTTGTTCTAGTACAATTAATTAAACAAAAAGACAACTTTATATATCTTTCTTTTTTCTAAGAAACTATCATGGAAATTCTATCTTCCACAGTTACCAAGTTAAGTTTAAGTCTGTATTTAAACTGCGCACTTATTTTATTGAAAGACATTGTGGACAAACATAAAATCTCTAACCTTGTTTTACAAAATTATTTACTACTGTAAGAGTCATCTTTTCTTTTCCTTTTATGAGTTTTGGTCAAAAATCACTTTTAGGCAGCATATATGACCATTTTTCTATGGACATATAAGGGTGAGAGTACTAAAAAGTATATATAATTTTGGGGGAGAAGGGAATATTCTGCGGGTACTTAACATGTTCATATTATACCCAGTCAGCTTTTGGTTTGTTTATTTCAACTTAGATTGATTTAGAGATACATAACAATTATTGAATGTTATATTTGTTCAACTGGTTGTTAGCAATCCTGAAATAGTCTTAATTTTAATATCATATTTTTTCTTAAATAAAAAAGTGATTATAATTTTTACAATGTATCTTTTCACTATTAGCACAGTGGCTAATGATGCTGGTGGCCAGGTGCCCGTCTTTCTGCTTTCATGCCAGTCATCCTCCTAAGATACTGAATTATTTGAGTCCTTGAAAAGGCTGTTTCTAAGGAAGAAGCAAAATATGTCAGCAATACAGCAGGAGATGTCACCAAACTGGTGTAGCACATCAATCACTTACTGATTTTTATTTGCCAAAAAAGGACAATATGTCATTTAAAGAATGAGAATACCATACCAAACCAGCTCAGGATTTGGAACTGAGAAGCACTGAACTGCAGACATGTGGCCCATCCTGATTCAGTCACAGTAATTAGGAAGGATGGCTCCTGACACTGCAAACACAGGTGACAATTCTGCTGACAACACCTAACTGGAGATACTAACTAATCAGATATGAAATCCAGGCCTTTCCTCTATACATAACATAACTGAAATAAAGGTCTTTCCTAATTCCCAAAGCTTGAGATAAACAGACATGTTCTTTTCAGTAATTGCTACCCTTTTCCCATTTAGGATTTCATATCTGATTCACTAATAGAGACTTCACAGTTCAGGCAGCAATTATTCTTTGTGGAAAAGTCAATGCTGCTAAAACCAGAATTTCCACGAAGTTTTTTGAACTTCTTTTTTCCTCTTTAAAAGTTCTCAGGCTAGCAGAATGTTAGTTTCAATTAACTGAACATAGCAAAGTATAACTTCTCTGTCAAAGGGCAGACTAATAAATCCCAACAGGAAGAAAATGGTATAAAATGACATTCAACAGAGTTATTGAAGATGTTTAGATGGAGACATAAGTTAATGTATACAGAATGTTCATTAAAATATAAAAGTTTTATACATACATATCTACCTAATCAAAGTGCCTAATGACATGCTCAAATCTACCAAGTACCATAAAAAGTTTATATTGTCTTAAAACCACATCCTCTGTAGTAATTAGGTTAGTCTCTCTAATAAAATATATAAAGACACGAACCGAAACTAATTTATGCAAATACATGTGTAGGAAGGGGTGATATGAATATTAGAGTTCTGCTCAGCAGTATTCCTAAATTTATTTATGTGAACTTTAAAGGGAACTGTTGAATAAATAGAAGATCTGAAGTGAAAGATGAAGGCATGAACAATAATAAATGAGAAATAAATACAGAAGGAATCAGAGGCAGAAAAGAGGTGAGGATAATTAGGGACATTATCTGCTTGATTTGTAAAGTACATAGCCTGAGATGCTACATGTAGATCATTTTAGAAGGCTGTGAGGTAGGTAACATTGATATTGGTATCAAGAAAAAAAAAAAAAAGATTTGGCATGAGGCAGAGGTTCTGATTAGATAACTCATGGCACTACCTTTATCCCTTCTTTAGTCCAAGATGGCCACCGCAGTGACATGTTTGCCTACAGGGTACAACTTGCATGGGGAAAAGAGAGAAGAATACTCCAAATAAAACCAGAGGATCTAAATTATTTTTATTAATATGAGAACTGATTAATATACTAAACTGTAAATTACTTATAATAGTGTCTTATAGGGACATAGTAAAAATGCTTTGAAGGAAAAATGAAGAGAATTAAGGTATTTTTTTTCTGAAATGGCTCTATTATTTTGTAAAATTCAATTTTAGTAGAAATGTCCTGCCTCTAAAACAGGAATTCCAAGAGCACATAAATTTATCCTCCAATATCATTCTGAGGTGTTTCATGTTATTGATAATAGCTTAATAGTTATAAAATTGAGTAGAACTGCACTGTCTTAGTTGACAGTAAAAGTGAGTGAGACTTAGACTATTTGCCAACATATGTAAATGATGTTGCAACATTCACCCAAGATCTTATTTAAAGAGATCTCGGAAATCTAAGATTTCAAAGGAGGAAAAATTCATATCAAGCTGGATTTATTTTTCTTTTGAGTCTTTTTCCTTTTCAGGAAAAGAAGTGATAATTTTAACCACTCTGTCCTATGTATCTGACAAGATTGTTTTAAAGATTATTGAACATAATATGTGAGAAATGGTTCTATAAACTATTCAGAGCTATACAAATCTTATTATAAGCAAAAATAATACCTTGGCTTTTACATTTATTTTTCTTCAGATTGCAGCCAATCAAATTCTAGTATTCCTTAGAACTGTCTAAGGATTCCAACAATATTAGATTTGAATTTCATTTTAAATTTGTTTTTAAACTATCTTTAAATACAATAAAAAAATAATATGCACTAAAATATATTGTATTCCTAACCTACCATTCAGCAACCAACATATGTACTGCCAATATAACTGACTTGATTCAGAGCTTAGACTCAAACTCATCCTGAGCAATGAATATAAAATTAAACTGCTTATTACTACCTATGCTTATATAGCATTGTAAAGTTTTAAAAACCTAGGACATCCACACACATTACATTGCCATAAATCTTGGATCAGAAGTCTGGTCAAAAATCACAGACTTTATGATTTTTTTTTTTTTTTAATTTAAAGCTTGTTCACTTGAAAAAAAAAGTGAAACTTCTTCACTTGTGAAATGGTACAAATGAGAATACTACACACATGAACTCTGGTAGGGCTCGTTGACACTGAGGGGCATCTGCTGTGTTGGATAAGGACACATCACAGTGTTAGAGTCATTTGACCAGTACCAAATGATATAACACGTCACAGCAACATGAAATTGTACTCTAGATTATTTTGATATTTATCAGTTTTGGATGCTTATCAGACATTCATAATTGTGATACCTCTTTAAATACTGTTTAATTATATTTTATACGTTAGAGTTCTGCTTTTGAAAAGCTTTCCATTGGTTGAAAAAAAAAGGTTTGAAAATTGCACTGTTTTTTCTTACATAATAAGATGATCTTACATAATGGCCATAACCTATTTTGAACTAGAAATAGCAGCATGGAAGGATTCATGACTGTAAATTTTATATTATTCTGATATTTTAACTTAGAAATCAATTCTAAAATGTTTTGTGTTTAAACCTATAAAAAAAAGACTCAAATTAAAATGCTTGAAAGCATTCCTTACACCATAAACAAAATATTGATAAGCATCAGCAAAATAGATCATTCTAAATTTGTGTTTTCTTTGAATTGCTGAACAGAAGAATAGTTTGAAGTAGCACTCTTCCAGTTTCTTCACGCTTATTCACCAAAATTGATTTTTAAGGTTTAGAAACTAGCAGCCTGTTTTCTACAGAAGGCAAAAAGTCACTTTGAAGACCTCGACCAAAGACATTTTATCTTGTAACTTTTACTCTGGGTGATCATTTTTCTTCAGTTTGATCCCAAATGCCTCACTTACACAGATGTCCTCTGGAATACTGATTTCTTATGCAGTGCAACTCATTTTATAAAGGAATTCTTTCCTTATTTAAATTCACACATGAAGATACATATTTTCTTAGTATCTATTATTTTTAATCCTTCCAAAAGTCTTTTTAAGTACTGTTTCACAACGTTAAATACAGTTTTGGTATTTTTAACTTAGCAATTGTTATCTATTTTTACTCTAATTACCTTATACAATATACATGTATACATACATATGCAATATGCATATATATATGCACATTCTTGTCACTTTTTTGAAAACATTGCATGCTTTGCATAACATACTTCAAAACATATTTCTTGGATTAAATGAAAGGATACAACGTTCAAACGCAAGAGAAATGGAAAAGAGCTGCTCTATTGTAAAACCAGTTGGACAATGAAAGTTACATGGGGTCACGCCCCAAAATGAAAGAGGAAATGTTCACAAGGAGAGACTGAGATGTACAGCACTCCACACGATGCACTTCTCACTTGTATCTTCTCCATTGGATATTGACTTTGCTGACTCAGTATGAAATCTTTGCCAGGAAGAATTGTACCGATTTTGGAAAATCTAAAGAGACTTAGGGCAAGAAAGGGACAAACAGAGAGGCAAGCAACAAAAGAGGGTAGACTGAAGGCTCTTCCTGGATCTGGGTGCTTAGTGAGAGAGTCTCTCCTCACACTCCTTCCACCCACCCTCAAATATTTCTGGAGAGGCAGTTTCCAGAAACAGGTCAGTTCACAATGGTATAAATGGAAAAGGGACCTAGCAAAAAGTGATCAACATTGCACACTAGGCGGAGACTTTCCTTCTTCCCACATAAGAATCAACAGAGAAAAATAAAATTGGTCTTTCACATAGGTATTAAGATTTAGGGAAATTTTAAGACATTTTATCCAAAGCGAAACCACAGGAAACTAACTATAAATGTTTACTTTACTATAAACACAATGAATTTATCCTTTTATGGTTCATTTTGCTTCTTATAGAATAAAAAAAGACACTTCCATTTATCATGTCATGACCCATATATATTGGCTGAGACATTTAATCTGTGCACATTATAACTACTAAAGCCATATGCATGCCTCATTATAAAAAGAAACCTCTATTCCTGTAAATGCAAAATTGTTACAGTTATTTGAAAAATAGTCAGTAGGCATTGCTGCAATTTAACTTTTATTTATATCAAAAGACTCCCAAGTCATCAATGAACTCTGCTATTCAATACAAAAAAAAAAAAAAAAAAGATGCAAAATGGCATATGGAAGCAATTACAGGGGCAAAGTTCTAGATTCAATAGGTACATCATACCCATCGATATGAAAAATTAGGCTTTTTATTGACCAAATGATATAAGAATGTATCAGATGTAAAGACAAGGTTAAAAAGCATCCTGAGAAAGGAAATGGTATTAGCAATGGTCATTTTATTCAACTATCTATCTCACTGTTACAGCAAACAGATAATAAGATAGCAAAAATGGAAACAACTTGTGCATTTTAGATACATTTGTATTCTTTGTATCTCACATTGAATCAATGTATAAGTATCTTATGATTTTGAAACTGTAGATTAAGTAAAAATTTCATTTCCTTTTGCTACATCATTTATTCAATAAACACTACCCTGCTGCCTGCTGGACCAGTACCAGACCAAAGTGTATTTATCTTGGTTAAAAGCCATTTACAGTATATCGAATCATCACATACACTTTAAGTATCTTACAACTTTGTCAATCATACCTCAATAAATCTAAAAGAAAAAAAAAGCCATTTAGAGAACAAGGTACGACATGTATGAGGGTGTCTAGAATAGACCTAAAGCATGTTAGAAAGTGAAATGTTCTGTTAAATAATGGTTGTTTAGGAAAGAAGAGAAGAGAAGGAAGAGAGGAAAGAAAATGAGAGAAAAATAGGAGACGAAAGAAAGTAGCAGAAAATGTTGAAGGAAATAGAATTTTCAAAATTGATTGACATCATCACCTTAGAGGGTTGCCCTGCATTCCTGAATGGGGATGGTGAAGACACTGTCTTCATTAAGATTGTATTGATGCAAGGAACTCCACATGCTTAAAGGAAACATTTTTTCCCTCTGTGGATCATGTTCTATTCTAATCTGAACACAAGGATTTATTTCCGCATGTGCCAGAGGACAGGGGAAGAGAAAACATAGTCTATCTTTTCCAGGGCTAACTTGGATATAAAAATTATTAATTCATATGATAAGAGGCCACAAAACTATGCAGCTTGATAAAATACAGACTTAATGCAATTGAAAAAAATACATCAGATTATTTCCTTTTAAATATGCCATATTCCTCACATTTTAACATATTTCCTTGATCATCATGTCTAAGTCCCGAGCAAAGCAGATAGAGTGCTGTTTTAATAAAGTGATGAGTCCAGATTCTGGAAATTTTAAGATGTTAATTGCTCCTTAATGACTTGCAAGATATCATTCATTGTTTTTGCTATTAATTTAATGGCTAGTGGATAATAGTAAATAGAAGGTTCTATTCTATTTCGTTACCATTCAGAAAATTAGCTGCCAAACCTGATGGTAACTGTAATAATTTAATATATAATAATGTTCTTTGGTAACTTTTATCTTCTTCAGTTATAATGGTTATGATTTTATCTTTCCCTTGAAGTAGAGAGGTTGCTTTTATTTTAAATGACCTTGGAAATACAGAACGCTACCAATTTAACGTTTCTATATGTAATACTACTTTAAGAAACGATTTCATTTTTTAATAAAATCAATATAATTTATTCAGTTTCCTATGATAGTTACATAGTAACACATCCTCCACTAAAGAAATATCTCTCATTTCGTATGTACTTATAAAAAGTATAGTCTAGCACAGAGGTCTGCAAATAACAACCCATGGATCAAATTGGTCTGTTACCTTTTTTTTTTTTTAAGGTTAGTAAGGTAAAAACGGTATTTACATTTTTTTAGTTAATTTTTTTATTGAAGTATAGTTAACTTAAAATATTATATTAGTTTCAGGTGTACAACATAATGATTCAATATTTTTAGACTGTACTCCATTTAAAGTTATTATAAAATAATGGCCATATTTCTCTGTGCTGTACAATATATTCTTGTTGCTTGTTTATTTTATACACAAAAAATTTACATTTTTAAATGGTTACAATTTAAGTAGTTAAGTCCATACATAATACCCTTGATTTATATATAACAGACATATCTATTAATGCTAATGTAATATATTATACATAATCTACATAATATCACGTATGCATGTATGTATATGTGTCTTCTCTCCTTTGGAAACTCCTTTTCAGATACACACTCCTTAGCTTAAATAGCCTCAAGTGTTCTAGTAAGTAAGGCTGCTCTCTCACGAACTGTGTATGTGCACTCTCTCCAAATATATAATATATACAGTTTTAACACCTGGTAAGACTCAGAGTCAGGTCTGACATACTAGGAAATCAGTCTAGGTGGGCAGCGATTTGGACAACCGTGAATCCTGCTTGGCCATTTTTTTGTCTCTGTTGCCGTTTTTGCTCTGCCCCTTCAGAGGCCATCACAGATATATACACACACAGAGAGCAAGAGAGTAAGCACACTTGCATTTTCCAGACCAATCAAGGCTATGTAGGTTGAAAAGTGTGTATCTGAAACTGAGTGTTTATCAAAGAGGAGGGGGTATGGCAAGACAGTGCAAATATCTCAGACATCATATATAAGGTAATCTAAATCATGACCATGTTTTAACTTGCTATAAGGCATAGATTTGCATTTCCACACAGTACATTTTATTTATTATCCTAACTTTGCATACTGTAGAGTCTGGGCTTTGATAAAAGTTCTGGCATCCAAATACTAAGATTAAGAATAGACTGGCCATGGGGCTTCCCTGGTGGCGCAGTGGTTGAGAATCTGCCTGCCAATGCAGGGGACACGGGTTCGAGCCCTGGTCTGGGAAGATCCCACATGCCA
Source organism: Balaenoptera acutorostrata (assembly GCF_949987535.1). Lineage (NCBI taxonomy): Eukaryota > Metazoa > Chordata > Mammalia > Artiodactyla > Balaenopteridae > Balaenoptera > Balaenoptera acutorostrata. The sequence goes on from NC_080067.1 coordinate 120,769,399, forward strand.
CGGAGCAACTGGGCCCGTGAGCCACAGTTACTGAGCCTGCGCGTCTGGAGCCTGTGCTCCGCAACAAGAGAGGCCGCGATGGTGAGAGGCCCGCGCACCGCGATGAAGAGTGGTCCCCACTTGCCACAACTAGAGAAAGCCCTCGCACAGAAACGAAGACCCAACACAGTCATAAATAAAATAAATAAATAAATAAATAAAAAGACCGTGAATTTCAAAAAAAAAAAAAAAAAAAAAGAATAGACTGGCCAGAAGGCAGAGTGTATTCAAAAAAGGCTGCCATATTTTACTGTAGACATTTTCAAAGGAGATTTTCTTTGATTTTCCAGGAGGAATTTTGAGTAGGTCATCACCAAATCAGAAAACTTTGCCACTTTCCATGCTAGACTGTGAAAACAATGTCAAATTCCCTCACTTATCTGTAAGGTTGTGATGGATGATACAATTTATAAAGGAATTTTTCTAGCTCCATTTCATTTAGAAAGCTTAGACATTTTTCAGTTCTATACAAATATTGTATAAGAAACAAAGAAACAGTATAAAAACAAAGAAACAAACTAAAATTAGATGCTTTAATAGGAGGTACTTAAAACTATGTATTTCTTTTGCTAACATAAAAAGTACACTATTAATTACTATTATGTAGTTTTGTTATAAAGTAATAATAATCACTACTTTATTTAAATCCAATGGCTTATTCCTTTGATTACTATTTAAAATCATAAATATATGACCCCAGTCACATTATAATTTCAGTTCCCGAGTACAAGTTTTATAATATGAAAGGAAATATAATGCAGTAACATTTTGTGCTTAATTGAAACAGTATTGTAACAGAGCAAAACAACCCTGACTCCATATTGGATCTATTCCTTTAGCTCTAACCTTCGTGCCCTGCTGCCTGTGCTTAGTCATGCTGGCTCTGAACACTTAAAAGAATGTTGCCTATAGCCTGAAATATACATGATAGTCCATTCTCAAGGCTCTGCCTCCCAGGCTTGACCTTTAAAGGTATAACACTTTTCATTCATAAAAAGTTGCAGAACAGAGAATAACATTTGTCTTGTTGGAGGTTTACAGGAACATTGTGACCAGACCTACATGGACAGCTGCAAGAACAAAAGATTCTAGTACCAAGAAGTTTGCAACACCCAACCACACTCCTCCCCTTTTAGTATAACCAAAGTTGATTGTAATCTGGGTAAGGTGGTTCTTTTGGCTTTCCGAATAAGGTTGATATTCCTTGCCCAGACACTTCATCTCTCAATGTATTGTCCTCTTGTGCGGCAGGCAGTATGAGTTTGGACTCAGCAAAAATATCACATTAAAAAAATTCTTATATTATGAACAAAGTTTTAGAAATCACAAATTAAAAAAAATAATAATTTGTCAATTATTCAAAGTATTTTAATACTGACAAGCCAAGTTAATGGTGAACTGCCACATGACATAACCAGAGTTAAAAAAAAAAATCTACACTGTTTGTGAGCAGGGAATGACAGAAGATTTGGATTGTATAAGGTATTCAAGCACATATTTCCTTGCATGAATTACAATTGCAATGTATTAATATTTCGTTAGACCTGAGTCAGAAGGTACATAAAAGCAGAAAATCATACATGTATATAAAATCGTCCAAGGATTGCTAGTATGGAAGACTCACACTTCTTAATAATAAAATAAGTTGCATAAACAAAGAGGGTGAACATGCATTATGTGTTATTGCATAGTACTGAATTTTTAGAATTGACAGATATTTCTTTTGGACATAAGTTATCGTACTTTTTTTTCTTTACTCCTCTAGGTTTTAAGTCAAAATAGACATTTAAATCGGCTTTAAAAACAAAGATAACATCTACATAAGAAAACTCCTAACTGCACATATATTTTTTTTTGAAGATAATGTTCTGATTATTTTGCATATTATTTTCTTCTGAAATCCAGTATTTCTACATATAAATTAGTTTCTCTGTTCCTCTTGTATCATCTCAGAAGGTCACATCTGACCATATTAGACTCCTCAAAAATCCCCAAAGACATGTTAACTTGAATAATTCATAAAATAGAGTATATTTATTCTTAAAGTAACAATGTTGATACAGGCTGACAGCTAGTTTTGCTCTTAAAATGTAACAAGTCCCAGAAAAACTGTGGCAATTGGGGTGGAGAGGTGGGTTAGAAAGTTAGTGGTAGGCTATTTTTTCCATAGCTTTAATATTGCAATTAGCCTTCTCTGGTTCTATAATATAGTGGTTCGGATTATGCACAGACAATTTTTTGCCTATGCATATATTTCATTATAACATATTCAATTTTATTCCACAGGGGGAAAGCTGGCCATCTGATAAATGATTACTTCATGATTATTCCAGAAAATATTTCTTCCATCTCTCAACCTTTTATCAGCCCAGCATGATATATTTGATTTTTTAAAATCTGAAACTTAAGAAATATCTGAAGATAATATAAAACATAGGTTGGAGAACCTAAGAAGCAACTGTATTACAAATCACACCCAGCTAGCTAAGACCAAGCATAGCTATAGGAGCAACATTATTTGAAGAATTAGATCCAAAGTCACAATACATGCCTATGCTCAAAGTAATAAAGAGAAGATATTTTAAAGAAATAAATCAAGATTCAAAAGTTAAAGATCAATAAAGAGCTAATCAGACTATGAACTAAACAAATGTTTCTGCTTGGGAAGGGGTTGACCTGAGGGGACCAAAATGCCATGAGACACAACAGATGTATTGAATAATATGCCATTAAATTTTGTTGTCATGTTGAAAGACTGTATGCCTATTCTAATAAAAACCTGAAGAAGACCAAAAGGTAAACCAGCATTTGGTTCCCAGAAGATTATATAGATCAACCATTCGGATCTGAATTAAGGCCTAGAGGGAGGTGTCGGGGGAATTCACGACTTAAGGGCATTTGAATATTACAAGTGTTTGGTACAGGGAATGGGAAACAGGTTTTTAAAAGAAAAAAAAAAAAACACACACATATGGTGAAATGAGGGCAGGACTGAGCAAGACTGTCTTTATCTCACAAATTCACTGCCAAGTCATTCTTAAGAATTGAGTCTTAATTTCTTCAAAGTGGCTCCTATGATCCTGGTATGGCATTTTTGGTCATTAAATATTTATGTTGTGAATTTTTTATGCAGTAAACCTACCTAATTCCTTTATAAACACCTATCAGATGAACTTTATGATATGTTCATTGCATGGTCTCCAATAATCTTGGATACCCTATTTCTTTTGTGACCTTTGCCCACCCTGTTTCATTCTTAACTGGTCTCTGATGCACATACACATTGATCTGAAGACAAAGCATTGTCAGATGGAATCAATAGATCATTCCTTTGGTATTGAGACTGGCTCTTGCATAGTTTACTTTCATTTTTTTAGCAGATCAATAGTGCTAAACTGATGCATTACAAATTGGGGGTACAATTAGTATCTGTCTTCAAGCTAGTTAACATGGGAATACTGCTTGATTGGAAGAGTTTAGATGGAAAAAATTCTTCTGAAATTTTTAAGTCATATCAAAATTGCCTCTAAAATATAAATGTTTCAAAAAGAAATGTTTAATTTCTTTAAAAAATTATTTTTCACATTTCTTAGTATTTACTTGATTTAAAAAGACATTTTCTTATTAGATACTTTTTAATAAAATATGATTTGAAATAAAATACTTTCCATTGATGGATCAGGAAAAGGAGTTCTTTTGGAGTCTATATAGTCCTGATCTAGAAAGAAAATAATTAGATTCACAGAGTATTCATTGAAGAAACAAAAATAAATGTATTAATCTTAAATGAATTTTCTGATTTAGCTTTATTTTATTATCTATATAAAAATGCACAGTTAAGACATTTTTTAAAAGGAATGTTAAGAATTAACTTTTTTACACTTACACAGTTGCTTTAATGCCTCTTCTTTACCTACTTCCTAGTTTGCATTGAAGATTCATTTCACTGGTGACAAAAGAGAGTTGAGCCCATTTTCTTCCATCTCATCAATATATTCATTAATGGGACTTCATCAATCTCACTGCACTAAGAAAATGTTAAATCTTCCAAGCATATTAAGATTGATTTCATGATTTGGGGATCAAGTATTCATTATTAGGCCATTTTTAAATTTTATATGTGAGTGCATCAAAAATAATAATAGTCAGACTAAGTGGCCTTAAAATAAAAGAGTGATATCCAGTGAAGCCATTATCTGTGTAAGAGTAATAAGGTACACAATTTATTAAATTTGACCCTTAACACCAAAAACAGTGTCACATATTGATTTGCTATTCCTTTACCTAGGATCCAGTAAGTAGCTGGACCTCAACAACTTTTCATTATACGTGGCAATGGCGAACACAGATGAGAACAAATACATCCTAAGCCTTCTTTGCAGCATATTGCAGTGCACGGTTTGAGGGTCTCAGCCTAGATCTGAAACTTAGCTTTACTTACTTACTACGAATGGTGGTAATAATTAATATCTTACAAGACTGCATGTGTTAAAGAGCTCATTCATTCAACCTGTCAGTAGGTTCATTTCTTTCAATATTTACAGAGTTGGTGTATTAGGAGGTGAAAACATAACTCTAAACAGGGGTATATAACCCTTATCCTCCAAGAGGTTAGATTTTAGTGAAGCTGACAGATTTTACATAATTATGTACTAATTTTAAATTGTGATTATAGCTGCATATGGGAAATTTCGGGTACTTCGCTTAGTCTGATCATTCTTGAACGATTCACATTGAGGCTCTGACTTAAGTTCTGCTGAGAAAGATATCCAGGGATTGTTTGGTGAAAGATAGAGAAGTAGAGGCCTTTTCAGCAGAGGGAATAACATAATCAAAGATTGGAAGAAGGATGGCATGTGGGAGGAAGTGAAAAGGGCTGTAAGGATCATGCATGGCCTTGTAGGTAACACTGACAATACTGGACTTTTTCTCAAAAGCAAAAGGAGATCACCGAACAGTTTCAAGTAGAAGAGCAACATGATTAGGGCTAAGAGTGGCCTCAGGCAGACCAGATAACAAGCTGTCTCATATTCCTGTGGAGAAATGCCGCTGCTTTGACTAGGATGGTGGCAGTATGAATAGAAAGAGGTAGATGGATTTGCACTGTAATTTAGGAGAGGAAATCCACTGGACCTGGTGACTAAGTACAGGGAATAAGGAAAAGGAAAGGGGCAAGATAGACACAGGGATTCTTGTACTGAGAAATTTCATAAAGATGGAGACACTCACTAAGATAGGCTATGATAGAAGAGTACGATAAAAAAACAAACAAAAATGAAAACCAAGAGCTAGCCCAAAGGAAATGTTTCCAAGCAGGTGGTTGGATATCTAGAAGATAGGTCCAGGCGAGAGGTACACACTTGAGTTATCAGTTTATAGAGGGCAGTTGAAGCCATGAAGTAAAGGTGATTGTCCGGGGAGATGTACAGAATCAGAGGTTTAAGAGCACACACAACTCTGTCTAGGGGAACTCAATTATTTAAAGATTAGATGACAAGGATTACATCTAAGAAGAAGGAAGAGCAGTTGCCAGAGAGAGAGAAGGAAAATCCTCTGAGTACAGAGCATGCCAAGCACCCTGCCTGGCCCATGGCAACGTTACGTAAGTGTCATCTACCAGTAACACTGCCAGTATGACAAAGAATAATAGAGCCTAATACAGAACAGCTTAGGAAAGTATAATACAGCATAGGCAATACCTACTTTATGTTCATCTTTCCTAGCTAATAAACTGAGATAACCAAGTGGCCCAGGAGCCCCCTTTTCCTTCTCACAGCTGCTTTTAATATCCTCTTTATCTCTCCCATTCTTGCTCTGTTGGCTCCTGCCCAGGATAAAATCTTTTAACTTTCAACTCATGTCTACATGGTACCTCACCCTAAGACCTATCCTGAGCAGGATCTGAGATGCAGAGAGGCCAGGTGGGAACAGTGGTAGTGAGAGGGAAGGAAGAAAGCAGAGGAGATTCAACCCTGCAAAAGACTCCTGCATCACAAGCTCCCAATAGAGGGCAGTGTCCTCCAATCAAGCCACATGTCCTCATTCCTCCAAAGGACTCGAAACAACAGAAGAAATAACCCAGGCCTACTCTCTTATGTCTCTAGCCTATGTCCTGCTGGAGTCTCCTCCTCAGATTTTGTGAATCAATTCCTGCCAGTCACTGACTGGTGGGACAGGAAAATACAAGAGGAAAGCTACAAGGCACAATTAAGTCTGCTTACTGCTCTGGTAGAGGATAATCCATTCCTGATCTTCAGAGTCAAAACTCAGAATGAAATTCCCCACAATTCACTCTTCCTTGTGGTGTTAAAGACTAATTAAGAAGTGAACATGATGGATGTTCACTAAACTTATTGTGGTAATCATTTCATGATGTATGTAAGTTAAATCATTAGGCCGTACACCTTAAACTTACATAGTGCCATATGTCAATTATATCTCAATAAAACTAGAAAGAAAAAAAGAATTAATTAAAGACTCTCCAAGGGTTAGTAAATGTTTTCTCTGAATTGTTTGGCTTTCAGGCCAAAAGGTCTCTGTTGCAACTACTTAGTTTTGCCACTTTTGCCCTAAACTATCCATAGACAATATGTTAGTGAATGAGCATGGCTGTGTTCTAATAAGATTATATTTACAAAATTAGGAGGTTGACTGGATTTGGCCCACAGACCATAGTTTGCCAATCCCTGGCCTGTAATATCATTAATGCCTTCATAGACTTCAGGCACTGAGCTAAATCAGGTGTCATAGACTGGTGTGGGGATAACTAAAAACCAGTATTGTTTCTATGCAAAACTGTTTACTATATTGCAAATGATTATTTACAAATGAATTTTGGGAACACAATCAAGTCACAGAGGCCATTCTGCATTCCTCATACATAATTCTCTTTAATCATACATGGTTAAAAAAAAAAAACTGTATATAAAATGCCATTCCTGGGCTTCCCTGGTGGCGCAGTGGTTGAGAATCTGCCTGCTAATGCAGGAGACACGGGTTCGAGCCCTGGTCTGGGAAGATCCCACATGCCACGGAGCAGCTGGGCCCGTGAGCCACAGCTGCTGAGCCTGCGCGTCTGGAGCCTGTGCCCCGCAACGGGAGGGGCCGCGATAGTGAAAGGCCCGCGCACCGCGATGAAGAGCGGTCCCCGCACCGCGATGAAGAGTGGCCCCCACTTACCGCAACTAGAGAAAGCCCTCGCACGAACCGAAGACCCAGCACAGCCAAAAATAAATAAATAAATAAATAAATAAATAATTAAAAAAAAAAAAATGCCATTCCTTACACTTCCTATAAAATTCTGTAGATGCACTGCTCTAGCTTGAATACACAAATAGTTTTTTGTTTTATAATCCCCTCTTTGGCCTTATTCTGACTATATATATTAATAAAAACAGAAGAGTTAAAACAAATCTCAAAGATTTGATTACAAATTGCTAAACAAGTAGGAAGCATATTTTACATAGATTGTATGCTGCAGAGGGAATTGTTCTGCCTAGTTTTTCTAAATATTTACAGCTATGACAATACCCAATACAAGTCTCTTAATCCTTATCCTTAGTTCCAGGGTTTAGAGTCCAAGGGTGTCTCTATATCCAATGACTGCTAGAGTTTTCACTCTGGAGACAGTGAAACATCAGCGGCAAACCACATACTTTTGTTATTGATTCTTCCCTATAGACTTCCTTATAGACTGATAGGCTTTCCTTGGATTTGACAGGAACAAAACCAAGACTTTCTAGCTTTAGCATCAACATCTTCTTTCGGCCTGGCTAAGGATTGACGTCAACTAGTCTGCCCCTTTTCATCATTGACTAGCCTTCCTCTTTTACAGAGCCAATTATAGATTCTTTATTTCTTAACCCAACCCACATTTACTGAATATTATGAGTCAAATCTGAGCTAGATGCTGGGAACACAGGATGAAAGTAAGACAGATTCTGCTTTGGGAAGGCTCAAAGTCCAGTGAGGGTGCCATTTCAGGAAGAACGTGCAAATAAGGTTACCACTAAAAGCTGAAAAGAGAAGCTTAATTCAATAGAAATCAATAATTACTTGCATCTATTTTTGAACTGTAGGTGACTTCAACAATTAGAAAATTATCCTGAACAGCATGTAGGATGTTTAGCTTCTCCTCATTAGTATTTGCTCTTCCATAGATATTTGTTGAATGCATGGATTTTTATATCCCTTTTCTCTTATGGTATCATCCTATCCCCTTCACCTAAGCATAAATTTTTGAAATCTTCTTTAATTCCACCTTGCTCCCAGGTCCAATCAAATCCCACTGATTATTTTGCAGATTTTCCCACATGCAACTTGATTTTCCATTGACATCAAGATCATCATCACCTTTCACATACTAAGCAGTTACTTGCTAGAGGCAGCTCATGCAGGGCCACAAAAGCCAACTGTTAAATTTTCAGGTATTTTGTGAGTCTGTTGATAAATTATATACATTTACAATTGGTACTGAAGCTGAAACAGTTTTCAGTTTGAAGAATATAATTTAGATGAGAAATAGTTTAACAGTAGATCACACATTAGAGATGACGACAATAAATGTATTGGGAAAAGAATTAGCATACTGGGATTCAACTCCATTTGGTAAATCATGATTGAACTGCAACCACAGACTGACTACAGATAACAAGAGTTTTGCAAAAATCCGTGAAAGCATGCTGAAATATGAGATTCACGATAAAAGGTATTACGTATTCTATTATTTGTAAATTGGTGTTGCACATCCTTCACATCAGTAAAATTTACAATAAATAAATACTTACATGCACGCACAATTTTATTTTGGAAGTTGTCTATTAAACATTTACCAGCACATCTCTGATTAGCAGCCACTGCCTACAGACATACATACAAATGCAATAACAACAATAAAACTTCAAAGACACCCTCCCAGATGGTAAAAACTTCATAGTTTATCATCCAAGGCTTTCCATATAGCCTTCCTTTCCAAACTTTCAGTTTCTTCATGTAGACCTTCAGCTCCTGTCCTCACTATTCTAGTTACCATTCAGCAGAGCTCTCTTACAGGTTCCAGTCTTTCATCTTTGTTCCCACCACTCTCCCAGACTGAACTGATCTATCTTCCTCCCCACCAGTCAATTTCTACTCATCTTTCAAGAATCTGTTCAAGTCCTCCCTTCTCCCCAGAATTTATTCAGAACTGTTAATCAACACTGGCTTGGATTTCTAGCCATCACTCAGTGTCTATGCCATGTTTCCAGGCATAGGGGTTGGAGTATATAAAACACGCTTATTGTTCTCTGTTCTACTAATAGACTCACTTGATCTATCCCCATGGTCATGGTAACAGCAGAGTGGACCAGGATAGGCTCTCACTCATAAGCTCTGCCATGCTAATCCACATTCTTTCTCTCACTCTCTCTCCCCAAACTGTTGGTAGCGGCCACTGGAACTAAGAGGCCATAATTTTGCAACTTGCATGGGGTCATTTCAAACTACAGGTGAAATGTATAAACAGAGAGAGCAGAGGCACCAACAGGCAGAAAGAAACAGGGCACAGAGAGAACACTGTGCTTCTTACAGAAGACTACAACCTTGTTTTTCAACTTCACTACTTTCAACTTCACTTTTTGTCCTTGAATTTCATGAAATAATGAGAGCATCTTTGCCAATAAACCAGCTTTTTACATGAGCAATTTTTAGTTGTTTTTTATTACTTGTAACCAAAAGATGCATGAACAGAACAAACAGAAATGTCCTTGGTTCTCTATAATTCATTGGATTCCCCTCAGATACTAGCAGAGTAGAATTTTAATTGGTTGATTGCATAGGGGTTAGGGAGGGAACACTAGTTCACTACTGTTCATTTCTATTATATGCTTTCTGACCAGTTGGGTACCAGTTGGGGCCACCATGACGGCTTGAAAAATATGTGGGAAAGCCTAGTAAAAATAAGTCAGGTGCATTTATAGGATTGTAACAAAATGTAGCTCTGGCCTGTTCCCAGAATCAGTGAATGGAGAAATAAAACACAGAAGAGAGACTGCATTTGTGACCTTTCATTCTCCCATATGCAAGAGTAGTTGAGAATACTTTCTATTTCATACTTTGGGTTTAAATGGCCAATTTGCTTCATGATACAATAAGATTTAAAAATTTGCTCTGTTGTCATATATGTTTCTAATGTTTTCAGATTGGGCAAAATAAACCATTTTCATAGATTAAAAAATGTCTTGGGGCTTCCCTGGTGGTGCAGTGGTTGAGAATCTGCCTGCTGATGCAGGGGACACGGGTTCGAGCCCTGGTCTGGGAAGATCCCACATGCCGCGGAGCAACTAGGCCCGTGAGCCACAATTACTGAGCCTGCGCGTCTGGAGCCTGTGCTCCCGCAACAAGAGAGTCCACGATAATGAGAGGCCCGCACACCGCGATGAAGAGTGGCCCCCGCTTGCCGCAACTAGAGAAAGCCCTCGCACAGAAACGAAGACCCAACACAGCCATAAATACATAAATAAATAAAAATAAATAAAAACCCAAAAAGTTAAAAAAAAATGTCTTGTATAATTTTAGATTAGCATTAATTATTTCCTTGGTTCCAATCTAAAAATAAGTCAAAATTCTACAGTATGGGTCTGACTTTCTCTTCCACAGATAATGCGTTTTGACACAAAATGCATTGTTCTTATTATACTGTTAAAATGAAAATCTTTGCATTAAAATTTCTTGATGTCATGCATATATGCATTATGCAATATAATCCTAGTATGCAATGGACCAACATGACTACAAAGTATAAGTATTTCTTGTTATTCAACTTTGTCCAGCCACAGCAAAAACATAAAAATAAATTAAAAGCTATGGGAAAAAAAGCACTGCTCTGAAAACATTGAAATGGAAATTAACACTAAAATATCACTTAAGCTTTGATGTGAATGCCTGAAATATAAAATATTTCAATTGTCAGGTCTTACAGGTCAGATAATTTTGATACTGCATCTCCTCTAAATTTCAGTCACAAATAAAATCACATATTTGCTATAGTTCTAAGAGGAAAAAAGATCGATCTTCTGAATTAACAGGACTAAGAAGTGTGTGTACTTGTGTAGATTGAAAAGGATGAAAATTTCAGTTACAGCACTAAAACCGTATGTGCTGTAAAGCTATACTGCAATGATTTTTTATTAAAAAGATAGCATTTGTCTTGTTGTGCTTTCTTGGTAACTCACAATAGTTTCTTTTTCCTGGAATGAGATATCACAGTAAAGATTTCAATGATAAAATAAATGCCAAGTTTTTAATGAAAAACCAGCTCAGCTCAACTCAGCCAAAAAAATGGCTAATAGTTGCCTGTAAGGTTAAAAATAGAATATAAAATTAATCTTTTTATATCAAAGATCAACGCAAGCTGAATAGTCAAAATTATTCTCCTTATTAACCATTATCTTTAATGATTTATTGCATTGTTTATTGATAGTTTAAATTATTCCAGTGAGGTAATTAGTGGTCCTTGCAAACACAATGAAGCTGACTAAATGATTCAGGTGAGATGAGTCAGCAATGGACCAGGTGCAGAAACTGCAAACCTTGCAGCTGGGAAAATTATGGTTTATAAATTAACAACTTGCTGTCATTTCCTTATCTTTCCCTTATTGCCAGTGGGAGTCAGCAGGCTGTCCACTCCAGGCAACAGCTAGTTTTTCTTTCTTCTGGGATTGGAACCTTTTGTCTACCTGTGGTGACATTTCTTAGGAGAATGTTAGAGCCAAGGCCAAACATAGGAAGAAATTCTGTTAGCTGTGATGTCATGCTGTGGAAAGGTGGGTGCATGGGCAGAGCTGACAAACCCTGAACTACATTATCAAGGGAGTGTTTCTTTCCACCGACTCCCCCCAAACCCCATCCTTATGACTTCACACACACAAACATACACACACAGAGTGTTCATATTTATCTCCAGGAAATATACAAAAGAAAACTAAGCTCTCTATCTAAGAAACCTCCTCAGCATTTTCTAAAGTTGATAGAAATAATTTGATGGTGATAAATAAGAAGCAAAAGAAGAAAAAAAATAAACGCTTTGTATTACCAGCGTGGTAGGCCAGCTGTTTTAGTAATGTAAAAATACATTTATGTGTAAACCAAGTTTTAAAGTATGAGATTATAATTAATTTTCAACATTGTTCTAACTTTTTTTTTTTTTAAGAAATTCACGTTCTTTTATTTATTTATTTATTTATGACTGTGTTGAGTCCTCGTTTCTGTGCGAGGGCTTTCTCTAGTTGCGGCAAGCGGGGACCACTCTTCATCGCGGTGCGCGGGCCTCTCACCATCGCGGCCTCTCTTGTTGCGGAGCACAGGCTCCAGACGTGCAGGCTCAGTAATTGTGGCTCACGGGCCCAGTTGCTCCGTGGCATGTGGGATCTTCCCAGACCAGGGCTCAAACCTGTGTCCCCTGCATTGGCAGGCAGACTCTCAACCACTGCGCCACCAGGGAAGCCCTGTTCTAACTTTTAATGTAGAATACTTTTGCAAATTGATATTTATTTTTCAACCTAGATGGGACACTCTCTAAAATTTCACATGCATTATCTAATACCAAAATCAGAAAGCCAGCAAGAACTTATCCCATGACTAAAACCACACACTTTCTAAGGACATAAGAATAACCATTGACCAATCTAATATTCTCTTCACTAGATCGTCTCTGCACATTTTAGGCCTTCCTACCTCAACGTTTTGCTCATACCATTCCACTCACACTCTCCCATTTCCTCCAAAAAAAATTCTGCCCATCTTTCAAGATTTGATTTAAATCCCAGTTCTTCTACAATATCTCCACTGATCGTCATTGTCCGGAGTTATTCCAGAGTTACTATTTCTTTGCTTGAATATCTGTGCTAATTATCTCCCAAGTATTAGAGAGACTGGTACCCTTAGGCGACACCAAGCTGGTGTAGAATAAGATAGGAAATTAGCGGGCACAGATATTCAAGTAAATAAATATATTATAGATGATTTTCATATCTTGCTTGTGCTATCCCAGTTCTAACTCAACTCTTAAAGAACCATGAAAAACTCTTATTTTATGAGCCTCATTTTTTCTCATTTGTAAAATGAGGGGCAGAAGTAAAAGATCTACAAGATCTCCCCCCAGTTAAAAATATGTTGTTACTGAATTATTAATACATTCACACATTCATTCTTTCAGCACTTACTTAGCTCTTGTTACATGCCAATCAGGTTAATAAGCTCTATAGACACAAATATGTTATGACACTACCCTGGAGGAACTACTTTTCAGGAAGGACCACAGTGAGGTAGGGGTATATGAAATTATGTACTATAGGATATATCCACGCATTGAAGTATTTTAAAAGTAAGAGGTGTGTAATCAATAATGCAGTGTCTAACTCATCCTGTGAATTTCAGGAAAGATTCTCAGAGAATATAGTGCTCTAGCTGAGACTGTACAGATGAAAAGCAGGTGTTCCCTTCAGAGAAAGTAGAGAAGGACCTTCCAAGTAGAGGGACCAGTAAGGACAGAGGCACAGAGTAGAGGTAGAGAGGGATATTAGGTAAAACTGTGATAAGTTTGGAGTTATATTACATCAATCACAGTTGAAAATGGACAATATCATATATTTCAACCTAATATAACCTTATCAATTATTTATTTTAAACTTTTGGTATTTGCTGTTCTGTGTTGCGTGTATGTCTTAATTCTGTAACTACTTTGAAAGCTTGCGGCATGAAAGGTCCATTTCTTATATAAGAAAGTCATTTAATTGGACATAGTAGCTTCTCAATAAATATGTAATTAATATGACATGATAATTCATTTAGACTTTAAAAAATAATTTATCTGAATGACATCATAGAGACTAAATAGTAAGGTTAAATAAATCTTGCTTAAAAATATAGCATCCTGGGCTTCCCTGGTGGCGCAGTGGTTGAGAATCTGCCTGCCAATGCAGGGGACACGGGTTCGAGCCCTGGTCTGGGAAGATCCCACATGCCGCGGAGCAACTGGGCCCGTGAGCCACAACTACTGAGCCTGCGCGTCTGGAGCCTGTGCTCCGCAACAAGAGAGGCCGCGACAGTGAAAGGCCCGCGCACCGCGATGAAGAGTGGCCTCCGCTTGCCACAACTAGAGAAAGCCCTCACATAGAAACGAAGACGCAACACAGCCAAAAAGATAAAATAAATGAATAAATAAATAAATAAATAAGTTAGGAGCTCTTTAAAAAAAAAAAAATCATGAGATACCTAAGAATAAATCCAACAAAGGAGATGAGAGGGATATAAAATGAAAATTATTAAAAAAAATATAGCCTCCTCATTTACTTAACTACCATATATTTTGATGATTTTTGCCTAGTAAGTAAATAATAGAAAAAGTAGTTACTTGCATTACACTGCATAGCATAGCATTACATTGCATTTATCCCAGGAAATCTGCTTTTGTAATCATTTAACTTCTAGATTGTACAATTCTGACTGCCACAGAGAATATACTTACACTATGTATGGGGCACCTGGGAACTGGTAAATAATGAAAAATAGTAATTTACATAAAAGACCCAATGATAGCCTTTCAGTGGCAATCATATCTCTAAAAGTGAGCAAAGTGTTATATTCAAAGGGTACTTGGGTATTCATAAAATGAGGGCACATTATTTTCTAAGCCTTCTACGCTTTTATAAAAAGTCGTATAATTATATAATGATAGGCTGACACGTTCATGAAAAATAGGTGCAAATCACTGTGAGTGTCCAATCAGTGCCACGCCCTTCAGCAATAAAGATGGAGCAATTCAATGAGGGGAGGTCAGGAAAATGCAAAGAAACACATTAGCTATGTTTTGCAGGAAAACATTAAGATAATCACTTTAAAATTCATGCTTGAAATGCAGTTCTATTTAAATAATTCCGTGATTCAATATCACTGGACTGACTGTAATTGTTGACACAGCAGTTTGGGAACAGATTGATTCCAGAGTCATCCTTCTATCTTAGGAAGACATGGCAAAGACATTTTAAAAAATGTGTGCTGAATGCCCACCATATGCAAAATTTGTGCCAGGAACAGCTTAAGATGCAAAGGTAACTAAGACATAATCGCCTTGTAGGGCAGAAAGATACATATTAGCTATAAATGCCTTCTTAGCTTCATGTCTATTTCTGGGGAAGACTGTCTTGACATTAAAAGATATAATGGGTATAGTAGGGAAGTAAAAGTTGTAAAATACCAAATATAAGAACCTGCCAGTCCCACATCTTATTCTACACCAACTTGATTTTGCTTTCAGATACCAGTACCATAAAATTGCATATAGGCTATTGGGCAGTTAAACTAATACTGCATTAGGTAAATGGCTTCTTAACTTTCGTGACTAGTCTGCCAATGTTGGCATATTCTACGGTGCTGCCTCAGCATTTAAAATTACTAGAAGAGTATAAACCGAAGTGCCCATTAAATGCAAGAATACAAATCAGCACATGAATCTAATTTCTCATGATATTATTTCTAATTCATTCAAATGAATTTTGATGAACTGCAAATTAGAGTCTAAATTAATGGGATTAATGTACAAAGGGAGATAATATCTTTAACAGCAAATATTCTTTTTTTTAAATTTTAAATTATTTAAGTTTTCTATAATTTATTTGTTCATTATAATAAAATTTTTACTTTACTGAAAATAGGAGAATCAATGAATTATTTTTAAACCCTATTGATCCACTTTCATTTTTCCATTTCTTCTTGTCTTTTTCATCTTTTATATCCACTTCAATTAACTTGTTTTTATAGTTTTTAACAGTGTTATGATGCTCACTAGTTCAATGCTTTCGGTTATTAAAACCTGAGGCCCATTTAAAAAGTACATGCATAGAACATTTTCCTGAAATCATTAAACAAAATCTTGATTATATGAGCTAACCTTTACATTAAGCCTTTATCATTATGAAATACTCTTACAAACAAATTCATACTGAAGTTGCATCATCCTCTGCATAATGCTGAATATGGCAACAGAAATAAAAGATGCTATACAGGGTCAGATAGGTAAAATGAGATAAAACTTGAAACCTCTCTGGATGTTTGCTATGATGTAGATATCAATGGGATAGATAATTATATAAAACATAAATCTATCAAAATAACAAAATTTTAAAAAACAGATAGTACTAAATATTTACATAAAACAAATGCCCTGTGATATTTCTAGAGACACCTAATCCACAAAATAATCCTGTTTAACAGATTACAAAACTAAGGCTCAGAGGGGTAAAAGAGCATGCCCATGGAGCAAATTACAGTGGAGGCCAGCTTTCATCTTGCATCTATGTGATTGAAAAAGCCTGTGATTTTTTTTTTTTTTTTTTTACTTTCTATGTTATATTGTCTCATCTTTAGACAAATTTAAATAATTATAGAGACCGAGGTGGGAAGAAAGGTGAATTGAAAATTCTAATGGGAGTTTGACATTTAGTTTGCAGGACTAGGCATATAACCACATATTAAAGGTAAATTGTCAATGGGGAAAAAAATGTACCTAAATCTACTTAGATTAGACTAAGGCAATAATGCAGTCTCAGAGTACCACAATGTAGCATGCAATAAGGGACACATTCTAGAATGTCTCATTTTCCAAACTTATCTCTAAACAATCTCCACTCTTCATTTTAGAAGGGCATCTCCAAATCAATGGAATCTGGTAGACTGAAAGAAACCTCAAGCACAACAGGAGTTAACAAACAGGACATATTTTCTATATGAATATCTGACCAGTTTAATTTCCTTTTAAAAACTGAATCACAGTGACAGACAACACATTTGGTAAAGCTTCAAACCGCCTGTTTGGCTGAAATCATTACTGGAGCAGGTGGCTTTTATTCTGTTGGACGTTTCCCAGTTGTACAGCTGCTAAATGGGAAGTAAAGAAAGCAGCCACTCCCAGAAGGATGTGTGCCCAGGAAATCTGGCCTTTGGTAGAGCCAATCCCATGAAATGTGAAGGCTTCTTTCTGAATAGCTAGAGACAGACCAAAATACACCTTTTAATTTTATTTCATTTTGAGAGACACACCATACATAATATCACATGCATACGTATATTCAGACTTATTTAAATGTATTTTTGAAAAATGACTTTTCAGACATACTGACTTGACTAACAAAAAGTAGCCTGTAAAATATTTACCTTAAATATTTACTTAATACAACTCCTTTGTACTAGAAATGTATGGAAGCTGAGATCATGCTTCATTTTGTGGCCTTCTCTTCCATCTCACCAACATCAGGCTTTTATATAAGATCAAATTAAAAATTAAGGAAATGAGTTTTTTTAAAGAAATTGGGGTGGGGATATTTTGAATATTTAACAGAGATCAATAGTTCTTAGGTATTTAGTATTAAAAAATTATCCTGGATACTTGTTTAAAATGCATATTGCCGATTCATCCTGTTCCTTGAGACTTAGATTCTGAAGGTGTGGATTTGGGCACAGTAATCTTAATTTTTAATCATTTCTCCAACTCCATTTTCAGGAAGACCATATGGAGAGCATACTTGAGAAATACCAGCCTGAGAAGGCAACTCAAAAACTCCAGTCCTAGCATAGAAATATAGTCATTTTAGCGGAGTGTTTGGTTTTATTTCCTTTTTAACAAATATCAATTTATTTATAATGATATTTCATATTAAACTCTATTAAACAGATAAAGTTTTCAATTCCAAACAGCAGGGTTTCAAAGCTATGTGCACTGTAGCTTTCATTTTTATTGTCATAGTAAATGACCACCTAATATTTTTTATATTGTGAGATGGGTTTTTTTGCAGAAGGCAGAAGCAGAAAGTGCTAGAAATAAGTTGCTTATAATACAGAGTTCCATTTCTTCTGTCACATACCACACTATGGTTATAACATTTATGCTCATGTAGTATTTGTTTCTTTTTTTTTTAAATTTTCATAGTAATATATGTTCTCATGTTCAATTCATTTTATTATTACTCTACTTATGACAGGTAAGTGTTTACAGATATCACCGTTAATTAACTTCTCTATTCTTCCGTTTTCTTATTTCTACGAAGAACATGCTAGTATTACCATTTAGGTGAGGATTAAATGAGATAGTATATGTGAAACACATATCTGTGTTCAATACTTGATAGTTATTGTTAAAAATATTTATTATTAGCATGTTAGAAGGTCAATGTAGCTCTGTAAGCTGACAAAGTATAATTTAAGCTTTTCTATGATAGGGCATTACTGAAACCACACATTTATGTTTATGTTAACTTAGAAGACCTTTACAGTATCTGTCTATATAGTACTGGCACAAAAACAGAACTACAGATCAATGGAATGGGATAGAAAGCCCAGAGATAAACCCACGCACATATGGTCACCTTATCTTTGATAAAGGAGGCAAGCATATACAGTGGAGAAAAGACAGCCTCTTCAATAAGTGGTGCTGGGAAAACTGGAGAGCTACATGTAGAAGAATGAAATTAGAACACTTCCTAACAACATACACAAAAATAAACTCAAAATGGATTAAAGACCTAAATGTAAGGCCAGACACTATCAAACTCTTAGAGGAAAACTTAGGCAGAACACTCTATGACATAAATCACAGCAAGATCCTTTTTGACCCACCTCCTAGAGAAATGGAAATAAAAGCAAAAATAAACAAATGAGACCTAATAAAACTTAAAAGCTTTTGCACAGCAAAGGAAACCATAAAAAGATGAAAAGACAACCCACAGAATGGGAGAAAATATTTGCAAACGAAGCAACTGACAAAGGATTAATCTCCAAAATATACAAGCAGCTCATGCAGCTCAATATCAAAAAAACAAACAACCCAATCCAAAAATGGGCAGAAGACCTAAATAGACATTTCTCCAAAGAAGATATACAGATTGCCAACAAACACATGAAAGGATGCTCAATATCACTAATCATTAGAGAAATGCAAATCAAAACTACAATGAGGTATCACCTCACACCAGTCAGAATGGCCATCATCAAAAATCTACAAACAATACATGCTGGAGAGGGTGTGGAGAAAAGGGAACCCTCCTGCACTGCTGGTGGGAATGTAAATTGATACAGCCACTATGGAGAACAGTATGGAGGTTCCTTAAAAAACTAAAAATAGAACTACCATATGACCCAGAAATCCCACTACTGGGCATATACCCTGAGAAAACCATAATTCAAAATGAGTCATGTACCACAATGTTCACTGAAGCACTATTTACAATAGCCAGGACATGGAAGCAACCTAAGTGTCCATCAACAAATGAATGGATAGAGAAGATGTGGCACATATATACAATGGAATATTACTCAGCCATAAAAAGAAACGAAATTGAGTTATTTGTAGTGAGGTGGATGGACCTAGAGTCTGTCATACAGAGTGAAGTCAGAAAGAGAAAATCAAATACCGTATGCTAACACATATATATGGAATCTAAAAAAAAAAAAATGGTTCTGATGAACCTAGGCACAGGTCAGGAATAAAGACGCAGACGTAGAGAATGGACTTGAGGACACGGGGAGGGGGAAGGGTAAGCTGGGACGAAGTGAGAGTGGCATTGACATATGCACAATACCAAATGTAAAGTAGATACCTAGTGGGAGGCAGTCTCATAGCAGAGGGAGATCAGCTCTTTGTGACCACCTAGAGGGGTGGGATAGGGTGAGTGGGAGGGAGACACAAGAGGGAGGGGATATGGGGATATATGTATGCATATAGCTGACTCACTTTGTTATACAGCAGAAACTAACACAACATTGTAAAGCAATTATACTCCTATAAAGATGTTTAAAATAAATAAATAAATAAATGAAAACAACACATTATTTACTAGCTCTTGGAAAATGTAGGTTGGGCCTTTCCCTTCTAAATCTCATAACTCCTAGTAAAACAATAATTTCCATAAAAGTATCAGTCATATGAATGTACGAATCAGAATACTTTTCTTCATGGTTCTTTCTTTCACGTCAAACAATATTCCGAATTGTGACTCTCCAAGAAAAACAAGAAAATGAGAAATATACTTGGAAATGAGTAAGTTGTAAAATTTAGAAGAATTAAGTTAATTCTTAAGTATCTTTGGTAAGCTGAGCCATGAATAATAAAAAATTACCTTATAATTCAAAAGGTTACTATTTATATCTGCAATAAAAATGTACACTTGTTTTGGGATATGGATGTAGCTGATAAGTTGGAAAGTTATTGTGCTGTGTAAGAATATAGTCCAAAAAATGAGGAGAAGCTGATTAAAAAAGCACCAACTGCTTTTTAATACTATAAAAAGTATATAGTATTGAAAATGTGCTTACCCTGCAGTAAAAACATTGGGAAGCTTTGATTTTGCTCGGTATGTAATGAATTTGTCCTTTAGCATTGAATGTCCTTCACATCATTTTTTTTTAATTGTTATTTATTTATTTATTTATTTTTGGCTGTGTTGGGTCTTTGTTTCTGCGCGAGGGCTTTCTCCAGTTGTGGCAAGCGGGGGCCACTCTTCATCGCGGTGCACAGGGCCTCTCACTATCGTGGCCTCTCTTGTTGCGGAGCACAGGCTCCAGACGCGCAGGCTCAGCAGTTGTGGCTCACGGGCCCAGTTGCTCCGCAGCATGTGGGATCCTCCCAGACCAGGGCTCGAACCCATGTCCCCTGCATCAGCAGGCAGATTCTCAACCACTGCACCACCAGGGAAGCCCCACATCATTTTAATTGCACCTAAATATTGCTATTTTTTTCTTCTTCTGTTGAGTTCCAATGATAAAGTATTGCTCAGGTACTATACCCATTCCATGCTAGACCAAGCTGGCATCTCTTCAGAGACACTAGAAGTGCCAAAAAGGCTGCTGTGACTTTTTCATATACCTCTCCACAAGTAAGAGAATCATATAATAATGTTAGTTTTAGTGGGTTACTAACATTGTTCAAGGTAAGATTTTAAAAAAAAACTTGAGGTAGTAAAAGGGTTTGTTAGTTCTGTTTGTACATTCATTCTTTCTTTTATCTTTTCTGCTGCCCCCAAAACACTTTAGGCAAATAATAAAGTCATTTATTTAATAAAAATATTAAAACTAAAAAAAAAATGTTTTAAACATGTTAAATGAGAAAATTATAAATATATTAACAATAAAGGCAATTAATGTATTTGCCATGATTATGCATTAAATTTAACCAAGTTTCCAGGAAAAAAAATGCATTGAATATATATTATCTCACAATAAAACATAATGCTAGTAAATTCATGTGATAATCTACCTGTTGTTGCTACCATTTTCTGAGTATGAAAATGTTATGATAGTGTAATTCGAAAACAGAAGGAAATATCATGGCATATCATGGCATTCTTTAGCTTGTTAATGAATTTACTAATATTTGAAGGTTTACAAAATATTGAATCCGTAAACTAGAAAGGCACGAATTAATGAGGTCTTTGAGGATTGGTCAAATAAGCATTCTATTCTGTCATTAAATGGTCTTGGTATATAATTAATGACTTGGGCAATGCAATAGGGAGCTTGATGCATTTATTATGTATGCTTTATTGAAGTTCTTAGAAATCTTGAAACTATACCCCACAGCATTTTCCACTGGGCACATAACCTAGGAAGAAAAGGGTATCTCTAAGCAGATTACTCCTTCTCTTTATGGTGTATTATTTTATCGTTTCCTTTCTTATGATCTCTCTAGTTTTTATTTTTTTTAATCAATGGATTGATGCAACATGAATATATAATAACAAAGAAGAAAGTAAAATGTTTTTGGCAAATCTTATAACTTACAAAAAATAAATCAAGAAAATATGGTTACCCTGCACTAAAAATATCGGGGAGCTTTGATTTTGCTTGATATGTAATGAATTTGTCCTTTAGCATTGAATGTCCTTCACATCATTTTAATTGCGCCTAAATATTGCTATTTTTTTCTTCTTCTGTTGAGTTCCAATGATAAATCCAATGTCCACTGAAAGAAAGGAAAGATGTCAGAGAAACAAATCCCAGACTTCCCAGCTGCTTGAAATTATCTAACATTCAACACGCACATAATGAACTTATTATGTTTGCTCACCTCCTGACCAAAACTGCCCATCCTCTGTACTCTATGTCTTGACAAATGACATCAAAGTGTAACTTTTACCCCAAATAGAACCTTGTAGTCATTGTTATATGTTCTCTTACTTTCCAAATATGTCTTAAAGTCCTGTTTTTCTTCCCCTAAAAAAACACATTAGGATCTACCTTCTCCTCTCAATCACTCTTGCCATTTCCTTATTATATTCTGCCTGGGCTATTTTAGAGGACTCTTAATAGTTTACCACCTCCAGTTCTGGCCATTCTCTGCTCCACATAGCTACCAGATTTATCTTTCTACAATACAGACATGATTATATCACCATTGATGGCTAGAGAATAGTATCCACACACACTCCTTAGAATACAATTCATTCAGTATGACTACCTGCCCAGGCTTAACTCCGGCCTCTCCCTTTGTTTCAGTAATTTTCAAAGCCATAACTTTGCTTTCCCACATCTCTCTGGCAAAGTTGAGCATCTGCTCTTCTGTTCTTCCATAACACTCTGTATTTCTCTAGTTCAGCACATAAAGCATCTGATACTAATTACAATAAGGGCAAACATATGCCCTGAATATCACTGGATGGCCCTCATGTTAAATATTCTCTTCTGTTTTCAGCCCATGGGTGGGGTCATCAGTCTTTATTTTTATTTAGAAAATATGGTCACCACACTTTGGGGCTTGTCCCACCAGACAGGCAGCTCCCTGAAGGCAGGGGTGGGGTCTTAGTAATCATGAACACTCAAAGGTTCATTGTTTAATTAAACCAAATTGGAAAAGGAATTCTCTATTTATACAAGTTGACGATAAAAGGAGCCACATGTAACAGATTATGTGCGATCTCAACACTGTCTGGAAATCTGTTCTCTTTCAACACAATTCATTGTTTCTCTACAAAACAATGTAAGCCAGTGTTCTCATTTTATCTTCAAACATTAATGTGAAAAAATGATCTTGCATCTTGAACTGTACCCTACGAAAATCATATATGTGATTATCTACCTCCTTTACCCACCCATATGACTGCATCTGGGCCCATTATCTTCCTTCTCTCATGACAACAGATGATCTGTCTGTGTGTCCAGATTAGAGCAACTTCTCCACTTTTGCCTAGCGCCCATCTCCTTTTGCCTACTCAAGGACATTGCTTCAGCAATTTCCCTCTCTCTTTCATGTATCATCAATTTCTCCCTCTTTACTAGATGATTTCCATAACACACAGACATGCATTTATTTATTCCACCTTAAAAACAAACAAAAAACCCCCTCTCTATTGTCTCCACTTTCCTCTCCTGATACTCTCCATCTCTCTGTTGCCTGGACTGAAGAACTGTAGTGTAACCTCCTTACTTACTGTCTCTTAGTTTCTCTTCTCCCATTCTCTCTTGAACCTCTTGCAGTAAAGACATCACCCCCACTATTCCAGCAAAATTACTCTTATAATGGTTACCAATGACCTCCATGTTGGTCAGTTCCTGTGGCTCATCTCCTTTCACGCTTCAGTAACGTCTGACACAGTTGAATGTTCTCTCCAACTTTAAACATTTATTTCACTTCACCTATGGCAAAACATATTCATTCCGCTTTCTGCCTACTATCTAACAGGTTTTTTCTCAGTCTTCTTTGCTAGGTCCTCTTCATCTTCTCAACCTTTAAAAATAAAGTGACCCAAAGCCTAGTCTTAGCATTTCTTCCACCTCCACGGACTCTATGTAGAGTCCTATCAAATCTGATGACTTTACTACATGTATGCTCATATCCAAATTTATATGCCCAAGCCAGACTTCTTCCCTGGACTCACTCCTCCAACTGCCTACTTGACATCTACATTTTTAGATGTCAAAGAGACAAGACAAATTTGACTTGCTCATAAAGTCTTCACTTCTCACAGTCTTTCCATCTCATTAAATGGCAATTCCCT
The DNA here is from genome assembly GCF_949987535.1 of Balaenoptera acutorostrata. Taxonomy (NCBI): domain Eukaryota; kingdom Metazoa; phylum Chordata; class Mammalia; order Artiodactyla; family Balaenopteridae; genus Balaenoptera; species Balaenoptera acutorostrata. Next base: position 120,793,455 of record NC_080067.1, read on the forward strand.
TCTTCCAGTTAAGCTGATAATAGTTGATTCTTCCTTGGCTCTTGCCCTTTTCTCATAACCTCACATAAAGTGATCTAATCCTGATGGTTTTAATTTCAAAACGTACCAGACTCTAATCACCTTGCAGCACTTCCACTGCCTCCACCTGGTTAGCTCTCACCTGGATCATAGTAACTTATCTCCTTGTTTCAGTCCTGATTTGTAAAATTCTCAACTAAATGCCAAGAGTGATCTTTTTTAAAACATAATAGACCATGTCTCTTCCTTCTTCAAAACTTTGAATGGACTGCCTCACTTAACATAGAAGCCGAAGCCCTCAAGGGACTACATGACCTGGCCTCAGCCAGTGGCCTCTGCTCACCACTCTTAACTCAACTCATCCTGCACACCCTACCTTATTCTTGCTCAAGCTCCATTCACAGTAACCTCCTGGCACTTTCTGACTTGGGACCCTCTTCCTAGAACATATTCTACCCCCACCCCTCATTTCCACAAACTAGTTTGTTTTTGTTTGTTTGTTTATTTTCGTTTTTAATTTCCATTAGGGCTTCACTCAGAATTCACCTTCTCAGGCAAACCTCCCCAGGCCACTTTATCTAAGATTGGAACCTCTCAGATGCCCCCACCCAACCCAAACACACACTTTTTTTCCAGTTCATGTTTTTTCTCTTTGTTATGCAACTTGATTACCCAAATAATATATTTTATTTGCTTGTTTGTTGTTTATATCCACGGGTAGAAAGAAAGCTCCATTTTGGTCTCTTTTGTTCCTTTCTGGATTCCCAGGGCCTAGAAAAGTGTTGGGCTCAAAAGTTGTGCTTCATAATTTTTTTTTTTTTTAATGACTGAATAGAGTTCCAAGAATCCACTGCAGTTACTCATTCCCAGAAGGCCAAGAGGCATTAGTTACAGTGGGAGAGGAACACACTTCACTAGCGCAGTGTCCCAGGGCAGAGGCTAATGCTAAGTATAAAACAAGAAGTGTGGGGCTAGGCCAGGACTGAGCTAAGAGCCCCTAGGAAATGGATTAGGAAAGCATTTCTGGGATACGGTCCAGGCAGGATGAGACTTTCAAGCCCTTTTCAAAGACTTTCAGATCTTTTACTTAGAGAATCCTGGACTTGGCAGCTCAAAGATCACTCAGGCCTTGGGTATTCCAGGAACAAATACTTCTGGTTTGCGATTCCATTCTCACCAGTTACTGGGAGGAGGAAAACTGCAAGATTAAGTCGTGAAGCTGCAGTGCTCAAACAAGGGTTCTTCTCTACAGTCTGATTCAGTAGATCTTGGGGATGGAGGGGTCTCTGGAGTCTTCACTTTTAGCAAACAACCCTGCATAAAGCAAATGTCATGTGTTGTGTGTCTTTATAACACATGTGTCATAACCACAATTTAAGCTACACTGGTTTAAAGCTCAGCAGCTCAGTTCCTTCTGTACTTGAACTTGTCCCCTCTTGGTTTTCCAACAGGCAGTTCCCAGGAAGCCCTCTAGGTGTCAATCTCCAGGTAGAAGCTTGCTGTGACTGGTGTGGCCATTTCTTCCTTTTGTCAGGGATGTGGATTAAAGAACCTATAATTGTCTTTGGCTTGCTGGGCTCACTTTAGTCAAATGATCACACACACACTGCCTGCAAAATCCTTTTAGAACTTCCGGAAACTTAACCAGTGAGGATTCCATGTGAGTTAATAGCTCTCCTCTTCTAAATCAGAAACATCACTGGAAGGTATGAAGCTATTGGTCAACCACATATTAATATAAATTAGGTTTTTTTTCTAATAGCCAGCCAAAATCGACAACACTAAAGTGAGGAGGAGGATAAATGTAATTTGAACATTCAAACTTGATATATCAGGTTTGGATGAAAACATTAAAGGATGTGCAATTCAGTATCTTTTTCTTCTTTCCTCCTTATAAAGTTATCTGGTAAGCCTTGCTATATCAATGCATAAAGAAAGGCCTTCTTCGTTCTTTGTATGGCTCAAAATAAGATATAAAATAACTTTTTTAGTGATTCTCCTATTGACTTGATCCTGTTTAGGTTGATGCCTACCTTTTGCCATAATACATAAATTTACACATATAGTGCTATTTTACACACATACATATATTTATCTGAAATATACATTTACAAAAGTAAATGCTGGATCTAAAACTACTTTAATTCATATTGTTAAATTGTCCTTAATAAAGGTTTTATTAATTTGTACCCACAACATTGCACTAGCAATGCATGAGAGGGCCTCTGGGATGACTTTGGATAAGCATGCAAGTAGCCTGTGGGCACTTTTTTCCTGTGGAGACAGGGATGAATGGGCATCAGGAGTTAGGAGAACCCTAAAAGTGGTGCTAAACTAGTTTTAGTTTTGCTCTGTGGTTATGAGAAACTACAAATTACTTAACATTTTATTATACTGTATGTAACACAGTCACCTCTGAGTCAGCCCCTGCCAGCACTATTACAGACCAAGGAAATGAACTATAGATTTTTCTAATACACTTCTAAATGAAATTTAAAGACTAATAATTAGAATAAGAATTTTAGAGATGGAAGCTTTATATTAAGGGTGGGTAATTTAAATATTAATACATACACTAAAAACTTGGGTATATAGAAACAGATCCCACAGACAGATGTATTAATCCATTTATCTGTCATGTTTCAAGAACTTTTGAAGACTACTGCATTCAATGTTAATTCAAAACCAACTTCAGTAAACTAGTAGGAGCTCATATCTAACATCTTCAGGCAGTTACCTTTCTGGCAGAGCACGTAAATTAGTTATTGCATCAATTTACTGAACCCTTAGAAGATAACCCAATTAAGGATGCGAAGGTTAGCATGTATAAATTTAACTACATAAGGAGTAGTTTCTGGTTAACATGTATTTTTATTCTGCTATTCTAAATATGAACATCTCTGGACTTCAATTCAAATCTTCATATTGAAAAACCATGTGAGCAGAATTAGCGTATGTGTATGTGGGCAGCAAGGGAGGTACATACATGTTACATATTATTCACTTTGGTCCTTTCCTTGGCCTGATAATTGGAAATATTAACTAGAGACACACTGCAGTTTGGCTCTATAGCTTCATCAGGATCAACAGAGCTGCCAGAACATTTTTAATGCTATTTGAAACCATTAATGACAAAGAGTCATTTGCTTACCCATGGTGCAGTCCTTCTCCAGTGAAAATTACTGGTCATGAATCTGGTGAACATTTACAGGAATCTCCAAATGAAACAGCTAAATCCTTGATGACAGGGAGCCTCATAAAGGCGGCTCATTTATTCTCGCAGGGCATTCATCCCTGCCACTGGGATCAATAGAAACTCTCATCTGATATATCCTTAAATGCCAGAGTACAAATGCTCTCTTCGCAATTTTGCAGAGAAAAGGTCCCACTTCCACTTTAAGGGACTGACACCAAATCACTAAAAAAAACACAGTCTTATCCTGCATTTCCTTTAGACTTAAAGCCTAAGCTTGTAGAAAAAAAATAACGCTTTTTTTCTCATAAAAAATAAAAGTAAGACTCAGACACTTCGAAGATTTGAAATTGACTACCATAGTAAATAAGAGTTTATGATTTGGCCACATAAATATTAACAGCTTCAGAGTCGCAAACAGAAGATATGAATTAGCAACTTGTTGCAGTATAGCTGCTCTCTAATCTTTAACAGTTTACCCCACAAAAGTGATTTTAATCTCAGTAAAGGACTTAAAAATTTATATAAATTCAAGACGCTTGCACAAACAATCCTTCTAAAGCACATCTAAAAAGATAGAAAAGGAGAAATCAATGTAGCCTAAATAGAAGCTAAAAACCCTGATAGCACTTGGGAAAACAAACAAACAAAAATAAATTTATGATAATAGATTTTTTTAGCCCAGGACCTGATAGGATATTCTAAACTATGACAGAAGAGATTTTACTCCTTCTCCAAGTGTTCTCCTTTATAAACGCCGTGACTTGCTTACTAGCAATTTGCTGTTTAATTAATACAGAGAGTCTGTCAATTCTAAAATCTTAACAACCTAATAAAATGCCTTTTGGCAAGAGTATAGACTCTATTATGGTTGGTAAATTAGAAGACTAGGGTTTCTATAAAGGGGCATGTGCTTTCCTTTCAACTTAGAGAAGCTTCACAAGGATATTAAATCTTTTTATTATTTCCTTCATTGAAAAAGCAAAAATAGAATCAACACACACACACACACAAAACTCATTATAGAATGAACATACTCAAAACACAGAGGTGTATTTATTCTAAGGAGAAGTCAGTTACTACCTAACAGATCTGTTTATTGCATTATAAGGACTGGATGTTCCTCAAGGAACTAAAGGGAAGGTTTTGGGGTTTTTCTCATCCCCTCCCCTCCATCATTCAATTACTCAGATACATTTATCAATTCATAATTCATTGACAAATCTGTTAAAGGAAGATAAATTTGGGAACAAAGGCATAACTTTCCAGCATAATCAAAACTAAAGATTTATATTACTATAAATTTAACTTAATCTGCTAGTAACATGTAATGTGGCTGAATGTAACTCCATAATCCTGTCAGTGACTAGGTACTTATTAATAGAATAGTTTTTTTTTTAATCAAAACTTTAGAAGAACATGATCATTTTTACACTTTTTCCGTGCAAAGACCTATTTTTTAAAATAATATTATTTTAAAATAGTCCTAAAGATGAGGAATCATGTCAAAAAGAAGCATGAGCATCACTTTTGCAAAAATGCTTTTCTTTCTTAAACTGTGAACATAGTTTGGTTCAGGCCGTGGCCTAGGAGGCAACAGGCCAGCAGGAGGCCAGTAGGATTAACTCTAATTACCTCATGTTTCACCTTAATTAACTCCTGATACAAAAAGTAAACGCTGCAGGAAGGAGAGAAGGACCCTAGGCCAGAAAGCAAGATATCTAAACTCTCATTGTTTGCACATGATAATCTTTCTTTTGAATTTCCCTTAATTCCTCCAAAAGATCAATTGATGGACACACATGACAGTGTGATTAGCTGTGCTACGGAGATAGAATGCTCTTTTTCATATTTGTTCTTGGCATGGAAACCACATTTTCAACAAGGCGATACATCAGTGAACTGTCATAGTACTCTTATTATATTTGTTTAATAAAGCCATAATAAATAGCTGAAAAAAAGCTCTTCTAGAAGGTCCAGGACAAACTATTCTGTGGTTGATGTAGTAATTATTTCAGGAAATATTTGACCAACCGATTAATAACTTTTTCTTTAATCCACCAAAAAAACAATTTTCCAGATGCCCCTGTACCGTATCTTCCTTGAGGGCAGAAGGCAATATGAATGCTTCCTGCTCCCTCATCACTTAGGGAGTGGTGAATACCTACAAACATAAAAGGAGTGACAGCTATTAAAACCAATAAAGCCTTTTTTCCTCTTCTTCCTCATAAAAGAGCCTCATTACTGAGTACTTATCACAGTGCAACCTAAACTTTAAATAAAGTTCAAATATTTGCTAAGTTTAAAATGTAAACTTTGAGAAAGTCATGCACTGTGCGTTTTCATCAGCAATCCCAAGATGCTGAAAAGAAGCATGAATAATCCAAATAACAAAAATAATTACAAATGATTTTAGAAATGGGAAAGCATGGAGGGGGTACATAGAGTGACATTTGAAGCCTCGAATTAAAAAATGTGTAAAAACCAAGTGAACTGCTTACAGTCATACTATTACTTTTTAACTTACACATAAATATATTCTAAAATCCTGGAAAATAAATAATATAAGACCTAGCATAGGATTATTATTACTATTCATAACTGTCATCTAGTCAGCGTTATCAAACATGTAAAAATGATATAAGGCCATGCTGAAAAAAAATTTTAAGTTATTGCCTCAAACCTCTCCTATAGGAACCAAGAAAAATAACGGCTTCATTAATTTCTGACTTAGTCATTTTAACTTTAATTTTTGTTTGCAAGATAAAAATTAGTACATAGAATAACAAGTATGGAGGCCTCTAATTTTCGCCATTCAGCAAACATTTTTGGGAAAGGCCAGACAGCAAATATTTTCAGCTTTGGTTCGGGCTGGATTTGGCCCAAGGGGACTTTTTGCTAACCTTTGCACCATTAAATTGTATTTCTTGCATTCCAAGGACATTTGTGTTCTTTTCCTTCTTTCCCTTTAAACTACTAAACTCCTAAAAATCTCCAGTCCTTTACTACACTTGGAAAAATTGGTATTTGGCAGAAGCTTGTACTTTTTATAACTAATATTTATCCTAAGCTGAGTAATTGCAATTCTGACTTCTGCACATTTCCCATCATTGCCTAATGTTTCCTGCAATGTTAACTTCTATTTAGGGCAGAACACTGCCACACACTCACTTTAAAGGCTTAACAGTTATTTAAGGCTTAACTGTAAGGATAATATGAAGCTATGAAAGATATTAAGGTAACCTTAAATTTTTTGTTAATTAAATACAACTGTGGTATTGAAACAAATTTAAATATCTTTTACAAAAAAGGTTTAAGATATTATTTTATTCCTATGAAAAAGTACACTTTCTACCTTCTCTAGTGATTAAAATGGAAATTCTTAAATCAAAATCAGTAAATATCTGTACACTTATGCACTAACATATACATGTATTTTTTTTTTTCTTTGAAAATAATTCTTATTCATCACTTACTGGGAACTCTCAGCCCTGACTTAGCAGTATATGAAGTAAGAAGTACCTGATGAGTCAAAAATAACTGGAGGGCTTCCCTGGTGGCGCAGTGGTTGAGAATCTGCCTGCTAATGCAGGGGACACGGGTTCGAGCCCTGGTCTGGGAAGATCCCACATGCCACGGAGCAGCTGGGCCCGTGAGCCACAACTACTGAGCCTGCGCGTCTGGAGCCTGTGCCCCACAACGGGAGGAGCCGCGATAGTGAAAGGCCGGCGCACCGCGATGAAGAGCGGCCACCGCACCGCGATGAAGAGTGGCCCCCGCTTGCTGCAACTAGAGAAAGCCCTCGCACGAACCGAAGACCCAACACAGCCAAAAATTAAATAAATAAATAAATAAATAAATAAATAAATAAATAAATAAATAACTGGAAATGCAAAGACGTATTATAAGAGAGGTCCCTGGTTTCAAGAAACTCCTAGTCTGGTGACACAGATGAGTAAACAAACAATTCTGTGAATTTTGCTCTCAGAGAAGTATGTGCAAGCATATGAATTGAAGAAGCACAAGAGCTGGGAGAAACAACGTCACTTGGGGAGGGTTTGAGAAAATTTCAAACAAATTTTTCAGGGCAGAAAAAATGCCAGTACTAAAGTTTTATTCCTCACACATGGAAATCTATCCTTCAAAATCAGTTCCAAAACTTGTGGATGCCATTTTTGTCATGCTATTATTTGAATAGAATTAATTCCCGTTGACTGGAATAACTCTCATCTTATTCTTTTGGATTTTTAAAAATCCTTATAATACATGTCAAGTAATTATAACAAGAATAGCGAATGTATATTTCACTTCCATTTTGCCAAATTTCCCATAATTGATTCCAGGTAAGTTCCCCTGCCTCCATTAAATTCTAAGAACATCCATATGTCCTTGTAAAATGTTACATTAATCATCTGGAGAGAGTTTTTCTTCTTTCATATTTCATTTGAACATATGCAAAGAATGACATGCTTTGAACTGCAGAATACATTTTTTCATGTTAGAAGCAAGCACTGGAATTCCATGTTTATGCCGCGCCATATTGCTGACCTTTAGGATCCCTTGTTATTTATGTGTTTATTTCTAGACTGATTACTAAGTTTAATTATGACATCTGTAGTCTCTTAAAATGTCAAAGCTTGTTGTCCAACAACTGTGAGAAGAAATACTGTAAGTGACACACAGAATAAGAAATGTAATCATGAAATTATCTGTTTTATATAAACACAACTAAAAGTCGGTTTTGCCTCCTTACATCTTAATACATATGCACACACTTAATGTTTATACAGAGGGGCTATGTACATAAACTTACACATAAACGATTATACTTCACAAGGCTTTACCCTCTTTTAATGATTTCCCCATGCCTAATGTTTATTTTAAAACAAAGCACCCATGAGTAATGATATTCTATACAGAAACTGTCACATAAAATTTTTGCAGTCTCAATATACCGAGGAGTCATCCCCCAATTCCTCCACAGTTGTCAAGGAACTGTGGTCCTTGGGTACCTTTAATTGGAGGCACCCATTTGCCAGTGTTGTTTCATTACAGCAAATGCCAAGTGAAAAGCCAACCATTTGTAAGCATAAAGCCAAACTGGAACACTGATCTACTCCAGGCAACCGAGGCCTGAGGACCAAGTGCCAATTGTAAAACCTTGTTACCTTGGTCTAGTTCAAACTCCACTATTCTCATTTGGATTTGTTACTCTATTGAAATGTTTGGTCTATCCCTGCTTACTAATTCCATAGAATATGTCCCTTAGAGCTTTCCTTCCAATATCTCAATGCTCTCTGAAGGACACCAACCCGCCGAGTTTTCAAGTGCATACCCATTTTATAGGTCCAACAGGTTTAACTCTGCCTCTTAAAGAGACAGGATAGTCTTCAAAATAAATTACAGTGCGAAATCTAATTCAAGAAGCATTTGAGAAAAATCCTGGAACTTCCCTGGTGGTGCAGTGGTTAAGAATCTGCCTGCCAATGCAGGGGACACGGGTTCGATCCCTGATCCGGCAAGATCCCACATGCCGAGGAGCAACTAAGCTCGTGCACCACAACTACTGAGCCCACACGCCGGAACTACTGAAGCCTGAGTGCTCTAGAGCTCACGTGCCGCAACTACTGAGCCCGCGTGCTGCAACTACTGAAGCCCGCGTGCCTAGAGCCCATGCTCCGCAACAAGAGAAGCCACCGCAATGAGAAGCCTGTGCACCGCAACGAAGAGTAACCTCCACTCGCCACAACTAGAGAGAAAGCCCGCGCGCAGCAATGAAGACCCAATGCAGCCAAAAAAGAAATCCTGAGTTCTATCCAGCATATATACAAAGCAATATAAAATACGCTGTCTCTATGTGAAGAGACTTGGATTCATGAAAAAGTCCGTAACACTGGATGAATAATAGGTGCTGAATTCTAGAAATATAAACAGTCATTTTGTATTTAAGGATTGGAATCCTCTTCCTAGAGTTCTGCAGTAGCACGTGACCAGTATAAATGACATGAAGTATAAACTCATAAACCATCTGACAAGAGCCGGATTTTCAGTAAAATGTAGGGGCTGACGAAGAAGCAATCTAACCAAAGGCAAGAAATTTCTGGACATATTTAATTCCTTCTACAATGTTTTTGTATCCTCTGTATCTGTGACTTGTGTCAGGAAGTAACCAAGAATCCAAAGAACAATCTGAAAAACTCACACAGTCCTGTATTTTTATTATTACAAGGGACCCTCCCAGAGAAGGTAGGAAAGATCATAAATTAAAACTTACTTCAAACAGAATAAGACACAGAGATTAACAACAGAAATTTTGTAATGAGAAAAAACTTGACTTGAATTAGAAATTTACCACTCTCTAGGCGTAGAATTTCGAAAATTCACCTAACTAGGCTCTACCTCATTTTATCTCATCTTTGAAATGGAAATACAGGGCTGCTGTAAGACTAAATAAATCTGCATTTAGCTCACTCTCAAATGCATAACACGCCATCTACTTGCCAGTATAGAAGTGTTCTTGAACCAAATCACAAAACAAGCACAGTTTAATAAGGGAATGTTCCTCAGAAGAAAAGCTGATCATGCTCTTTCTCACTTAAAACATATGCAAATTAAATATTTTAAATCAATTCCTTGTAAAGTGATACGTTTAGAAGAACAAAATGCACTGGATAATTTTTAATATTTAAAGTGAGTTTACTGGCTTTTTAGAGCTATGCTCCCAGATGTCTGGTTTACTTCACAAGGCCCCCAAAATGACTCTAGAAGAATCCATGGTGGATTTCACATTATCAATCCCTGCAAAAAGCTACAGGAAAGTAAGTGCAGTTCAGAAATATCAACTACCAGTAATTATACAAGATGTCCTTAAAGATATTGAAACATTTTAATAGTTCTGATTATAATTTACCAACAGTCAGATTATTCGTGTCACCCATACATTCCTCTTTGAGCTAAGTCTATTGTTTTTAAGGCCTGAATTTTTTGAATGGGTAATGACACATCCTGGGCCAGAAGTAAGGAATCTTTTTAAACAAAAGCCAAGCTACATGGTTAGAGTAATTATAAAATAACAGTTTTAAGAAGTACAATTTAAAAATCAGTTTCAATGCTTTTATTCCTAATGCTTTTGTTTGCTTTCCTCTACCTGCTTATCCATCTTCCTTGTCTTGTTTCTCCACACACTCCCCTCTTCACCTCTCTTTTCCCACCTGATACCCACACAGCAAAGTATCTCCTAACCTAGAAAAGCCCAGCCCAAGGCAGTGTACTGCAGTGATTTCAACCTACACCCTAGTGCCAGGCTGCTTGGATTTCAGTTTCAGCACCATGACTCTTAGAGCTATGTGATTCTGGCAGGTTACTTGGGGTTTCTGTGATCTCAGTTTTCTGGGGGATAATACAAGTGTGCTTTTTTTTTTTCTACTTTTGATAAATTAAAAAAAAAAAAAGGTTAAAGGATAGATAGATCAATATGGATGCACACACACCCACCACCACAGGTATTCTTACCCTTAAAAGGTAACACTATATTCAGTGCTGTTAAGTACCATATATGTGCCAGTCATTATCATGGCCACTTAAGTCAATTTACTCCTGAGCATATTCCTGTCTCAGTCAGTTTGGGCTGCTAAACAAATTACCATTGACTGGGTGGCTTAAACAACAAACATTCACTTCTCACAGTTCTGAAAGCGGAGAAGTCCAAGATCACGTTGCCAGCAGATCCACTGTCTGGTGAGGGCCTGCTTCCTGGTTTGCAAATGGCTCTCTTCTTGCTGTGACCTCACATGGTGGAGGAAAAAGAGAGAGGAAGCAAGCTCTCTCCTTTCTCTTCTTTTAGGGCGCTAATCCCATCATGAGGGCTCCACTCCTATCACCTAATTACCTTCTGCAGGTCTCACCTCCTACTATCATCCCACTGGGGATTAGGGTTTAAATGTATGAACTGTGGAGGAGACACAAACACGCAGTCCATAACAATGGTCTAATTCTCATTAAGGTATGGTTTTATCTTCAAGGAATTTAGAAACTTAGGGATAGAGGACTTGTTTGGAGTTTGGCTTTAAAAGGTACAATTTGAAATTTGTGCCAAAGAACATAGATTTCAGATCCCCAATTCAGCAGCTTAAGGTGTACTGAATTGTGATTTAAAACTAAAAAACAAAACAAAACAAAATATTGGTTTGTCAAGCCACACATTGTAAAGAAATCACTAAGAGACTTCCATAAAACATGTCCTGACTACAAAGCCAGGATTAAAATATCTCTTGTCACCAATGTTTTCATTAGGGCACCCTGTCTGCAGAACTTCTGGGGGAAATTTTAGATATCAAGAGAATTAATGTGCCAAAATAAACTTAACTCTCTTTATCACTCATTCAAAGTTTTTAACTAGGTTATTCTCATAGTTAACAGTTTTGAGTACTTCTCTAGAATTGTTCATTGCAGTTCATTTAAGTACTTTCCTAAAATCTATATCTAATGAGAGTGGAAAGGAGGGAAATATGAAAAAACAAAGCAAAACAAACTTGGCAATTTAACTTGTCTTTTCAAAGACACTTTCAAAGGCACCTGTTAAAAACCAACTACTAAGAAGTAATTTCTGATCTTTGATAATTTCTGACACAGGATCTTGAATATCACTTTTAGAAAGAGGGAAAAATCCTGTGTTAACTCCAGGCTTTTTACAAGACTTGCCTTTAATAAAGTCATTACAAAGAGGTCTAGTAAAAAAAACTATGTTGTTTACAAATATGACCAAGAAAAGTTTCTTTACTAAAGTAAATAATTTTCTTTTCATGTAGATAATATTATATTGCACCAAACATAGACTAAGTATAAACTACTAGGTGTAATCTCCTTCTTTCTCTGTTTATCTCTCTTCAGATTTCAAGAATAGAACAAAATCACTGGCAAAGTTAATAAAATTAAGAATAAACTCTTAGCTGGGCACCAAGACCACCCTCTTACTTTTTAGTCTGAACACTCACTTTTCCCAATCCAACATTCCACACTAACTTCTGCACCTTCCCTGAAAACCCTCTATTTTGGTTTCCCTGAATCAGAAGAGATTGCAAATGGTTTAGATGTCTAAAGTCCAAATAAGTGCATAAGGAAAAGTCATATAATTGGCTGAAAAATGAATCTTATTATCCCATTATTGAAGTGACTATTAGTGTATATAATTTATACATAAAATATATTACATACATCATAAAATACTTATGTACTGTATAGTTCCTCCTGCTTAGAAAATATAAAGACTAAACACCTGAATCTTAAAAACATTCTTTTGGTACTAAGGTTTAAAAGTGTTTAAAATTTTCTCTCTCTCTCTTTCTCTGTCTCTCATCTTCTTTTCGTTTGTTCTTACTGCTTAATTTTTCTAAAAATAGCATATATTCCTAAAATAAAGTAATTAAAGGGCTTTGCAGGTAAATCCAGAACAAAGCTAGAAAAACACTTAACAGTTTCTTCCACTTCAAGACAGCTTAGAGCACTAAAATTTTATAAATTCCATTAGGTTAAAAAATTCTTAAAAAAATAAATGCAATTTTAAAATCCCAATTTTTTGCCAAAAATATTTTATGAATGATATAAGCACTCATAGACATTTATTTATAAGTAAATATCATCCATATATACGTTGCCTAAAGAAAGACATACATCTTTGCCAAACGATGTGGTTACTAAATACACAGGGGTACATAGAGAGATTTCTTATTTAGGATTTTTTAGTCAAAGTAACTGATTGTATTCTCACCTATAAAGCTCCCTCACCAACCTGGGCTGTCAGCCAGAAGGTAGGCAGAGCCTTCTAGGTAAGAGATGTGATGATGGACTGCCTAAAGATGGATTATTCTAGAGGATGCATCTCCACCCCTCTATAGAAACTAATGTCTCTGATTATTACTCTCAGATAAGACTGGTTTAAATGCATCTTCATGGAGAGGGATTCTACCATGTAGATTTTTAGGTACTTTGAATTCACAGAATATCTAGGTTAGTAGGGTGCAAAAGACAAACAGACCATGATCAATCTCACTGACTAAGTTTTTTGGTCACTTACAAGTTACTCATTATGCATGGATTCCCTTTTGGATAAAGGGATAAATAATTTTTCAGAAACATGATTTATTTCTACAGTAACACTGTGAATATTTTCTTTGAAAAAACAGATACTATAATGATATGTGTACTACTCACACAGCTAGATCTTTTCTAAAATTCAGATATGTCATAGCTTTAAATATTCCTTAAGTATTTGTAACCAGGAAATTTTAACATATATTTATATATAATCTAAACTTGCCAGTTTTCTCAATGCATTCACTTTTACTAGAGACCTCAGAGATGAAATCTTCATTCCCTCTACAAAGAAAAGCTAAAAACTGTTCTACTCATGAATTCACAGTATTATGAAATAACTTGACAAGATAAGTGTGGTCTTTTTCTTTGTTTACCTAATAAAATGAAATGAAATTGATAAGATTAAAACAAATGACAAGATGTACTTTTGCTGACTGACTCATTGCAAGACTTAAACCATCCATCCTCAACTGGCAGTTGACAGGCATATAACTTAGACACTCAACAGCAGCAATCTAAGCATGGCAGAGTCTAATAGAATGGTTGTGTCCAGAGATATTTAGCACTCTGGGGTAGAGGGGGGAAGCTTAGTAGATATCAACACCTGCAAATAGATACAAGTGTTTAAGTACAATAGATTAAGCATCAATGATTCTGCATAATTGTGCTCAATTAGTCCCTAGTGGCCATAATAACTATAACAGTAATACAATAACACATAATAATTTTAAAGATCAAAGTGTTTCATGTAGTTACTGTTTTGTCACTACGATGTCATTGGTAGATGATGAGGATGCTCTTATTAATTTGATTATTTCAAAGATGAAACAACTCAGAAACACAGCAAGAAAGAAATTTATTTAGAGTGAATAACAGACTGTCTAGCCTTAAAATTTGACTCTTTTATAATTTTCTTACAAATTATGAATCTTCTCTCTTTGAATGATATGGGAAAAGGCACTACCTATCTTATCATTTAGGATGTAGAGATACAAATAATAACCTAGAAAGTAGATGAGACAAAAATAAGAATTTCAACTTGGGGATGTATGGATGGATGCAATTGAGAATGGAAAACATTTTCTTTAAAATTTTATCAGATGTAATTTTTAAACCTTATGGCTAGATTTGAAAATACACAATTTTCTTGATTATTTGGAGGTTCCAAATGATTAAGTTATTGCAGAATGATTTCCTAGTAGTGGAAATTTTCAACATGCTTCCAAAATGAATTGGAGAAGAAAAAAAAAAAAACAGAGTCCTGAATACTGGCAAAATTACAGCACTTTCAAAGCTGTGACTTGTTCATACCTTAAAGAAGTATAAAACAATCCATGCAAAATATAATCCAACAAAAATAAATTTAAATGGTAGATTAATGTATCACACGATACATATTAAATTCCTTTAAAAATTCTACTTCTAATAAAATAATTTAGTAAATTGTGATTAATAATTAAACTCTTATAAGGGAGGAATTATATTGTATTATACTCTATTACAATTAGGTCCTTTACAGAACTTATCCTGATGTCAGTGTATGGTAAAACTCCAGAAAAACTTGTTGGATTGACTAATAATGATAACAATTAATTAGTATCAGGTTAGAACTTGGGCTTTTATTATCCACAGATATCTAAAATACAATTTAAATAAATGCAGATAATAAACTATAAACAAAGCTTGAATTTAAAACTGAATTGGACCATCTTATAGTCTTATTCCTTCTAATTTTGCTGCTCTCCTAAAGCATAAATCTCCTTCTATTCCCTCCAAAACGTTCAATTTTTAATAAAGTAACATCTGGTTTGGGGATGAGGCTATACTACCTGCTGTTCCCCCACCCCTCTGGGAAAGTGGAAAAGTAAGCAGCTATTCAACATCATTTTTGTTATCCTAGTAACAGCTGTGGTTTTTAAAGGGATAAAGCAAGAGAAATTAAAAATGAGAGTACTTGAACACTGTGTGTGGAATCTACTGTGATATGTAATAAACTACATTAAAATTAACGTATCCTAATGGAAGATTACACTGTGGTACTCATAAATGGGAGGAGGGAGTAAAAAGAGAGCAAATGTTGGATTATGTGGTAACCTATTGCCATATGTATAAGTAAATTAGAACAGCAGGAGAAACCACTAAGTAAATTATTTTCTATGTAGTTTGATTTTGTGAGTGTAAGCATCCTGTTAGTACAAGAAAAGGAGAAATATTGGGCCTATTTATGCAAGTTGGAACTTAAATAAATTCCAAATTGAATAATAGTTATTACTGAAGAATTGGCATTGAATTTTAAAGGTGGTATAACATGGTGAGAAGCTTTTTGATACCTTGATATCAACACTGTTCCTGATATTCGTGCCAACAGACAATTTGGTGAGGAAAGATTTTACCTAAGGCTATAAAAGCCATAATGAAAATTATTAGAAACATTAAAAGCCAGAGATTCTTGGTACATTTATTGTTACTTTTAAAGACATTTTAATATTTTTTAGTGTTATTCTAACATAGAAATCAGTACTCATCTAAAGGAAAACTGACTGACCCAAAGTAAAATGAGCTACAAAGTCACTTACTTTTTGCATTCTCAAAACACATATTTCTGAAATGTTGTAAGAAAAAGAAATGGAGAAGTTAAACTCTTCTAACACAGAATAGGAAACCGTATTACTGTGTTATCCTCTTAATAATAGGTACAGAAATATGTGTTCATTGAATTTTTTTAATAGTAGTTCAATATTTCATCCTTCTTTTAACTGGTGCTTCTTCTTCCCTTTATTATCCTTAATATATTCCACTGAGAGTTTTCTTTCACTTCAAGAATAGGGAGGCGACAGGCCAACGGCATCTCCCTCCCAGAAGCCATTGCCATGAAAACTTGCACACTAATCAGAAGTGGGTCAAATGGTCTTCACATGAAAGCATCTAACAAGGTCCCCAAGGAAGCCCTTCTAAGTGGCAGCAGAGAAAAGCACGATTGCTTTTTTATGAAAGACGAATGCTAGCTTCCATTGGCCCATCTTAAAGTACAGATGCTTGCTGCTTTGAAGTTACTATAATCACGGTTGCTTTTGAAAGATTATTATGGTGTTAGAAACAAATTCCCTGAGATTTGGGATCAGAAGCAGTTATGAGGGCTTGCCATACAGGGAAAGACTACACACATAAAAATAACATTTTTTTTTTTGCCACTGTTTGGTCAAATAAACACTTGTAACCTTCCATTTCTCAGATCCCAGTTATAAATATTTACATTAACTCTGAGTTTGATAAAGTCTACTGTAGATTTTAATAAATTAGCAGAAAAAAATGTATAATTATATTCCATAAGCATAGTATATTAAGTGAAGAACTCCAAATTTGGTTGCAAGGAATAACCAAATTGATCAAGTCAAATACTCAGCAGCTCATATATGAACAGTAAATCAATGACGATTGAATAATAATATTATGACATTTGGATCAGTAAAGGCTGTAATCAATTTTCTCCAAATATGAATATTCTGGACTATCTGAAACGGTCCTAGCTAAAGAGCTATCATCATCAAACAGCATTGTTTGAGAAGTTTATCATAGAATATAAGATTGCTAATTCACTCACAAATTCATTCATATACTTGTAAGTAACTGACTACAAGCTAGTCAGTGTGTGATACTGTAGTCATAGGCAATTTTTCTTTTGTTCTTGAGAAACAAAATTTGAGCCAATAGAATGAGGTAAGTTATTTATGCTTATTCTCTGTCTTTTAGAAGTTTTAGCTCATGCTATTCACCAGCTTCTAAAGCTTTAAATTGTATTTTTCAAAAAAAATAGGCAAACAAAACCAACCATAAATTTCCATTCAAAAGCAACCTTGCCACCCTGCTTAACACATCTTTGCGATTATCAGGAGATTGAGAAGGGAAATTGATATATCATTCAACTTCTATAGGTAAAAGAAATAAAAATATGTTAACTGATATTATGTCAATGAACAAAGAGATATAGAAAATGAGATTTCATTAAGAAAATATGAAATAAATCCAAATGTGTTACTTTAACATGGTTTGAAATATAACTAGGAAAAAAAGAGCTCTTCCTAACACAGAAAAAACAAAAATGATCTACTCATAAATGTGCTTCAATCTAAATTAAAAATGGTATTAAAGTCTTCTGAACCTATTATTTTATGAACATTCATGGTAAAATTTCTAATATCAGCACAAAATAATGAGAAAGGTCAAATTTTAGTGGTATCACAAACTTGTTTTGTCCAAGATTTACTTTGTATGTATAAAATGAACAGACCAAAGTTCATAATACTTCTGCAAATTCAGAAGGAAAAAGACAAAGGAGTAGCCTCCTTTAGGAATAAAAAATAGTACTATGTTTAAATCCCACAAAATTAATGTTTAGCTCAAGGATTTGCTGTTCATCTCAGAACCCCTCAAGCCTGAGGCAGGATTAGGTCAGACTCGTGTTCAAACAACTGGAGGAAATCAATGGATTTCACTTTATTAATAATCAAAAAGCTAATGCAGACTGGCAAGTGATTAAAAATGTGTAGAACACATATTTATTACTGCAGTTTCAAATACCTCCATAATATATAATTTTAAATTGGGCCGCACAAGAAAGAAAGAGGTTATGGTAAATAAGAACAAATGACAGATAGAAAGAAGAGGCGAGGATTTCTGTGTCCATTGTAGATGGAGCAAAGTTTCTGCCTGCAGCCGGAAAAGCAAAGCTCGTAACTAGCTTGGATCCATGAAGAATGCTGGGTTACTGTTGCAGCTTATTCTGTCACCCATATTAATTAATCCCTATTAGGATTTGTCAATGGTGACAGAAACAAAGTTTGCACAATGAAGGACATTAAAGCTCTTCTGACACAGTCAAATAGGTTGAATTTTAGCAATTCAAAACCAGAGTTTATTAAAGATACATGTTAGACCACACTAGCAATCCCTCATTTCTAGAATCTACAGTAACTTCATTACTGTAGCTACTAATAGCCTAAATATGATTTATGAAGTCAAAGAATAGATGAATACACTTCTAAACTAAAATGCCAACCTTCAATTTGACATCAAACCTTCCTTAAATATCGCTGCTTTGACAGTTCTTATTTCTCACCGTCATTTCTTCCATAGATATAATCTGTTATGCATGGTCTGGCTAAAATTAAGTTTTTGAAGTAATGAGTCTCAAGGGAAAAGAAAGGATATGGACAATAGACCTTAGGAAGCAAAAAAAAACAAAAAAATTGTCCAAACTCTCTAAGGTGTATATACTCCTCACCTTACAAAACAGAATGCTTTCTGTTTTCATATTTACATATCATATTGTAATACAAATCCAGGGAATTCTAATGGAAACAGCTTTGAACAAACACTTCAGGTTATTTGCTAGGAAGGTGTTTTGTCTTACGCCTCCTTCTTCCTCAACTGCTAGTATAATACCAGACACTAAGAATAAATTAATCCATAGAATATAGAGAAAATAATGTTCTCCTATAAATGCACAGACTCCTGGGCTTCAAGAGAGTGAAAGATTCTGAAAGGTGGAATTAAATCCTTTAGGGAGGACACAGCAGACTCAAAACTATGAGACCCAGAACTCAGGAGGGTGTCTAAAGTGAAGGCAGACTTGGAATCCAAAGGGACCGGAACACATCCAGATAGTATTTAGAAGGAAGGGAAACGTGTGTTCACTTATCTGCAAGTTGGACTTGGTTCTAATGAGAGATGAAGACTGGAGAGATGACCAGGATTGTCGTGATGCTGGGGACTCAGCAGGGCAATCGCCCCAGTGAGAACTTCTTCGGTCACTGTGTACATTGAATGTGATGCTTGCAAGGATAATGGATAATCTGGATTGCCATATGTCTTAAAATGTAAATGGTTTCACTTTGTTATACAACAGAAACTAACATACCATTGTAAAGCAATTATACTCCAATAAAGATGTTATAAAAATTTTTTTAAATGTAAATGGTTCAAGTGTTATTTAAAAATATAGCATTCCCTCTTATTGTATCACATTTTGATTATAGATGTCATAGACCAAAGAGAAAACGAAAAAGCACTTGACTGGAATGTTTTCATACATGATAGATTTTCCAGGAGGAGATTAATCAATTTACAGATTACCTATAGGTAAGGTAAAATAGGTAATCTGGGAGGCACTCAAAGCTACATGGTTGATGTGCAAGGAGGGGCTCAGAGACTGGCCTGAGGACCTGGCTCTTCCTACCATCATCCCCTTGATGCTCACTCCACTATAGGTGGCCCAACCCCAAGACTGATATTTGGGAAAACCCACTTTATCTCTTCTGGATATGGGTCATTGCATTTAGTATACACTCTCAGGTAAAATCACAATGTTATAATCTTTTTATTCTCGTCTAGTGAATGTGTCAGCATTATGAAGTGCAAGGCAACAGTACAACCCAGTCCTGTCATAGCCTGGAGGAGCACATCTCTGGATTGGGATCCATGCTGGCTGCAAATGATACCACAAACACACACCCATGTGGATATAAAGTGATAGCAAATGTGACCTTGCTGAAATATAAAAAAAAAAAAAAACAACTTAATGCCTTAGGTCAAAATTTAAATTATTCAAAGAGAGAAATTAAAAAGAAAAATATAAAGGAAGGAAAGAAAGAAGAAAGGAGAATATACATATATAATATATATATTACATATATAATTACTGTATATATATAATTAATGTGTGTATCTATTTATATATATAGATAGATAGATAGATACACACACACACACATACATATACTTTCTGATTTTCTTGATTAGTTCAATATCCAACTCTCTTGGGCAGTGCTGTCAACAGGACATCATCTGTGATGATGGAAATGTTCTACACCTGGGCTGTCTTACAGAGTAGCCAACAACCACAGGTGGCTCTTGAGCAGTTAAAATGTGGTCAGTGCAAATGAAGAACTGAAAATGTTATTTTATTTAACTGTTAATAATTTAAATGTAAAAAGGCACATGCATCAAGTGGTTACCAAATGGTAGCATACATCTAGGGAGGAGGAAAAAATTTTTAAATAAGAAATTAAATTAAAAAAGAAAAACCTCTGCAGCAAATTCTGAGTTTGCTGTACATTTTATAATTAACAATGCTAAATCCTGTTTCCATTTAAAAATTGCCTTTAGAGAACATTGTTCTTTAAGACAGCTTTTTATAGATTTTATTGGTGTATTAAAGTTCCTTCTTGATTTACAGTCAATTTACTATGGAGGTAAAAGGCCACAAATTGAAGAGTGTGATAAAGTACTTTTATCACTCTTTGCCGGCACAAACTAGAACTTGGCATTAATCGTGAGAGAAGGGAAGGGATAAAGGGGGAAGAAAAGGGGGAGTGGGAGGGAAGGGAACCCCAAAACATTTTCATTTATTCAATACAAATTGAGAAGAGAACCAACATCCTTTACATTTTAGTAAAATGATGCCTTTACAGGAAAATGCGTGTGGGCATGTGATGTGTGTGTCTGCGTGTGGGTGTGTATGAATGATTGAGAACAGAGTTTGGGCTGCTTTTAGATATTCAAAGAATATAACTAAATTTGCTATAAACTTCTGACCACTTGGCAGCTGTAAGCAGTGGGACAGGCTATATTCATGTTCATAAATAAGGCAAAAGTACTTCAAAATCTGACCTTCAAATTTTTCCCATTTGCACAAGCAAGATTACCGTACAAAAGATAATAATCTAGTTGAAAATTTAATCGTGAGTATTAAATGTTAAGACACCAGGTTTTAATAAAACATCATCAACTTGAACCTCAAGTGCTGCTACAAATGCAACTAACACTAAAAGAAATGCTGCTGCAGTGGTTCTGTTCTAGAATTTTTGTAGTCCGAATTGTAATTAAATATATTCAAGAAATCTCTGTGTGTTTTAGAAAATTAAGCTTTCCACGGTATCTCTCTTTTTAAAAGTAGGAGACAGCTCTTTGGTAAACGTTAGTAAACATTTTGGTAAACACTAGTGTTTCAGTTATGAGAACGAGCTCTGAGGTCAGAATTTGAATCAATTTCTACTGGCTGTGCAACCTAAGGAAAGTTATTTAACTCTTCTAAGTCCTATTTTAATCACCTACAAAGTGAGGAAGAAATTAATACCCACATCTGAGCAGTTCTTGTAAAGTTAAAATAATAAAATGAAAGTAAAATGTTTAGCATGGCACACAGTGTTTGCCATTAGAAAGTACTGAACAAATGTCACCAGTAAAATATAACTGTCATTATGAATTTATAGTGCAGTATTTCATATTTTTGTTTCCTTGCTGTATTGTTGCTGTTGCTGTTGCTGCTGCTGCTAGATTTTACTTTTAGATTTAGGATTAGAAATGATGTGATACACCGTTCAGAATGGCCATCACTAAAAAGTCTACAAACAATAAATATGGGAGAGGGTGTGGAGAAAAGGGAACCCTCTTACACTGTTGGTGGGTATTTAAATTGGTACCGTCCTTATGGAAAACAGTATAGAGGTTCCTCAAAAAACTAAAAACAAAGTTGCTGTATGATCCAGCAATCCCACTCCTGGGCATATACTCAGACAAAACTATAATTCGAAAAGATACATGCACCCCTATGTTCATAAGAGCACTATTTACAATAGCCAAGACATGGAAACAACCTAAATGTCCATCGACAGATGACTGCATAAAGAAGATGTGGTATATATATACAGTGGAATATTACTCAGCCATAAAACAGAATGAAATGATGCCATTTGCAGCAACATGGATGGACCTAGAGATTATCATACTAAGCGAAGTAAGCCAGAAAGACAAATCCCATATGATGTCACTTATTTGTGGCATCTAAAATATGACACAAATGAACATATCTATGAAACAGAAACACACTCACAGACATAGAGAACAGATTTGTGGTTGCCAAGGGGGTGGGGAGGGAGGGAAAGATTGGGAGTTTGGGATTAGCAGATGCAAACTAGTACATAGAGGATGGATAAAAAACAATGTTCTACTGTATATCACAGGGAACTATATTCAATATTCTGTGATAAACTTAATGGAAAAGAGTATGAAAAAGAATATATATATCTATAACTGTCACTTTGCTGCACAGCAGAAATTAACACACATTGTAAATCAACTATACTTCAATAAAATTTTTAAAAATTTTTTAATTAAAAATTAAAAATTGGAAATGATGTGATAGAAAATCCCTGGACTGAGTGTTAGGATTCCTCTGTTCTATGCTGTGTCACTCACTTTTTTGAGGGTTTTGGGTAAATCATTTAACTCTGCAGCAAGGTGTCTGCAGTGTTCCATGAGCTAGGAGAACATAGCAAACTCCTCCTATGTAGCAAGAACTTCATGTAAGATAGGATGGTGAATTGAGATGTCCTATCTCATTTGAGGGTTCATTCCAGAGATCTCACAGAATAGAAAACTTGCATAACTCAATTTTCCCATGGAATAGGTATAAAATGAGTCTGGAGGAGGGCATCCTCAGATATACCAAGGTGGGTGTTTAGGTTTCTTCCTGGCTTTTTACCATTGCCAAACTCTGTTCCAAAGTAATTTATCTCCAGACATATTTTCTAGATCCATGCACTATCACTAAAAGGTCACATCAATGACATTGCAATGGATATTGAAAAGGTTTAAAATAGTAATAATTATGAATGCTAAAATGTGAAAAGATTTAAAATAATATTAATTATGAATGTTAAAATAATAGCACAATGCTACTAAAACCACTCACAGATGCACTAATAAATTAAAACAAAGAAAGAAACAAACTTCATATTTGAAACCACAGAGCCTGGATTCTAACAAAACATAGCAGGTGTCTCTAATTACCAGAGAATGGAAACTGTCTCTTAGAGTTATCAATTCAATAAGCCCAACAGCTTTAAAACTGTGGGAAATTTTGAAGAAGTAGGGGTAGAGAGAGGAAGATTCACACTATTTAAAGTTTTATCCATAAATGAAATCTATAGTTATATTCTACATCTTTAATATTTCAAATTCTCGTAACTCAAATTTTAGTTGTGTTTTATTTACAGTTCAGGACTCTATAAGGAGCATGTAAAATATTTTGCGGAACTTTTTAAAGGTTTATATTTATTATTTAATGAACTTAAATGAGATTTATTGAGTATCACTTGTTTCAGGTAAAGTACTCGGTAGAATGCCATACAGACGAATAAGGCACGATATTTGTTTTCAAGCAGTGTGCAATCTTCTGAGTAACTAGTGACTACAAGGCTATCATCCAATTATTTCTATAAGTTTGAAGAGAGGAACTTATCTTCCTGCTTAAAAAGAAGACCAGTTTATCCATCTGGAAAATGGGTCTCAGTAGTACTTGGAATCTTTTTTTAGAAGACAACTTTGTATAAAATAAGTAGTGTAAGCGCCACAGAGTGCAACAGCAGAAAAGAGATGGATTTCCCAAGTTATTAACCCAAGTTCTGGAAGGAACTTGGGTTAATAACTTTAGAGCAAGCATTTACTTGGGTTAATAACTTTAGAGCAAGCTTGTAATGTGCAAGCCTTTACACAGTCACTGAGGACCAAGTATTATCAGAGTATCTGGGAAAGATTAATTAATATATTTCAGTTTGGCATAAAAAACCCCATTTGAAGAGTTTCAGTTGATATATATTTAGATTTTAGCACTATGATAAATAATTATCACTAATCTCCAGCCAAATATCACATAGATTTATGATGACTCTATGTGTAAAGAGGGTATGTGAAAAAAGTAGAACTGATCCTGATTCATGTTTTTGCAAACATTTTGCAACATTTTACATGTAAAAACACTCCGTAAAATGTATTTTGTTTTGGCAATTGGCCAATTCTTTCTGGAATACCTCTCAAATTTTTCACAGATTTTTTTTTTTTTTTTGGCTGCACCGCACGGCTTGCAGGATCTCAGTTTCCCAACCAGGGATTGAACCCGGCCCCAGCAATGAAAGCCTGGAATCCTAACCACTAGGCCACCAGGGAACTCCCTCATAGAACTTTTTCAGGTAAGTATTCTAAATATAACCTCTTCCCTCCCCAAACACACACAAATAAAGCCCTGGATTTTTAGTGATTTTATTTGAGCTCATCTATGCAAGTTTACTAGAATTGAAATAATAAACATCTCTGAAACAGTAAAGGTTATATAATGGATGAAAGATCTCTTTTGTTGAAAACAAGCATGGGTGAAGCAAAGGGAAAGAAAATAACCCAAATGTTAAACTTCCCATAGGTGGTATCTTCCCAATCTCCTTTTCTTCCATGGCAAAATGTAGAAGAGAGTTCCTGAATCATTAGCTTTTAGATCAAAATCAATATATCTACCTTTAAGAACCTAAACAAATAAGTAGTTAACTTTCATCCCAACTCTGAGTTGTCCTAATACGAGGCCTTGAAATTCAATACAGTTGAAAGTAGGTTTAAGTAAAGAAGACTTTAAAAGTGATGATTAATACAAAAAATTTTAGATTTACAGCAGAATGTAAAAGGAGAAGGCCAGAAATATTGATATATACATTTTATTACAACAATTTATTATAAGGATTGTATTATAAGCTCCTGATTTGGTCTCTGGGTTGGTAATAAGACATTTGCGTTTCTAATGAGTTCTCAGATGGTGCTGATACTGCTGGTCTAAGGACCACACTTTGAGAATCATTGTACTGGGGGAAGAGTGTAAGTTGGATGAGCTCAGATTTTGGATTCCACCAAGCCTGAGTGTGAACTGCAGAGCTTTTGGTTGGCTAAGAAAAAGCTTCATGGGAGAGGTTATAAAGTCATAAGACTCCAAAGAGAGGAATTGGATGAGTTAGGCAGGCAAAAAGTAAGAGAGAGAAAAAACAAAGGAGAATTCCAGGCAGAGAAGTCTGCCTGAGTACTAGCAGACTATACTGAGATGAAGAAGAAGCAGAGGCTCAAGATGGCAGAAGTGAAAGGTTTTGTACAACTGAAGGGTTAAGTTTTAGAAGGAAGAACTGGTGTGGGATAAGGCCAATAAGTAGACCATGTTCATAATATGAAGAGCTTTGGCCACCACTGTAGGATCTTAAGCACATTGTCAGTTTGTTTCTTAGAAATACAATATTAAAAATGTCTTGGAGCCCCAGAAAGACTGGTCAGGAAGTTGGGAGTAAAGTTGGTAAGACTAGAAAGAGGTAAGGAAAGCCTGAACTAAAGTAGTCGTTGAATAGTGAAGAGAAGCAGAAAAACTTGAGAGAAGTGGAGAAGAATCAATATGATGTAACAATTGGTTAGTGTGATGGGAGAGAAAGGAGACTGGAACGTGACTTTGAAGCAACTGGATGTTGACACACACTGAACTATTATTTTACTTAATAAAAACAGACTAGTGAGTACAAACCAGCATAATGCTGAAAGCTGGCTCTATTTATTGCAAACCTGAGCCCTCACTCCATTCATGTAATAAGCATGAAATAATAAAATATATACATTAATAAAAAAGAAAAATAGTTTTAAGTTTAATAAAAAGAAAATATGGAAGATTAGTTTCCTGAATTGAATAAGTTGCTTAACTCCCTGTGTAGCTTTCCTGATAGCAAAGTAATAGCAATAGCTATTTCACTACTGAGTTCCAAGCACTTTTACCATATGCGTCCATTTCATCTTCAGTTTAGCCCTTTGAGTTAGGTACTATTATTATCTCCATTTTACAAATGATAAAACTGAAGTTAAACAATGTGTCCAAGGAGACATGGTTAATAGGAGATTCCAGAATCTCTTTTCTTATCAGCTATACACAGTGTGGTAATAAAAATATTTTTACTTAAGTAGCTGGAGATTGCATGAAAATTAATAAAATATAATTTAAAAAGTTATAATATTAAATGTATATGCAGTGGTTGCCTATATTATCCTTCCCAACAGCTAGGAACTTGCAGATTAAATAAATCTGTAAAAAGGAACAAAAGAAAAACAAAAATCTGACAGCAATTTAAAATCCTCAGGCACAAAAAAATTATTTTGTTGATATATTAGCAATAAATAAAGATGAAGTATTATAAATACTTCATCTTTTTTTTTAAAGAAGAGCATGTTTGCTATTATTTTAATGCTGTAATTTAGAATGTTTTAATTTTAGTAGCCCTTTAATTTTAAAGGGCCTATCAAATTTTCTGAATTCTTAATCACAAAATTTTCTCTAAAATTTTAATTATTTTTTCATGCCTTTAACTAATTTTCATGTTATGTAATATTTTTCATATATTTCCAGGTTCAGTCTTGTGCACACCTTTTAATTCAATCAGCAGCCTTGCTGTTTACTCCTTCACTTAGGAAAAAAAGTCAAGAACTAAAGAATCTTTATTTTAATATGTGTCTGCTTGTTGGTATGTGCCTGAAATATGTGATTCAACCAGGAATTATGAGTTCTTTGCAAAGCATCAAGGACAAATTTGGCATTTAATGGATGTTATCCGAAGGGGAAAAAAATTTAAAAATAAAATCTCCTAAACACCTCAAAGTTCTCTCCAGAAAAAATAGATTTCATGTCAAGATGGTATCACATTTCACATACCCTTTCCCCAACAAATCAGAAAATTTCCATGATGAATTTACTCTGGTTTAAAAATAAATTTATAGAAAGATATAATCCAAGAAAAACAGAATAGCAATAGCAAAAATAAAAAAGGAGAATCATATGAGAGGGAAACAAATGTAACTACTCACATATGTGAATACATGCAAATGGAATTTTCTGAGTTTTTCTATGATTATGTTGACAAGTATCCTTGCCTGAAGTCATTTTTCTTCTTCAGAACCTAAACATTCACAAATATCTAAACTTGTGATTATCTAACCATGGGTAGTGTGTGTACTGTAATATATGCCTCAAGGGAACTGCAAATGTCAGGAAGATGCAAAAATAGTCATAGAGTGTGAAATCATCAAAGGGATACTGAAAGTTTAGAAGCTATCATTTAAAAGCCCCTTCATGCAGAGTTTCTCTGTTGAAAACAACCCTGCATT
The DNA here is from genome assembly GCF_949987535.1 of Balaenoptera acutorostrata. NCBI lineage: Eukaryota > Metazoa > Chordata > Mammalia > Artiodactyla > Balaenopteridae > Balaenoptera > Balaenoptera acutorostrata. Next base: position 120,820,765 of record NC_080067.1, read on the forward strand.
ATATTTCTGAAGATCTAAGTTAAGCTGAAGAGACTGGAAATCTGATAATGGTTTTATGGGCTAACATAACAGGGCATCCTGGATACTTTCAACCTTCTATAGATTCCATGGAAACAGGAAATGTAAGAACGTTGTCTTGATTATTCTAAATGTCTGCTTTAGGAAGAAATGGGGAGAAATGCCAGTTTCTTTTTCAAGGGAAAAAAGGAAAAAAAAAACCTCTCTGATCTAGCTCACTTTGAGTTTGGGGCTGGGGTGGGGATGCAGGAATGGCATCAAAAGATCAGGGTTTATCACACTTGCCATTTGGGATGGTGCTAATCAGTGGCAAGAATGAGAGAAACATTCATCTTCACACAGATTCACCACTGAAATAATCTCTGTAACACCCACTGCTCTGACAAAAAAAGAAAGAAGGGACACTTTAGCCTAAGAACGTAAGAAAATGTGTAAGAAAATAAAGCACTATCAATTCTATTAGTGCTTGAATTCTAAAAAATTCCCAGCTGTGATTTATCATTACCCTTTTATTTTCATTTTTTTCCTTTCGTGTTAATTTGTCTTCACATAATTTTGAAATGTTTTAACATGATATTACATTTTGGTCCTCGGTCTCATCACGTTTTCCTCAACCTCTCCATTCTCCTTCCCTATGACAGCCGGAGAGGAAAAACAATAGACCAGCATTCCATGAAGGTCCACACCATCTGACTTTCCAATGGGAAAGATAATTAAGAAGTTTAAACAGCCCACTGTGCTAGTATGTTCCAGCTTCGAAGTAAAAATTGCATTATTTTGATTTCTTACAAAAAAGTAGGATTTTTTGGCTTGCTGCCTATTACAAGGAAAAAATTCAAATTCATATTGTTCACTGATGGCCTTTATTTTGATAATGTTCCTTGTCTCCTACATGATATCAGTAGCCTCCACTTCTTTAACTGCACAGAGGCGCAGAGTGAGAATGTTAGGACAGAAAAGATGCTTTAGAAGTGACTATCCATTAAGTCCTTCTGAGTGTTTGAGGATAGTCCAAATAACTTTGCTTCTCCCTGGGGAGAAGAAGACAGATGATGTGCCCGGCTGAGAGATGGAGGGTGAAAGCTAACAACTGAGTCCACACAGGATCCAGATCCTCTCCCAGGACTAAGAAAGGTGAATGGGAGCCTGCGTGCAGCTGACTGTCATCTAGGGGAAGAGCTGGGAGCAGCAAGGCTAGGAGGGGACTGATGGATAGAACAGGGAGAGATCCTGATAGCAAAGAACAGGCTCTGCAGGAGTGAAGAAGTGCCCTGAAAAGAGGTAGCAGGTCAAGACTAGGAATTGTAGAGCAAGCCATACCTCATTTTATTGTGCTTTGCTTTCTTGTGCTTCACAGATACTGTGGGTTTTGCTTTGTTGTTTTTTATTTAAATTGAAGGTTTGTGGCAACCCTGTGTTGAGCGAGCCTATTGGTGCCATTTTTCCAACAGTATTTGCTCAATTGGACTTTTGGTGTCTCATTTTGGTAATTCTCCCAATATTTCAAACTTTTTCATTATTATTTTGTTTCTTACAGTGATCTGTGGTCACCGTGTGATCTTTGATGTTACTAGTGCAAAAAGATTACAATTCCTTGAAGACTCAGATGATGATTAGCATTTTTTAAGGGATTGAATATTTTTTTAATTAAGGAGTGTACATTTTTTTTAGACATAAAGTTATTATACACTTAATAGAATACAATCTACTCTATAGTATAAACATAACTTTTTTATGCACTGGGAAATTTCTGTGACTTGCTTTATTGAGATATTCACTTTATTCTGATGGTCTGGAACCAACTGGAATACCTCCAAGGTATGCCTGTATTAGAGTTTAGAGGCATAAAAGGATTGATTCACATGTGGTGATAAAGGATAACAATCATTTAAGCTATTATTTAAAAATTTTTATCCAAACCAAGAATGTACAAAGATATTAATACATATTTTGCTTTAATAGTATCACATTTCTTCAAGTTATGTAGCTTGACTTCATTACAGTTAAGCAAATATTAAGTTAGATAAATCTAGGACAGTATAAGAACCATCAATTTTTCACTGTTTTTATTGAGTGCCTACCAGAAGCCAACAACATGCTATATACTTTGGACACAAAAACCAAATCAGCATACTTAATTTAATGCTATCATAGATTAACTAAAGATGCACACGTGTAAACAAATACATATGATAAAGGGCTGGTAAATACCTTAACTAAACTCTGTAAAAGAATACAGAAGTGACACCAAGGAGAGATCGATAAACTTCACCTGTTCTGCATGCTCGGTCTGGGGATGAATGACCACAGAAAGCTTCATAGAAGAAACAAAAATTTAACAGATCTTCAGTAGAGGTTTTACAGGCATCTATGCAGAAGAGGCTGCATAGTTGACCATGATGTGGAGTTATAAAACAGTTCAAAGAATCCATGATTGGTCCAGTGAATGCAAAGAGAAAATTCACTCACCTCAATAACACACAACCTATTTCAGATATCTTTACCTCTATCTGTATTTATATTTGTACCTGTATTTATCCATATCTATCTATATATAGTGAATAAGACTATATAGATTTTGGTCTCAGACTTGGGTTCAAACCCTGGCTTTGCCACTTAATAGATACATGGCTATGAGCTTTTTGAACTAATTTCCTCATTTGAGAGGCTACATAAATTCAGTGGTAACAAAAGTAATGGCATTGGAACTAAATTTATTGGGGTTTTTTGTTTGTTTGTTTAAATTCTCTCTCTAATGTACCCTAGTTCTGCTGTTTTCTTGAGGAAATTTTTAAGTTCTCTGCTTCCCAGTTCCCTTGTTTTGTAAAGTGGGGATAATAACATTCCTACTTCATAGAGGTTCAAAGAGTTAATACTTGTAGGGCTCATAAACTGTACCTGGTAAAAACAAAGTCCTCAAAATATATTAGCTGTATCTTCAAACTGGGGAGAATAACACTTATCGATTGATTTGCAATAAGATTATGATAATTTTCAAAAATGTTACTTCCCTTCTAACTTCAAATAAGGAAAAACAAGTCTTATGTATACTTCCTAAAACAAAAAAGTCTGAGATTTATTCATCTTTCCAAAGTCCTATTGCTAAGAACTAGATTTAGTTGGCACCACCATTTAAAAAATGCAACAGATAAAGCTTTCTTCCAGTAAATTACTGCAAAGAGAAAACTCCAGAGAGTCAAAGAAAATAAAAAAGTATCCTTCACCTCTGGAAATACCTGATTGTATCTTTCTGATTAGTTCTGAACTGCTTTGTTTTGCCACCAGGCTGAGGAATCACTGCCATTAGTCACTGATATTAAGTATTGTTTATGTCCAACCTAATGGCAAAGGGTTAAAGTAAAGTACACAAAGGATTAAACATCAAAAATCCTGGGTTCTCCTTTTGAAATGGATATACCCAACTAAATCAGATATCTGACTCCAATTACAGTAAGTCAATAACCTCAGTCACTTTAACGACATGGTACAACGGCTAGACACTCTTGCCATGGATCATGATCTCATATCTTTCCTATGGTCTTGAGGACATAATTGACTTCTGTGTAAATGCCTACTGAATTTGTAATCCAAAAATGAAATGCAACAAACAAAACTCAGCTTGTACATGACATATAATGCAACACCTATTGAGCCATAGAAATGAATGAGGATTTTCTGGTTCAAATGTAGATCACCATAATATACTAAGGGGAAATCTCAAGGATTCATAAAATTATATATAGTAAATTGACTACTGTATAAAAAGGGGAAGAAATAATGTACCTTTTATACATGTATTTGCATACTCAAAAACCATCTTAGGAGGACTAACCAAGAACTCTGGAAAGAACAACTAGATGGGCTCACAAGATAATTTTTACTGTTTATTCTTTTCTACTTTTGAAATATTGAATCATGCAAATTTACTGTATCTTCAAAAATAAACAAAAACAATCTAAATTTAAGGTATAATTAAATTTTCTAAAATAAGATAAGAAAATCAGCTTCTGGTCAAGTTCATAAATCACTATATAAAATTATGATTTTAGTAAAAAAGAACTTTTATCCTAAGTACATTAGATTTACAAATGAATAAACCTGGCTTAATTATTCCTACATAATGAGAATGAGGGAATAATTTGGGATGACATTTTCTCATTAATCTAGTAGGCTTATTTCAAGAAGCAAACACATTTGATCTTGCCAAACAGTTTCATACTAACTGTATAGTAGAAATGGTAGAATTGACAAGTGAATGATCATTGGATACTATGATGATAGCCAAAGTCAATACGTTTATAGCATATGCCCAGCACTATGCTAGGACTGAGTTTGTGCTCTCAAGGGACTTACTGTCTAATGAGGGGAGGGCAGAAGGGTTGCAGAAAATATACAGGTAATTAAATTCAGCAAGATTAAGGCAAGTGAAGCAATGGACATTCTGAATATACATAGAAAGCATATGCAACCAGCCTAGAAAGAAAAGGAAAGGCTTTCAGGGAAAATGAATCTGAAATGGTCTTCAGGAACCGCACACCTAGACTTTTTCATGAAACTTCCACAGCTTGTGCTATTTTAACCTTAATGCAAAATCAGGAAGACTTGCAGTTTGTGCACACAAACTTTACAGAAGTTAATCCCAACTGTGATGGTGATTTGCATTCTACAGTAGTACCTATAACAGGATCTGCTCACATCAGCTATAATGAAATATTCCCAAGGAAATATCTCCTAAACTGTGCCTAAATCCCTGAAAATGAATGCCAAATAGCCTTAGAATCTTCAGAGACAAAGATGGCCCTACTTGAGAATGAAACTTAAAAGCTTTTGCACAGCAAAGGAAACCATAAAAAAGATGAAAACCGTCAGAATGGGAGAAAATATTTGCAAATGAAGCAACGGACAAAGGATTAATCTCCAAAATTTACAAGCAGCTCATGCAGCTCAGTATCAAAAAAACAAACAACCCAATCCAAAAATGGGCAGAAGATCTAAATAGACATTTCTCCAGAGAAGATATACAGATTGCCAACAAACACATGAAAGGATGCTCAACATCACTAATCATTAGAGAAATGCAAATCAAAACTGCAATGAGGTATCACCTCACACCAGTCAGAATGGCCATCATCAAAAATCTACAAACAATAAATGCTGGAGAGGGTGTGGAGAAAAGAGAACCCTCTTGCACTGTTGGTGGGAATGTAAATTGATACAGCCACTATGGAGAACAATATGGAGGCTCCTTAGAAAACTAAAAATAGAACTACCCTATGACCCAGCAATCCCACTATTGGGCAAATACCCTGAGAAAACCATAATTCAAAAAGATTCATGTACCACAATGTTCATTGCAGCTCTATTTACAACAGCCAGGACATGGAAGCAACCTAAGTGTCCATCGACAGATGAATGGATGAAGAAGATGTGGCACATATATACAATGGAATATTACTCAGCCATAAAAAGAAATGAAATTATTTGTAGTGAGGTGGATGGACCTAGAGTCTGTCATTCAGAATGAAGTAAGTCAGAAAGAGAAAAACAAATACCATATGTTAACACATATATATGGAATCTAAAAAAAAAAAAAAAAAAAAAAGGTTCTGAAGAACCTAGGGGCAGGACAGGAATAAAGACGCAGACGTAGAGAATGGACTTGAGGACACGGGGAGGGGGAAGGGTAAGATGGGACAAAGTGAGAGAGTGGCATGGACATATATACACTACCAAATGTAAAACAGATAGCTAGTGGGAAGTAGCCGCATAGCACAGGGAGATCAGCTCGGTGCTTTGTGACCACCTAGAGGGGTGGGATAGGGAGGGTGGGAGGGAGATGCAAGAGGGAGGAGATATGGGGATGTATGTATATGTATAGCTGATTCACTTTGTTATACAGCAGCAACTAACACACCATTGTAAAGCAATTATACTCCAATAAAGATGTTAAAAAAAAATGAAAAAAATAAAAAAATAAATGCAAGTACAGCAAAAAAAAAAAAAAAAAAGTTAAATTTGCTCTTGGATGATTAATTTTGTTTTTAAAAATGACAAAGAACAAAATGTATTTGACCCCACAAAGGGTTGCAATAAGAAAAAAAAGAAAAGAATCATAGAAATTTAGTATGGATAAAATATAAATAGAGAATCAAGGTGTTTCAGTATTATAAGCTATGCCTCTTAAAGACTTATAACCAGAATCTGTTTAATAGACAAACACTTGATAGATATATAATGGATACTCTAAGAAAATGTTTATGTGAAGAGAAATACCAGAAAAGGTATAGGACACTGAAAACACCAACGTATTCATAAAATTTCTCTAGTAATTTCATAGGTTAATATTATTAGATGTAAGAAAAATTAAGTTCCCATAAAACTATATTATCAACCAAAAGCTCATTTGCCATATCCACTAAAGACTTTTATTAAATTCTGAGGCTCATTAGTCAAATATTCACAGAAAGCAGCACAAGTGAGGTACTGAAGTGTCAGACATTGGTAAATCTTAGCACTCTAAGTGTTAACATGGAAGCAGAATCCCTTTGAGAGGATAAACAGAATAAAGTTCTGGAAGCTAGAGGTAATATTTCAACCACAGAGTTTATTACACACAGTTTCGTTGCTAAGCATAGCATGTCCCACGGAATCACAGAAAATCACTACTGCTGATCTCAAAGGTTGAGACGCTATCTCCTTCTGATAATTCCATAGTAAAATGAAGAAAATGTCTCTTGGCATCTTCACAATACCTTGGGTTTTTCACGTTGAATGTCTTTTTTTTCATTTTTATTACTCATCGAAGAAAACTATCAAGAGCTCAGCTATTAACCTTACTGAGCTATTATTATTTCCAAAGTGGGGATGACTCTCAGAGTGTGTATTAGAAACTAACTATCCCTTATTGAATGGGAGGTGGGGGGAAGGGGCCGGGGGAGGGAAGCTACACTCCAAAGATACTCACAAGGATACAGATATAAAGGAATACACTAGTCCTCTCCTTAGAAAATGGACACTTGTACCTAATCATTTTTTCACTTTGGTTAATCACCAGTTCAATAAGAATTGTACACAGATTTCTTGCTTGTAGTTTTTAATGCATATATCCACCCAAGAACACGATCATACAGTAAGTAGTACCCTAGTACTATTTGAACTCCAAAGTGCAGTGTGTCCACAGAATCAACAGTGGGCAATGAGATTATAATCAAGACAGTGCTAGGGTTTCAAGGTGAGGAAGGCCCCTGAGCAGAAATCCCCACACCAGATGAACTGCATTTTCTAGAAAGCATGCAAGTTCTTCAAAATGTTTCTTTCTAAAGGTCCATAAATGGATGAGTGAATTTATTAAAATAAATACTTCTTTTCGCAAACTCGACAGAAAAAAATCACTTTGGTTGTACTCTCATTTTGGTTATCATAACAAAAGCAAAATATAATCATTCAGACTGCTCTGGTATCTGTTTTATGTTGAACTGTTCTTTAAAAAGAGGTGGAGAGAAAAAAAGAAAAATGTTCCTCACTCAAAGTATTTTTCTAGTCCTTACAACTGCCTTTCATTTCAGATATTTTAAATTTTGCTAGTCAATACTTTTGTCTCCTCCCTAATTGAAATGCATTGTCCAATAATTGGTTTAGAGTTTCTATTCACATCTCCATGTCCTTGGGTTGGCTAGAATAGTTCACTGAAGGCATTTTAATTGAGTCTGGGGTATACTGTGAGAGCATCCTAATATTGGCACAAAAATGTGAAAGTGATTCAGAATTTACTATGAATTTTGTTACTATCTATGTAATGGTTTACACATAGCCAAGAAATCTGGAATTCCTTTCCACACCTAACTTGCCTGCTGAATCTCATACGTGTTACACAAAGTGAATGTTACGCAAAGCGATGAATCATTCTAAGAAGATAGGATGATCCTTTACATTTTAATTGTAGGGCTGGGGCAACTACTTAGACAAAGGTCTACTGTAGTCATTGAAGGGACCAGCAACCAATCAAAATGGTACAAAGGTTAAACTGAAACCACCTGAACAAACCACAGCTGCAGAAACAAACTTTATCTAAACTTAAGCAGAGCCTCCTTAACATACAGCTGCCATTAAATGCTTCCAAGGGACTCTCCTGCTTGAAAGAAGACTGACCCTTAGCACTAACAGGTATAAATTCAGTTACCATAAATGCCCTCTGGAGGAGCTTCTGGCCAGGAGGGAGACTGTCTACGGCCTTAAGGATGAACATGTCTAATGGAAACCTCCACACTTTCCCACTGAAGCCCCAAATTCCTCATTTTTGCTAAGCTGGTATATAAGCCCTTGCCCTTTGCTATTCAGCAACTTTCTCACTACTGAGTACTCCCCCATACACGTCAATTAAAATTTTTCTCCTGTTAATCCGTTGTCACTTAATTTGCAGGTCCCTGACCACTTGGAGTTACTAGAGGAAGTTTTCCTCCCAAAGCCATGCTAGTAATTAAAAGCATTATCTCATTAAATAATCTAAATAAAAATGAATAAATTTTCTTAATATCATTATTCCCTGTTTACAAATCAGAAAACTGAAGCTTAGAGAAACTGTGTGACCAAGTATATTATCAGCTGATATGTGGTAGAACCAGTATTCTGACCCCAAAATGATCCTCTTTCCAATATTTATTTCCTTATGCAAAGAGACTCTGATATAATTCCTATTGACTCTCTCCTTTATAGTTAATCAGGGCTCCCCAAACTTTTCCAAGTCAATGCACATATAGAAAATGATAATGCACTGGTACTGCCCACACCAAAGGAAATGAAAGAGGCCACTTGTAGCTATTGATATCTGTGATGACTGTGGCAGCCTACACACAGCCCTACCCAGCCTCTTCTCCAGTGCCCCATGGCTAACAGGCAGCCCGTCTGTGACATCAGGCACAGTGGCTGGGAAGCAGCAGACTAGAGGATATCAAGCATTATAGAGCAGCTGGTTCAATTAGTGGTGATGCACAGCTATGCTGAGAACCACGAGAAGATATACAAATAATATCGGAAAATATCAAAAAAGTGAATAAAATACAGGACCTGCCCAGAATGGGGAGGTGCTAGAAAGGCTTCAGAAATTAAGTATTTTAGAAAATAAGTCAGCCTCTGCAGGCTTCAACTGCCTGGTAACTGTGATTATCCATTTTTTATTTCTAGCTGAAATATTTTCTGATGCTGTTCAATATCTCCATATGGATGGTTCAGAGACATGACAGAACTCAGCATCTCCTAATCCATGATTTCTCCCTTCAGACTTCTTTGCCTGTTTCAGGATATGGTACTACCATCCATCTGGCCAACTACCCAGATCAGAAACTTGAGAGATCTTTGGACACTTATCTTCCTCAACCTCGATACTTAAGCTGTTACCATTTCTTTTCATTTTCCCTCCAGAATAGCCCTCCAAACCATCTAACTCTCCCTTAAATACACTTCCAAAAACTAGAATATGGAAGAGTGGTGTTTTTGTATACCTCACAAGAAAAGAATGTTTTTTACATCTTGAAATGGTTAAAAAAAAAAAAATCAAGAGACTACTATATCATGACACATGAAAATTATAAGAAATTCAAATTTTAGTATCAATAAAAAAATGTTTTATTGGAATGCAGCCATGCTTCCTCATTTACATATCATCCATGATTGCTTTGGCACTACAATGGAAAACCTGAGTAGTTGCAACAGAGACTGTGAGGCCAGCAACTCCTAAAACATTTACTATACGGCCCTTTACAGAAAAATTTACCAATTTCTGTTGTAGACTATCTTTGGTCTTTTGGCTGAAGGGCTATACTGACCACCCAGGAAATGGTTTATAAATCTTCCCATCAACTCTAATCTTTCCTTCAAGCAGCTAGATTCATCTTTTCAAATGCAAATCTTATCACTCTCTTAAAGCTTTGCAAACTCTTTCCATTGTTTTTTTTACAATGAAGATTAAAATGGCCTGCTGGGTACCACTTTATCTGGTTACAGACTTCCTTGGCAGCTCTTTAGTTACACTTAACCCGCCCACTGGAATTCAACCACAGATGCCTGCTTTCAATTCCTTTGCTCAGGATGCTCCCATTTACATGGAAATCCACTTTCTTTTCTTACCTTCTCTTTGCCCAAGTTAGTCCCATTTAGGCTTTGGTTTTAGCTCAACTTTCACTTCTTCAGGCAAATCTTACCACACCTTTCCTCTCCTACACATTAGTTGGGCTCCCTGTCCTATGGAGGGTATCATTCTCCTTTACTAGACTTATTACAATTTACTATATATTTGTAAGATTATTTAATTAATGCTCCTCTCCATTGTTATAAATTCTGCAAAGGCAAGGATAATGCTTATTTTGCTCATCCCTTTTGCCTGGCTTTTAGGTACTCAGTGAACATTTGTGAAATGAATAAACATTAACAGGATCCTAAATTTATGTTTACCCCTCCCCACCAAACCATTAAAGGGTAACTGGGTCAGTTATACACATATTTAAAGATGATTTGATGTACAACATTTTAAAACTAATAATGTTTTTAGATCTTTCTCTCCTTTAAAGTACTGCTGCCAGATGAAAATAAGATACATATACAAATAAGTAAAACAGAATGACCTCTGAAATTTGGATTTAAGATGAACAACAAATACCTTTTGTAATATAGGCAAGTTCCACGCAAAAAATTTGTCCCAATACTAAGAAAAAAACTATTCGTTGTTTACTTTAAAGAGGTCTCTAATGAGAAGTAAATTTGACTTGGTTATTGAGGTTCTAACTAGGCATTAGCATAAACAGATGATAAAACTAATCAGAAAAACAAAAAACAAGGCCAATGTCAACTGAAAAAGAAATGCACAACGTCAGAGTGGTGACTTAAGTTTTATCTGGGGCAAAATGATGGCTATAGCCTTGGAGACCACTTCTCAGATAGCACTGTGGAACTGCTCCGAAGAGGTAAGGGGGTCAGTATGTATGTGATTTTGGTGAAAGAGGATACATGCCATCAAGCACACATTTTGACAGAAGGTTGCTACTAGTCACAAGAAGCTGGCTGGTAGCAGATGTCTCCTTTAATGATTTTAGTGCTCTTCTAGATAGAGAAGATGCCAGAAATGGAGCTCATAAAATCTTCTCCTGAAAATATCTATGGAAAGGTCTGTTCTGCTAGTTTTTTCCAGAGCACAGATTGCCTCACTCCTGATCTCTGCCCTGAACTCCTTTCAGGGTGTGTTGAAGGTCAGCGACTGCAGTGACTAGTGACCTAATCCTTATAGAGGCAGATGGCAGGTGACAAGTTTTAGTTGGCACCAAGCAATATGCAGATAAAAAAGATTTAGCAACTAGCTCTGAGTCTCTATGAAAACCTGCAGGCTCTCCTGAAAATATAAAATGTATTGAGATACAAGTGCAAAGAATTAAGTTGATAGAAGGTGGGGGTGAGGTACAGGTTCAGCAATATGTTTGGAAAGGAGGGGTGTGGACGGGATCCTAAAGCTTTGTGAACACAAGTCAATTTGCTTCTTAGAATACATGTTTAACTTGAAATTAAAGCTAATAGCAGGTCATATGTCACAGTTTTGTCTTTAACTTAAAAAAAAAAAAATTCACTATGAAAAAAAGACACCTAGCATGCTCAATGCCTGTATAAGGCTTGCACTAAACTATCACAAAGGAATTTGCTGATAAAATACAGATGCTTGTCATTAACTATACAAGCTCAAGGTAATATTTAGAGCATTTAATAATCACACATGCTGACATAGTTCACTTATTTTAATTACCTAGACAAATTTATTTTTACCTCCTCACCACCCTCCCTCTCCATCTGCATCTCAAAAAAAAAAGAAGTGTAATCAATGAATTTTTCTTTTACACAATCTAATTTTCTACAGGTGTCAAATTCATGGCTATTTGTGGGTAAAGTAAATCCTTCCAGGGCTTCCAAATCTTGATGGGGTTTAATTATGTTCTATTTCTTGCAGATTAGTACATTTGCAACTAGAATATCTAAGCAGCTCCCTCCCTCACCCACCCCAACACCCACCTCCCTGCATTTGATGGTTAATGAAGGGTTGGTCAAGCCAGTGGATGCTAGTGAGTATTCCCTTGAGTGCTCAAGTGGAATCTGGGGGATTCCATCCCTAGCAATGCTGGGAGCATAGGAGAAATTTAGCACTTCAATTTCTACATTTAGCACCTATGTACCCTCCTTTTTCTTTGATTGAAGAACTGAATTAAGAAAGATGTATTTAAAATGTTTTCTTTTCCTGAGTTGTCTATAGTTGTCTTCTCCACACTATCTGTTATGGTAGGCAACTCAACCCAACACACATTCACACTGTTATAGTGATCTTTGATTTCTGAAGCCTTACTGGACGGAAATAATTGCAGAATACTCAGGAGAGACATGTTTGAGTTCTCTAAATCAGCAGAGGTAAACTTTGTTTTTCCAAAACAGATGGTTTCTGCCTGAAAGGACATACACACACATTCATCTGTTTTCTACATTTTATTGTTATGCTATAAGGTTCTGAAATCATCTCTCTTTTGAATTTCACTTGATCACACTCCAACCAGAGTGTATAATAGTTCCCAGCCCTCTAAGCTGACATAGAAATGTATTTTCCATTATTGTTCACATCCCTGCCTGCCTAGACAGATTTTCCCAGGTGCTTCAGCTTTTGCAGTTCAATGAACGCGTCCCTGAGAAGCGAATAAAATCCAGTTGTTTTCTTGTTTCTTTTGCATCTTTTTCCAAGAACATTTGATTCCTATTTAGATACTCATGCGCTGCTTTCTATTCAAGATGGGGCAGGAAGTCAGGGTGAGAAAGAGCACTAATCCTTACACATGAGAAAAACAATTTTGTTTCCATTAAGGCTTTCTGCCAGGGAAGAAAATAAAACAAAACAAAATGGAACAACTAAATAAAAAGGCACACAAAACATCTCGTCAACAGCTTTTCCTACGAAGATTCTGCATGTCTTGCAGGCCTACAATAAAAATTTACCTCACCGAAAGGTTATTTATGCAATGATTGTTTGATATGAATACTATAAGCTACCCTGAATAAGGAATCTGAGAAAAGGTAATACAGTTTTATGCCACTGGTTTCTTTATTGTAGTGATACTTTAAAAGTTTATTTTTCTAAAGAGATTATTATTTAGATACAAAAATCTCAGTACATAATAATAAATGCTAATGATTTAAATTATGTGTATTACTCAGAAATAAAGCATAGCATATATATAGATGCACTGGATATCTATATTATTCATATTCTAATGTAATTTTAATTTTTTATTAATGCTGAATATTTACCAAGGTCAAGAATAAAACCTGAAACCTATAAATTTGTTTTCCTGGTTGTTATGGGATGATCTGTTTCCCACAACAATGTATGTTGAAGTCTTAAGCACTAGCAATTTAGAATGTGACCTTACTGGAAATAGGTTTATAGCAGAGATAATTAGGTAAGATGAGGGAATACTGGAGTATGGTGAATTCTTAATCCAATATGATCAGTATACTTTTAAAAAGACGTGAAAATACAAGAAAAGACTGCCATTTGAAGATGGAGGCAGGAATTGTAGTTATATAGCTACAAGCCAAAAGCACCAAGAATTGAGTGCTGCCCACCAGAAGCCAGGAAGAGGAAGAATGCATTCTACTCAGAGTCTCAGAGGGAACATGGCCCTGCTAACACCTTAACTTCAGATTTCTAGACTGAAGAATTATGAGAGAATACATTTCTGTTTTAAGACAACAAGTTTATTTTACTTTGTTATGAAAACCCTTAAAAACTAACACACCTATTTACCCTTCAAGATTTCCAGTGGGGATAACATCTGAAATAGGATCTTCTTGAGAATACATTGTTTCTCTTTTATGCTTGAGCTAGCAGTTCAAAAGTGGAACTACAGATGGAGAAGGGATCAAGATGGTGGGAGTAGGAAGACCTTGAACTCACCTCCTCCCAAGGGCACATCAAAATTATAACTACTTACAGTAGTAATAAATATTTGCTCCTAATCAATCAATGAGTCATAGCATAAATAAAAGAGGAAAAAAAAATACCTGGAGACAAATGAAAATGGAAACACAACACTCTGAAACTTATGGGACACAACAAAAACAGTTCTAGGAGGGAAGTTTATAGTGATACAGGCCTACCTTACGAACCCCCTCAAAAAAACCCCAAAGTTAGCAAAAGGAAGGAAACAATAAAGATTAGAGCAGAAATAAATGAAATACCGACTGAAAAAAAAAGATTAATAAAACTGAGAGCTTGTTCTTCAAAAAGATAAACAAAATTGATAAACCAGACTAATAAAGAAGAACAAAAGAGAGGACGCAAATAAATAAAATCAGAATTGTAAAAGGAGATGTTATAACCAACATCACAAAACTACAAAATATCATGAGAGATTACTATAAACCATTATATGCCAAAAAATTAGACAACACAGAAAGAAAAATGGGTCAATTTCTAGAAACATATAATCTTACAAGACTGAATCAGGAAGAAATAGAAAATCTGTACAGATAGAGCACTAGTAATGAAATTGATCACTAATCAAAAAAACTCCCAACAAACAAAAGTCTCGGAACAGACTGTTTCACAGGGGAATTCTACCTGGGAATAATAAGAAATTATTCTTATTTAAATAAGAGTTAACACCAAGCCTTCTCAAACTATTCCAAAATATTGAGGAGGAAGGAATGGTTCCAAATTCATTTTATGAGGCCAGCATTCCTCTGAATTCAAAACCAAAGACACTATAAAAAAAGAAAATTACAGACCAATATTCCAGATGAACATAAATGCAAAAATCCTCAACAAAATACTAGCAAACTGAATTCAACAATACAATGAAAGGGTCAGACACCATGATCAAGTGGGATTTATTCCCGTGATGCAAAGATGGTTCAATAAATGCAAATTAATCAATTTGATACACTATATTAACAAAATAAAGGATAAAAATCATATGATTATCTCAATAGATGCAGAAACCTTTTGACAAAATTCAACATCCATTTATGGTAAATACTCTCAACAAAGTGGGTGTAGAGGGAACATACCTCAACATAATAAAGGCTATATATGACATACCCACAGTGAACATCATATTCAATGGTGAAAAGATAAAAGCATTTCCTCTAAAATCAGAAACAGAGAAGGATGCCCACTCTTGCCAATTTTATTCAACATAGTAATAGAAGTTCTAGCTACAGCAATCAGAAAAATAAAAGGAAAGAGTCTAAATTGGAAATGAAGAAGTAAAACTGTCACTGCTTGCAGGTACCATGATACTGTATATAAAAACCCTAAAAACTCCACCAAAACCTGTTAGAACTAATAAATGAATTCAGTAAAATTGCAGGAAACAAAATTAATATACAGGAATCTGCTGCATTTCTATACACTATAATGAACTGTCAGAAAGAGAAATTACCATCACAATCCCCTTTACAATTGCACCAAGAAGAATAAAATACCTAGGAGTAAATCTAACCAAGGAGGTTAAAGACCTGTACTCTGAAAACTATAAAATACTGATGAAAGGAGTTGAAGATGACATAAACAAATGGAAAGATATACTATGCTCATGGATTGGAAGAATTAATATTGTTAAAGTGTCCATACTACCCAAGACAATGTACAGATTCAATTCATTCCTATAAAAATACCTGTGACCATTTTTTTTTTTTTTGAGAAAGAAGAACAAAACTGGATGTATCACACTTCTTGATTTCAAACTGTACTACAAAGCTACAGTAATAAAAACAATATGGTACTGGCGTTCAAACAGACATAGCGATAAGTGGAAAGGAAGAGAGAACCCAGAAGAAGAAAACATGCTTATATGGTCAATTAATCTACAACAAAGGAGATAAGAACGTACAATGGGGAAATGACAGTCTCTTCAACAAATGGTGTTGGGAAAACTGGACAGCTACATGTGACAGAATGAAACTGGATCACTTTCTCACTTCATATACAAAAATAAACTCAAAATGGATTAAAAACTTAAATGTAACCCTGAAACCGTGAAACTTCTAGAAGAAAGCATAAGCAGCACACTCTTTGAGATTGATGTTAGCAATATTTACTGCATCTGTTTCCTCAAACCAGGGAAACAAAAGCAAAAATAAACAAATGAGACTACATCAAACTAAAAACCTTTTGCACAATGAAGGAAACCATCAACAAAATGAAAAGGCAGCCTACTGAATAAGAGAAGATAATTGCAAACAACATATCTGATAAGGAGTTAATATTCAAAATATATAGAGAACTCATATAATTCAAAACAAAAATTTAATAAATGGGCAGAGGACTTGAGTAGACATTTTTCCAAGGAAGACATACACATGGCTAACAGGCACATGAAAAGATGCTCAACATCACTAATCTCCAGGGAAATGCAAATCAAAACTGCAATGAGATATCACCTCACACCTATCAGAATGGCTATCATAAAAAGACAATAAATAACAAGTGTTGGCAAGGATGTGTGGAAAAGGGAATCCTTAAACATTCTTGGTAGGATTGTAAATTGGTGCAGCCACTATGGAAAACAGTATGGAGGTTCCTCCAGTAATTAAAAAAAGAACTAACATATGATCAAGGAAGTTCACTTCTGGGTATTACCTAAAGAAAAGAACACTAATTCAAAAGGATATATATATCCCTATGTTCATTGCAGGATTATTTACAATAGCCAAGATATGGAAGCCATCTAAGTGTGCAGAGATGGATGAATGGATAAAGAAGTTGAGATATATATATGTGTATATATGTATATATGTGTGTGTGTATACATATATATATATATGTATGTATACACACACACACTGTGGCATATTACTCAGACATAAAAAAGAATAAAATCTTGCCATTTGAAATAACCTGGATGGCTCTAGAGGGTATTATGCTAAGTGAAATAAGTCAGACAGAGAAAGACAAATACCATATGTGTGGTATCTAAAAAACACATATGTGTGGAATCTAAAAAACAAAAGAGACAAAACAACACAAAAGGAAAACAGACTCACACATAAAGAGAAAAAAGGGTGGTTGTCAGAGGGGAAGTGGGTGGGAGGAATGGGTGAAATAGGTGAAGGAAATTAAGAGGTACAAATTTTCAGTTATAGAATAAATAAGTCACAGGGACGTATTCATACAGCATAAGAAATATAGTCAATAGAACTGTAAAAACTTTGTATGGGGACAGACGGTTACAAGACCTAATGGTGATTATTTACTAATCTCTTTAAATGTCCAATCACTGTTATATACCTGCAACTAACACAATATTGTTCAATGAGTATATTTCAACAAAAAATAATTTTAAAAAATCTTGCATGTGCTTGAGCAACTGAAAAAAAAATTGAAAATACAAGTACTTCACACCCATTTCTATTAAATCTTTTAAAGATTTAATAGGCTGGTGATTTTCTTTTCAGAGGGAAAGGTAAATTTTAGTCTGTACTACTTTTCTACTTTTCCTCAAATCTTGCTTTCATTTCCTTGCCTCATCTCCTAATAACTCATCTGATTTAGGACTAGCACCAGGCCCCTCTATGTTTCTTCTCACAATAGAAAAATAGTATTTGGTGACAGAACATGTAGGTTAAGAGTTGGGACTTTGAAAGGGATCAGAAAGCTTAGGTTCATCTTGGTTCTATCCCTTGATTACTGAGTGACCATGGATAAGGTTCTAAACCCATCTAAGATCATTTTCCATATGTGTGATTCATAAAACTGTTATAAGAATTCAATGATAAAATACACAAAAGGCATTTGCAAAGTGCTTAGCATACATTAATGTTTTAATAAATACGACTGATTATTTGTATTATGATAATTCTAGAGAAATCTCTATAGTATCATCTCATTCCAGACTAAACACTTCTCTCCCCATCCCCAATTTTAAGCAATATTTATCATATTTCCTCAAAGTAGTTCTGTTTTTTCTTTAGTCTTCATCTAAGCAAAATACTCTCTTTGCTTCTAGTAATGAAAAATAATAGAAAATAATGTAACAGGTCCCCATATTTCATTCATCCAGATTTAGCAAACATGTTTATTAGCAAACAAGTTTACATGTCATATATGCTTTAGACGTTTTAAGGAGTCAAATATAAAGACAAAGCCCCAACTCATACCATCTCCTCCAAAATTAACCACTCTCTTGTGGTAGTGTGGTATTGTTCCTTGCATATTTCAACCATTTACTAATATGTATTTCCCCAGAATAATATATAAAATCAGTTTTCTTAAAAATGTTCATAAAAGGTATACTATGAAACTTCAATTAATTCAAATAATTTTTTTCTACATTGATACATTGATACAGGTGTCTCTAGATTATTTATGTTAGTGCTGTAAAGTATCCCATTGTATGATCATTCCAACTGTCTATATATTTCTTCACTGTCACTAACCAATATATGAAAAAAAGCATATATCTATAAGGCAACTGTTTCACTTTTAGGTAAATATCTGAGAGAAATTATTGATGCATATTTGCAAGAGTAAATAAATAAGAATAATAATTGCAACAGTGTTTGCAAGGGCATAATTTTAAATCTTAAAAATAGTCAAGCCTTACAAAAAATGAAGAAAAATGTGAAATATTTTCTTTATAATCATACCCAATCCCACACCCTCTGCAGAAATGCTGCTGTTAATCTTTTAACCATCTGGTGTGAATCCAGTTGTTTTTCTTTGCATTTACTCTCTCTCTCTTTTTCATACACACAATCACAAAAGTTTCTTTTAATTAGCTATCAAAGGAATCATGATGAATAAACTGTTTTGCAACTTTTTCATTTAACATAGAACTTTCCATGACACCATACAGATCTAGTTCATTCTTTTTAATGGCTGCATAATATTTTATTGTGCCCATGAAACAAAATTTACATATTTATTTCCCTATTGATGCAAAACAATCTATGCCCACATACATAAGTATTACTATAGAATGTAGTTCCAGATGTGAAATTGCTGAATCAAATAGTAATGAGAATAAACATCTTTTTATATGTATATTGGACACTGTTTTTTCAGTACATTTTTTTTTTTCTGCTTTGCCCATTTTTCTTTTGGGTTGTTTCTTTGCTCATTATACAGCGTGTATATCAATACTTGGTTATATATGCTATTAAAGTTTCTCCCTAGCTGGCACTTGTTTTACAACTTAAATTGTGGTGTCTTTCACCTTATACAAATTTTAATTTTTTATATTGCAAATTTTTCCTAAGTTCTATTTTTTTTTGTCTTGCTTGAGAAACTATTTTTCATTCTAAGATTATACTAAATAAGTCTCCTAAGAATTCTTAATACTTTCATTGTTTTATATTTAAATTATTAATTTAATATTATTTTTTTCCCAAGTGGACAATTCTCATTCATACCTAAATCACTAGAATGCTTGTCAGTTCAAACTTCAAAATATTTCCCACATCAACCATTTCTCAGAACCTCCACTGCTGCCACTGTGGAAACCATCATCATCTCCCTTTGCCTAAGCTGCTATAATCACCTCTTAACAACCATGGTACCATGATTCTCATCATAGTAACTGAGCTATTTTCACAAAATATAAAGCAGTTTGTATTATCCCCCTTCTCTAAGCCCTCTGTATACATGCAACAGTAAGAATGAATGGCAAGTGCATTTTGCTAAGTGAAAGAAGCCAGACTCAAAAGGCTACACATGCTATGATCTAATTTATAAGATATTCTTTAAGAAGCAAAACTATAGCAACAGAGAGCAGAGCCATGGTTGCCAGGAATTCAGGGTGAGAGGAGGGCCTGACTTCCAAAGAGACATTATGGAACTTTTTGTAGTGATAAAAATTTTTCTTTGTTTTGATGGTCAAAGATGTTTACCTGACTCTATGTGTTTATTGAAATTCATAGAACTATACACTAAAAAGAGTGAATTTTGCCATATGTCAATTATACCTTAATAAACTTGACTTAACAAATAACCCTCTTGTGGCCCTCTATTGTTTTTGGAATGCAATGTAACTTCTTATTATAGTTTATAAGGCTCTGCTTGAAATCAAGCCTGTCTACTTCTCAACTTTATCTCCCACACCTTTCCTTTCAACACCTTCTGACCCAAGAAGGCAGGGCTTTTTATTTTCTTGGAGCAATGCCAAGCTTGTTCCCTTCTCAAGGCACTGTACTTGCTCTTTTCTAAAGGCCAGAAATGCCTTTCTTTGTGATTATACATGTTAGAATTACTAGCTTCTAAAAAATACCTATGCTTAGGCATTGGCCTCAGAAATTCTGATTCAAACAACACCCTCATTCAACATACTTCCGCACTAGGAGACTTCATGGAGATATGGCTATTTCAAATGACAATCAAGTTCTTCATCTAAGATTAGGCCATTGGCTTTCCAAAGATATCTTGGTCTCACTCATATTATAAAACTAGTTTGCTTATTTATACTCTGCTTTTACCAAAGATTTTAGATTGCTTACAAAATACATACTACAAAAGCAAATTAAACTAAGTAGTGAATGTATCAAGGTGAAAGAAAATAAAATAAGAAAAATTTTAAAAATATGCAGTGAGACCATCACAAAAGAGCTGTGATATTCTGTACCAATCATAGATATGTGCCCTAAATTGCTCTGTGTTTTCTAGTCCCTAGTATAAACTGGAAAACAATCATTTTTGTAACTCTCAGTGTCCATGAGACCAACAACCACTTGCTCAGGAAAGAGAAGACTATTCTTGGTACTGACTCTGGAGATATATTTCTCCAGGGGGTTCTCGCGAGGTGTCCGCAGGGTAATGCAGAGAACAACATCCGCAACAAAATTCTTGCAGTAAATAAAGTAATGAGTTTCTCAGGGCTGTTTCTTCTAATGATCCTCAGTGTGGCCCAAGGGCATAGTTCCAAAATACAATTCTGTAAAAACAATTCAGGCACGGAGCTGCAGGAGAGATGGGTGGTGGTACTTGACTGAGGTAATTCATTTTCACATTTTTTTATACTTATAGTTTAATCCAAGAAGAGATTTCAGATTATCTAGAGCAATATTTTCCAGTGTATGTTCTGAGCAGTGTTAATAGGTATTGAGTTTAAAAAACAAGTCTCCATGGTAAGTTACCCTATGCATGAAAGAACTATTTTGAAGCATATTGAAGAGATTGATGCCAAACATTCTCCTTCGAACATTTTTGTTTCAGCATTGCCAATCTCAATTCAAATAAAAAGAACAGACACAAACAGAAGTGTACCATACTCTTCCTGGTTCTTAACTATGTCCAGAAATGTGCTCTCCTCCCATCATGCTTTACCTAAAATGTGGACTTGTAATAAAGCCTCCTTCTCAGAAGCAGCGGTCTTTCCTGTCACTAACAGAACCCCCTAAATTTGTGTGTCCCACAGTGCTGAACTGTATCATTTGGCTACAGGAATTTCTCAGAGAGTAGACTGAAACATTATCATACGAACTTGAGCCCAGAGTTCATAAAAGGGGCTTAAAAGATCATCTTTTTTAAAAACAAAAATTAACATTAATAATGGCCTGAGGGACTTTCCTGGTGGTCCAGTGGTAAAGAATCCACCTTCCAATGCAGGGGGCATGGGTTTGATCCCTGTTCGGGGAACTAGGATCCCACAGGCTGCAGGGCAACTAAGCCCGTGCGCCACAATTACTGAGCTCGTGCACCTCAACTAGAGAGCCCGCGTGCCGCAAACTACAGAGCCCACATTCCCTGGAGCCTGCGTGCCACAACTAGAGAGAGAAAACCCGCATGCCACAACTAAAGAGAAGCCCGTGCACCACAACGAAGAGCCCGCGTGCTGCAACGAAAGATCCCGCATGCCTCAACGAAGATCCCAGGTGCCTCAACTAAAACCCGATGGAGCTAAAAATAAATAAATAAATGATAAATCTTTAAAAAAAAAATAATGGCCTGAAAAAGCCTGAGACAGTAAGAATTCTTCCTTCATCATGGAATTTAAAGGAGCAGTTCTGAAAAGAAGTCTGTTGATAACCTGTAAACAAAGAGATTCAATCAAACACAGACAATATATGACCGAGATTAATAGATCTGTTGAGACAAATGCAAGTTATTATATTACAATGATTTTGTGATGGACCATATGAAATGAGCTGTTTAAATCCAGAAATACACTGCATCCTTATTTTCCTGACCTCCTAATCTAGCCATCTCGTCACAGAAAGAAATACCTTCCAATATCCAATGTCCAGAGCAAATTAACGTTAAGATCAACTCAACAAAAAGACAAATTTGCACTGATAACTTCTTGGTTGCCACATCAGTGCTCCTGATGTTGAACCCACAAAAAGTAAGATCAGGGTGAAATTCAACGAATTGTCCATTTTTTTAAAAAAAGTAAGAGTTTTGAAATTTTCTGTATTATTCAATCTGTATTATACTTTTCTTCAGTTAAAAAACCCATGTCTTAATTTCTTCATGGGCTATCAAATGAATAAAGAAAGTACATTATGACCTCGTAACTTCTACCATCAAGATGTCATTGACTCAAAACACTGGGGAAAAACATAGCACTGCTTCCTGTAATCGATGTGTCTCCTTTTGGTGACGACGCTGTGCATGGACACATAATGTCAGGCAGACCATTTGAGAATATCTTCTATAATATAGAATGAGGCACAAATTATAATGAAGCCCTTGTCATCACCCCCGAATCAAGAAGTTTGACAATACATCTCTAGTCATGCCTGTCCATGTGTCCAAATCTCAGGCCTTCTTTGATACCTTAGAAAGACTAGATTTTTCATTATGCAGCTCTGTAGTGCTTTGGCCTGAGTTGAAAACAAGCTCTTCTAGAAAGCTAGTGTGAAATGCTGATACCTGCAATCCTTGCTATTGGAGACTCCAGATTATATGGTGCTCCTTCTACTTATACTGTTGTTGTTGTTTTTTTTTAATCAATTTATTTATTTATTTATTTTTGGCTGCTTTGGGTCTTCGTTGCTGTGCGCAGGCTTTCTCTAGTTGTGGTGAGCAGGGGCTACTCTTCGTTGCAGTGAGTAGGCTTCTCATTGAGGTGGCTTCTCTTGTTGCAGAGCACAGGCTCTAGGCGCGCAGGCTTCAGTAGTTGTGGCATGCAGGCTCTAGAGTGCAGGCTCAGTAGTTGTGGCGCACGGGCTTAGCTGCTCCGCGGCATGTGGGATCTTCCCAGACTAGGGATTGAACCCGTGTCCCCTGCACTGGCAGGTGGATTCTTAACCACCACGCCACCAGGGAAGTCCCTCTACTTATATGGTTGACATAACATGTCCTTCCTGATTCACTCTTCACAACTTTAGGCTAATGAGAAAACATGATTAATTATTCGAGTTATCCTCCCTTTTACTCGGAGATAAATGCAGCCTTCCTGATGCCTGAAGTATCCCACCTCCTTGTATTTCAACATCGATGATTTAGCCACCATGTTAAGGGAAAATATTCATGATGACTAGTGAGGTACCTTAACATTCTCAACCACAGAACTCTTTACCTCATTTCACCCCCATCCCCCATTCCTGCCAGTGCTGGTTCCTGAGCCTGGGGATAACCTGTCTAGTTCTCATTGATCCCTTCACCTGCCATCATAAGTCATTTCATGCCCTCCCGTAAAAATCATGACACGTTTTTCCAACTCACCTTCCACTAGTCATTTTTTACTTCTGTGGTAACTAAATGGTACCTTGATTTTAAAAAGAAAATTTAAGCACTACAACTAAAATTCAGGTGTTATTTAAACACAATGCCAGTATGTTTTGATATGTTTATGTTGCCCTCTGTTCCATCAAATTAATTATTTATTCAAGATCTGACTACAGTACAATAGAAACTTGAAATTGTCACAGTAAACCTCCCGAATATTTATCTTCCATGATGAAATAAATTAAAAAGGCAAGTAAGGAGTAAAACAAACAAATAAGAGGACTGGAGCTTTCTTGCAGGAAATAAAATAGTTTCCCTAGATGTTTTGTTAGCTATTATTCAACACTTTAAAATGGAGCAACCATCAAAACACAGCTTATTGAAACATACATAAATGTAGAAATGCAAGAATTAAAAACTATTTGTGACCAAATGTACTTGGTAAATCAGGATGTCAGTGAGTGTGTGTTTAGCTCTAAGCCTGGCAGACTTAGAAACCTGGTTTTCGTGTGTGAGACATCCCTAAAGACTGAGAATTTTCCACTGCACCTCACTTGTGTCCTGTTCCCTGCAGCTGTTTCTCCCCACTCTCTCTCGCAGGCCACCTTAGCCCCAACTGTCCTTCCCTACCACTCTTGATAAAAATCCAAATTGCCAAAATAATTGCTGCTAATCTACAAGAACAATTCCTCCCTCTTTTGAGGACCAGAGCAGTCTTTAACCAACTAATTATTCCCTAAAGTAGCTGAACTTCAGCTAATGTATCTTGCTAATGTTCTATTAAAAAAAGAAAGGTCCTCTGCCCTAAGCCAGAGCTCTCCTTCAGAGTCTGCTCTTGCCCAGCATTTCAAATAGCAGCTGACACGAAGGAGGCTCTGGTTGATTTTCTTCCACAGCTGAAAGGTTAAGAGCATCTTCATATTCAGCAGAAGTGGGAGAAGGTGCAGAAGAGATTCACATCCAGTTAACCAAGTTCAGGAAACTGATATATAAAATCATAAACTGATTTTTTAAAAATCCTTAGACTATAACTGTCAAACAAATCAGAATATGTGTGTCAGGACATGTCTTTTCACAGAAGCCAAATCATAATTATAAGGTCAATTTATTAACTTTCACTAAGAAATAGTTAACATCAGGACAAGATTGCAAGGAGAACATTTTGCCAGGAATTTTACTTCTGAAGGGAGACAAGAGCTGCATGGAAAATCAAGTATTAATCATAATATTGTTTGGTGATTATAGAAAAAAAAAAGAGTTAGTGAGATGAATCAAATGTTCATTGGCAATGGACTAAGAGAATCTGACTCACCCATGGACACAAAGGCTCTGGAATTCTCATAGTTCACTAGTTGAATGGGGCTCCCTCCCTTTGGACACATTTTTCTAACTTTTGCTTTTGAGTATCCTTTTAAACTGCCTCTAGAAAGTCTGCCCTTTCTTATTAAAACATTCTTTCCTTAGAAATGTTAAGCCATTTAATAGGTAAGGGTCCCTTTGGTTTAAAAGCAATTCTAGTTCTTTAAAGTAACTGATTAATTATATGTTGATTTCATAGAGTAACTCTCAGAAGGCAATCTTATTTCTTTATTTCCAGGTTCTTGGGGGACATTGCAATATAGCTCCCCAGAACAGATAACGCTATATTTTTAGCACTTATTGTAGTAGGAAGAAAACCAGGTTAGGAGTCAGGAGAGTTGAGTTTTGGTTTAATCTCTCACACTTAACTAGTTTTGTGACCTTGGGCAAGACATAATAATTGCCTTCATTTGGAAAATAAAATAATACCTGCTCTATTTACCTTATAGGGTTGTAGCCAAGTATACTCTATGTCAATATACTTTACTTATCTTTTTCCCCCCACCATGAAATATTTACTGACCACTTACTATATTCCATGCTTTGCTCTAAGCACTGAGATAGTGAGGAAAATGCAGACAAATGTATCAGTCCACATGGAGTCTATAGTCTAGGTGGATGATAGGTAAGTTATAAGAAGAAAATAAAACAGGAAGGGGGAATAGGAAATGTCAAGTGGGAATGAGAGCACTGCCATTTAAGAGGAGTGACAAGGGAAGATCTCCCTTAGAAGAAGCTTTCTGAGAAAAGAATTAAAGAAAGTAAGAATTGGCCAGATGGGTACACATTGGAAAAGTTAATGAGGCAGAACCCATAGCTAATGCATAGACTCTGGGGTAAAAGCCAGGATCACTTGCATGAAAAAGCAAGAAAGTAAATGAGGACTTGGCAGGTGTATTAGGAGACAAGTCAGAGATGTGTTAGGCACTGATGCTGATGTGAGAATAAACTGAAGGGGGGTGCAAGGACAGAATTAGAGAGACCTGTCGTGACAATTTTGCCATAATCCAGGTGAGAGATAGTGATTGCCTGAACTTTTGACCTTGGGCAGTGGCAAAGAAGATGAATATAATCTAGATATATTCTGAAAATAGAAGAGTTATGTTTTCACCAAGAACTGGATAAGAGATTAGAGCAAGAAAGATGTACAAGATCAATCAAAGTTTTCGGGCCTAAGTAAATAAAAAATTGTGGATGGAGAGGGTTTCAGGAAGGAAAGTAGAAATATTACTAGTTCAGGTTGGAGCATATTAATTTTGAGATTCCTGTTGGACATTGAAATGAAATATTGAGTCAATAGTTTTGGAAGTTGAAGGAAGAATTCCAGGCTTCAGATATAACTTTGGTGACTATCAACATATACAGAGGGCGGCTAAAGCCATGAGAATCATTGAGATCACCTGGTAAGCACATTTGCATAGAAAATGAGAAAATTCAAATGCCATGTGTAGGGGCACTTCAAAATACAGGGTTTGGGCAAGAAGGTGAAACCAGAACATATATCAAAGAAGGAATAGCTGGGAAGACAGGAGAAAGACAATGCAAGAATAATGTCTTGGAAGCCAACAAGGAAGAAAGCATATCAAGGAAGAAAGTGCATCGAAGTGTATCATCTGGATCAAATGCTGATTATGGGTCTATTAAGATGAATACTCAGACATGGCCATCAGATTTAGTAACTTGGAGGTCACCATGGTTCATGATAAAGGCAGTTTGGGTAAAAGGCTGGGGAAAAAAAATGCTGGATTTTAGAGTAGACTCAGGAAAAAAATCAGAACAAAATTGCAGACAAAAAAATACAAATAAGAAGGAGCGATAAGGAGAGAATTGATCAAATAAAAGTTCTTTGTGTGTGTGTGTGTGTTTAATGGGAAAAATAAACATAATCATGTATTGATGGGAACCATCTAGATAAGAGGGAAAGAGAGAAACATTGCTGCAGTAATGTTTTCAGAACAAAGAAGGGCAAATTATGATGTTTGTTTATTTATTAATGTATAATCAGAAATAACTTAAGGTATGGAATATAAGATATTTATATTACAGTTGTCTTGGTTTGTGATGGCGTCTGTTTTTCTTGACAGGCCATAAGATGAGTCAAATATGAAACTTAAGGTTGTGTGGTGTCCTTGGAATTAAAGCAGCCTTTTCATGAGTTTTCTCTCCATAGTTTCCTAGACTCCACTGAAATGTAACTTTTCCTGAGAGGACTCAATCAAGTTACATCACTCTAAGCTTCTGACCAACCAACAACCTTATAGTAGGGAGAATTCTAAAGAAATCCCTGAAATATTTCCTTCTAGTGGTTAATCAATCAGGTACTGCTATGGAGGGACTTTGCAGGTGGAATTAAGGTTATGAACTGACTTTAAAATAGGGGGATGAGGATGCGAAATTCATGTCTCCACACAACTAGGGCACCTACCAGGCACCGGTGGGGGACCACGGACACCTAAGGGGACGGGAGGAACCCCCAGCAACCGGGTAGGACGTGGGGGGAGTGAGGGGGGAGGAGAAGTGGAGGCGGGACGGGTCCGGCACCCCTGAGGGGCGGCTGGGGAAGGGGAAGGAATCCCACAGCCAGAGGGGGAAAGAAGAGGACCATTGGGAGGGCAGAGGATCAAAAGGGAGCATGGCCAGCATTCCCCCTGCCCACTTGGGCCCCTAGGAAGCTGCTGAGATCCCGGGCCTGATCCTCTGCCCACCAAGGCCCCCTCCAGCTGTGGGGGTCCTGAGGGAGTGGGAGGGAGGGAAGGGGGAGCAAAAGTAAAGGCTGGACCTAAGGGACCAGCACCCCTGAGGGGTGGCTTGGGGAGAGGAAGAGTTCCTACACCCAGCAGGACCCACCCACAGTTAAGGGTCAGGCAGCGATGTGGGAGACCCTGGGGTGCAGAGGAACAGAAGGGAATGCGGCCAATGCTTTCCCTGTCCACCTAGGCACTGTGGAGCCTGTTGGGCTCCCGGGCCTAATCCTCTTCCCTCGGAGCCTCCCTCCTGCTGCAGAGCCCAAGCCCTGCCACTAACCCCCACCCAGGGCCCCACCTCTACACTAGGAGACCCCCTCCAAAACCCCCTGCAACTGCACTAGGCCTAAACGCCACCCACACAACCTCACCCAGGGCCTTATCTCCAAACTCTGTAACTCCACACTCTGGAGGTCCCCCTTTGAACGTGCTGCCCCTCCCCTTCTGCACAGGTCCTAAGCAGAGTCCCCACCCCATGCTTAAATGTCACCCCCTGCCTAGGCCCTGCCCCACCCTAAACCCTGCCCCTGCCTAAACCCTGCCGATGCCTAAGTTCCACCCCCTGCCTAAACTCTGCCCCCCATAGCCAAGGCCTTTTATTTTTTTTTTCTTTTTTCTTCTTTTAGGTTGGGGTTCTGTTTTACCTTGTTGTTGTTGATTCATTTATATTTTTATTTTTTCCAATAAATCTTTTATTTTTCTAATTTTATTTTATTCTTTATACTTTGTTATGGTTCTGCTCCTTTTGGCTAGTTCCCCCCCTTTTTTTTAAATTTTTTAATCTTTCTATTGTGGTTTTGTTTTACCTTGTTGCAGTTGTTTCAATTATATTCTTATTTTTCTTATATATTTTTTATCTTTCTAATTTTATTTTACTTTTTATTTTCTGTAATTATACTGCTCCTTTTTTTCTTTTCTTTTCTTTTTTTTTTTTTTTGCTGTGCCAGGAGGCTTCTGGGATCTTGGTTCCCAGGCCAGAGGTTGACTCCAAGCTCCTGTGATGGGAACACCCAGCCCAAACAGATGGACTAACAGAGAACCTCAGACCCCAGGGAATATTAATCAGAGTGAGGCCTCCCAGAGATCCTCATCTCGGCACCAAGACCTGGCTCTACCAACTGCCTGTAAACTCCAGTGCTGGATGCCTCAGGCCAAACAACCAGTAAGACAGGAATACAGCCCCACCCATCAAAAAAAAAAAAAAAAGAAACAACAAAAACATATGTTACAGACAAAGGAGCAAGGTAAAAACCTACAGGACCAAATAAATGAGAGGAAATGAAAAAGAATTCAGAGTAATGATAGTAAAGATGATCCAAAATCTTGGAAACAGAATGGAGAAAATACAAGAAATGTTTAACAAGGATCTAGAAGAACTAAAGAGAAAACAAACAGTGATGAACAACACAATAACAGAAATTAAAAATACTCTAGAAGGAATCAAGAGCAGAATAACTGAGGCAGAAGAACGGATAAGTGAGCTGGAAGATAAAATGGTGGAAATAACTGCCAGGGAGCAAAATAAGAAAAAGGATGGAAAGAACTGAGGACAGTCTCAGAGACCTCTGGGACAACATTAAATACACAAACATTCGAATTATAGGGGTCCCAGAAGAAGAAGAGAAAAAGAAAAGGTCTGAGAAAATATTTGAAGAGATTATAGTGGAAAACTTCCTTAACATGGGAAATACTCAATCAAGTCCAGGAAGTGCAGAGGGTCCCATACAGGATAAACCCAAAGAGAAACACACCGAGACACATATTAATGAAACTATCAAAAACTAATTACACAGAAAAAATATTAAAAGCAGCAAGGGAAAAGCAACAAATAACATACAAGGGAATCCCCATAAGGTTAACAGCTGATCTTTCAGCAGAAACTCTTCAAGCCAGAAGGGAATGGCAGGACATACTTAAAGTGTTGAAAGGGAAAAACCTACAACCAAGATTACTCTACCCGGCAAGGATCTCATTAAGATTCAGTGGAGAAATCAAAAGCTTTACAGACAAGCAAAAGCTACGAGAATTCAGCACCATTAAACCAGCTTTACAACAAATGCTAAAGGAATTCCCCTAAGTGTGAAACACAAGAGAAGAAAAAGACCCACAAAAACAAACCCAAATCACTGAATAAAATGGTAATAGGAACAGACATATTGATAATCACCTTGAATGTAAATGGATTAAATGCTCCAACCAAAAGAAATAGACTGGCTGAATGGATACAAAAATAAGACCCTTATATATGCTGTCTACAAGAGACCCACTTCAGACCCAGGGACACATACAGACTGAAAGTGAGGGGATGGAAAAGGTATTCATTGCAAATGTAAACCACAAGAAACCTGGAGTAGCAATACTCATATCAGATAAAATAGACTTTAAAATAAAGACTGTTTCAAGAGATAAGGAAGGACACTACATAATGATCAAGGGATCAATCCAAGAAGGAAGCATAACAATTACAAATATTTATGCACCCAACATGGGCGCACCTCAATACATAAGGCAAATGATAACAGCCATAAAAGGAGAAATTGACAGTAACACAATAATAGTGGGAGACTTTAACACCCCACTTACACCAATAGATAATCCAGACAGAAGATAAGTAAGGAAACACAAGCTTTAAATGACACAATAGACCAGGTAGACTTAATTGATATTTTTAGGACATTCCACTTGAAAGTGGAAGAATACACTTTCTTCTCAAGTGCACATGGAACGTTCTCCAGAATGATCACTTCTTGGGTCACAAATCAAGCCTTGGAAAATTTAAGAACATTGAAATCATATCAAGCATCTTTTCTGACTAAAACGCTATGAGATTAGAAATCAATTACAGGAAAAAAAACTTTAAAAAACACAAACACAAGGAGGCTAAACAGTGCAATGCTAAATAACCAAGAGATCACTGAAGAAATCAAAGGAGAAATTAAAAAATACCTAGAAACAAATGACAACCAAAATACGAGGATCCAAAACCTATCGGGCACAGCAAAAGCAGTTCTAAGAGGGAAGTTCATAGCAATTCATGCTCACCTCAAGAAACAAGAAAAATCTCAAAAAACAATCTAACCCTACACCTAAAGCAACTAGAAAAAGAAGAACAAAGAAAACCCAAATTTAGAAGAAGGAAATAAATCATAATGATCAGAGCAGAAATAAATGAAACAGAAGGGAACAACAGCAAAGATCAATAAAACTAAAAGCTGGTTCTTTGAGAAGATAAACAAAATTAATAAACCTTTAGGCAGACTCATCAAGAAATAAAGGGAGAGGACTCAAATTAATAAAATTAGAAATGAAAAAGGAGAGATTACAACTGACACTGCAGAAATACAAAAGATCACAAGAGACTACTAAAAGCAACTGTATGCCAATAAAATGGACAACCTGGAAGAAATAGACAAATTCTTTGAGAGGTACAACTTTCCAAGACTGAACCAGGAAGAATTAGAAAATATAAACAGACCAATCACAGGTAATGAAACTGAAGCTGTAATTAAAAATATTCCAACAAACAAAAGTCCAGGACCAGATGGCTTTACAGGCGAATTCTATCAAACATTTAGAGAAGAGCTAACATCCATCCTTCTCAAACTCTTCCAAAATATAGCAGAGGGAGGAACACTCCCAAACTCATTCTACAAGGCCACCATCACCCTGATACCAAAACCAGACAAAGATCTCACAAAGAAAGAAAACTCCAGGCCAATATCACTGATGAACATAGATGCAAAAATCCTCAACAAAATACTAGCAAACAGAATCCAACAGCACATTAAAAGGATCATACACCATGATCAAGTGGGATTTATCCCAGGAATGCAAGGATTCCTCAATACACGCAAATCAATCAATATGATACACCATATTAACAAACTGAAGGAGAAAAACCATATGATCATCTCAATCGATGCAGAGAAAGCTTTTGACTAAATTCAACACCCATTTATGATAAAAACCCTTCAGAAAGTAGGCATAGAGGGAACTTTCTCAACATAATAAAGGCCATATATGACAAACCCACAGCTAACATTGTCCTCAATGGTGAAAAACTGAAACCATTTCCACTAAGATCAGGAACAAGACAAGGTTGCCCACTCTCACCACTATTATTCAACATAGTTTTGGAAGCTTTAGCCACAGCAATCAGAGAAGAAAAAGAAATAAAAGGAATCCAAATTGGAAAAGAAGAAGTAAAGCTGTCACTGTTTTGCAGATGACATGATACTATACATAGAGAATCCTAAAGATACGACCAGAAAACTATTAGAACTAATCAATGAGTTTGGTAAGGTTGCAGGATACAAAATTCATGCACAGAAATCTCTTGCATTCCTATACACTAACAACGAAAGATGAGAAAGAGAAATTAATGAAATGATCCCATTTACCATCACAACAAAAAGAATAAAATACCTAGGAATAAACCTACCTAAGGAGACAAAAGACCTGTACTCAGAAAACTATAAAACACTGATGAAAGAAATCAAAGATAACATAAACAGATGGAGAGATACACCATGCTCCTGGACTGGAAGAATCAGTATTGTGAAAATGACTATACTACCCAAAGCAATCTATAAATTCAATGCAATCCCTATCAAATTACCAACGGCATTTTTCACAGAACTAGAACAAGATATTTTATAATTTGTATGGAAACACAAAAGACCCTGAATAGCCAAAGCAATCTTAAGAAAGAAAAAAGGACCTGGAGGAGTCAGTCTCCCTGACTTCAGACTATACTACAAAGCTACAGTAATCAAGACAGTATGGTACTGGCACAAAAAGAGAAATATAGAGCAATGGAACAGGATAGAAAGCTCAGAGATAAACCCACACACATATGGTCACCTTAGCTTTGACTAAAGAGGCAAGAATACACAATGGAGAAAAGACAGCCTCTTCAGTAAGTGGTGCTGGGATAACTGGACAGATACATGTAAAAGAATGAAATTAGAACACACCCTAAGACCATACACAAAAATAAACTCAAAATGGATTAAAGACCTAAATGTAAGGCCAGACACTATCAAACTCTTAGAGGAAAACATAGGCAGAACACTCTATGACATAAATCACAGCAAGATACTTTTTGACCCACCTCCTAAAGAAATGGAAATAAAACCAAAAATAAACAATGGGACCTAATGAAACTTAAAAGCTTTTGCACAGCAAAGGAAACCATAAAAAAGACAAAAAGACAACCCTCAGAATGGGAGAAAATATTTGCAAACGAAGCAACTGACAGAAGATTAATCTCCAAAATATACAAGCAGCTCATGCAGCTCAATATCAGAAAAACAAACAACGCAATCCAAAAATGGGCAGAAGACCTAAATAGACATTTCTCCAGAGAAGATATACAGATTGCCAACAAACACATGAAAGGATGCTCAACATCACTAATCATTAGAGAAATGCAAATCAAAACTACAGTGAGGTATCACCTCACACTAGTCAGGATGGCCATCTTCAAAAAATCTACAAACTATAAATGCTGGAGAGGGTGTGGAGAAATGGGAACCCTCTTGCACTGTTGGTGGGAATGTAAATTGATACAGCCACTATGGAGAACAGTATGGAGGTTCTTTAAAAACCTAAAAGTAGAACAACCATATGACCCAGCAATCCCACATATACCCTGGGCATATACCCTGAGAAAACCATAATTCAAAAAGACACATGTACCACAATATTCACTGCCACACTACTTACAATAGCCAGGACATGGACATAACCTAAATGTCCATCAACAGACGAATGGATAAAGAAGATGTGGCACATATATACAATGGAATATTAGTCAGCCATAAAAAGGAATGAAACTGAGTTATTTGTAGTGAGGTGGATGGACCTAGAATCTGTCATACAGAGTGAAGTAAGTCAGAAAGAGAAAAACAAATACCATATGCTAATGCATATATATATGGAATTTTAAAAAGCAGTACTGATGAACCTAGTGGCAGGGCAGGAATAAAGACGCAGACGTAGAGAACAGACTTGAGGGCACAGTGGGGGAAGGGAAGCTGGGATGAAGTGAGGGTAGCATTGACATATATATGCTACCAAATGTAAAATGGATGGTTAGTGGAAAGCTGCTTCATAGCACAAGATCAACTTGATGCTTTGTAACGACCTAGAGGGATGGGATAGGGATGGTGGGACAGAGGCTCATGAGGGA
This sequence comes from Balaenoptera acutorostrata, assembly GCF_949987535.1. Lineage (NCBI taxonomy): Eukaryota > Metazoa > Chordata > Mammalia > Artiodactyla > Balaenopteridae > Balaenoptera > Balaenoptera acutorostrata. The sequence continues at coordinate 120,854,762 of NC_080067.1, forward strand.
GGGAGTATGGGGATATATATATACATATAGCTGATTCACTTTGTTGTAGAGTAGAAACTAACACAACATTGTAAAGCATTTATACTCCAGTAGAGATGTGGCAAAAAAAATAGGGGAATTACCCTGGATTATCTAGTTGGGCCTAATATAATCACATGGCCTTTAAGGCAGACAAGACTAGGTAGAAGGAGATTCAGAGAGATTCTAAGTTTGAAAGGACCCGACCCCCTGTTGCTGGCTTTAAAAATGGAGGAGATGGGCCACAGGACAAGGAATGCTGACACCTCTAGATGGTAAGAACCACCCCTTCCCCACAACACACACACACACACACACACACACACACACACACACACACACACCTCCATTCCCATTGTCAACAGCAACCAAGGAAATGGGAAGCTCAATCATGCAACTGCAAGAAATTGAATTCTGCCATGAAACTGAATGATCTAAAACACAGATTCATCCCTAGCACTTCCAGAAAGAAATGCACACTTGCCAGCACCTTGATTTTGGCCATGTGAAATCCAGAGCAGAGGACCAGCTGAGCCTGGTCTTCTGACCTATGGAACTGTGCAATAATAAATAGATGTTTTAATCCACTGAATTTGTGGTAAATTGTTATGTAGCAATAGAACATTAATAAAACCCTATTTCCAAATGCTGCTCACTGGTACTAAAAAAATAGCTGATGTTGTAAGAGTGGAATGAGGGGTAATAAAACTAGACCCAGGTAGTAAGTTGATATTCCATTCCATTAGCAGTTCAGTTGAAGGAATAATCATAATCATACTTATAACTGTAGCCCTCATGAAGCTTAAATGTACATTTAACTTAAAATTATGACTTACATTTGTTGTAGAGGAGATTACACTTTGACCTACAAATATTTAAATTATATTGAACAATGCAGCCTAAATATATCAAATACAAGCTAAGACTTAAAGATCATTAAATATTTAATCATGTAAACTACTCCTAAACACAAAAGTATCTAATGTTTGATTGAAAGTAATGTAAGACTGGTGATTTGGTTTTAAATGATGCAGGATATGATGTGCTTGTACTAAAATTAGCACAATAATAATGAGGCACAGTAATATACGACAGCCAAAGAACCAACCAATAATAAGTGCAATTGCAGGATGTACCATGTTAGCCACTATAGAACAGCATAATTAACATTTAACCTACATTAACTGGCAAATAATGTGGCTAACATTTTAACATAGACCAAATTAACTGTTAATTGGTTGAAAAGATTATTACAGTAATGAATTGAAGAGAATACTGGAAAATAATCACCATCAATTATACTGGACAAAGTCTTCATAATTTATTCTCTGCATATATTTTCACCTTTTGATTTACAAAGTTATTTAATATCATTATTCTGTTAAGTAAAGCTAATTTAAGTACCTGGTCAGAAGAAAGACATCATTTTGTAAGTGTTTACTTTAGAAACCAGATATGGATATTAAGGTTCAAAGATAATTATATCAGTTACTCGTTGAAAACTACAAATTAACTAGGGATTTTTTTTTTTTGGCATCAATTCCATGAGCACAATATCAAGATTATTTGTTTAAATACTAAAAATACTATTTCTCCCTGTGGTGCCAGCTTCCAACATGGCCACCAATTATCTTCATCTGCTAGTATTTATGTCCTTAGATAGTCCCCTCCCACACTGAATAGGGCTGACCTGTGTGAACAGTACCATGACGTAAACGTGAGGGTGTGTGACTGCCAAGCGTAAGTCATAAATGACATTGCTATTTCTACCTGATCTTGGATTGCTCCAGGAAAAGCCAGGTGCCATGCTGTGAGGACACACGTGCAGCCCCATGGAGCTGCCTCCGAGGGAGAAACTGAGGTCTCCTGCAAACGACCATGATCAACTCAGCAGTCATGTGAGTAAACCACGTTGGATACAGATCCTCCACTCAGTCAAGCCAGTTTAGATGAAATCAGCCCTTACTGACATCTTGACTAACACCTCATAGCAGTTTTTATGGTTTTTGGGGGAGAGGGTTCCTAAACCAGAGCCCCAAATTCTTGACCCATATAAACTGTGAAGAAGAATGACTGCTTATAGGTGTTTGAAGCCTCTAAGCTTTGGGGTAATCTGTCATGCCTCAACAGGCAACAAATACACTTGCACTCAAAGACGGATGATCAAAATGTTCTTCAGGATAGTTTAATGGGTAAGGAATAATACAACAAGACAAAACAGAATGCTAGAGTATAAAGCAAGTTAAAAACAAGTTTTAATATGGACATTTTCAAATGTACATGACATTAGGAAGACTCTTATAACAGACTCCCAAGTACTTACTACCCATGTTTAACATCCATCAGGTCTCTTACGGATCTAGTATCCCTCTGCCCATCTCACTTATTGCTCTTGTTTTTTTTATTGCCCCACTTTTTTCTTCTGTATTTTAAAGCAAGGCCCACATATACTATCGTATTTTAAGAAAGAATATTTTAATGTATGAAGGACACTTTTCTATTTGCCTGGATCTTTACGTGGCTGACTCTCCTGTTATTCCAATTTTAAGTCGAACATCACTTTTTCATCATCTTCTAGGAAAACATTTCAGACCACCATAGGAGGAGCACTATATCCCTATGTAAAGGTCATTTTTTTGTATTCTTTGCATTTACAACTCTTGATCACTTACTTAATCATTTATTGCCCCCTCCCCCTAAAAAGTCAGCTTGAGAACAAGGATTTTATTCTGGTCTACTACTCAACACCAAGCCATATAACCTGGAACCTGAGAAGCTCAATTAAAAAATAACTTAAGAACATTTCTTTGTCTTCATCTCATTCAGCACATTGGTGATACTCTCTTTTTCATCCATGTATTTGCTTTGTACTTGCCATTCCCTTTGCCTGCTGTTTACTCCCTTTCTTTCTTCAACTGCAATCTCACGTTCATAATCAGATGTTATCACCACTGAAAAGTCACTAATATACAAAGGATATTTATTTCAATAGCAAATTATGTTAAGCACTTAACATATTGCTCTGAAACTCTCTTTCTTGCCCACTCTGAGATGCTAAGGGGCAGAATGTTGTCAGGTTATTCTTTACATCCTATAGTTCTTGGTCTGTACTCCTTATGCATGTGGTTGGGCACTTCATCAATGGGAAATATACAAATATATGGATTCATGAATGATGAATGAAATCAGTGTTCAAGCTATTGTACTCTTTTAAGATAATAAAAGAGGAGATCACAGCTAGAACATATAACATCCTTTAATACTTAAAATGCATTTTGTAGTTTACTAGAATTAATATGAGCATATGATGAAGATTAAGAGAATACTTCAACTCATGGTTGAAGATACAGGTAGTCTAACTCTACAAATATCTCTTATAGCTTCATGTGAAGAGAAAAAAATGCTCTCCCTTGCTTACACAACTCAAATTGTGTCAAAGGTCTTGTTAAGGAATGAACTACATCTGCTCCCACATAATTCATATGTTGAAACCCTAACCGCAAATGTGACTGGATCTGAAGATTTGGTTTTTAGGAATTACAGTTAAATAAGGTCATATGGGCAAGGTACTCTTCCAACAGAACTGTGTGAGGACACAGCAAGAAGGCCCTGTCTGTAAGCTAGGAAGAGATCTCTCATCAGAATCTGACCACATTGGCAAACTGATCACAGACTTCCAGTGTCCAAAATTGTGAGAAAATAAATTTCTGTTGTTTAAGCCACCCAATCAATGATATTTTGCCATGGCAGCTGGAGCTGACTACAGTACTTTAAAGGCAAAGACTGTATGAGGAACACAGTGATGGGCTTTGTGGAACAGATATATGGTCTCCAACATAAAGGCATTTACAAGGAGGGACACAGTGACTACACCAATAAGAATCACGTGTGTATTGGGTCAGGGGGGTGGGGGGATGTGTTCCCCCAAAATGATTTAACAAAAGGGGCCAAATGGAGAGTCAAGGAGAAAGGTTCAGCAAGGGTGTGACATCATATTGACCAGTAAATGGGGAGTGGACTTCTTGGACTCCAAGGAGCCTCCTGGTGTCCCTCAGGGTACAGCAAAGAGATATTCAGGTGCAATAATATAGAAAACATGTTCAGATACTTAAGTTTATACTCATACATGTATGTAACTGTCTAGTTACAAAGGAATACTTCTCTCTACAACAATTATGGACGATTTTATTTTTTTAAATCAACTCTGGAAATTTCAACTAGAGCAGACGGTCTGTTTTTGTTTTACAGTAACATCACACAGTGCTTTCAATCCAGGTGTTGAGAGAACAGAACTGACACATCCTATGCTTCCTAGACTTTAATGATGCCCAGAGCTTTCATTTTCTTTTACACACTGACAATGGAAAACATGGTCTCCTTATGTACAACATAAAACCTAATAAAGTATCCAGCTGTTCTTTCCCTGGTGATTTCTGCTGCTTCTAGCTGAGGTATAGTAATGTCAAATTTTCATGAAAAGGGTTAGAAAATATACTGTATAATTGTACCATGCCAGAATATCCATAGTACATTTGCCTTTTTCTTTGTGCCTGTCTTTATATATCAAATACATGCACAGAAGCTTTATTTCCCAGTGGCTTAAACCTACAAGATAATGCATATTCTTAATATCCACCTCTTTCTACATTGCTCTCTCTTGCAATATTCCAAGAATATGCTTTCTTTGTTTTATTTCTTCTGTCTCAAACTACAAATGCATCTGTCTCTGATAAATGCAGAGATGAAAAGAACTAGAAATATGTTTATAATTATTTTAAGATTGCCTTAATCAGAATAAGAATATAACCACTCATGTTCCACATTGACTGAAAAATTCTGCAAAGTCTATTTCACAAAGCACAACCACGCTTACTAGCATTGTTTTAGGGGTGATGCTAGATTGCAATGATCAATATTACACTTTCGCAACACTATCACATGTAATTCAGTATCTATAGAATGTTAGTATCCTCTTAGGTAAAACAAATCCTTGAGAAATATTTAAAAGTTTGAGAAAATTAGTTTTCATTATATGATGTGATGCTGCTTCACCAGACACAAAATACCACTTCCCCAGTCCCATCGGCCACTGGGCTTTGAACGTCTATGGGCAAGCCCAAAGACCCAATGGCAGTAAAAATAAATTAGACTTAATGTATTGAATGTTTTAGGGCTTAAAATTACAAGAACTATAACTATGTAAAAAGCTGTTTCAGGAAAATTTAAATCTACAATCAAGATCTCCTCTTCCATTTGGCCTGATCTGGTCATTCTAGGTATGGTAGATTCCCCTGTGATTGAAGAAAAGGCCAGATACATAATGATTTTTTGTTCTTATCAGTATCCCCAAAGTGGGAGGCTTTGAGAGTTAACCCCTTGTATTCTGATGCTCAAGCAATAGGGTCAGCAAACTTTTTCTGTTAAGAATCAGTAAATATTAAGATTTTAGGATTTGGGGGCCATACAGTTGTAGCACAAAGCAGCCGTAAACAATATGCAAAGTATATTTATTTTTGGGTACCAAAATTTAAATTTCATGTAATTTTCCTATGTTACATAGTATTATCCTTTTGATTTTTTGTCCACCATTTAAAAATATAAAGAGCATATCTAACTCATGGTTGGCCAGGTTTGATCCACAGACTGTAGTTTACTAATCCCAGCTTTAGCACTGAATAAGTGACAACACCTCAGAATCTAAAGCTGAATTTTTATTTTTTATTTATGTATTTATTTTAGCCTAGCTATCTTTGGGATCATCAAAAGGGTTAGCTACTGATTGTCAAACTGTCACTAGCTACCATATGGAACGCATTCTTACAGTTTGGTCACTAGTATTACATTTAGTAACCTGTCTGGTATGACCTGGAACTTCCTAGGCAAGATCTGACCACTCGTTTATAAACAAAAGCTAGCCAACAAAAAGGACTTAAATGAATTTAAACATATGGTGCCTGTGAAAAGGAACGACCTGAACTGGGTCTTCTTAATAGTTTGCGTCCTACACTAGCTAATGAAATAGACCTTAAATACATTTCTGAAAAAGGTGATTTGTCTTTTTATGTCCAATTTTTACCTCATTCTACCAGAGAACTCAACAGTGCAAACTGGCAATGAACAGTGATTTAAAAATACAACCATGGACTCCTACAAGTATCAAAGAATCAAAATCACTTACCTAATTGGAAAACAAAGAGCAAAGTCATTTGAAATCAATCAGCAATCGTTGTTTCCAAATCCGTGTTAGAAGACATGAAAGAAAAGGAAAGAGAATATTTCATTAAGATATTTTCTTCAGAAAGTGACTTCTACACAGTCATATTACTAATTCTATTGCTAATAAACCACCACTGTTTGGAAAACCAACTGGAGGCATTCTTTTATTGTTCTCTTTACCACTCATTACAGAGAAATGATTTTAGAAATATCTGATAAAAACCCGTACAGCACTTGTATAGCTAATATGAATTGAGCAGTCTTACCACTTATGATAGCAAGTAACATGGGACAGTTTTGAAAATCACTTGAATGACATCTTTATCTGAATATCAGCAGGGAAAGGGCCAGGGTGGAAATTATACAACAAGAAGGAAATTGAACAATTCAGATATGTTTATGGAAAGCTTGCAACTTGGGGCATCTCATTTGCCATCAAATAAAGCTGTTATTCATGATGTGCAGCAACAATAAAAAGTAGCTGTCTGGTATAAAAATTTTGCCAGCAGAGCAAATTCAGGCAAATAAGCAGTTTTCAAACAAATGCACTGAAGAGGAAGGAAAAAAAATAAGCCTATAAAATGTTTGTATGTATGCTTGCCTCTCCAACTCTGTCTTTAATATACATGATGATGCCTAAAGCCAGCAATTCATGAGTAGGTCATTATTCCCTAAAACATATATTTTTGTTCTAGGTAAAGGCCATGATAATAATGGTTTCTTCTTGCAGACCTAAAAAATGACATAAATTTTAAAAGACTACCTAAAGATACAAAAAAACTGAAAAGTGTCTTTTCTTTCATTCAATGGATTACTTTAATGCTATACTGACCAGGATCATCTCTTGCATTTTGAGGTGCTCAGATGTTGTCCACACATGTAGGTTTCACTAAGATTTCCCATTCAGAGCATCAACACTGCTCCAAAGATTTTTTGGAAAAGGCTGAGATTCAAGGACTCAAAACTTTATTTCCACATGAAGAAGACAGTGAAACACATCTGAAACTTTCAAGCTCACTACACTTTTCTTCATTATCTGAACATTTCAACATCTTCTTGGTTAAAATTAGCTGTATAGCCAAATTATCTCCATCATAAACTCGTGCTCAAATTTTCTTTGCTCATTTAATCACAGTCAACATTTAGTAGGTTAACTGCAGATTATCTTCTAACCCTGACCTAATCCTGGATGCACCTACTTTAACAATATGGGCCACACCCATGTTTTAAAAAAGTATGATTTTAAAAAGGTATTATTTTTTATTATTTGCCAAAATAATAAAGGAAAGAAAAGCTGTCTCTACGTCCCCATCTTCCCACCAGGAAAAAGTAAATACATTATAAATGATTAAGTATCTCACAAAGGATTAAGTAAATACATTATAAATGATTAAGTAGCCTGGTATTTGTTCTACCAGGATACTCCTCTAATCTGGAAAATTAAATGAGCATTTTGGGATGGTACTAGGGACTCACCTCTAGCACTGTTTCTATTATTAGACATGCAATTCCAAAACAAATCAATTCTTTCAATACATTAGCTTTATTATTCTAGCCTCACTTATCAGTGAAATATGGAATCAAACAATTATTTAAATAATTTACTCAAGAGAAACGCAACAGTTTAGAAAAAATGGCATTGCTCTTTTAGTATCAAACACCTAATCCTACTCATTTTCTTGATCTATGACTAAATATATTAGTATTTTTAAAAACACTGAATACTTGTCACTGCAGATACTTAATAACTAACCATATTGAAAATGATATCTTCATTCAGTAGTTGTATTCTGTGGTTCCTTAAAGATCTTTGTCTGCTTTTTTTTCCTCTTTTCCTTTTACCAGGTAAAATGAATTATTTAAAAATAATCACCACAACATTGCCTCATTGCTCTGTATCAACGATGTTCATGTGTTTTGCTTTCTGCATTTTATCTTTGGAGTCATTTATCTGAAATGCATGAGCTTTAGTCTTCTTGATGTTCATCTGCCCCTTTTTCAACCCCTCTCTAGTGAGGTCATGATGATCATGTCTGAGATCTCATGAACAAGTCCAGAACAACCAGATGTGGGGTCTGACCAAAGCAAGGCAGGAGCAGATGGCATCTAAAAACAAAGTGCATTTCCATAAAAATATCCCAAACAATGAGAACTGGAAGAAACCCAATGTGGAAACTCTGAAGTTAAATACTTCCTCCAAACAAAGATTTTTCCTAATCCCCCAGATCAAAATAAGATATGAGCTCTAGCTTGTTTGAACATTAAAAATAGGTCTGTGGTCCCCCTTCCTGATGCCTGTTTTCTAAAACTTAGCTTTAGAATTGGAAATAACCATATTTTCTTTGTTTTACTCAAGTATATTATTACTGACCATAGTTGTTTATTGGAAATCTAAATGTTCAGTGGAATGTTTCAAGGATGCTGGGATTAAACTTCAACCAATACTTAATGATTTATTATTTAGTAAAACAATTTTGATCACATTGGTTTGTGGAATCAAGTTTGAGGGTTTTCTGGCAAAAAAAACCAGAAATTGACTAATAAAGTCATTTGGGATAAACACGTTTTACTGATTATGCATACATTTAAAAGACTCTACCACTTCATACTGGAAAGTAATACAAAGATTTTTTTTCCCCTAATTTTTGCAACATGTTCTCAAAAGAAATGAATTCAGCACCAAGATTAGTAAATGCTTATGTGATCCCAGAATCAATTTGCTTTGTGATGCTCTTATTTAATGTTTTGTGTGGACCTAAGGAATAGCTTTTTTGGACAGGCTATGCAACTTGTAAGTTAATTGTTAGGTTCAAATAAAATAAAGTAAAAAATACAGGAAACTTAATTAACATAATTCATCTCAAATAAGGTATTTTGTTGTTATTATATTTTAAGTACTTTTTAAAAGTACAGTGAACTCAAGTTCAGTTAACATAATATATTTCAACATGAACATAATTTGTGGTACAAACTCACTAACTTTTGAACATGAATAGCCTTTGTAATAAAAACTCCCTTATTTTCTTTTTGGTCGTAAGGATGAACAGAATCGGCCGTCTCATTCCCAGCTGAATATTTTAGGAGACTAATCTTGGAGAAGAAATGTCATTATTCTTAGAGCAAAGTTTTTCCTTCTAAGAAAAAAGCAATGCACCTTCTGATAATTGTGCCTGCTCTATGGATGGAGAAGGTAAACTGTTCACCTTTGAAAGAAAAAAAAAAAAAGACATTTTAAGGCTCCCCGATTTGTCTTTGTGTTAGCGCCTCTTAAGAAATGGTAGCTGATGTTCTAATGGCTAGAAATTGCTGGTATTCATTCAGAAAGTAAACAATTTCTTCCAGACATAAAAATCAACCCTTTAAATTATTTGTCCCATACAAACTTAAGATGAAACTTCATCTCTTGGGGACCATCTCTCCTCCTTTCTCTTTTTATAGAACTTGTATTTCCAAGTATTTGTTAGACAAAGATATAGCCGCATCCTGGAGACATGTTAAACTTAGCAAAACAAAAGTGGAACTTGTTTCTCTCTTTTCACCTCACAAATATTTTCCACACCCTTCGTTTCTGACCTTGGTAAAAAGGCATCACCAACTTATTCAGTAACACAAAATAGAAAGTATCCTTTTATTCACTATTATTTTTTGCCAGCAATAAACCTTTGCAGACTGCCTATATGGTGTCAGGCAATGGTGTGATACACTAGGCTTAGGGAGGGAAAATGAGACCTTTCCCTGTCTTTGCTCTCCAAGTTTGTATAGAATATGCCCCACTTTTTATACCAGCTACTTTCTTATGGAAGACCCTCATTCGTTTCCTAGTGGGCCGCTGCTAAATTTTCTCATTGTTTCACATACCAACAGTCTCCCCCAGCCCTAGTCCATCTGTCATACTTCTAGTAAGAAGGATTATCCTTAAAATAAGAGCAAAAGGGGGGAGAAAAGGAGGAAAAGGAAGAGGAGGAGAAGGGGAAAAAAAGGAAGAAAGAAAGAAAGAAGGAAGGACATAAGGAAGGTTAGAAGAGAAGATGAAAGAGACAGAGACAGAGACAGAAAATCCCTCTTGATTTCCTGTTGCTCACAAAAAAAAACCTTTTTTTCCCCTTAATCAAATAAGTTATCCTTTGCCCTCTGTTTTCTGTCTAACCATTCAGTCTCACTTCCCATAATGTCACTTGCACACTATGCTCCTGAAAGACAGGCTCTCTGTTCACCTACAGAGCCTACTAGAACTCTTCAAAGAACTCTCCATGTGTGCAAGTAGGATCCTCTGTCTTCCCTGTTCTTTTTCTTCACCAGGCATATTCCTGTTCATTCATTAATCCATCTCAAATGTCATTGCTATGAGGCCATTCTTGTCTTTCCCAAGTAGTCACTGGAACCCCCGTACTTTATATTCCATACTAATCGTAATGGGCTATTAATGGAGCTTCAATTTTGTGATTCCACAGTTCCTTGCACAGAGCTCAGCTATCACAAGTTCCGCATTTTTAGTTTATGAGGTTGTTTTTCCTATCAAAGCATGAGGGCTCATTAACTGCATCTTAGTCAGCACTTAGAATGGTGCACTGTGTACCTTTGGTGTTATGTGTCTCTCACCCATTGTAATATCAACACTTTGAAGCCAAGGTTGCCTTATCATTCAAGAAATGACTGTGAATCATTTTCTTTGCTTCTTCCTTCAAGTATGATCACTAATGTTCATATGTAGACCCAATTAGAGGCAGATGAGTTCTAAGTGGGCTTGGGGTGTGTAGCAAAGAAGGTAATGTAGGTGAATAAATAGAGGTAGAAAATATTTATAACCCAGCATAATACTAAATAGCATCATTTTTGTTCTGTAATTAAGTTAAAGAGCACAGATATAGACATAGTTAGAGATGACAGAGATAGAGATAGAAATGAAAGGATAGATTTTTTTTGCCCTCAATATTTAGGATTTTTCCAGGCTTAAAGTATGATCAGCTATCTGCTACATTCAAAAGCATAAAGTAAGTTAATATTAATCATATGTGTACTGAAACAAATTTGAAGAAAAGACTGCATTGCCTCTTCAACTTTTAACTCCTTTTTGTTTGTGTGATAGTATCTTTGTGAAGGTCCATCTTTCTCACCTACTGCCATAGACTTGAAAATGTCAAATGCAATGAAAGAGATAACCTTACAAAATAGATACGTGTCTTGCTCTTACAGGGAATTCTCCTATGGGCTGTGAAGACTTTTCAGGACCACAAGTAAACTTGCGTTACAGGGCTTAATAATTGCCACATTTGCTGCTGGTTTGTCTCAGTAGGACATACACCATCAAAAAAAATTCCTGAAAAATAACTTCTGTCAATTTTTTTCCCACCAGGCTTAAAAGTATCTGTCACTCCTCTGAGCACTACCAAAGAGCTATTGCCTCTTCTTCTGCCACAAAGCCCATTATATCATAAGGAATATCCCAGAGCTTTAGACGTGCCTATGTATGTAAGGGAATAAGGAAGGGAAGGTGTGAGAGAAGCAAATTTGTGATGGATGAATGAATGAAGCAGTGAATGCTTCATCTTATCCTGAGCCTGGGTCAAAAACGAAAACAAAAATCCCTCTTCAGGCCTGAAAACCTGTAGTAGACATCTAATGGATTGGATTGTATGAGTAAAGAAAATTAGTGCCCGAAGCTAAGCACAGGCAATGCGGGACAGGTCCACCAAAGATTTCACTGGAGATGATGTTTGGCTTCATATGGGTCAACAGTGCCCAAGGCAGAATTACACAGCGAAGAGTTTCTTAGGCCTCCTCTCACTTTCTGCTCTGCCTCTGTCCTCCCAAGATTTTTAATCATACTTCTTTCACTCCTTACTCCCAACATTCTTATTTTTCTCTTTGGCTGCCTGTAGAAACTGAGCACAATTTGAAAGTTCTGAAATTATCACTTCCTACCTACCAGTCAAAATTTCCATGCTTCTGGGGTAGCTGAGTTCATGAAGGCATTAGAAGAAAAGTATCTATAATCTTTATCAAGATCATTCACCCTAAAATGTAGGTGTGGACAGGACAGCGGATGTTAGATTCTGTCTTTTAAAAAAATGGAAAAAAAAGCTTACTAAATCTGAATGAATTTTTCTGTAGAGAGTTTGGGACAGACATCCCAGAGGCTTGCTGGTTCCTCTTGCCTAGGCTGGATTAATACCCTTTCTGTATATATTTTTTAAAAAAATTGGCTCCAAAGTACACACTTCTAAAAAGTGTCTACCTCATCCCAAACTATGGGTAATTACTCTAAAAAACACAGTGTGATGATTTTCATTATTGAAGCAAGGAAATAGACAAACTGGTCTTTGCTTTGCATAACATATTTGATTGCAGATGGTTATAACAACCTAGAGGACACACATTTATAAAAATTTAGGCATATGTGATGGTGGATCCTGAACACATGAGATAAAACTCACTGCCAGGTTTCTTATCAAGAGTCATGTGGGCGATGGTTTGTCACTGTTTGTTTATCATAATAACAAATATACTTCTCTTTATCAACAGATGCACTAAATTCAAATCACCGGTTTATAACAAAAATGTTAAGTGTAGATTTTTGTTCATGTAGATTTTTTCACTTATAAGCTTCCGTATTTGAATTCTGTTCATAATAATCAATCTAATAAAACTAAAATCTAGGATTCTTTACCTTGTCAATTGCAAAGAAGCAGAAAGCCTCCCTTCTAACAGTAAAATGAGAAATACAGTGGAAGAAGTGGCTGGTGAAATTTAGGAACAACCAGGTTTAATTAAGGTGTCTGCGACACCATCTTAAGAATGCATGATTGAATCAACAAATCTAAAGCTATAGCCTCTTCACAGTTAATAAAATGGCTGAGGCTGGAATATAACCAAGCCTCAACTGAATCCATTATAAGAAACTGCCTTAAGCTAGCAGAACTGTAATCACACGCATTGTATCCTGTGAAATAATTCTTCTTTTTGCAGGTGGGGGAAGGAGAGGAGTCTCTACAGAGTACAGAAAAGAGGAGTCCAGAGTAAGAATTCAGTAGACTTCAGTCAACACCAACTAGAAATCATCAGACACATTTTCTGATTAAAGCAAGGAAGTTTTCCACAGCCCGTGTGAAATTTGCATTAAGACTCTCTCCCTCTTTTTTGACTACTTTGATCTAGTATTCAACAAGCGCCTTTCTGATACGAAACGGTACTAACACTAATATTAATAATGCCTGATACTGATTCTTCATTTTGTGCCATACATAGATTTGTTTGATTCGACCATGTGTTTTCTTTTTATCATTATAATAATCCAAGAAGTACAAATAGGTACTGCTCATTTTGGAGTTAGGCCTAATGAAACACATAACTAGGTCAAGGATACACAGTAAGAAATTGATAGGATCAATATTCAAGGCCACAAAGTTCAGTTCCAGAACTTTTAACTACTCACTCTAGAACACAATCTCTGGAAAAGCAACCCACAAAGCTGAGGACCAGACTAGACCAAGAAGTCGCAGCACCACGCTCCCACCTGGACAGATTCACTGCCTCATCTGCTACCATATCTCTGTGTCATAGTCCTATAATTTTAACAAATTCAAATTGGTCACAAACATTTCAAATAGAAACAAAGGCAAGAACAAATATATCACCTGACTTCTTTTTCATTTTAAAAGTTTCAGGTGATAGATGTGAATATACTTTATGTCTATGAATACAAAAATGAGACTTATTCAACGCCAGAGTAGATATCTGAGCAATGCCAATTTAATTTCTATTGTGGGAATGTTTCAAGCAATTTCAGAGTTTTTAAATACAGGGAACAAATAATATCAACCAGTGTACAAATACCATATCTAACCAGAAAAGCAGCCATTTCAAGCTTGTAAAAACAGTGAGAGTAACATTTAGTTCAACTGTTTAAGTAGTAAATTGGGATTCTTTGAACCTCAGAAAATCCAGGTATCAGATTTGCAATAGTGCTGTTTTTTTTTCTTTGCCTTAAATATTCAAAATTTAGTTGCTGAACGGTTTTTGTTTGTTTGTTTTGTTTTGTTTTACTAGTAGAAATTTGATTACCGATAAAATTTGATACAACACTCTGGGGCACATAAACCACATCCAGGAAAATACCCAGCTTTATTGTTTTCCAGTCTACCCAACTGCAACTGCAAGTGTCCTCAAAATGTCATCAACAATAAACTGCAAAAGGCTTCACATCTCCTCATTAAACAGTCTCCCTAAAGCCCTGGGCTGTAAACAGAAATTGCCTGGTTCCTAAGACAGCATTTATGAATTCAGACACAGACACTGGCACTTTCACTAAACGCAAAAATTTATCTATTGAATGCTGTTTATGTAGCAATCAGTGCAAGGTACATAGAAGCAAGAAACACTCTACATAATTACCATATGAATGGGCTTAATATTTTTCTGACATACCCCAAACATCTACTGCACAATCTGAAATCTAGATTGGAGAATATGTATTCCTAATGCCCTGGGGTTTTTTTCTTGTTGGATTCCACAGCACACCCTCAAGTGACAGAAGACACAGCTAACTTTTTCACACTAAAATGACAAAGTCTATTTCATATGGAATACTATATGATTTACCTTTTCTTTAAAAAATGGATGAATCAAAGTCAGTTGAATATTGAGAAAAAATTTCAACTGGTAACTTATTTCATGTTGGAATTTAGAATTTCTAACACTTTGCTTTAAACACACACACACACACACACACACACACACACACACACACACACACACACACACACACACACCTTCTTTACCAAATAAAGAATATCACCAAAGAGGGCCAAAGCTGGTATCTATATCCTCCCTTCAAGGCTTGCGGGTTAGCAGCTTTATAGACAAGGGCAGTCTGGAACATAAACCCAATTGCATTTGCACAAAACAATAACCTAATCCTTCTTGTCTTAAATCCTGGTGCTCCTTTTTCCTCCTTACTAACTAATAAATGTCCTTTGTGGCAATTTTTTTTTTTTTTTTTTTTCTAGAATAGGGCGCTTCTGTCTGCATTAAAGACCTGTTCAGGCAGATATCCTTTCTCCTCAATGATTTTCTTAATGGCATCTGGGAACTTGTCTGCTGCCTCTTGGTTGGGAGGGGCTGCTTCTCCTGTTATCTTGACATTTTTAAAGCCAAACTTCTTTCTAAAAATTATCAAACTATCCTTTGCTGGCATTAAATTCTCCAACTTTAGATTCTTCATTTTCCTTTTGCTCTGAGCTGTCATATAATAAATTTACTTTTTCCTCAAATCATATTACAGTCTATAGGTATGCCTTTCTTATAATCTTGCATCCACATAAGAACTGCATTTTTCAATACGAGATAAAAAGGTATTTTGCAAAACATGGGAGGTTTTCACGGCTGCTGGTGTAGCAGCAGCATGTTTCACTAATTTCCTTTTCTGCTTTTACAAGGGTCCTTAAGCTGGATTCATTTATCTTGAAATGGCAGTCAACTGTGGCTGCAGACCTCAATCTATGGACAATGGTACATACCAAGCAACTCAGCTTTTTCTTGTAATGTCATGACTTTTCTCTGCTTCTTGGGAGAACTTCCAGCATCACTAGTGGCACTTCGTATACATCCCATAGTGTTATTCAAGGTTTATAGTATTGCACCAAACATGATGAAAACTATGTGAGAACCACAAGAGATCACTTTTTACTGCTCTGTGCAATTGGAGGAGAGATGAACTGCTCACATGGCATCTTAAGCAGATACTCAAAACACTTGAGCTCACTACCATAGCAATGGTAGGTGGCTACAAAATTAATACAG
Source organism: Balaenoptera acutorostrata (assembly GCF_949987535.1). Classification (NCBI taxonomy): domain Eukaryota; kingdom Metazoa; phylum Chordata; class Mammalia; order Artiodactyla; family Balaenopteridae; genus Balaenoptera; species Balaenoptera acutorostrata. The sequence goes on from NC_080067.1 coordinate 120,870,794, forward strand.
TAGAAAAGTGTGTACTACAGTTAATTTTATGAGATTACTGCATCTTTACTTACATTTACATTTCACTCAATGAGAATGGCACCATGTACGATCTGTGTGTGTGTAAGTTTTGATAAATTTTAACTTTTTATAATAGATTTGTGTGTATTTTATGATAGTAAAAAATAAAAGACTAGTATCTGGGACTTCCCTGGTGGCGCAGTGGTTAAGAATCCACCAATGCGAGGGACACGGGTTTGATCCCTGGTCTGGGAAGATCCCACATGCCACGGAGCAACTAAGCCCGTGAGCCACAACTGCTGATCCTGCCCTCTAGAGCCTGCGAGCCACAATTACTGAGCCCACGTGCCACAACTACTGAAGCCCACGTGCCTAGAGCTCTTGTTCCGCAACAAGAGAAGCCACCGCGATAAGAAGCACGTGCACCACAAGGAAGAGTAGCCCCTGCTCGTCGCAACTAGAGAAAGCCCACGTGCAGCAACAAAGACCCAATGCAGCCAAAATTAAATAAATAAAATAAATAAATTTATTAAAAAAGACCAAAAAAACCCCCCAAAAACAAAGAGGCCCAAGATGGTATTCAGTAAGTATACCTCAATAGAAAGCAAGCAAAGTTTACAACATGTCATCAGACCAAGGCCCAAAATTCTTTGGTTGCCTTTCAAAGCTTTGTATGAGCTCCCACCAAATTGTTCATTCTTTACTTTCATGCCTAGGCCCTACACTTCCAACTGATCTTCTAATAACCCCCTAAACACACTCCATAAATGCCCACCTCCATTCATCGTCTATTCATTTATCTAGATGGGCTTCCTTACCACAGACCCTGAGCTCAGTCCTAACTGACTTCCATTCAAATCTAAATATGATCCTTAACAACATAGTGAGTAATTATTAGACATAAATCATGCCCAGTTCGAGGTCATTCTCTGACACAGTATAGACACCAAATCACCAAAAAGTGAGTGGTACCTAGTAATATGCCTTATGCTTGGAATTTGGGGTGAAGTAGAGGGACCAATGGTTTAAATTATACTGAGAGGTAAAGAAAATAATCAAAGAAGTGGTGGAGAAGGGATTCAGTTTGAATTTGTCTAATGCTAAAGTTCATGCACTTTAGCCTAACCGAACATCCATCATGTCTATGAATTCTTCCTTCATAACCCTAAACTTCAGAGTTGTGAGCATTAATATATGTCAAGTGCAGTAAACATTACATAAGTATTAGTTACCACTGCTTATGTCACTGTGCTTCCCCTCACATGACACTAAAAGTAGAGATAGGTTATAATCTGGTTAACATAATCAGTGTATATCAACAGTTTGAATCCTTAGCTTGGCTACAAAAATTAGATGAATGCACATCTCTTAAGCATTGCGCAAGAGTAGACCCAGTGAAAGGCGTACGGAAGTAGGGAATGAGAATTAAGGTTATATACCCTGAATAAAATGGCTAAAGAACTCACTATAATATCACTAACACCACAGAGAACTCTTTCTTTTGAAATTGTTTTTACTCTACTTATTGTCAAAAAAGCAGCAGCCAGGTAGGATATTCATGTTTCATAAATGGTATGGGATCCTCTTAATATAAAGGGATCCTATATAAACAAGAGTTACAGTGGTATTCCAGTAGTCTAAACATGAGAACCAGAGTGGCATTTGTTATGATTTGCCATGCAAGTAAGGAGTGAATCTTAAAATCCCAAGTACTAGAAGGAGAATAAAAATAGAAACAGAAGTTCCCAAAGTTCTAACTGTTTAAGCCCCAATAGAATTTTATTCACATGTATCCTTCTAGAAAGTCTTACATCTAGTATTGCCTATTTCATCATTCCTCCTTTTCTTAAAAGCTTTCTTTCTAATTCACCCAGTGCTAAATTAGCTTCAGATTATTTACTTTTGTCCTTAAAAGACTACATCAATATCAACATTAGATCATTGATTAATGGAGAAAACCCAACTGTCAGACTCTATTTAGGCACTAACTTGTGTTTTAGGGAGACTCAGATCAACACATCAGACAGCAATACAGGACAAAGAAATTCAGTGGGTTTGACAAAAGAATGCAAGGGAAAGAAAAAATAAAGAGCTGAGTTCCGGCATTGTTCCTGCAATTATTGCCAAACTATCACAGATTTCAGCAGTTTATGAAAACAGTATTTTGTGTTTTCAAATATGCTCTTAAATTTTTCACAGGATGTATCAGATGGGATACATTCTTGTCATTTTTGGAGAATGTGGCGAAAACAGGCATGCCAAAGACCAAGAACAGCATGTGGGAATAACACTTTACATGCTATTTTAATGCCACTTGTTTTTCAAAGTGTAAAGTGTTGTGAAACATTAGCAGGGGCAATGCAATGTCAAAAGGTTTTCAACTGTATATCTATCTCTTATTGCATTATGGTGCCCTGTTACATTTTTAACATATGCCATTATTATTAATGCCAGCTCATCATCTTTACTGTACATTAAACAGCAGATCAATTGCCACATAACAGCACAGCAAAGGGTATATAGAAAAATGATGAAATGATGGCAGGTGATTCATATAAGAATAGCTAGTTTACAACTTTAGATTTGGTTAGATACTGTCAATCAATGAATTCTGGCTTAATAGCATGGCCCTACAGAATATGAATTGGTACACTGTTGTTGCAGCTTGTAAACGTTTACACAGCCAACTGTATTCCATGTCTTAAAACAAGAATGCCTTTCAAAATGTGGCCTAAACTTTATTATTAAACTCAACAGTGGCATGTGGTTAATTGCTCAATTCAAGGAGCCCTTATATTAGCTTGCTATGTGTCTCATCCACAAGGCATTATGGATGCACCAGAGAGGAAAAGGCTCCCAGCAATTTTGGCGGGGAGGGGAGGTACAGGAGTGGTAGCTGTGAAGGGAGGGAGGCAGGGGGAGCAGAACGAGGTGGGCACAACAGGAACGTTTCCAGTGTCTTACTTTGTAATGCAACATATAAGGGTAGCCACTCAGCATAGTTTCAGAAATACTGCTCCATGTGCAGCCAAGACCCAGGAGCATATTCCTAGCCTTTGACACTTGGGATCCCCTCATGACCTTATTATTCCCTTCCCTAGGCATGGTTCCTGGTCTCAAGGGTACAGACTTAAACTGCAAAATGGAGATACAGTGACGGAAGGGGTAAGGAAATAAAGAAACCCTTAACCCATAAATTATCCCCAATCTAGTTCTCTCTCTTTCTCCTATCTCGGAAGGTACAAACCTGCCTGTCTCTCTGATCCTAGGAATGGCACACTGTGAATAAAATTAACCTGAAGGCATTCCCAAACAAAGAAGGTGTTTTCCCCACCACTACTGAATCTACAACATGGCTTAGAACTATTCTCATAGAACTGTTGTTATACATAGAGGCTAGACGTTTAGCATGCTAGTTGTAAGTATATTAAGCTACATTACGGGTTAAATACGCTTTGGAGGGCTGACCAAGAAACTTAATCTTATGGAATGATGTTTCTATGGTAAATGGCATCCCAAGTTCCCAATTGTCTATGACTTCCCCATGGTCTTTTAGAATATGATTCAATTGTAAACTGAGAACTGTCTTCACTCTGTTCCTTTATGACACAGTGTATTTCACTGTTTGAGTCGAAGCAAAACTGGCTAATTCTTGGTTCTTGGGAAACAGAATGAATAAAACTGTCTTCAAAGCAGAATTCATGTTGAGGAAGAATTTGAATAGAACCCCGTAAGGAGGAAAACAGCAAATGAAGGATACATCTCCAGCACCACCGGGGCGACTTTGCAGGAATTAGCTGGTGTTGTGTTAGTTCTTATCCCTGAAGAATCACTGCTAAGCCATTTGAAGCTGCTTTCTCAAAGGGATTATCTCCTTCAATCTGTTTTAATCACAACTAAATGCTTTCAATTGTTAGATACTGAGCTAGAATTAGAGAATCAGAATTCCCCTAGATCTCTGTCATTTGGTTGAAAGAAAGAAATACACACACTCACACACACATACACACACATTCTAGAAATTAAATTGTCATCTGCCATTGTTCAGGTTAATTATGAAAAATAAAAGGGTTATATTTTTAAACAGCACAAAACCAGATCAATGCATACATAAAATATTATACATGAAAATGCTTTGGAGATTAGAGGTGACTTTTCAGAAGCAGGAAAATACAGTCTTTAGAAAATGGCTACATTTGAAGAAGATTACTGTGGTTAAAAATAAGTGAAATGAAAAACAGAATGACAAACTGAGCTACAATTTGCAAGTTAGGTAATTATTAATTGCTTAATTTGCTCATTGCTGAGATTTGATATCAACCAAAAAATTCCCACACATTTATTTACTACACTACAAATTTTGAGTGTTCTCAAAGAACACATTAGTCTACATAATATGAGGAGAAAAGTGGTCATTGACTAACTCCATTTATGACTAGAATCATCCCATTAGACACATGCTTACTCCGGAAAAACTACAAGGATGATAAAAAATGCTTTCTTTCAGTATTTGTCACACAATACAAGTTGTTAATTAATATTTTCTTAGATGAAAGGAACAATTATTTTCTTGCATTAAAACTAAAGAAAAAAAAACAAAACAACTGTGGCCCAATGAAAGAATTTCAGCAATCCAGAATATTCAATTCCATGGTAGAAGCAGTATAATTCAAGGTGAAAGCATGGACCCTGGAACTAGATTGTCTGTATTTGAATCCCCATTCTACCACTTTCTAGGAGTATAATCTGTCCTGTCACATGAGGTCAAAATAATACTATTTATCTTGTAAGACTGTTGCGAAGATTACACAAGCAGGTTGCTTAGTGTGTGCAACCACTATGTGCCCAATAGATAGTTACAATTCATATTTTTGTGGACCAAATGTAAAACAAAGTGTTACGTAACAATAAGCCGGATGAGTCTTAATTCTCAATTTTCCACACACACCCCCAATTCCAAGACTTTGATGGCTATTTTATAGACATCAATAGGTTCACATTTTGCACAAGATGTAGAGCTATCAAATAATTTTATGCTGACATCAGCTGCCCCTGACAGCCCTAAGATACGAAGTAACAAGCAGTCAGCGTCAGCGCGCCTAAATCAAGCCCAAGGGCTTCCATGGCACCAGACAGCGGCAGCTTGTTACTGCTAAGGAAATGTCAGTCCAGTCAAAGCGCGGGGCAGTTGTCAAATCCCTGGTTGTGTCTGCCCTGGTATAACTAACATTCTGTAAGGTAACATTCATACAGATGCTGTTATGTTGCCAAAAACCCTGAAGCAGAACAGCCAAGGTGGCTCTCAGAGTTCAAGAAGTTGTTTGACTTCTTCAATCACAGGAATTCCTCTCTCCAGGAGACAGGTTTATTTTCTCTCTGTTTGTAGGCACAGCATTTAGGATCAGAGATCATATTTTCTCCCTGTGAATGTTATAAGATTTGTATAAAGCCAGACATCAGTATACATGTGATGACTGACTTTCAGTTTGCATTCACAAGCAATGTTTATGAACCATTTCTTATTAACTTCTTAAATGCATTGGTTTTTAAAATTACTTATGTCTGTCCCCTTATATCATAACTGGATTTTAATTTCCTTTGACTGGCACTGATTCTGATACCCTGTTATTATCCATTCTCACCCACAGCATCTTTGCCATGGCCGGTATCACTTACTTCTAAGGTAGCACGTTGGTTGAATCCAAGGGTCTTATTAGAGATTTTCTATTTCCATTTAATTTTAAGAATAGCTGCCAGCACGGGGAGGGGGAAGGGTAAGCTGGGACGAAGTGAGAGAGTGGCACGGACATATATACACTACCAAATGTAAAATAGATAGCTAGTGGGAAGCAGCCGCATAGCACAGGGAGATCAGCTCGGTGCTTTGTGACCACCTAGAGGGGTGGGATAGGGAGGGTGGGAGGGAGACGCAAGAGGGAGGAGATATGGGGATGTATGTATATGTATAGCAGATTCACTTTGTTATACAGCAGAAACTAACATACCATTGTAAAGCAATTATACTCCAATAAATATGTTAAGAAAAAAAAAACAAAGAATAGCTTCTAGGTAATACAATGCTGGTTTAAAAGATTCATTTTCTTGCTGTTCCTGTAAAGTATGGTGGCATTTTGTTTGTGTTTCAACTTTCCCATCAACAAGCCCGTTTCTAGTCTCTATGCCACAAAAAATAATAGAATGTGCTGGCTGTTCTCAGTCCTATTTTGCCAATAAATATCAGTGCTCATTGATCCAGTTTTTCATTACAGTTGGCAAAGACCTTTAGTAACATTTAAGGGTTTCAGTCCCAGAGTGCTATACAAGCACCAATCAGAGTTCCATCTTTTGAGTCCAGGCTAGAAATGTACATTCATCAACATACTGCAGGACCTGGATCTCATCCTTTGCTGACACTTATAGACAGTCCCCTGTGACTTTTATCATGAAGAGTGTGTTGGGGTTAGAACTGGGTTATAGTCTGTGGTCATTAATCTAAAGTCTCACTGTGGACTTTCCTGTGCCTCAAATTGCAAGTCTCTCTCACCCTCTTCATACACCAGTGTCAAAGGAAATACTTACATCTGTGCTATAAATCAATTTGAATATATGGTAACAGAAACAAACATATGGGTTAAATTTCCATGAAATTACACATGGTTATAAAAATTGACCTAAAAAAAAGTACTTGGAAAAACATGTTTGGGATTTGATCGAACAAAAGTATTTTAAAATATCTCAAGTTGTTTGGCAAATCTCAGAAAGGCCAAGTGATTTCCAAGCCTACTCACAGCATCCTTTGTCTAATACATCAGCCTTTCAAAGCATGAAAGTGTGTGTGTGTGTGTGTGTGTGTGTGTGTGTGTGTGTGTGAGAGAGAGAGATGAAACAATGAGCTTTGTAACCATCTTCAGGAGTTTCATCTTATAAAAACAGACTAATGAATAACACTGCACAACTGTTTAGGAAATTTGTTATCAGTATTGCAAATACCTATCAGGTACAGGTTCAGCTCTACACACAAGTAGACTCCTAAGGTATGTACTTGCTGTGATTAGGTGATGTCAAAGGTACTTGACACTTACTTTCTCAATCAAACGGCATGTTTTCTGCAGAAAAGCTATTTGTTTCAGTTAATTTGGGGAGAAACACAGGTTAAAATGCAAATGTGTTACTCTGTTAGCATGGAGCGGCACACACATCACACACTTGATCTCCTCATATACTTGATGTCTGGGGCTCGAGATAACAGGTGTAAGAAACGATGAAGTCTCAACTCAGGAGAGCAGATAAGAAAAGTCAAGAGCATGAGGGCACTGCCAAGGAAGGGTTGATTGCTTGGGGCGTGAAGGCCATAGTCCTGGGCAGTTGGAGATCCTTCATTATGTGAAGGTGGGGTAGCATGGGTGGTTTCCAGCATAGAGAACGTGTTTATGGACGTGGGGTTGAAACTTTATTTGATGCATCGAATTATACCTGTCTTTATACCTATAATTATATATATAATATTTATATATAAGATATATGCTTCATATATGTTATATATATTATATGAGTATATAAAAACATTATATATAACATATACTTTATACCTTTATACCTGCAATAATACCAGTATCTTAAATAACTCAGAGACTCTATCATACTCAAGCTTGAAAATAGCCATAGGAAATGCATAAAATATAGTCAACCTAACCAGTTAAGGATATTACCTAAATAAGTGTTTATCTGTCTCATGACTTCCCCATTTCCTTACTTATTATGGTTGCCTCGCTCTTGGTCATCAATCTGCTAAATTTCCTTCTGATCTCATCTTTGGAGTTTCACGTTCCTTCAAATCATTGTGAAACTTTGCCACCAAAAACTTTCTTAAGCATTACGTTAGGCAAACAACACTTCCAGTTAGAACTGGTAACTTCCAATTTACTTCAGAAGGAAAGCAAAACTTTTGAGCATGCTTAACTCTCTGATCACCATGATGTCTGTTGAGGCAATTTTCTCAGTAATACTTTCAAAGTTGAGCACCTCCTCATTATATGTCTCCTTCAAGTCATACAACAGAGTGACAAACTAATTCCTTCCAAGAAACACTATGTTAAGAAATCAAACTTAAACATGAAAACATTGTTTTATCACAAGTTTCTGGACTACCTGGTGCTATTTGAATCTATCTACAATTTTTGTAAGATTAACTCGTAATATTTATGTGTATGACCTAGGGATCAAAACTTAATCTTCTCTCATTTGATAATTTGTCACGGTATAAAACATAGTGCCTGCTTAAGGTTTGCTCTAGGAAAATTAAGTGGTGTGGCCCCCTCAGGTCTGCCAGATAAATCCTCCATACTTGAAGCCCCTTCTCTACCGACTACTCAGAACCACAAATACTGCGGTGTGCTTTCTGCACAGGTAACACCCCAGCACTGTGCCCAATCTCTTGATCGTCTCAACCACCCTTCTGTGCTTAACTGTGTTCCCCAGCCCTATGCACTGTGGGCGTGCTCCCTTGGTTCTACAGGAACCTTCAAGCTGTGAACTTTCAAATATGCGAACATGTATCTGGTTCCAGCAAGGAACCAGAACCTGTGCCATCAACTTCAGGTGTGAGTGAAATTGCAGCTTGCCCTCCATCTCCTACTGCTGACAATCCTTCAGCTCTACCATCTCCCACCCCCTCTCCCTCCTCCAGTCAGTCACTCTTCTGGCCTGTTCACTCGATGCCAGCCCCTGGGTGCCAGCTGTTGTACTGTACTACCGTACTTTTCAAGGTACTGTACTGTAAGACTAAAAATGTTTTCTTTATGTTTTGTGTTTGTTCATTTTTTATGTATTATTGTGTGAAAAGTATTATAAACCTATTACAGTACAGTACTATGTAGTCTACTGTGTTAGTTGGGTATCTAGGCTAACTGTGTTGGACTTTCAAACAAATTGGACTTACTTACAAACGCACTCTTGGAACGGAACTCGTTTGTATGCAGGGAACTTACTGTATTTCTACCAGCGCTGTCTCACTGCTTAGTCATCTGTTCACTAGCCTTTCACATGTCTTGTTTGTCTTTGTATTTCTTCCATGTTGTCTGGAAATGTAGCACATTCTTGGTATTGCTTAAGTACTTTCCAAGTAGATAAATAAATGTGAACAAATAAACTCAAATTATAATTACAACTCTCAACTGACCTCTAGTGCCATTTAAATGCTCATACTTAAATTTTAACTATGGTTCTACCACCTCTCTCTAAAATTTTTCTCATTATGAAATATTTCAAATTCATAAACATAGTGAATATACTCACCACCCAACTTTATACTTATACTTTTAAAATTCCTCCAGACACATAATTTCTAAAACAAATACAAACCCATTTTACTATCTTTTTAGTCAGTTAAAATCCTTTCATTTGGAATTGTGTGCTGTGCTTGTGTGGGTGCATAGTAAAGTACCTTTGTCTACTCTTTCACACCTACAATTTTGAGTCTAATAATTGAAAAGACTTCTAATGTTTTTAAAGAGTTGAATTTTACTTGCAAGACACATTCACTGATACATGTAATAAATAATTACACATATCATATCATGTTTTTAAAAAGAAACAATGAAATAAAGTTCTCAAAAAAATGTTTGGATGGTAGCCTGTGAGTGAAGTACCATTTTTGGCCACTAGAGGGAAGCTACCTTCAAACTCGTCAAAGTTTTTTTTGTTTTTTTCCTCATTTAACAAGTCCCCTCCCTGGTTTAGTCAGGTATTTGGTCAATGTACTAATCAGAATCCTTCATTAACAATACATTTAATGACAACGTGTAATCAAAGAAAAGACCCTTTTTCTAAGAGCTAGAAACAAAGAACCATAACTGCTAACTGCTATCTGTGTCCCTCTAGAGGCAAAAGGAAACCTATAATTTGCCTTGAGAAAGTGGAAAGAGATCATGAGGCAAAGACAGAGGCAGCATCAAAGTGCAATCTTATTCCTTTACCATCTGTCACAATCACTGTCATTCCCCAAAGGCCATTTTTAAAAATGAGACGAGAGAGAGAGCCCAAGAACTTGAAAAAAAGTAAGAGTTCCAAATCACACTGAATATTAAAACTCAACAAGAGCAGCTAGCAACTGCTAGAAATCAAGAGGAAAAACGTCTTCCAGTATAAGCCCAAAGCAGGGAGTAGTTTTTTAAAACAAGTAGAGAAGAAGGAAGAAGAGGATGAGCACAAAATAAAAGCTTTAGAAATATGTTTCATGAAGGGTGGCTGTATGTTTTAAAGTTTACTTACTTAGTGTATTGAATTAAAATGTACAGCCACAGTTTCAAGAATTATTATACTGCTATGATTTGAACAGGTGCACTCATATTACATTTAATAAATTTCAAATTGTTCAGCTGTTACATACCAGCAAAAATCAATCAGGCACACAACTGCAGCAGTAATCGATTGACCACATTGTTACCTTTTCGGGGTCTCAGGCTCTCCACCACTTGGGGGCAGACAGAACAGCAACAGGACCGGGAGGGTAAACAACATCCACAGATTCCCTAAGTGCTTTTTAAAATATGAATGTGTGAATGAAAGCCACTTAACTTTCATTTAAATCCATTCCATATATAACTAGAGAACATAGACATTATGACAGAGCCAGAGTATCATTTGAATAATTTCATACTAAAATTTTACGTGAAAGAAAAGGCATGCTCAATATTGCCATTCAGCACCACTGACAGGCCCAGGCATTACTGATAGAGGAAAAAGACAGAGTGTCTTTTTTTTTTTTTTTTTTTTCCTGTTTTCCTTTACTCTTTAGAGATTTCAATTAAAGCTATCTTACTCATAATGTAGTCAGTTGTAGCATAAACTTCCCAGTCAATGGACAAACCTCAAATGGATAAATCCCAATGAACAAAACAAAGACCTAGACTACTGACATAGTCAATGCTTGTTCTGTCAGTTGGCATGAGCAATTAGGTTATTAGTTTGTAGCAATTCTAGGCAGGTCCAAAGACAATTCCTTCCTCTTAGATTAAGAGACTTCTGCAGTTAGACCTGATCAATGACTAAAGTCATTGTAATAAAAAAATCTGTATTTCCAGGGATAGGAGAAGTTTAAAATATAGAATAGAAAGAATAGTTATTTCTGTACCCATAATTAGACTAATGCATGTATAAAATGTATCAGAGTTCTGTGGCTTCATCTTTTCCTTTTTTTAGATTTGAAGGGTAGACTTCTGAACATCCAGCACATGAGCAATTAGCTCATAATGGACTTGACCAAAGCCCATATTGTGAATGTGATAAGACCAGATTAAAATGAAAAACAGAAACATAATTACTTTCCAAGTATTATAATATTGGATAAAGAGCACAGGCTAATCAAAATCATTGACTTGGGCATATCTATATAAGATGAATCCAACGATATAAAAGGAAAAATACAGAGATTTATAAAAGGTGAATAATAACCACTGTCATCTTAAAGAAGAACCTCAAAGGCACTAAAGCAAATCTGATGACCTAAAGTACAATAATTTGATGAACATTATTACCTTGATGTTGATTTCAATAAAATGTAAATCAGCTTTAATTTCTCAATCATAAAATGTATAAAAGAACACTGGGTGGTTGGTGGCAGCACCAACTACGTACAGAGTGATTATTATATTTTAGGCACTGTCTTTAGATATTGTACTTTACAGGTATTACCTAATTTAGAACTTGAACTTGCAAAGGAGGTGTCATCTTATCTTACAGAAAACTGAGGTTTAAAGATGTTAAGTAATTTGTGCAAATGGTGGGGTCCTGGTTTGAATCTAAGTCAGGTTCACTTTAGAACCTATAATTTTAATTTACACTGTCTCTTGTTAATTATCACTCTGGTTTGCTGAGATTCCAGCCCAGACATACTAACAAATATAAGTAAGACAAATACTGTAACACTTTCATTTATAATAGGAAAACAGGTCTCTATGGCAGAAACCACCAGTTTCTGATGCAATATCTTTTTTTTTTTTTCCCTGTAAATTTATTTATTTATTTTTGTCTGCGTTGGGTCTTCGTTGCTGCGCATAGGCTTTCTCTCTAGTTGCGGCGAGTGGGAGGCTACTCTTCGATGTGGTGCACGGGCTTCTCATTGTGGTGGCTTCTCTTTGTTGCAAAGCACGGGCTCTAGGCACGCGGGTTTCAGTAGTTGTGGCACATGGGCTCAGTAGCTGTGGCTCATGGGCTCTAGGGCGCAGGCTCAGTAGTTGTGGCGCACAGGCTTAGCTGCTCTGCAGCATGTGGGACCTTCCCATACCAGGGCTCAAACCCGTGTCCCCTGCATTGGCAGGCGGATTCTTAACCACTGCGCCACAAGGGAAGTCCCCTGATGCAATATCTTTATTCTCCTTTTTTTTTTTTTATTAATAGAACCCTAGTTTCGGGGTGGGTGGGAGGCATAATGTGATCAATGATAAAACCACACTGCCCAGCCTTATTGCAATGTGGGACCCTGTGAGAAAATACTGGGCATAGAGTTGTAAGCAAAACACACCGGCACTTCTTAAAAAGCAGACAGACTCACTAGCCTCTAGTCTTTTGTCATTCTCATTATTCTATAAATAAGACGTTATGCAGACTTTCTTGCAAAACATGTAGGCAATTATGAGAGGGAGACCAAGAAATCTGCAGACACCTTAGGTGCATAAATTGATAATTTATATATGACATTAACTTTTAGAACTCTTTTACTACCAGTTGAATAAAACCTCTAACTGATAATAGCCCAGTTTTCTTAAATGTAAGCAAAGGGATTGAAGGATATAAACTCAAAGTCACGGGCTTCCCTGGTGGCGCAGTGGTTGAGAATCCGCCTGCCAATGCAGGGGACACGGGTTCGAGCCCTGGTCTGGGAAGATCCCACATGCCGCGGAGCGGCTGGGCCCGTGAGCCACAATTGCTGAGCCTGCGCGTCTGGAGCCTGTGCTCCGCAACAAGAGAGGCCGCGGCGATAGCGAGAGGCCCGCGCACCGCGATGAAGAGTGGCCCCCGCTTGCCACAACTGGAGAGAGCCCTCGCACAGAAACGAAGACCCAACACAGCCATAAATAAAATAAATTAAAAAAAAAAAAAAAAAATTTAAACTCAAAGTCACTTCTAGCTCTTAACTTTTATGACTTTATTAGATTAAGAATCCCAAAGATAAGAAGAAAAGAACAAGTCAGCTTCACAAGCATTCACTGTTTGTTCCAACACTGTAAAATTCGATTAAATAAAGCCCAGACTTGTTGGAATTCATCACAGAATGCCATTCACCCTCAGACCTTGTAACTCAAATACGTAAGAGTGGTTTGATCAGATAAAATCAGTGTGGCCTGAATAATGAAATTTAATTTCCATTTAAAATTGTGGGATCCTTTATATACCGTCACACGAAGCTTCTATTTACGTAGCTATGCTAAGACTGTTCTGCAAATAAGCCCCTGGTGTAGTTCCAAGTTCATATTATTAGTTTGTAAAAGGTCAATTTTGTTTTCTCCATTTTACAGAAGAGGAAACTGAGGCTTTGGAAACATTAAGTAAACTTCATAAGTCACAGTAATGTGGTCCAGCACTCTTCTCCTTGTACCACATTCTCTTTATTATTATTATTACTCAAAATATCCATGAGCTTACAAAATAATGGTAATGATTTAGCTAAGCAGATACATGTAAAATTTGAAATTTGATTTCAAATTGTTGTAAAAGAGTAAATATGTTACTGAAATCTAGCCAAAAGACCAAAAGATGAGCTTCTTTTTAATAAAACAGCCTGCAGGTACATGCCCTATAGCAGGTTATGTGATAGCCTTGCTCTCCAATGAACTGAATAAAACAACTTCAAGATAACAATTTCTCTGTCTTCCTTCCCACCCTAAGTGGCCTGATATAAATGCTTTGTGTACAATCTTGTTGAAATATAAGGAATAAATGATATATTTTAACAATTCCCTATCAGCCCTCTGATGATAGGACTCTATGATACACAGTCTACGCTGATACTTGTAAAATGGTCAGAAATATCCTTGAACTCTTTGATAGTAGAATTTCATGTACAGAATTTAATCCTGTTGAATCAATGTCATAATCACTGGATTCAGTGACTAATGACATATTCACTAATGTTTGTTTTGACCTAAGACAAAAAACGCATAAATAATACATGGAAAAGAACTCTGTTGAAAGAAAAAGAAGCTAATGCAAGATGCAGTTTTTAAAAAGTCAAGACATCAAATATGCAGTTAATCAGCATCCAGACTAAATAAGGTTGGTAGCAATGGGGCTAAACTGAGATAGGAGATTTGTAGTTACTATCTGTATAATCATTATGACTGTTTGCCAAATGTTTCTGGTTGTCACCTCCTTCCAGACACATGACTAGATTGCCTTCTGACTTCTTTGTGGGTTTATATGGCCATGTGGCTTCCTGAAGCCTATGAATTGTGAGAGAATATGGCATGTGTTACTATAGGATGAAACATTTATCCTGATGCAACAGACTCTGGAACTGTCCTTTCCTTCTGCCACTGTCACCAGAGTTCAATATTCCTCACCCTGGCTGATAAAGGAAAGTTAATGCCTATACCAGAGCAAGGCCCCAGCCAACCTGCAATAGGCATATAAAGAGTGATACATTTTTTTTTTGCTTTTAAAACTACTGAAAATTTTGAACTTTTGTTACCACAGAATTTCTAACCCATCCCAACTAATAAAATTTGGTGCCCAAAGTGTTGAATGTAGGCATGCGTTATCTTATCCTTTAGATCTTTTCCTTGATGGAGGGTGGAGTAGGCGACACCACATTCATATAAGAGGCATTTCCTTTTATTGAAAACAGCTGCTAAGTTTCAATTAGACATTTCAAAAAACGAAGATAAGCTTTGTACAGTCAGCTGTGAAATTAAGCATGACTCTAAAAGCCATCAGGCAAGAAGAATAAAGGTTGTAGATTTATAGATTTGGTGATAATTAAGATTTCTGAATTTTAAAAATGTGTGTGCAGTCACTTCCATGAGTAACTGACATAGTGAATTCTGAAGTGCAGTTTTCTATTTCACTCTAATGATGGAGTAAGGACTGTTTCCTCTTTTGGGTCAAGGTAGACATTTTCACACACTAATAATACAAACTTTGTGTGCTTTTCACTTAAGACATTTAAGGTTTAACATAAGAAAACATAGAGTCATTAAACTCTTTAGCTTGTGAGAGGAATCTGTCTTATACTTTATGGCTGGGGAACAAAAATGATGAATTATCAGACTTGTCTAGACACTCACTCAAAAATCTTAAAAGAGACATGGGTTTATATTTTACTATCTTACTACTTCCATCATGGTTTATGTGTGAACTGAAAGGTAAGACGAAAAGAACTCATTTGTTTTCTCTCCTGTTCTGGGTTAGATATAGGAATGTGAGTTTTTCTATTTCTCTAAGGGCATTCATAAATCTGGCTTCATAAAAGGCTTCTAGATAATACAGATGAAGGTCATCATTTGCAAATAATGCATGAATGATATGATACATGATAGAGATCAAAACATACCTGAAGTCACTAACAAGTTGTTTTAAAAATAGCCTAGGTATTGAGAGGGTGCAAAATGGGTGAAGGGGGTCAAAAAGTACAAACTTCCAGCTGTCAAATAAATAATAACATACTGCATGGTGACTAGTTAATAATACAGTATTGCATGTTTGAACGTTGCTAAGAAAGTAGATATTAAAAGTCCTCACTGCAAGAAGAAAAAAAAAAAAAATTGTAACTAGGTATGGTGACCGATGTTAACCAGTCTCATTACGGTGATCATTTCCCAGTGTATACAAATACCAAATCATTATTCTGTACATCTGAAAGTAATATAATATTATACGTCAATTATTCCTTAATAAAAAATAAAGAAAATTTTAAAAAAAAATAAAAATTAAAAATAGCCTAGGCATGTAAAAACAAAAATATAAAACATTCTGTACCTGCTTTTATTTATATAATGTCAAACGTTACAGAAATAATCTGAAAAATAGCTGGAATTCAATGGGATTTTATATACATGAATAACTGCTGCTAAAGGCAGGTAAGAATTTTAAGAAGTATAAAAGTTTTCTGAATCATTTGTTTTCAGAGATGAAGATGAGAATCATTTGTTTTGAGAGACGAGGATGAGAAAATGAGATAGTTGCTTGAAACAGAGAACAATTAATTGTGAAAAGAATTAGGGATCTATACTAAACCATATCATACTATCTAATATAGAGCAAGAGCCGTTAGAAGTTAAGAAGTGGTTAAACCCACTTATGGTCAATTAATCTATGACAAAGGAGGCAAGAATATACGATGGAGAAAAGACAGTCTCTTCAATAAATGGTGCTGGGAAAACTGGACAGCTACATGTAAAAAGATGAAACTAGGAATATTCTCTAACACCACATACAAAATAAACAGAAAATGGATTAAAGACCTAAATGTAAGACTGGATACCATAAATCTCCTATAGGAAAACATAGGCAGAACACTCTGACATAAATTGTAGCAATACTTTTTTGGATACATCTCCTAAAACAAAGGAAATAAAAGCAAAAATAAACAAATAGGACCTAATAAAACTTAAAAGCTTTTGCACTGCAAAGAAAACCACTGACAAAATGAAAAGACAACCGACTGAATGGGAGAAAATATTCGCAAATGATATGACTGATAGGGGTTAATATCCAACATATATAAACAGCTCATACAACTCAACATCAAAAATACCAAACACCTTGATTAAAAAATGAGCAGAAGAACTCAACAGGCATTTTTCCAAAGAGGAAATGCAGAAGACCAACACGCACATGAAAAGATGCTCAACATCACTAATCATCAGGGAAATGAAAATCAAAACCACAATGAGATATCATCTCACACATGTCAGAATGGCTATAATCAAAAAGAACACAAATAACAAATGTTGGTGAGGATGTGGAGAAAAGGGAACACTCATACACTGTTGGTGGGAATGTAAATTGGTGCAGCCACTGTGGAAAACAGTAAGGAGGTTTCTCAGAAAACTAAAAATAGAACTACCATATGACCCAGCAATTCCACTCCTGGGTATATATCCAAGAAAAAAAAATAAAAACACTAATTTGAATAGATACATGCATCCCAATGTTCATAGCAGCATTATTTACAATTGTCAAGATATGGAAGCAACCTAAATGTCCATTAACAGATGACTGGATAAAGAAGATATGGTATATATATACAATGGAATACTACTCAGCCATAAAAAAGAATGAAATCCTGCCATTTGCAGCAATATGGATGGATTTGGAGGGCATTACACTAAGTGAAGTAAGTCAGACAGAGAAAGACAAATACTGTATGATAGCACTTACAGATATAGAGAACTAGTGGTTACCAGTGGGGAGAGGGAAGGGGGAGGGACAATATGGGGTTAGGATTAAGAGGTATAAACTATTAGGTATAAAATAAGCTACAAGGATATATTATACAACACAGGGAATATAGCAAATATTTTATAATAACTATAGATGGAGTATAATCTTTAAAATTGTGATTCACTATTGTACACATGTAATTTATACAATATTATACATCAACTAAAAATTAATTAATTAATTTAAAAAAAACAATGCAACAGCAACAAAAGAAGTAGCTTTGTTTTATTGAAGTGAATTCAGTTGAATTCCAATGTTCTATGGGGGATAATGATGGCCATGATGTATGCTGTATGAGGACTTTTATTACATACTAACTCCTTTTTGTTTTTAATCATTGACCCAGTGGCTTCAAAATATTTTCAGCAGTTACAGTCTTACCAAAGATCATGATAAGAGGAAAACAGTAGCAGTCAATTAAATAGCCTCATATATCCCTAATTGACTGTGTCTTGTAAAATCCAGTTGTGCAAAAATATGGCTCATCTATGGAAACTGAGAAATCACGTCAAAGATAAATTTGATCAGAGCTACTGAAAACACTAGGTTATTTCTAGTGTACATAGAATCCTACAATATTATTGGAAGTGCTTGTTGTATGTAATTGTGGCGTCTTTGGCAAAAACCAGAAACAAAGCTACAAAGAATGGTTGCACAAATCACAGTCCAGTCAACTGATGAGGAAAAGAAAAAATTAGAAATGAATACATACATTGAGGTAAAACTCTTATTACCAAAATCGCTTTTTTCATGCATCTAGATTTTGTTTTGATTTAATAAATTAAATGAGTCAGAAAATGAATTTAAACCTACCCACAGAAATTCATAATAAAATGTGTGGTGGATTACTTCTGCTATGACATTTCAATTTACTCATCAGAAGACATTTGATTACTCATGAGTGCTTATATTACATTAGCCTCTTTACTCATGACAAAAAGGCTATATCAGACCTAATCCATTATGGTGTGTTTTTTTTTTTTTTTTTCATTTAAAGCTCATCACTACTATGCACACTGAATTGTATATTTAAATGGTAAGATATTGAACTGGTAAATCATGGTCATAGAATAAAATGCTGTTCTAAATTATTTTTTTGTCTATTAGGATACTGAATAAGCAATTGTTCTGATAACAGACCTTGAGTCTTAAGTGAAACAAGATTATATAAGTTTTTGCAATACCATTTAATTTTAAGACATCTCAAGTGGAAAGAAATTCACAGTTTTTCTGAAAGATACAGTTGCTCTCTCTGGAAATTAATATTTTTTTCTTATTTTTTTAGAACCAGATTTGAACTGAACAACAAATGAGTAGACAGAGACAAAATCTTTTCTACGCATATATCCTCACTTGCAGAGATTTTATGCTCCAAACAGAATTGGAGCCACTGTCTTGCTTTCTTGTCTGCTTTAGCATTCTTAGGATGCAAAAAAGAAATTCATTTCTCCTAAAAGGTTCTCCAAAAATATCTTTCTCACTTTAATTTCTCACAGGTTTTCAGCCACCTGCAATTCTCTGTTTAGAGATGTAGAGAATATAACTTAATCTAAAACTTCTTTTCAGGCTATAAATAGGGACTCAATTTTATTATATGTTTATATTTAGATTCCTAAAAAGACAGTTAATTTTTTCCATAAATGTGTTCTAGATTTGAGTTTATGTGTACTTAAAATTTGATATGTGATCCACTGAAAGAAATTTAAAATAAGGGGAAAATTTCTTCTCTCAGTCACTGGAATCATAGGAGAAGCCATCTTACTGTGAATAAAGAATCTCTGGATGTCCATCCTAGATAGTACATAGAAATTGAACTTGAAGTCTTTAAACTTTTTTAATGGAAGGAAGAGCTAAGGTCTGATACCACTTCCCCATTTTGATTTACTATGAATTGTCTAGAGGAAGAATTTATATTAAGGAATGAAGGAAATCACTTCTAACACTGACATCGAGGACTTACTCTTGCTGGTTTTCAAGTACACAGTCATCTCCCTATGGGTCCTTCCACAGAACTGCATACACAAATGTGGTTCTTGCTGATATAAATGTTTGATTCTTCCTGGGATTGTCCAGAGGGAGGTTGCAGCTAGGTTACTATCTCTAGAGATGGGAAGGATGACATTTTGTCTTTTGCAGGCAGGGCAGTTGCCTTCACTCATCTGGGTAGGAAGCTAAAAACACTGGTTCAGAGATTAACTTGAGAACCAAGCTCTTAGGAATACGGTTGCCAGATGATCAAATTCAGTACAAATATCTTTATTTTGTTAAATCTGGCGATTCTTATGAGCCTCACATCATTATCCAGTGGCTTCTTCCAGGGCAGTGTGGAAGAAGGAATCTCTCTGTAAGTATGAAGCACTAAGCACACTGTAGACAATCAACAGAAGCTTTTTCACTCCCTCTAGGTTCAAACACCAGAATCTAGCAAAACAAACAAACAAACAAAATGCAAACACACACACAAAAGAAGCATCTTTCCCATTGGACAGCCACATGTAAATCAATGAAGCTAGAATATACCCTCACACCACACACAAAAATAAACTCAAAATATCTTAAAGACTTAAATATAAGACAAGACCTCATAAAACTCCTAGAAGAGAATATAGGCAAAACATTCTCTGACATAAATCATACCAATGTTTACTTAGGTCAGTGTTCCAAGGCAATAGAAATAAAAGCAAAAATAAACAAATGGCATCTAGTCAAACTTATAAGCTTTTGCACAGCAAAGGAAACCATAAACAAAATGAAAAGACAACCCGCAGAATGGGAAAAAATATTTGCAAATGATGCAACTGACAAGGGCTTGATTTCCAAAATATACAAACAGCTCCTACAATTCAATAACAAAAAACCAAATAACCCAATCGAAAAATGAGCAGAAGACCTAAATAGACATTTCTCCAAAGAAGACATACAGATAGACAATAGGCACATGAAAAGATGCTCATCATCGCTAATTATTAGAGAAATGCAAATCAAAACTACAATGAGGTACCACCTCACACCCGTCAGAATGGCCATCATTAAATAGTCTACAAATACTAAATGCAGGAGAGGGTGTGGAGAAAACAGAACCCTCCTACACTGTTGGTGGGAATGCAAACTGGTGCAGTCACTATGGAAAACAGTATGGAGGTTCTTCAAAACTCTAAAAACAGAGTTGCCATATAATCCAGCAATCCTACTCCTGGGCATATACCCAGACAAAATTATAATTCAAAAAGATACATGCACCCCTATATTCATAGCAGCACTATTTACAATAGCCAAGATATGGAAACAACTTAAATGTCCATTGACAGATGAATGCATAAAGAAGATGTGTATATTTATATATACACACACACACCATGATAACGCCATTTGCAGCACATGGATAGACCTAGAGATTATCAGACTAAGTGAAGTTAAGTCAGAAAGAGAAAGACAAATCCCATATGATATCATTTATATGTGGAATCTAAAATACAACACAAATGAACATATCTACGAAACAAAAACAGACTCACAGACATAGAGAACAGACTTGTGATTGTCAAGAGGGAGGGGGATGGGGGAGGGAAGGATTGGGAGTTTGGGATTAGCAGATGCAAACTATTATATATAGGATGGATAAACAATAAGGTCCTACTGTATGGCACAGGGAATTGTATTCAATATCCTGTGATAAACCATAATGGAAAAGAATATGAAAAAGTATATCTACATCTATATATCTATAACTGAGTCACTTTGCTGTACAGCACAAATTAAATATAACATTGTAAATCAACTATACTTCAACAAAATTAAAAAAAAAAAGACCCCCCTCTCCTCTTCCCCTCCGCAAAAGAAGCATCTTTCCCACTTTTCCTTCTAATTGGCTTCACATTTTGCATTTCTCTGGAATCCCCTAAATTTGTATTTGGGAAGAATAATTAAGCACAGAAACCGTATTTCTGTGAAGGATGTATGTATACATTTATATGTTGTGAGTACATAATATATGGTTTAATAGCTACCAATACACATTAGAATGCATACAAAAATAAAATAGAAGGAAAATAAATTTTGGTTTTTTAGATATTAAAGCAATGTTTCTCAATCCTGGCTATAAATAGGAATTAACTGGGATTTAAAAACCTCCCCAAACTGATGACTTGATCCCAACCACAGAGATCCTGATTGAATTGGTCTTGGGTGGGGAGGTCTTAGATGGGGAGAAGCAATTGGTACTTTTAATTAAGGTCCCCAGGTAATTCTAATGTGCTGTCAAGGTTAAGAGCTACTATTGCAGACAATAATACCAGCCAACTTTAGAAATATATGCCTATGGGCCGCTTTAGTAGAGTCAGAATTAGGACCCAGTATTCATTTATCCTCCTGATTTATGGTGGAAATAATATTAGACTAAACACCTTGGATCTAATCCCAAATCAGCTATTTACTGTACGCATGGCCATGTGGTCAGCTATTTTAACTTCTCTAGGTATTGAGTTTCTTAATCTGAGAAAAATGCAGTATTCCCAAATTACCTACACATTTTGAAGAGGGTGGATGAAATAATGCCTTTGTATACAGATACAGGCATTTTAAATATTACTGAAATATTACAGAATTTCTTGGTCACATCCATTTCACTGAAGTTGACAGGCACTGATCATCTTTACTAGTCTGTCCTAGCTCCATAAAGTTATGATAACGCAAGAATGGTCAGAAATAGCCCTATTTAAATTCTTCAGCGGATACTCTAGTATCTACATCTAGTATCTTGCATCCAGATATCTCTGTTTCTCTTTCCAGGTCCTCTTCATTCCAGCCTCTTAGGATGTGTCCAAAGTCACTGGCACAACTTTTAGAGTCCTACGCTACTTAGAGGTTCTTTCTTCCACTAGATGTTCTCCCATGAACATCTAACTATGTCCTGGTGTTTATTTTTTAACACAATTTTATTCATATATCACTAGAAAACTGATAATGGTAGTGTGAATCAAAATCCCCAAAAGTCCAAGGAATTTAAGTAAGATCTTCCTGCCTACATAGAATATGACTTAATATTTGGCTTAGACTTGTTACTTCTAGCATGAAAAGAATGAATACCACATTTTCTGAAAATTTTCAAATTAACGCTTACATTTAACTTTCCTTTTGTACACATTGAATATGTACTCTTTGTATGAATGCAGTTTAGTAGAAAAAAATGAAATGTTCTCCTTTAATCAAGTTAAAATCTCTTCTACCCAACTTACTTATAGTTAATATTTTAAATTTAACTCATGTTGTTCCCAAGAGAAATTTCATATGTTTCTCAAATTTGACAAAAATATCCCTACTCCCCCCCTTTACTGAAAATCCTGATTAGTCATAATTAGTCGAGTGATTAGAACCTCATCAAGATGTCAGAAGTGAGAGCCCTGGGTAAGGTTTCCACCGAGTGTTTAAAGAAAATGTGCCTGTCTTTATTCAGGGCATTGACTGTCCATTTCACTGCAGTCCACCCACATTAATTTTACTCACTTGGCCCCTGTATGCTTTTTAGTTTGCAACCCTTGGCCAAAATGATAAAACTCTGTTTTCAGATAGTTGACTTAAATTCCACAGAATATATTCTAATCTATAATTTTCTGATATTAAGAAATAATATTAGTGTCAGATTACTTGGTTCCAACAGAACAATTCTATTTGAACACAGAAAAATACCAACCTGGTATCTCTCCATCATCACTTTCATACCACCCAAACATATATGAGCTAAGTCTGTAAGCTGAGACAAGGCTGCAAGAGTAACTTGACTTCCCATCCAATGAAGTTTAGTTGTCAGAAACACTCAATGTACTGTATTTTCCAGACAGCTATGTTATGCATGTTTAAAGCTGCGATTGTTTTGTAAAATAAGATGTTTAAGGTGATAAGGTATCCATTTTGAGGCAGGGTCCAAGGTGGCAAGGATGCATTTATTGAACATTTTTCAAGGATAACTAGAATGAAAAGTGATACTCTATATTGTCAAATGCAGAGATAATGTCCTTCACACACAATGCCTTTGTTCCTGATAGGAGCAAAACAATATTAGCATGACATTTGATTTTCAGGTTAAGGTTTCTAAATAAATGTTCTAATGACCTTTGAAAACAAAGTTTCTAGGATAATACATTCCTCTAATTCTTGAACTAAACTAAGAGATGTCAGTTAATAATTTTGTTATTATAGAACCATGGGAAGATAAATTTATCCCACATATAGACTGACAAAAACAAGTTTTATGTTATATGGTTTATATCTCCATCTGTTTTAAAGAATATTTATTTTCAAAATTCAATTTAGCTTTCAGAAAATAGTTTATTGGTCTATTAGTGAACTTACCTCTTAAAATAGTGTCACATTGCATTTTTTAAATATATGTTTATTTTAACAGAAGCTAAGATTGAAGAAACACTTTTATTGTATTGTATAATTTAATGTGAGATATATTTCATCATATTAATGATCACACTTTATAACTTTGAGGTTATACATATATTTTGCTTTGCCCAAATAATTGAATACTTTTAAAAGGTATAAACATGTACTTATATTTTATTAATCAAATTGTATACCATACATACTAATAGAGCTCTCAAAAAAAAATGAGAGATTTGTGAAAGGGAGTTTCTATCCAATTAGAATACAATAATATTTTGAAGTATTTAAAGAAGGTTCTTTTAAAATCCAATACTTACATAAATATAGTATTGGTTACTGAATATATACATACATTATTGTAGTAAATTCACTATTTGAGCAAACTTCAAAACTGAAACAAATATATTTATTTTCATTTACTATTTAAAATGATTCTTCTACTTTTATTGTTACTATGTGGAAGAAAAGGGGAAATAGGATGTTCTCATTGTTTCCTAAACCTAAAATACTCCCATGTCTTATGAATATATTTTTAGAACAATAAAGAAGTTACATGAAATAAATATATTCAGTTTTGTTTTTTTTTTTTTCTGAAGAAGAATAAAAGATACACACACACAAACACACGTAAACTCTTAGGTAGATATTCGGGTTCACTCTCATTTAAATATTATAAAGCTAATTTCATACTCTGGAAAACTTTGAAAAAATTAATTTTTTAATATTATTTTCACATGGAAGTCTAATCGTTTTTTAAAATTCAAAGTAGTTTTAGTTTTTTTCTTTTGTGACTTTTTTTGCACTTATGACAAATGATAATTTTAAAATAGATACTGAACTTAGAGCAAAGATGTTATCCTTCAGGCTGAGAATGCTTTCTACCATGGGCTTTAATTTAATTTTGATAATGCCATGTGAACATGAGTGAATTTGCAGATTTTAATTTAACATTTTAGACTTGGAGATAAAGGGAGAAACTGACAATATCTCAATACCATAGACTGTACTCTTCTACCCTTTTTACATCCTACCTGAGAACACCATCCCCAAATGTGTCAGCCTACAGCGCTAACATATTGCTGTGCATGGCACATTCTGGGACTTGGATATGTAGGCAACCTTCAGTTTTATAGTCTAACACTCAGAAAAGGCAATCACAATGATTTGCTAGGAAATCTAGTGAAGAATGCTTCCACAAGGGCAGTTGAAACCCCTTGTCTAACCTCTTTTATGAATGCAGTGTTTAAAAATTTCACATTGACTATTTGATGTTTATTGTATATTTTAACAGCTATACTCACAGATTATTTATTTGTCAAATGTTGCAAGCCATGGGTCAAAATCTCCTTAAAATCAAAGCAAAACAGCCATCTACTTTTATTGAGCAACTTTTCAAATATAACTGTGCTTAAATTAACTCATGATGGAGGACGACTGGTAGAGTCCTTACAAGCAAATAAATATTCCCCAAGGGGTCAAAGAACTGGGAAAGCAGACTATTTAAAGACCAGTTGTAACAAAACCCAAAGACAAATAAATAATGCAATATAGAAAACTTAATCTGATCATTTTAGTGCGAAATACTGCAGGCTTATAAATGCATTTGCCAAAAACTACAGCTTACTTAGGTATCCTCTCCCCAACTGACATATTACAAATAAATTTACTCCCCTCGTAAGAACGATCTTCTAAGCACAATACATAGATGCACATACCAAATTTATCACACTGCTGTTTGACCAGAAAAAGATAAAATTTCCTAATACTAATAAAGTGAAAATGGTTCTTCCAATTTAAGGTCCATAAAACACTTATTAATGATAAAAGCAGGTTATTTAGCAATACCGGACTTCGTGAGATGCAGTACGTGCAACAGAATGAAACAGAAATTTCAGTGATGGAAAATCCTCCTCCTTCCCTCGTGATAGTATAATAACCTTTCAAATCATGTTTGACATTTGTAAGTCGAGTGAGCTGGCAGCCCTGCAAGGTCTATGTGGTAATATATGTGGGAAACCCTTTCTGGAGCAGTAATCTCATTGCTGTGTCTAACGGCTCTAACTTCATGTGGCCGACTGGGCCCCAAGAGACTTATCTGGCTCTGCATTTCTCAAGCCACTGGTTGCTAATGTTCCCTATTATGAGGAAAGCAGAAACGTGCCTTCAGGCAATGGCCACTCGGCTAGAGGTACACCACCAGCCAACCTTCTGCTCAGCTGTTTTGTTTTAAACTATTAAATATGCACATGCGTTATACAAAGGGGGTTCTTTGTGCTTCAAAAAACAATATGACAGCGATATTTACTCTGCTCCATTTGCTAATCTGACAAGCTCCATCTGGTAAGCAGACCCTTTATCTTCTCATCACCCTGGATCTCTGAAGGAAAGTGGACACTAGTGGCATATGTCCATGGCTGGTCCTTATGCTTAATGAAGTAGAATATTTACAGGTTTAAACTTTAAGGACACCTATAAGACACGTTACTTGATGTTGAGAAGGAGAGCTATTCCATTACAGCGAACTAGATCAGGCCATTTTCTATCACTCCGCATTTCATTTGGAAAGGGAGCCCAGCACTACGCCTCCTTACAAAGGTGAAACTGAGATTTAATTCTTCTCAAAATATTTAATGATCTTAAAGTGGCAGCTTCAGTGTCCCCAGGGTAACCTCGACTTATCCTTAGCTCTTGCCTCTATATTTTAATTGTCTTCTTATATATCTCTCTTCCCTACTCAATTGTAAGCATTGTGAAGGCAAGACATGTAGATTATTTCATAAGTCTACACAGTAGATGCTTTCTAATAGTTCCATGAGTAAATGGATACATTTTCACTCTGTTGTAAACATGGAATATTTACATTTTCCATAGGAATAAAAATGATGACCAAACAATCTTTTTACCTTATCATAAAAACAAACATATGAATTGGTAATTTTTGCCTTCCACAGTTGATCAAACAGCTCCATTTATCTTGTTCTTTGTTACTCATTGAACAACTCATGCACTCAGAGTATCCACCCTGAGCAATCCATATTCAAACATGAAAAATATTCTAGGAATATTTTCAATTCAACATGGTACTCTGTACATACAATTTAATTTATCATACTTTGTAGAAATATAGATGGAACATGGCATGGAGGTACTACTTTGGGTTAGCCCAGAATCAAATGTGTATTCTGAGGGAATTAGCAAGATCTACCTTCGAAGTTGGTAGCATAGTAAATCCCATGAATTCCAGCTATGGAGGGATTAAAAATAAAGGCTATTGTTCATTTTAAGGAAAGAAATATAAGTGCTGCTTTCTATTAGATGCTGATGAAAAAAATCTGAACAGGAAAGATACAGTATTCCCTTGCTTAATTGGTATTTCATAAACAACCAAAAGCCAACTTTATCCAATGGGGATTTAAAGGCATCTAAGACTTTGGTTTAGAAGTGGGAAATAAATGATGAAATCTCCTTGTCCATTTTCTGGGTCACTTTCTCAATAAAAAGGTCATAGCCAGCTGCTATGGCTTCCTTCCAAGTATATATTTCAGCTATATTAATGCATTATTTTATCTTTTTATCATTTAGAGAATATTTAGTGTATTTTCCATTAAGTGCCTGAAATTACAGTTGATTTTAAATCTTTCAAAATAATACAGTGAGCTGCAACACGGTAGAGAAGAGATTTGGAAATCTGGCATTATCCCCTAGATTTGGTGTCCACGCCACTATAAATTGTAAGAATTGCTAGCCCAAGAATATACGTTAAATATAAAAAAAAGGTGTGATTATTCGTTCATTGGTTTTACTTTCTTAGCTAATACAACTCACAATTATTTAGGAGTAATTGTGGAAGATGGGAAAGTTAAGCCTAATACTTATGTAGGCTTAGTGAAGAAAAATACAGCTTTAGTCTGAACGATCATAGTTAAATTAAGCGATTACTATGAACGAGGCACTGATCTAATTTATATATTAGTTCAATCAATCTTTACAACCATCCTGTGATGTAAGTACTGTTATTATCCTCATTTTCTAAATGAGAAGACTGAGGTCAAGTAACTTGTTTGAGGACACACAACTACTATGTGACAAAATTGGGCAGTTTAGTTTGAGTCACGTATTTAACCACCAACTGTGTCTCTAGTAATATCTGAAGTTATAATGTTTGAAGACTGGCTTGTAAACTAAAAGGAAGGTCTCATTTTAACTATTATTAAGAGTACTTGTACTAGGTACAAGGGCTAGAAAAGGGAATTTTTCACTTGACTGTTTATGCCTATTTTGCAAATGAATGGTATAAAAAACTTATTTTTGTTTTTGTTCACATGTGAATTTAGATATCTACAACTATATGTATGATAGGAACTCAAATATTTGTGGAGTGGATGGATTTATAAGTGAATAAATACACGGATCTCTGTACAAAATATATTTATATAACTTTGTCACTTTGGAGCAATGCATGCACATGCAAACACAGAAGAGTGAATGGAGGTTACACAGAAATAACTAGGAGCCACTACTGAGTATCATTTATAAACTGCACTTTGCTAATGCAATTGATTAGATTATCAGCAATGGTGGGAATTTGCTTTGCACCTCTCCCAATCACTGTTAATAACTATCCTGACAATAATGATAGTAATAATAATAAAATTCACTGGGAAATTGGAGTCTAAAAATATTATGGAAAGTATTAATAAATGCATCTTTAGAGAACTTTGTTATCATTTTAAATCAGTAACATATCTAAATTTTTAAATGCATCTATTGTTCCAATGTAGGTTTAAGACAAGTCCCCCAACCTCTCTATTTCAGCTAGATTGTAGTCCCTAAAACTCTCTTAGAAAGAAATTCTGGAAATACTCATTATGTAAAATGTTGAGGTTTTAATGAAAATGACTGAAGCAGAGAGAGAGGAAGTAAAAGATCACGTGTGGTTTATTTAAAAAGTAAGGACTACCACCTAAATGGGAAAATGACTAGGTTTAATGTACCACAATTTCTTCTTCCTCTTAAAAACAATTTGTTTTCTTTCAGCCTTTTGACATCAGTATTTTTTGTAGCACAGCAAAGACAGAACTAAAAATTCCAAAGACTGATGTAAAAATAACCTCTTTATAAAATTAGAAGAAAAAAAAAAAGAACAGATGGGTTGGGCTCCTACATTCATGCTCCCTACATTGTACTAAACTGAATTAGAAGGAATAACCATCTCTTTGGGTCCCTGCCTAAATATCTAGTTAGAGCTTGAATTGTAAGCTACTACAGATTACCTTCAATCCTGAGTGGCTGCTCTATAGACTAAATTAACTCACTTAGTAACTTTTTTTAAGAATATATTTTGGAATATATAAGGCAGCTTTGCAAATGATAAAACTCTAGGCAGTGTCAATAGCTTGAACAAAAGCAATAATAAAAGTGATTTCACCACTGCATAGTATATTTAATTCTGGATCAATTTCTCTTTGGCTCTGAATCTATGCTAATCTGCAAAAGTGAATAAAGATACAGCATATGCATTGGTGTCCATGTTGTGTATATACAATATATAATATGGATGGCAGATTTATATGTTTACAAAAAGAAAGAATGAGGAATATTTTTACAGTATGAGAATAGGATGAGTGTTATAGAAATATTCGCATTCCATATTTATTTCATGAATCTGCCTTCTTCGGTGTCACACAGACTCAGAATCTTTGAAGTAAGTTGGAGTCTCCATCTTCCTTTTTTTACTTCCATCTAGTTGGCAGACCTTGCCTGTTATTCATCTGCAATGCCTTCTATGTCATAATCTTCATTCCTACAGCTGCCTTTCTAAGTTCCACTCTCTATTAGCCTGAACTAATTTTGCAATCATGCCCTAACACTTTTCTAGACTTTCGCTCTTTATTCGCGCTCTCCAAATTACCCTCGACTCTCTCCTAAGTTGCTTTTCCTAAAACACATCCCGATACTAACCCTGCCATCTCCATCTATTTCAGTGCCTCCTCTCCTTGATTTCAATGGCAATATAAACATACTTAGCCCAATATTTTAGGTTTGCCTGGATCTAATTCCAACTCACTTTCCCAACCTTATTTTCAATGTTTCACGTTCAGTGAAAGAGCATTACTTTTATTCATGCGTGCCTCTCTTTTCCCTCTTTCTAAAATGCTTTCTCCCTAGTCTCCGCCATACACATCCTACTTAGCATTCAGTATTTAGTTCAAATTCTTTTTTTTTTTTTCATGAAATTTCCTTGACTCCGTAGTTCAACACTTCCACCTTCTCAGATTCCCTGGCTGTTAATCTAGTACCACTGAACTAGACATTAGAGCACAATTTTCATAATCAGTGTTTTACTGTAATTATGTACATATATATCTCATCTTCCACACTAACTGTAGCACTTTAAGGGCATAGTCTCTTACACTATCTAATCTACAGTGCCAAGCACACTGCATGCATATAGGAGGCACAGATGAACACATGTATGAAAGAATGATGACTTTATCCATAACAGAAAAAAAAAATTGAACTCAAGTCTCCTGAACCCCACCAAGCTATTCTGTTCACTGCTTTGCTGATGGTAACTCGCTATTTAGTCAGCTGAGACTGTTACGATGCACCTACTTCAAACATTATACTTGTACAGGGTTAAGTAATCTTCATTACAATTTTCCATGATTGATGTAAACCTTTCCCACAGCAATTCAGTCTCCTTATATGTTGCCCTGATCTGAGGGCAGCAGTTAGAAGGCAAAGGGCCTGTGAATGAAGCAGTCTGGATTCTTAGGCCTTCCTCTCCAAAATTTCTTAGCTTGGCAAATCCCTTATAGCCTTCATTTTCTCATTTGTTAGATGAGGGGTTTGGGCTGGATGATTCAGGAGTTCCTTTCCAGCTCTGAAATTTATTGGAGGTGAAAGGTATAATCTACCAACTTTGACCTTTAGAAAATCATTTTACATGCTTGAGTTCCTATGGATTATTATTAAATGATCCTCTGTTTCCCCTGGTGCTGGCTGGTATGGTTCTAACACTCATTCTGATCTCTAACTTTCAAACTTTGTTTCAATATTGTTCAATTCATGCTGAGAATTTCCCTACATCTGTGTCACAGCCTTCAGAATTTCTCTGGAATTCTTCACCCAAAAGGGTTCATTTCCCTATCACTGAATCCTCTGAGGGTTCTAATGCCATTTGTTATTTGGTTGAGGAGGCTAGGCTTTGCTGAACAGCCCGCGCAAGCTTAATGCCCTGCCTCCTTGGGTAGCTGTCCACTGACAAGCTCCTGCATCTGCTGCCTGATTTTTCCACCTTCTTGGCGTGTGTCCAGTGACTCTTCTTGCTCCGTCTGACCTTCATAACTATGCCTCTTCACGTCAATGTGCCTTCTATCCCATGGTCTGTTTTTCTCCTTTCTACCCACATTCAAGGTCTTTTTCCTTTCCTTTCTATTCCGTACAAACTTCCTTTACTTCTTTTGTTTGCCGATTTCTTTGTCTTCTCTTGATGTATAGACTCTGAGTGTTAACTGAAGTCTAGAAAATCAGAGGCTTTGATAAAATTGGGTGGGCTTGACATAAATGTGGGAAAATAATCAGAACCAAGAAATAGAGGTACAAACGTTTAACATTAGATCCTAGATGACAGACTTGAAATTGCAGTATGGTAAATGTGATACCGTCTATGGCAAACTTCCAGAGGAGGCGGGGATTCTGTCATCTTATCACCAAGCATTCTGGAAGCTGTTTCCTTTCATTGGATCTGCCTTGCAAGAACTTATCTCTATTCTGTGAAGAGAGTGCACTTAGACAAATACCTCAGGGTGTTCATTTTAACGTCCCCTCAGTTCCAAAACATCAGCGATTCCAGTTCAGCCTGAAGATCAATATGTCCAAAGTTCCATTAAATTTGAAGATTTATCCAGTAGATCAGTGGTTATCAACTCTGGTTAAACATAAGAATCACCTATGGAACCTCAAAAAGTATGCTTACCTATCACCCCTAAATTGACTGATTTAAGCCTGGACATCAGTATTAGTAAAAATTTCCCTCCAGCAATCAAGCTCCTTGGTACTTACCCAAAGGAGCTGAAAACTTACATCCAAATAAAAACCTACTCACAAATGTTTATAGCAGCTTTATTCATAACTGCCAAAACTTGGAAGCAACCAAGATCTTCCTCAGCACATGAATGGATAAATGAAGTGTGGTACATCTGGATAATGGAGTATTATTCCGCATTAAAAAAGAAATGAGCTACCAAACCATGAAAAGTCATGGAATTAGCTTAATTGCCTACTACTAAGTGAAAGAAGCCAATCTGAAAGGTTATATATTGTATGATTCCACCTATATGACATTCTGGAAAAGGCAAAACTATGAAGATGGTAAAAAGATCAGTGGTTGATAGTGGAGATAAACAAGTAGAGCACAGACAATTTTTAGGGCAGTGAAAACACTCTGTATGACACTGTAATGATGCGTACATGTCATTATATGTTTGTCCAAACACATAGAATGTATAACAAGAGTAAATCGTAATGTAAACTGTGGATTCTGAATGACAATGACTGTCAGTGTAGATTCATCAATTGTAACAAAGGTACCTCTCTGGTAGAGGATGCTGATTATGGGGAAGCTACACATGTGTGGGGGGCAGGGGGTGTATGGAAAATCTCTGTACCTTCCTCTTAATTTTACTGTGAAACTAAAACTGTTCTAAAAATTAAATTCATATACATATTCGAAAACTCACTGCAATATAGTCCAGCTCAGATCTGCCTTTGGTGGCTGGGAGACCAGGAGGGTGGGAGGTTTATCTAATGATTGTTTAAGAACCATTTTGATATTTTTATACATTTTCCAGTTTTGTGGTAACTTAAGCCTGGAAAAAAAGAAAAGCTTTCAGTTTCTCTAATGTCCCTTGATCTCAAAAATTATTCCTGTTCATTTAAAGGTACAGACAGGTCAAAATATGCAAAAAAAAAAAAAAAAAAAAAAAAGAGCAGTCGACCCTGTTCATGCTTCATGCTTTTCTGGGAGAAAAATGTGTATGTTGGGGACATTTCTAGGGAAAGACTTAAATGGCTGCCCATTACCATTCAGCAAAAACCTAAATCGGTAACATGGCCTACAAAGCCCGGCATAGACTCCTTCTTCTTTCCCAGCTCTTCAGTCTCCTGTCGCACGTGACTCCCCAGCTCCCCCCTCTCAGCAGCCACTCAGCAGTACCTGAACTTTCAGCTTTATTAAGGTTCTGCTGAGCGTCATCTTACCACTGGCCTCCTCCATCTGCCTAGAATGTCTCTCCAATGGTTCTCAAGCTTTGCTGAGCATTAAAATCACCTGGGAGCATTCTAAAGCTCTCAGTGCCCATGTCCTACTCTGAACAATCAAGTTAGATTTTCTAGAGATGGGAGCCAGCCATCAGTAATTTAAAAAAAAAAAATCCTCAAGTGCTTATGATGTGCAGCAAAGTGTGTGACCCAGTCTTCTAATTTCCTCAGCTCATCTGCTTAACCTCCAATTTGACTTCAGGTCTCTACAAATTTTCACTTCCTAAGAAAAACTTCCACAATTCACAATCTGGCCAAATACCTCTATTTACAATTTTACAGCATCAAGCACCTTCCTTCGTATTGCAGTGTTAATTTTCTATTTATTGGTTGGGGCTATAGTCTCTGTCCCAAACTCCAAACTAGACTTTACAGTCTATGTAGTCAGTAACTATACGGTATCTAATTTTGTTAACAAGAGTATCCCCAGGGGCTTCCCTGGTGGCGCAGTGGTTGAGAGTCTGCCTGCCAATTCAGGGGACACGGGTTCGAGCCCTGGTCTGGGAGGATCCCACACGCCGCGGAGCAGCTGGGCCCGTGAGCCACAATTACTGAGCCTGCGCGTCTGGAGCCTGTGCTCCGCAACAAGAGAGGCCACGATAGTGAGAGGCCCACGCACCGCGATGAAGAGTGGCCCCCGCTTGCCACAACTAGAGAAAGCCCTCACACAGAAACGAAGACCCAACACAGCCAAAAATAAATAAATAAAAATTAAAAAAAAAAACAAAAGAAAAACTGTCACTGTTTGCAGATGACATGATACCATCCATAGAGAATCCTAAAGATGCCACCAGAAAACTACTAGAGCTAACCAATGAATCTGGTAAAGTTGCAGGGTACAAAATTAATGCACAGAAATCTAAAAAAAGAAAAAGAGTATCCCCAGTCCCACAACAAAAGAAACAAACAAACTAAAACAGAATTTGCCTATGTCTAGACTCTTAAATTCATAACATGTATAGATTCAATAAATGAGCTGGACATCATAGAGGTCCATGACGGTGCTATAAATATATTGACAACTTTGCTTCTAATCTTTAGTGATACTTTCGCTAGATCTGATTTTACTGGTAAATGATATTCTCTGTGATAATATAATACAGTGTTATTGCACTTTTCAATTCTGAACACAAGGTATAATCATTTGCATGCATTGGATTAAATCGTCTCTAGTCTCCTTTATTTTTTTCTCCAGTACAAATGTATGCAATCCACTAATTGTAGATCTGCTGTAACACATTCTGTTAATGCAGTTGTTCAGGAAAAGTGTGATTACAGTTTTGTTTGGGTGTATTTTGTAAAAAATCTGCCACGTTGAAATTTCCTCAGCTGTTGGTTCACAGAGGGTGTCAGACCTGTGGGCTGTCACATGGTCAAATAAGGAAAACAGCACATCAGGCATGTTAATTAGTATTGCATAAGCACAGCCATAATGAAGTCTAATTGCTTTTGCAGTGGCAGTTACTGGAAGACCCAAAACCCATACCAGTCTTCCTCCTGTGAAAAAAAAGACAGAAAAATAAAAAAAAAATGTTTTCCAAAAACTTATATGCTTTTAAGGATGCTGGCATGTAAATGCTCTGCTGAAATGTTTGCCACTTGAATATTTTTGCTTTATGCTAATATTTCTCTACTTTTAAACTTCCCTATCCATTACCATCATCCTTTCCATACACACATTTTTACTAACAACTGTTCATCTGATTCTTGCCATCTAAACTAGCTCCACAATTTCTAGAAACAATTTCATGCTCAGTCAGTTTTGCAGTCTGTATTTGATCTTAGTGTGAAAAAGAGAAAGAACAAAATTCATCATTACACACATAAAATACCCTGTTCTTCAATAAACCCAAGAATTAAATGGGAAACCTAACAGTTTCTCATGAACCTAAATTACTGTACACCAAGATTTCCAGTTTTAATCAAATTTGGAATGATTCAATGAGGATCTAATAGCCAAATGTCAATTTTATATATAATATTGTCACTAATTCTAAAGGAAAAAATAATAATAAAGACTGTATGTGGTTATTTGACCTGTTTCATTCATGCTTATGTTAATTTAATTCAAAGTTTTCAAGGAACAATGAGTGTCAATTAAGTTAAATTATACTCTAGGGAGAGGCCTTCTGAACATGTGGATTACAATCTGCAAAAGAAAAAACAAGACATCAAAGCACTTCACTGATCTGAATTTCAGTCATCTTTTAAAATGGCATCCTAAGAAATTTTGAAAGCAGAATCTATGAGTGGCTCCTCTCAAATATCTAAAATCCTCGAAAAATCCATCTCTTACACATATAATCACTTGCTGAATGTTTCCTTAAATTTTATTCTCACAGAATGAACAATTTGGATTATGATAGCCTTAAACATGTGAAAGACATAACATTGCTTCAATATTTGAGGAAGGAAAATAAATTGGGAAGTATCTGGGGATGGTGGGTTTCAAAAATAATTTCAGCTTTATTTTTTCACCTAAAAGAAAATGTATCACAGAAGTGTTTTAAATTAAAGAAATAAGGGATTATTGGTTTTAAGGAATAAGAATAATTCCTGTAGCTAGATCCAGAAATCTATTAAAAGATAATGTTAAAACAATGCCAATTTGAAAAGCATGTTGCAATTCCACTTTATAAGATGTTTTGTGAGGGCACAAATCTCTAAAGAGAGCATGTATGCATAGAGGAGTTTGTGGGTGTTTATGTGGACGGGAGAATGTGTGCTAGTGTGCATATAGCATCTTAACAAATTTTCCTGGGTTTATTTCAAGAGTAGAAGGGATTGTATGATGAATCAATTCCATAAAACAATGGCTTATGAACTCCAGATGTAATGCTTTTGCACTTTGTCTAATAAGCAGCGGAATTTGTCAAAAACAGCCTTTCTTTCTAAGAGAACCCAAATGAACAGCAACATCTATTTTTAATCTGTTTAGAATTCCAAGTTGCCGTTCATTTGTACAAAGGAATCAAGAGTGAAACCATTTGCACTTATATCTTAGTGGCATATTACTCAACATCTGGTATGATCCAAAGTTCTGAACTATAATTTAAACAAACTCCTGGCTAGAATGCAACAAATAAATAAGAAAAAATTGGGAATGCCTCACATATTTTTCGGAGTAGACTTCAAGAACAATAGACTAAATATTTACTCAATACACTTATGTGAAGGATAAGGGAAAACCACATAGACAAAGTGGAAAAACAATTTTCAGCATAGTTCAAGACATAAACATCATTTAAAAAAATTCCTCTCAAAGTTACAAAAATAATTATCAGAATAGTCTATACTCATGATGTCAAGAAGACAATTTTATAGTATTTGCAAAGTTATTCAGTTAAAAAATGGCATTGCCCCATAATTTCATATTTCTATGCTTCCATATTTCTTCGGGTACTTTTAATTCACTTTATTTATCAAAATGGAATATCTTCAAGATATATGATTCATTTAATGAAACATAGTATAATATCTACAACAAGCTACCATTTTTGTAAAGCACAAAGCTATATGAATATGCACAGATTATTCACATATATTAATGGAAATTTGTACAAGAAAAGGAGCAACATTTGTGACTTCTGAGAAAGGAACGGGATGCTTTGGGGTTAGGGTGAGAAAGAGACGATTTCCTTTAATAGCTTTTTTACTTTTTGGTTTTGTACTAATAGAGCATTTTGTTTTAAAAATAAATAAAATCTATATGTTAAAATCATATTTGATTTCCACTATAAACCCAGCTGTTGATTTAAGACCTTTTTTGTCTTATTTTCATGGAACATATATTTTGGGAAAATAAGTGATACGTACATAAAAAAATAAAATTCAAACAAAAGTTTGGAAAGTAGCACGATGAGTGTATGATATGGAGTGAAAGTGGTCTAGAAGCCCCATGAAGGTCATAATGGCTTAAATAGTTAAGAAAAGACTTCAGGTAAAACTGGACATTGTAGGATTTACAGAGAGAGAAAAATAAAAGGTCAATTCTGTCAAAAACCATGTATTTGAAGCACCATATGAAGACAAAGTTGGCCAAAGCAGAGTTCCACTTGATTACAGAGATTTGTGTGCGTGTGTGTGTGTGTGCACACACATGTGTTGGCAGACTCTATGTGGTTGTGGAGAGAAATGTGGGTGTGAGTGTGTAAGTGCTGGAATGAGGTGAATATATCAGATGGCAGAAGACATTTTTTTTATGATTCTGAAAGCAGGACAAGTGGTTGTACTTATTTGGTTTCTCTCCTTTCTTTTCTTTTTCTTTTCTTTTTCTTGCAGTTATTTTAAATCTCAAGTATTAATACACCTACAGTTAAGTGCACAAGTCAAAATTGCTCATGTGAATAAAGATATACAAAGTGAATGTATCCACGTAACCTATATCTATACGTAGATGAAGATCTATAATATCACTAGCCTCCCAAAAGACCTTTCCCCCACATTCACACCCCCAAAAGTTAACCAATATTCTTTTCTATCACCAAAGATTAGTTTTGCTAGTTGTGGAACTTTAACTAGAGAGGATCATATTACGTGTGTTTTTCTGGATCTGGCTTTTTTCCCTCATTATGTCTATAAGGTTCATCCGTGTTGATGCATGTGGCAACCCTTGACACAAAAAGGTTAACCTTGAGTTCTTCGGCTAAATAATTACACATATTCACTACCCCAAAGTACAAAGCATGGAAGCAAGGTAAGGTTAATTAGGCATTAAAACCTATGAATTGTATTGCACGTTACAATTTACACTGCTTCATACTTCTTATTTCATTTGCCCTTTACAATAAACTAATAACCTATTAGAAGATGTGATTATTAAACTATTACTATTATTATTATTTTACAGATAAGGAAGTGCAGATAAGAGAGCTTGCAATAACTTACTGAAGGTCTTATTTAAACAGCAAGTAAGGAATTAATTGTTATTCGCAGTCAGAGCTTCCACCTTCAAAGTCCATGATCATAATACAAGACCACATTATCTCCATTATTGTTTAAATAGAGAAAATGGAAAAAAACTACAATAATATAGTTTAAAGTCTATTTCTCCACTTTCATGACCTAGCATTATTCCTTAGAAAATATGACGCTGATGCTGACACTATGGGTCAGGTCTTTTCCTGAACGCTTGTATTATTCCATTTAATCACCATAAAAACCATGTGAAGTAGGTACCATCATTATTCTTATTTTACAGATGAGGAAACTAAAGCCCAGAGAGGTAAGAAAACTTGCCTGAGGTCACACAGTGTACTAGTATATCTGAGTTGGTAAACTTCTCCCGTAAAGAGCTAGATAGTAAATATTATAGACTTTATGGGCAATATGGTCTCTGTTATGACTACACTGCTTTACTGTCACAGCACAAAAGCAGCCATAGACAGTAAGTAAATTAATGGGCAAAGCTGTGTTACAATTGGACCTTATTTCCAAAAACAGGCACTGGGTCAGATTCAGCCCACTAGCTGTAGTTTGCTGACTTCTTAGAATCAATGTTCATAGAATGCTTGAAAATACCATAATGCAAATTCCAAGTAAAACTTAATTCATGGGTGAAGCTGTAGAAACACTTGCAAGATATAAAAATTAAAGTATGTTGCAAAAGCATAATACAGCGGAACCCAGAAGCATAAGTAAGCTAGATTCCATATTAACTAGTGATTCCACAGTGGGTAACTTGGACTTGGTGCAAATGCAGAGCTCAAGCCAGAATCAAATGACAAGTGAAAATGAATTTCCTCAACAAAAAGTTAACCTTAACTTTTTCTCTCTTACTTTACATATGGAACAAACTTTATTCAGAGGCCTGAATAATCAGAGCTGTAAAAACATTACATTATGTAATGTAGGGAAAGCCTGGGTTTCATAGATCTAGGAGTTAGTAAAGGAAACCAGTCAGGTAGGTTCAATAGCCCCAAGTGAATACAGCAAAATTAAAATGCATGAACATATTGTCATTCGTAAATTTAAATATTTAACTTTTACCATTTTTAAGAGTGGTTGGTATGTGTATTTTTAATTTAGAGATAAAAATGTGCCCTTACTCATATTTTTTAAAGAGTCCCAATAATAAAAGCTCTGTCATCTTTGTAAATTGTATGCTTTGCTTGTCCTTGTCTTAGAATCCAGTTTATTTTTAAAACAAGCATTCTGAAAATCTTTGATACTGCATTCAGTAATCCATCTGCTCCAATGTAAATTCTTTCAAGTGCAGGTGGCCTGTAATGTTGTGTGAGAGCAATTAATGAAGTTTTGAATCTCTTTTGCTCTTTCACGCTTGGCTGAATGGTAAAAAGGGGTTATCATCTTTAATTCTCCAGCTTCACAGTATACACAATTAGATATCTTCATGCATTTTCATTTCCCTTTTCGATACATATATTATACATGTTATTTCGGTTGTTCTAGATACAGACCAAATGAACTCACCAATGATTTGCAGGATGGATGAAAATTTTAATATCTAGTAGAGGTTATATTAATAATGCTAATAATGCTTTTTAAAGGTTTAAAGAAAATATTTCAATCTGCCAGCATTGTCATTTAGATTCTCAAGTTTACAAAAGCAACTAAAAAAAGCAGAAAGCTTTTTATGCCAACATCAGTTGTTTAATGAAAAAGTTCAAAACTTTAGATATTTATCATGTTTCATTTAATATATAAAGACTTTTCTTCATATGCTAGTAAATCATTCACTCTAATTAAATAATAACTTAATAGCTGATTTATAAATTATTTGATTAGACCCCCAATTTTTCTGATTATCATATTATGCTCTGAGCCTAACGATGACTCAGATCAAATTATACTTATAATAAAATGTGTGAGAGTTTATGCCCTTATCTGTATAGAGACAGTGTTTTGCTAAGTGCATCGAGAATTTATCTGACAATAACCTTACATTTTATAAGGTATAAATGGTTGTGGATAGCTTTGTGAATACCACATTTGTTTATTTTTTCCTTTAATACAAAGTTTGTGTTTCTACTTTACAGGTAGAATAATTAAGGTCTATTTTCCATTTATAGTAATAATTGTGGAAGCATGGTAAATATTAAAGACTAAAGAATAGAATCTCTAAAGGAAGCAGCCCATGGGATAAGTCTTGTCATTCTGAACACAGTAAAATTTCATCTATAATGCCAGTTAGTTATCATTCAACAACCATATTATAGTCTACACATCCCTATAAATTATATTAAAAATTATATTTTCATGTTTTAAATCAGTTATTTAAAAAATCAGTCATAAAAAGGGGGAGGAAAATACCTGTAGAAATATAAAGAACTCCAACAGTTGACTCTAATAGCTTGCAAAATATATGCACTTCTAAGGATATTTCTAGTACTTTTTTTCTTTATCTTTAATTATATTTAATGCAAAGTAAAATCTTAATATAGAGGCTTAGAAAAGTTATTGTCTAGCTGGAGACTTGCTAAATTGAAGTCAGAAAAATTTTGTACTAAAACTGTCTATAAGAAAAACTTTTGCTCTTTTGTTTTTGTGAAAATATAATTTTTTTAAAAGTTAAAGTCTGGAATTTAAGAGAAGAAAGAAAGATTGAAGTTTTCTCAGGAAATCAACCTAAAGGCCAAATATAGTCTGGACAATTCAAGACACAGAGTACAGGTTTGGGACTCATCCACTGTCAATTGAAGTCATGCTCATAAGGAAAATGAACAAATGCAAGCATCTTCAGCTAGGGATGAATATTCAACCATTGAATGGCTGCTTTTTTGAGTAGGTTACATGGGAAAGTACAAGTATGGCCCTTAACACCCTGCCTAACCCAACACCCGATAATACAGATAGGTTTACATTCCACTTGGCATTGGTCAAGAAAATTTATTCTCTCATGCCATTGCATATTCTGTTCTCTATAACTGGAATACTTCTCATCCCTATGTTCCTGTTCTACTTCTGTGTCACTTGCTTATTAGTCCCTGAAGCTAATGTTAGGCATGCCTTTGTTTTGACTCTTAGTTACTTAGCTTTTCCAACATAGACTTTGATTGGTTTTATGTGATCAGTGCACAGCAGAGTGCCTGGCACTAGACAGACGATCAATGTACTGAAAAAGAAAGAGTCACAACAAACAAAGAAAATGAAAGAACCTATAATACATGGAATCATATTGTTGTCAGGGATATCATGAGATTGCTTAAAATTATCTTATTTTCTATTGTTGGGTTATAATCAAACTGGTGTGGGAAAAAACGTTTCACTCATTTTATAGTTCTGTAAGTCTCATCATTCCTTTTGATTATAAGATGCTAATGAACTTATAAGTTAAGAGTTCATTAGAAGGAAGTACCCATCCTTTCAATAAGCCAAGTCAAGCCAAATCTGTCCTGTCTTTAGCTGCTTACTAGATTTTACGGGGTTAACCAAACCAACAGAAGACATGATTTCTCTTCTCTAACTGGAAAGACAAAGCATTCACATATTTATCAACTATAGATTTAAATCAGCTATAAATAGTTATATAACCAATTTGTAGGGAATGTAATAAACCAACCATAAATATTGTATGAATTCAGCAATAGAAAATATCATTGTGGCCTAAGCAAGTTGCGTAAGGTTTTATGACAGAAAATTTGTTTCCCCAAATATGTGGGTGGTAGCAGAGAAAAGTTTAACGATCATGCATTTATGGGAAACATAAGAAACAGTATAGAAACCAGATGAGAATGGAACATCTCAGGAGCAGTGAGCAAGAGAGATACTTTGCACTGAAGAACAACCTTCAATGCTTAAAGATTTGAGATCATATCTAAGAGTTAATCAAGAATTAATAGTCTCTTAAATAGAAGGTCATAACCTACTTATATTAATACCTAAGAATATATACTTTACACTATATTGAAGCAAATATATTTACACTATTTGAAGCAAATATATAGCATTTTTTAAAGTAATCACATGATAGTCTTTCACTCTCCATTAATAATTGAATGTCTCTGTGAGTGTGACACTAAAATCCAAACAACCCCCAAAAGCACAATTTAACATACAAAACAAATTAAGCCCTAACCACAACATTCTAATGCATAGCATAGCATATACTTCATAGGAAAAGGCAGATACCAAGATTGTTTTTTCTTAATGTTATTTTCATCCACACTGAAGCCATAATAAGTAGAAAGTGTTTAATTCTGTGTTCTTAATATTTAAGAAAATACTACATCAAAAAGAGAAGGAAAGAAGACTCCAAATGTTAACATGTGTATTCATTTTGCCTTACTTATAATGTTAGTCATTTAACTGAAAAAAAGAAAAAATTAGTCAGGTCTGGATTGGTCCGCTAAGGTTTCAACTGTTTTTTGCATGTTAAAAAATGCATATGCATGAATTCTGAAATAATCATTATGAACACACCCCACAAGTTAAGTAGAATTTTCTACTATGCATATTCAAAATGTCTTTTTCAAATGCTAATTTGTTAATTACAAACTTTTTCTCCAGCTTAACTAAACTCATAGACTTCATTGCAATCATTTGCATAATGTTTCCTATATAAGCAGTGCCATCATTAAGTTACTGAAAATTTTCATACGAAAAGTACATTTTATTAAACCCAAAAGAATTAAATTTGTTATTGAGGACAATCATATTCAGAGAATATATAAGGTTCTGAGAATTTAAGCATTTAAAAAATAAATGGAGCACTCCACTCATTTTATATTGTGGTAACTTATAAGACGTTTTCAATTTTCATAGAGCACTGTTTAATTATCATCCACACTTCTCACACCAACAAATAATCAGGAGCATTGCTAATAAAATACTGCTGTCTGGAGTCTAAGGAATACGATTAGGGTCTCTAAACTTTCATCTTCTCAGTAAGATAAAAGTGCTGCTATGAGTGTGATGATGATTTAGTTAATAGTTAACTAATGCCAGCTGTTTTCATGATTATGATAATGACAATTGTAGTTTCATAACTGCCAATTCAGAAGTTCTGAGTTTAAGTCATGTTTCTTGTCTTTTTTAAACTCCTAGTGGCTATTTTGCTTTTATACTTATTGCTAACATCTCCACAACTGGGAAGGT
Organism: Balaenoptera acutorostrata; assembly: GCF_949987535.1. Classification (NCBI taxonomy): domain Eukaryota; kingdom Metazoa; phylum Chordata; class Mammalia; order Artiodactyla; family Balaenopteridae; genus Balaenoptera; species Balaenoptera acutorostrata. The sequence goes on from NC_080067.1 coordinate 120,914,000, forward strand.
AGAAAGACACCAAAAAAAAAAGGGTAAAACACAAATTAGTCAACTCTTATTTGTATAATCCTTAATTATAACCATCAAAAAAATTAGCTATTAAAACCAGTTTTAAAAATACAGTTTGGATATTATTTCACTTACCGAGAAAAAAGGGATAATACAAAGTGTCTACTCTATAAGCTTATTGTGAAGATAGAAATAGAAAATGTATATAAAGTTTATAGCACTGTACCTGGCTTCTAGTATGCACTTAATATATGTAATAATAATTCATAAATTTCAGTCATTCATGTATCCACTTGTATAAATTATTCTAATTTGTAAAATTAGTATATATTTTTACATTATATTTATTTCCTAGTAAAACTATCCTTCAGCTCAGGATATAAACCCTGAACACACATCTATTTATAGGATTTTGGAGCAACATCAGTTGCAGTGGTATTAGGAAGGCTAGAGTTGGGTGTAGGATACTCGTACCATCATTTAACATCATGGGAGTCTGCAGGAGCTACTGGAGTTGATCATGACGGACAACCTCAATCTTTCAGCAGGGCTTTTTCCATAGGTTTACATGGCCTTTCACTCATGGAACAAATATTAACTCCAAATATGTCAGTTATGAGAATCAAAATCTAAACTCTTTGTTTAAAGGGAAAATTTTATTCTCTTCTCTTCCCATCCTCCCTGTTCTCTCTGAAATGGGCAAAGAAAATTGCATGTCTCTGAATGGTACAATTATTGAAGCTTTTCCAGGTGAAGATCAGGAGAGATAATAAAGAATAGCAAAAAAATCCTTATGCGTGAGAATGTGTCTTAACTATAGATGATCTTCTTATACTGACAGAGCATGTATTCTGAATGGGGTCATTGGAGCAATATCAACCCCAAGGGGACAAATAGATTCTCATTGTAGGGTTGGGTGCAAATGTGCTTTTTATATATAAAAGCACAGACATACATACAGTACATAAACAAATATAGACTTCATCGGTAGTATTAAAATTTCATGGGGATAGCAATTAGGAAAAAATGTTGAAAAAGCTCCTATAAGGGGCAATAATGAAAAAAGGTGAGAAACACTATGCTACTGATATCAGAGAGGTTTTTAAATACAATCTATTAACTATTAACATGGAAGGACATACCTAGAAAATCATGAATACAATTAAAATGTGTAGAAAGAGTGGAAGGGAATATGCACAACCTTTTATAGTATGTTTAGGAATTTTTGCAACCTCTCCATAGATTGTAAAATCAATCTAAATTACATAATGCATCACTAGCACACAGGTATGTTTGCTCAACTCATAGAGTATTTTGATAGGGGAAAACAATTAGATGCCATCATGTAGAAAATGCATGCTTCAGTTTCCTTTAAGAGCTTCATGTAGACAAAGTCAAAACCGCCTAAAAACAAGGGTAATTTAAAACAGCCTTTCCAAATACCACATCACTTCTTGTGTTTCATCTAGAGACAAATTAAGAAAAATAATTTTTAGGATATATAATCTTTTATCATATTGTACACCACACTGTGGTCCTGGCACTCTTGCACCATTTTTTTTTGCAATTGATACTATAAAACTTTATCTATTATTTTGATATCTGGCTTAACACCATAATTGCAGTACTGCAATGTGGAGAGAAAAACCCATTATTTACTGAAAGAAGAATAAAATAGGATAAAGAAGAGATGCATGAAAAAAACCTGAAGATATTTGCATTTATATACCAGTTTTTTTTTTCCAAACTTTATATTTCTTCACTAGTTGTACATATTATAAGAATAAACTGGACTTCCCTGGTGGCTCAGTGGTTAAGAATCTGCCTGCCAATGCAGGGGACATGGGTTCAAGCCCTGGTCCCGGAAGATCCCCACATGCCATGGAGCAACTAAGCCTATGCGCCACAACTACTGAGCCTGCGCTCTAGAGCCCACGAGCCACAACTACTGATCCCGCGTGCCACAACTACTGAAGCCCGTGTGCCTAGAGCCCGTGCTCTGCAACGAGAAGCCACCGCTATGAGAAGCCCGCACACTGCAACGAAGAGTAGCCCCCGCTCGCCGCAACTAGAGAAAGCCCGCACACAACACAGACCCAACGCAGCCAAAAATTAAAAAAAAAAAAAAAAAAAGTTTAAAAAAAGAATAAACTATAGGTGCAGAGCAACTCTACTGGAGAGAGAAATAGAAAAGAAATATCTTTAGCCACAGAAGTAGTGATTTTTCAGACAATGTGCTCATTTTATTTCAGTAAGTTACTTGCATACACTCAAGTTCCTCAGTGATCAGACATGACATGCTGATGTTCTATCTAAAGTTTTATCTAAAAAGGTCTTGACATATGATAGTTTTGAATGACAGAATATTTAGTTTGACTTCAAGTTTATACAAATTGTCTCACCACACAGGATGTCTCCTCAAAACTGTGTCTGAAAGATTTGTCCTCAAGACAAATCAAGTGTTCCAGGTCAATTATATAGGCTTGTTGGTTGACACGTATGCACAAATGTATATATGTTTTATATATATATATGCATGTGTATATCTATTGAATTATGTGATATATTTTCACATTTCAAATAGGAAATTTTACAATTTAAAAATGTTCCTTAACAAATGCTTCAGTAACTCCTCTAATTGCAATGTAAATCTACAGAAGTATCAGTGATTCAGATAGCTAATTAAAAAAAATCCATGTCTCAATACAATATGTTTTTTTAAATATATAAAAGAATCCTTCCCTTCTTCAAATTCTTAGTACCAAATCCTGATGAACAAATACAGATATCTGATTTTTATTTTTAAATCAATCTTTCTTTTCATTCTAATCTAAAACAGAAGAATATTTTGACTGTCTACTGTTCATAGACTGTGTCACAGTGACTTTAAATTCACCTCTGTGAATCAGTTTATTAATCCACAAAACAACGCTTGAAGACTATCCATTATAAGTATTGATTTTTAAATTGTTCATGGAGGGGGAAAATTACTTACTAAAATGTATATGATAATGCTTTACCACATCTATTTTCCAAAAACAGTTTGGAAGAGATGCTACATCTTGAAATTCATTCTCCTCATCTATTTCAATCCCTAGCCTATGATCTTTTATTTTTAAAGATGGAGAATTTTTGAAAATATCATTAAAATGAAACTCAATCACAGAATATTCATTAGGTAGCCATCCATGTTGTAACATATTTCAAAGTGGCTGGGAAGTGACAGGTACAGTTGTTTCTCAACCTTATGACAGGTTTTGCTAGTTTTAAATGACAATTCTAAAAATTTCATTTTCATGAATAAATATAAAACATTCTAACAATATACGTAAGTGTAATTTTAATAGGTAGCTAACACTCCCCATCTGCCAGAAAATAAAGCCATTTGAAAGACTAAAACAGAAGAATCCTGCTAAGTTATTTGGCTTTAGTGCTTCTTTAGATAATAAAAAAGAAAAAAAAGACCATATACTTCTTAATTTTCCCACAACACTTTACATGCAAATTTGGATGTAAAATGCATGTATTTTATGTGCACTTGTGTGGTAAATGTTTCTTGGGAAAAAAAGGTGTTTAATTTTGGTTAAAAATTTATGCTTCTGTTTATTCTACTCAAATGCTTACAGAGAAACTAGAGGTAAAGTCAACTCACACGAAGCTAGAATTATATTAGGGCTATAAATGATTACAATAATAACTTTATCAGTAAACTCAGTATAGCTTTAATTTATGGAAAAAAATGTTTAAACGTCAAATTATTTAGATGATGTTTACATCAAAGAGAAATAATATTTTTAAAACTTTTTTTGGATATAATTTCATGTGATAAAATTGACCAAGTTTAATAAAGAATTGGATGGGTCTTGAAATACGTACACAGTCATGTAATTACTACCACACTCATGCTGCAATTGTGATAAAGAACATTTCCATAACACCAAAAATTCCCTCTGATCTTTGCAGTTATTCTCTTCCCCCAAACCCATCCCTGAAATTATTGTTCACCTTTCCATCAATACAGTCTTTTACCTCTTCAAAAAGTTTATATAAATCAAACCATGAAGCATATAATTGTTTGAATCCACTTCTTTTATTTAGTATGTTTTTAAGAGTTCTTCATGTTATTGTTCTGTACTAGCAGTTCATTCTTTTTATTACTATGTAGTATTCTATTTTATGGCTATAACACAATTTGCTTATTTATTCACCAATTTATAGATATTTGGATTATTTCCAGATGTTTACTATGATTACTAAAGGTGTTATTATAACATTCACAAATAAGTATTTGTGTAGATATACATCATCATTTCTCATGGGCAAATATCTAGGAATTGAAATGTTGAATCATATGGTAATTGTGTACTTAGCATTATGAGGAATTGCCAAATTTCCAAACTGTGCCATTTGCCTTTCCAACAATGTATGAGAGTTCCAGTTGCTCCAAATTCTCAACATTTGATATCGTCAGTCTTTTTAATTTTAGCTAATCTAGTTTGTTTGTAGCATAACTTTTTGTGGTTTAGTTAGCACATCCTATAATAACAAATAACAATGAGCACTTTTTCGTGTGCTTACTTGCCGTGAATATTTATTCATTGGTGAAGTGCCTATTCAAACTAAAAAAATTTTTTTGAGTTGCACGTTTTCTTCCTATTAAGATATAAGTGTTCTTTACATATTCTGTATGTAAGTCCTTTTTTAGAGATATGTTTTAAAAATAGTCTTTTGAAGAGCAAAGGTTTTTAATTTTGATGAATTCTAACCTTTTTTTTTTTTTTTTGATGGCTTATAAGAAATCTTTGTTTACTTCCAGGTCACTTGATTTTCTCCTATGTATTTTTAGAATACATGTTACAGTGTTAAGCTCTTTCATTTAAGCTAGGATCCATATTGAGTTAATACTTATATGAGGCACCTGGTAATGGTAAAGTTTCTTTGGATACTTTTAATTAATTAATTTTTATTTTCATATTGCAGCACTATTTGTTGAAAGACTATCCTTTCCTACATCAAATTACCTTCCCATATTTCTAAAAAATCAACTGCCCATATATATGTGGATTTATGTCTGGACTCTATTCTATTCCATTTTTCTTTATGTCTATCAAGTCAATATCACACAGTCTTGGTTACTGTAGCTTTACAATAAGACTGGAAATGAGATATGTGAGTCCTCCATCTTTGCTCTTTTCCAAAACTGACTGGGTAAAGAAGCCTTAGTTTGTTGTGTTTTTTTTTTTTCTTTCAGTAATTTAAAGAAGTCATTCCACTGTTACACAGCTTGCATAGTTTCCGGAGAGAATTTACTCTCATTATTATCTTTGTTCCTTTTAAAATGTTGGGTATTTATTTCTTCTAACTTCCTTCAAGATTTTTTCTTTATCATTGGTTTTCAACAATTTGATTATGATGTGCCTCAACATGCTTTTCTTTAGTTCTATTCTGCTTTAGGTTTACTGAGATCCCTTCAATCTGTCAGCTCAGTTTCCATTAAATTAGAAAAATGTCCAGCTATTATTTTTTCAAAGATTTGTTCCATCTTTTAGTCTCTCCTCTACTTCTAGTACTCTAAGTACATATATGCTAAATTTCTTGGTATCACCCTGCTAACATAGTTTCGTTTTATAGGTCTTCAAGTTTGCTGATCTCTCCTTCTGCTTTTTTTCTAATTTGCTGTCAATCTCATTCAGTACATTTTTCATTTTATTTTTTGTTGTGTGAGTTTTTCAACTTATTTTTTAAGAATATTTTTCAGAGCAATTTTAGGTTCTCAGCAAAGTTGAGAGTAAGGTACAGAGATTTCTGATATACCCCCTACTCCCATGCATGCACAGCCTCTCACATTCAACATACCCCTCCGGAGTGGGACATTTGTTAAAACTGATGAACTTACATCGACAAATCATCATCACCAAAGTCCACAGTTTGCATTGTGGTTCACTCTCATTGTATGTTCTATGGATTTTAACAAATGTATAATGAGATATATCCATTGTTATGGTATCATGCAGAGTATTTTCACTGCCCTAAAAATCCTCTGTGCTCCACCTATTCATCCCTTGCTCTCCCCTAACCTCTGGCAGTCACTGGTCTTGTTATTGTCTCTATAGTTTTACCTTTTCCAGAACAGCACATGGGAAGAAGAAAAGGGGGAGGGGCAAATTAGGAGTATGGGATTAAGAGATTCAAACTACCATGTATAAAATAGATAAGCAGCAAAGATATATTGTATAGCACAGGAAATTATAGTCATTATAATAATTTTTAATGAAGTATAATCTGTAAAAATACTGAATCACTATGCTGTACACCTGAAACTAATTATAAGATTGTAAATCAACCATACTTCAGTATAAATCGATCAGTCAATCAATCAATCAAAAAATAATTTAAAAGGTGGCATTTCACACTGGTGGCATTTCAAATCATGTTGGGACAATTAGCCATTAAAAAATAAGTTTTAACACTACACACCTATTAGAATTGCTAAAATCTGGAACACTGACAACATCAAATGCTGGCAAAGAGGTGGAGCAACAGGAATTCTCATTCATTGCTGGTGGGAATACAAAATGGTACAGGTACTTTGAGGACCGGTTGGCAATGTTTTATAAAATTAACTTACTCTTACCATATAATTTAGCAATCGCAATCCTTAGTATATACCCAAAGGAACTGGAAGCTTAGGTTCACACAAAAACCTGCACATGAATGTTTACAGCAGTTTTATTCATAATTGCCAAAAGTTGAAGCAACCAAGACGTCCTTCAATAGGTGAAAGGATAAATAAACAGCCAGGCAGTGGAATTTTATTCAGCGCTAAAAAGAAGTGAGCTATCAGGAGTATAAAGACATTGACGAATCTTAAATGCACATCACTAAGTGAAAGAAGCCCGTTTGAAAAGGCTACACACTGTATGATTCCAACTATATGACATTCTGGAAGAGGAAAAACTATGGAGACAATATTTTTTATTTTAGACATCATATTTTTTTATCTCTAAAAGATGTATCTTTTTGTATCTTCCATGTCTCTCCTCATCATGCTTTCTTTACTTTCCAGAACATATGGAACCTATTTATAATAACTGTTTCTACTTCACTGTCTGCTAGTTACATTATCTCTGCTATGTCTAGGACTGCTTTTAACGGTTGATACTTATTCTGGATGTGGATAATATTCCCCTGCTTTTTTTTCATGTTGTGTAATTTTTGATTGAATGATGAACATTATGAACTTTATATTACTTCTTGCTAAATTTTTGTTGTATTCCTTTAATAATGTTAGATTTTGTTGTAGTGTGCATTTAAGTTAGAGGGAATCAGTTGAATCTTTTTGAGGTTTGCTTCTAACCTCTGTTAGGACAACTTCAGAGAAGTTTTAGTGTAAGGCTAATTCATACCCCCTACTAAGGTGATACTTGTCTGAGAATTCTATTCATTGGTGGGAACATAAACACTACCCAGCTCTGTGTGAGTGCCAAGATTTCTGCCATTGGGTAGTTTCCTTCCATTTATGAACTGATCAAAACTCAGCCAAAGATTTGAGGGGGTTTTCTCTGCAGCTTCTCTCTCTTTCTTCCTCTCTCTCTCTCACAGAGCTTCTTCTCCAGTGCTTTACCCTACAAATTCTATATATGCCTACTCTCCAAAGTGTGTGGGATCTCTCTGTTTTACATCTCGGTGAGATGACCAGGCCCTGTTTGAGCTCCCCCTCCCTACTTTGTAAACTAGAAAGTGCCTCCAGAAAGAAAGCTAGAACAACTGAAAGGCTCATCTTTTTTGTTTACCCTTTCTCAGAGATCACTGCCTTGAACTGCCTGCTATTCAATACTTGAAAAACCACTGTTTCTTTATTTTATCTGGTTTTCTAGTTGTTTAGGGTGGGAGGATAAATCCTAATCATTACTCCATCATAGCTGGTGAAATTAATTTTTATATAGCACCAAGATACTGATACCTTGTGTACATTCAATAATTAGATCATTTTATTTACTGGTTTTGCTTCCTAACAGTATTTTTATAAAGAATTGTTATTCTTCCTTAATATGTAAGAAGTATATCTCATGACTTGTGGTTACTATTTTTTTTACAAAAATGTCATTTATTTTGCTTATATCAAATATTATATAAAATTTTCCATTGTGTGCTTATATACATTTAGGAAGAAAAATTAAACATCATGCCTATAAAAAGTACGTTTTATGGCCAAGTTGCAGATTAAAAAAGAACCGTCACATCAAATAACAGTAGAAATTAAGGCATGAAAAGCTTTGAACATTTGAAGCAAGACTTAAATAAAAGTAGATAAAAACACCATTAGGGCAGACTAGAAACTAAGAGGAAAGTCTTGACAAGAATAGAAACTGTAAAAAAGAAAATATTGGTCAACTAGCCAAGAGAAAATTTTATTGCTTGCTATAATTACACATAATACATTATCTATACTTTGGTTACAGCTTTGTAAAGTTGCTAGATTTCTTTTATTTTTCTGTATCTAGGACTCAGATTCATGAATATTCTTCAGGTATAGTTGAAATTATCCAGTCACAATTTTGGTACTTCAACAAGATTATTCATGCCTGAGTTGGCCTGACAAAGCCATTTACAGACACCTTCTACCCTACAAGAAAGGACTCTGATTTAAAAGTTGCCGAGTGGCAAGACTTTATTTCACTGATAACTGAGAGAAGGTTTTCACAAAGATAAGGCACAATTATAGTAATAAAACTGTGATAAATTATGATAAAGATATAGTTGTAATAGAGTAACTACTGGATGATGCTACCACTTTTATATTAACTTGAACCCTACATTTATAAATCTTTCCTCATCCTTACCAATTTTGTATTTTGATTATAGAAAGCTTAGATTCCTTTTCAAAGAGTCTTTTAAACTAGTTCATCAATTTAAAATATCAATTGCTCTAATTCCTCATATTAGGGTTTAGGATGGCAAAACAATCAGGTTGAGAGAGAAAGAAAAAGAACTATTTCTCTCACATGGTGTAAAATTATAGCCACCTGCCCTATGTTTGCAATGTTACTAAACCAAATAAAAAGCTCAAAATTAAGTACTTCCTTCTACGCTCCGCAGAGAAGAGTGTCTTACAGCAGGAAAGAAGCCACTCTCCACGGCTTACAGAGGCATGCTAAAAATAGCACTCAAACCTTCCTGCTGTAAGAACTTGTTCAGAAGATGAAAAAGCTGTTGGTTAACCATAAGGAAAAATTCTTGCAATAATGAAACCATATGAAAAAAGGTAAAGTCAGGCAGGGCCCATGAGGGCATCTAACGTTGCTACAAGGTAGTTTTCTGTTAATATGTAATTTAGGGAACCCAAAACCAACAGGCAAAGAGCAACAGGGTACATCTGAGTAGTACTTAGATTTTTTCACTTGTGATTCTATTTTCTTCTACTTTATTCTCTTTTGTACAAGGACACTAAAAAATGTCACTAAAAAATTACCGACGTGATTTTGTAGCAAGAGACTGGCTAAGAATAGTGCACTGCAGAGGGTCTAATCACAGTGTATGCTTATTTCCTCACTCAATCCTGATGTTCCTTAATCCTTCAGCTGTTACTTCTAAATACTCTTTAGGTTAATGTTTGACACATTCACTTCTGTCAGCGGATGGTGCCATGTTTTTAAAAATATAACATAAAATAAATACAATAAAGTAAATATGTCATCCTGCAAAATGCATTATATCTTTCTATTAAAATTTACCAGTAACTTTCCCCTCTGCTTCTGGAAAGCCTCCAGCTACAGAATTATTTTTAGGAATTATTAGAGAAACACTGAAATATTCATGTAGATATCATTGTAGGTTTATACTGCAAGTTTCTACAGGCAGAAGAGGTAATCTTGTTCAATGTTACCTTTCTAACACTTAGCGCTGAGTAGGTCCTCAGTAAATATTTGTTGGTTTACTGTATATATTAAATAGAAGATATAAAATAATTGCCTTAATGCATAATTTTTACACAGAGAATGAGGAATTTCTGAAGACTGAAAATGTACATGTACAGTGATAAAATTTTTACATAAAAAGTACAAAATAAATATCTATCACTTTCAACCATGATACAGAAGCTCTATTTTAAAAAAAGAAAGCAGACTCTAAATTTTCATTAAATATCTTGCATTCTTTTCAATCATAAGTAACTATCCTTATATCTTTTATGTAATTTTTGTCCTACTGGTAAGTATACAGCAGCAATCTTCAAACATCAATGATTAGGGATTCTTATTTGCATTATCATAATATTTTGAACCATCGAGTTCAATATTGAGGCTTTTTGCCAATATGGTCAATGCTATAACTTAATGTAATATCAGATATCCATACAATTCTAAGAAACAAATATATTTAAATGTATATACACAGGGAAGAATTGACCCAGTGTTCTTATCAAATATGATGCTATCAAAATGTGGCAGGATGTCACTCTGGTGATAGCAAGATTACTTGGCACTTTGTGAGCCAGCATAAAAATAGGTCACCAAACATCCACAGTTTTTTAAAATCTGAGCCAAGAAAGTTTAATTTAGAAAATGGTATTGATTTGAGCATTCTAGAATGTTTTTAAAGAAAAGATTAGTCTGTTGGTTGTTTCCAAGGAGTACAAACTGATTTCAGCTACATTATTTAACTAAGTAAAGAACTGGGAAAAGACATGATAGGAAACATGGAAGAACTATGTTCTTAATCTTCATTTGCACCAACTCTAACTGGCACATTCAACTTTCTAAAGCTTGACATTCAACTAAAAGCCTAATTTTGTATTTTGAAATGTCATGTGCCATTTGTTGCTATGTTTAAATTTTAATTAGAGTACTTTTAAAAACTAAAATTAATATAATTTTCAATATAGTTTTCATTTATTTTTAAAGCACACAATGAATTCTAGCTGCCAAATTATAATCAAGGAGAAATCACACCAGGCCAGAGAAAAGCTCTCCTGCCAACACACTTTCTGAAAACTCTCAAGACTTCTTCTAAAACATAGGAACCAGAATATCAGTGATTCATCTTTGCCTGTTATTAATCTCAGAAATACATATTATAGATGATCATCCCTTATGCAGGAGAGTTGACGGTTTGTGCTTCAAAATGTTGGTCCCTTTTATAGGCAAATATATTTACCCTCTATCTCAGAAAACCCCTTGCCAACCATGTTTTCATTAGAATTCCTTAAATTATGGAACAATAACCTCAAAGGGTATGGTTTATTAGAGGTTTCTAGGCACCCTATATACCTGTGACTTGCAAATGAATTTTAAACGAATGCTAGGAGTGCCAAAATCCAAAAGAAAAGCCCATGTGGAAAAAAGATGTATCAAAGCCTAAAGGATTTATGTTTAAATTATTGAAATTCAATTGTAGAGGCATGGTTTATTTATGCTGATTTGCTTTCTAGCTGCATTGTATGCTCTAAGTCCACTGGGTTTAGTACAGAAGACAACGACTTCTTTTCTGTATATTTTAATATTTTTTCTACATCACTTGTCCATGTGGATAAGACCAGTGACTCAAAAATGAAAAATGTTCATGTAGTGTCGGTGTAAGTCAACTTTCCTCTCGTCTGTCTTTTAATTGGCTCAGAGATCTGGATTTTCACTGTAGTGTGAGAAAACTATTCATTAGTTAGAAGAATTAAAAATATGAAAACCTTCTATTCATACCAATGAGGGAAATGAAGCCGAATCTGATAAAGATGAAAAAATTATATACATATCTAATATATGATAGAACTATTATTTAAACATATCGTGCATACACCATGAACAGTATAGTAGCAAGCTATCTAGAAGAGGAATTGTTTCATGAGAAGCCTATTATTATAAGCACAAAATATAAGCAGGTATACCCATCTCTTACTACTATTTCTAAAGATGGGCAATGCCCTGGGGAAACCTAGGGATCCAGCCAAAGATACATAGCTCCTTTGATTCTTCCTACACGTCTCTGGCGTCTTTTCAGTGTTGTCAAATCTGTCAAGAGCTGTGCCCAAAAGAGGACAAATAAAGTGAATATGAAAATGCCACTTTAGACTCTGGATTAGCAAAGAATGTATGCTTGTTGCCTGCAATGATGTTTTCTCAGAATTCTAAGGAAGGACCCTTTTTCCTCCCTTCTCCAAGTGATGGGCATGAACCTGTGTCAACTTACTAGATTTCCTAAAATTAGGCAAACTGTGCTAACAAGCGTGTCATTGAATAGTATTTCTTCAGTTTTACTCTGTTTGATGGGTAAAAATTACACTAACACAATATATAAGCAGGAACTTTTTCTAGTCTTAGTGTCATTGTGTCCGCCCCCCGCTCCCCCAAGTAGCATATGGGCCTCAGAAAGCCTACATTATGAGAAGATCCCAGTGCTGAGGCTGAGAATTAATACTTTCATGGTGTGAAGTCTTTCTGCTGGAACTGACTCTGTTGAAAAACTGGAGTACACTAAGTATTTAAAACATACTCCGTATTTTTTCCCATTATTCCATACAAATGCCCTAATATTTTTTAAAAACTTGCTTCTTTGTGGGAATTAAAATATATGCATTTTTCATTGAGCGTAGGTTCCATATTTTATTAGGAAAAAAGAAGACCCAGACAAAAGAAGCTAATTAAAAAACACTAAATGTTTCTTTAGTGTGCTGTATTAACAGTATTTAAGAATTATGTTATAACAGTAAGCTGTAATTATAACATGGCAGAATAATGATATAATTCAGCAAGCTCAAAGCAATTCTACTACATCCAGATACAGTGAATACCCAGCAGGGCATGGCATTTCACAACAACTTGCTCTCATAGTCTATGCAGGTCATATAATATTTATCTTTTATTTCACTGAGCGTGATCATGATGCAAAATAATGTGCTCTGTTGTGCAGAAAGGGTTAAGTTATGGCTTTTGTGAGCCATTAGGTGGAGATTTATTGGGGGAGTTAGTAAGTCTATAGTTCAATATGTGGTGATTGAACAAGGACCATAGGTGCAGAGACAGAGAGAGGAAGAGAGCTGAGGCAAATGACATCCCTAGGGTTTTACAACATATGGCCCATCAGTCAAGGGTCAAGCCCCCTCACAAATTGCATGCACTTTACATAGCCATCTGCATCAATAAATTACTACTCTCCTGTAGCCAGACACTAATGCATGAGCAAGAGGGATCAGCCCCACTTAAAAATAAACTGTTTTATTTATTCTTGTTCATTTTGGCACAATACTGCGACCCATCATTTCCACACAAGACTTTCCCCCCATAGTCAGGCCAATCCACTAATAAGTACACTAAGTTTTAAAAATATATATTTGTCTTTTCCAGAGTGATGGAACATATCTTACAGAGTAACTAAGGTGCAGGTGAAGTAGGTCATGTATAGCCTAGGAAGATGAAACTTCAACACATTATCTTATTTCTTTCTGCTGAGTTTCCCTTTGATGCCCAAAGACTGGTTTGCTAGAGAAAACTTCCTGGAATATTGTACTTTGCATTTTTGACGTTGTCCATTTACAAATTAAGAATGTCAGCACTAAAGCAACCAGTTATTTCACTACCATGTATTTGTGGAGAGAACCTTTGAAACTGGTAATTCTGGGGCACATTTGAAACAGCATGCAAAATAGAGCTCAACTAAGATGCTTTTTTGTGTAAATTCAGTTGTTATTTTAACTGCATAATCTCGGAACTTTTATGCTTTGGTGCTTTTGCACAAAAAATTAAAGCTTTGTGAGTCTGAGAGTGTCTTTCATATCTGAAAGAAAAAAATATATATAGTGCTTGGCACCCAAAAAGAAGCAAACACTTTTGAAAACGAATAAATACTGGAGAAGTTCATCAGTTTGTAGCCATGTGATTGACTGGTGGTACATTTAAAAAGTCAACCTTTTTCACAGAAGCAGGGTATTTGAGGTGAAAAATGGGAAAGTAAAGAGGAATAAGTACCACTTCATTTAATTCTTGCAACAATCCTCTGATATCAGTAATTATTATCACTATTATATAGATTAAAAAAAAAAGAGAGAGAAGGACAAGATTAAGGGATTTGCCCAAGATCACACAGTGAGAAGAGGTAGAACAGGGATTTATAGACAGCTCTTCCTGGTCCAAAGTTCACTGCCATCCAACTTTCCAAGAAAGGTGGAGGAAGCTCTGAGATCCACAGTGGGGCTGTGAAGTCATGGGATTCTAGGGGAGGGAAGGCCCTTATATATGATCTTGCCCAACCACTTTTCTGCGACTTTAAACAAGAAGCACTCACAGGAAACAGAAAGGGGGAGAAGCAGCAATTCAGTTCAAGAAGAAAAGTAATACAGATAAGAAAAGATATGCATTGTTAGTGGGAATGTAAATGGGTGCAGCAACTATGGAAAACAGTATAAAGGTTCCTCAAAAAATTAAAAATGGAACTACCGTGTGATCCAGAAATTCCATATTGGGTATTTATTTGAAGAAAACAAAAATACTAACTCAAAAATATATATGCACCCCTATGTTCATTGCTGCATTATTTACAGTAGCCAAGACACGGAAACAACCTAAGTGTCCATCAACAGGTGAATGAATAAAGAAAACGTGGTTTATATTTATACCATGGAATATTATTCAGCCATAAAAATGAGGGAAACCTTGCCATTTGCTACAACATGACAACATGGACAGAACTTGAGGACATTATGCTAAGTGAGATAAGTCAGACAGAGAAAGACAAACACCATGTGATCTCCCTTATATGTGGAACTAAAAACAAACAAACTCATAGATACAGACAACAGGTTGGTGGTTGCCAGAGGCAGGGGGTGGGGGAGAAATGGGTGAAGGGGGGTCAAAAGGTACAAACTCCCAGTTATACAATAAATAAGTTATGGAGATGTAATGTATCATGGAGACTACAGTTAATAATACCGTACTGTATATGTGAAAGTTGTTAATAGAGTAGATCTTAAAACCTCTCATCCCAAGGGAAAAAAAATTCTAACTATCTATGGTAACAAAAGTTAACTGGACTTATTGTGGTGATCATTTTACAATATATACAACTATAAAATCATTATGTTTTACGCCTGAAACTAATGTAATCTTACATGTTAAATTATACCTCAATCAAAAAATAAATATTTTTTTAAAGAAAAGAGAACGGATAACTGTAATCAGTACAGCTCTGAAGCTTAAATGTTGCCAGGAATAAGCTCAGTAATTGTGCATATCGAGGATAGGTTTCAACTTATACGTTTTCTGAAACACTGAGTAGAGCAGGATTCTGAGGGATGCCCAAGATCAAGGGGAAAAGAGACAAAGACAGAACAGCTTAGAAATAAATAGCACCAGGAAAAACAGAGAGTTTAGAGAGATGCCTATACTTAATGAGATAATCTTCATCTTATCTGAAAAACTGGTTGAAACCTCAGTTTGTTTCCTATACTTTATAAGGGTGGGCCTGGGTATCCTTTTGGAAAGTTTTTGATTCCGCATATTTTCCAGAATATATAGAATACCTTTAAATGTACAAAAATATTGAGATATATATCCATGAAAGATTTTTTCTTTTGGTTTGGTATGTATTAAAAGGGCAAACTTGGGGCTTCCCTGGTGGCGCAGTGGTTGAGAATCTGCCTGCTAATGCAGGGGACACGGGTTCGAGCCCTGGTCTGGGAAGATCCCACATGCCACGGAGCAGCTGGGCCCGTGAGCCACAATTGCTGAGCCTGCGCGTCTGGAGCCTGTGCCCCGCGACGGGAGGGGCCGCGATAGAGAAAGGCCCGCGCACCGCGATGAAGAGCGGTCCCCGCACCGCGATGAAGAGTGGCCCCCGCTTGCCGCAACTGGAGAAAGCCCTCGCACGAACCGAAGACCCAACACAGCCAAAAATAAATAAATAAATAAATAAGAAAATCCTTAAAAAAAAAAAAAAAAAGGGCAAACTTGGATTCCCATAAACCTTATGTATTTCCTTAAATACTCTAAAGTAGTCTATCAATACAAAACTTAATTAATTACCTTTTAGACTGAGAGCAAATAGACACAGGCATGATTTAGTATGAGAAACACAGATGTGTACTTCACATCTGAGATTGGACTCTAGTTCACGAAACATATTAGAGTGGACACAAGACCAAATTCTTTTGATTTAGATGGAAAGCATACAGTAAGATTTGCATTGTAATGGATCCATTGACCCCTGGTCAAGATGGAATTGTCAATAGAAGTGTCTTATGTATGGTATGAATCATATTTAATGGTTCTATTAACATCATATTGAGATTGAAGTCTCAAGGAGCATGACTTAGAATAATGGAAATGGAAGAGGGCTTTATTTATTATTTTCATTTCATTTCTACAAGTGTATTTTTTCACTTTTATATCATCTCTCATAAAAAAAACAAGCAATGATACACTTATTAAAATTATATCAAAGCACACAAACTTGTAAAAGGCATCCAATTTTAAAACAGATGATTCTCCCCCCGCAAGATCAATTCCGTAATGGCCTACACCTTAAGGAATAAGGAGGATACGGACTAATGGAAAAAGGGTGGATTGACAGTGAGCAAACATAGCATCTTCTGCTACTCCTGAGTCTGACATGCTGTGAAACGGTAGGCAAGTGGTTCTATTTCCCTCTCTCAGATTCTTCAACTGGAAAATAGGTATAACATATGCCTTCCCTTTTATGTCATAAGATGCAAGGATGAATCAGATAATATAAATGAAGCTTTTGGAGCACATTAGAAGAAATTGGTTTTTGAGTTATGATAATTATTTAATGATTTCTTATTGTTATTACATCAGAATAATAACTACTGACCAAATTCAGTATTCATGTAATAAAATGGACAATCATCAATCTACACAATTTTCTAATTATCCAAGGTATTTCTGAAGGAACAGGAATTAGATATTTTATACAGTGACATACTTGAAGTAGTGATCTGTCTTATATGCCATTTTAATTTTTAAAATGTTAAAATACAATACCTGAACTACACTCTCCATTTTCCTAACAGTTAAACGGGAAGGCAGCTCTCTATTCAGACTTGTCAGAAGTAATATAATGACTAATAAAATTATCAAAGAAACAGAGAATATTAAAGGGAAAAAGAGAGATAAATCTTTCTCTTACTATATGGTCATCTATACACTAGAAGTAACCATACTGTAAAGCTGTGATTCTAGAAGACTGTGAATGGTAATGGAAGATCATGGGAAAAGAAAATAGCATTGAATCCTCTAGAAGGATCAAGTTGAAAAACTGAAGGATACTTCTCCCAGCAGACACAGGCCTTTTTCAAAACAGGGAAAATCATAAAAATGTAAATTTAAAATTCCTCTGTGCCGATGGACACTTAGGTTGCTTCCATGTCCTGGCTACTGTAAATAGAGCTGCAATGAATATTGTGGTTCATGAATCTTTTTGAATTATGGTTTTCTCAGGGTATATACCCAGTAGTGGGATTGCTGGGTCGTATGGTAGTTCTATTTTTAGTTTTTTAAGGAACCTCCATACTGTTCTCCATAGTGGCTGTATCAATTTACATTCCCACCAACAGTTCAAGAGGGTTCCCTTTTCTCCACGTCCTCTCCAGCATTTACTGTTTGTAGACTTTTTGATGATGGCCATTCTGACTGATGTGAGGTGATACCTCATTGTAGTTTTGACATATATACAATAGAATATTACTCAGCCATAAAAAGAAATGAAACTGAGTTATTTGTAGTGAGGTGGATGGACCTAGAATCTGTCATACAGAGTGAAGTAAGTCAGAAGGAGAAACACTAATACAGTATGCTAACACATACATATGGAATCTAAAAAAAAAAAAAAAAAAATGGTTCTGAGGAACCTAGGGGCAGGACAGGAATAAACACGCAGATGTACAGAATCGACTTGAGGACATGGGGAGGGGGAAGGGTAAGCTGGGACGAAGTGAGAGAGTGGCATGGACTTATAAATACTACCAAGTGTAAAATAGATAGCTAGTGGGAAGCACCACATAGCACAGGGAGATCAGCTCCGTGCTTTGTGACCACCTAGAGGGGGGATAGGGAGGGTGGGAGGGAGACGCAAGGTGGAGGAGATATGGGGATATATGTATATGTATAGCTGATTCACTTTGTTATAAAGCAGAAACTAACACACCATTGTAAAGCAATTATACTCCAATAAAGATGTTAAAAAAAATTTTTTTTAAATAAAATTCCTCTGATGGCAGAGAATAAATCTGAGTAAAGCAGAATAAATATCAACGGAAATTACAACCTTTCTCCAAATGTACGCAAGTAAAAAGGAAAAAAAATTCTAGAAGCTCATGTGAAATGGCCGTTACTACAAAATCAGTTTGGTGCGAAAAGAAGCTGAGGATGGATATGACTAGCAATGACCAATCAAAAAGTCCACGTTAGAGATTCACTAATAAAGCTGAAACCTGAAATTTGTCCCTGGATCTTTAACTTTCAGTTTAGACTTAGACCAGGATCTATAAACAAATAAACAAACAAACAAATATTTTCTGTTTTTGTAACTACTTATATCATGGCTGTACTCTCCATTGGTTATAAGCAGTGAATTTGAAACTTCAGAAATTCTAATATGTTAAATGGCAGGTAAATGGCTTAAAACCTAGCTTTACTCCTTTCAAGGCACACCTGTTTGGAATGGGAGCCTTTTCTACCTCTATAGTAATTCAGGGTTTTAAACTTCCATACCTGATCAGATGACCCTACAAATCATTTTGCAACTTGATCTAGAGAGATCCACTACAACACAGAAGACAGAATCTTGAAGAATCTATTTAAGCACTGTGTCTCAGTTTTTTAGATGTAAGACGGGAACAGTATAGAAGCGTTGTGAGGATTAAATGAATTAATTACCAAAGTATTTATAATAGCACTTAGTTCATAGCAAGGTCAGCTATCATCATCTTCACCATCACAGTCACCACATTCATCCTCCTCCTCCTCCTCCCCATCATCAAGGTCATCTGCTCTCTCAAAGATTTAATGTAATATTTGCCTATTTTATGATATTTCAACTTTGATTTATGATGTGAAATGACAATGGTTAAAATATGCATGACTTCCCAAGTAGCTTTTAAGCATTTTTTATATGCTTTTTCTGGGGAGTTTTTTGATATACATTTTGGATTCTTTGTGTGTGTGCATGTTCCTGCCTGGCTGCAGCCTCGCTCCACACCCTCCACCCCCAAAGCCACCATCAAGGCTTGCTCCCCGCTTCCAGGTTCAACTTGAAGCCGGCCCCTTCAGAAGAGCACCCAAGGCTTTTTTCAGTAGTAATCCATTACTCACAAAGATGTATAACCAAGGTCCATCCAAAGACTTGTATGAACAGAATGCTCTCTCATTGTGAGGGCGCAACTCTTGGTACACCTATCAGCACAAATGCCCTTTTGCTTTGTGTAATAAAAAATGTGGTTCCAGTTGATCATGAACTCACTACTTTTTTCACCTCTTGCACATCTTCAGCAATTTAAGCACTGCAATTTTGCCATTTTTCAATATGCAAAACATAGGTATCAAAACAAAAGCAAAATGATAGAATCCTCTGATGTGTTTTTCAATCACTGGACATTATCTATAACATATAACTTATTGGTTCACTTGAGAGCATCTGTTTGTTTGCGCTTCATCTCAAAGATATCCTCTAGCTACTGTATGAAATGGAGCGGGTGATGCATTTGTTCCCAACCATAATAGTTTTGTGAAATATTTATTTTCTAACAAGCAAAATAATGTACAAAATTGAAGTGGAGAAAATTACTAGGTGGGCAGCTTTAAACTACTGTTTTTCAGAAGGCCTGAGAATGTGTCAATCAGTGTAAGGATATTTCAAAGTACTATAAACTTTTCTCCTCTCATTCACACAAAAGATGAAATCTGAAATGCATTCCTTCTATAACAGAGCAACCAGAGGTTTTGCAGTAGTTGTACTGCCTTTCTTCCAACTAAGGTAATAAGCCAAGTTTTAAAAAAACATGCACACAAATATGCATATGGGAGCATATAGTGCCAGCGTATCTTAGCATTTCACTGCTGGTATATGAGTAGTAATAGTGTCATGATTTCTGATTAAAATATATCCTTGTATAAAAAAAAGCAGAGATTCTCCTGAACAAAGGATTAGGCCACAATAAAAGCTCCCTTTTATGCCATTTCCTTAGAGAACTGACAACACAGTATAGCAATATGTCTTGTTCTTTCCAAGACTAAACATCATTTAAAAAAGATCTATTCTCAGCCTACAGAAAAGCTTTAACAGCTCATTCCTATTCAAAGTGTCTTTGGAGAGAATATCATCCTTCCCTTGGATCTAATTGTCGCTGTTAAGAATTCTTAAGTGGCTACAGAACTTGTAAGGCTGTTTCTGTGAACCTCTTGGCATTCCCCAGGAATGCATTTGCCATTTGGGTAGAGGCAAGGATGAGGGTCCCGTCTCTGTCTCCCTACCTGGCTTTATTTGAAATGAAGCACTTTGTTTCTATTGCAGACAAAGAAAGCTGAGGCAGATCTCCAGATAAATTTCTTTCCCATCCTCTCTCTCTGTCCAGAGATACCTCCTCAGATATGTGGCAGGTCAATTGGAAACCAAGAGCCTGGGAGTGCCTCATTTCATCACTAATTCTGCGTTGGCAGCCCCTCAGGGAAATTCCCATGAAGCCCAGACACCAGGAATCAAACCAATGCAGTTTCCTTCGTGTTCCTTCCTTGCTGCAGCCTTGCTCTACATCCTCTACTGCAAAGCCACCGCCAAATGTGGATTACCCACTGGGGCAGCACAACTGTCAGAGTAGTGAAAGTGAAGGGGATGGTGCACAATTATTAGGTCACTTAATCATTTCAGGGACTCGATTATCATGATTGACTCTCTTGTCAGTCCTACTGTCATCAGATAATTGCACAAACTGCATCTTCACCTCCACTCTGAATCTATGGCCTGTGTGACCTTGGGTAAGTCATTTAAACTCCCAGAGCCAATTCCTCTTGCCAGATATAACACACCAAATTACTGTTTGAGCTGAATATTCTTTATGCTGTATTGCTTCGTTTCAAATGATGGGTTTACTGCACTTCAAAACAGTGAATCAACTTGCTTCACCGTCAAGAAACTTCTTAAAGCACATTTCTAAGGATCATGAATAGTCAGTCATTTTATCCATCCTGAGTGGCCAGTGAATCTTCAAACGACTCAGTCCATTGATCGCTGAGAAATAGTTTAGCTGTGCTGTGGAGTATTATCACCTCAATTAGTGATGAATATGCCTATTTCAATAAGTTGGATAAAGAGCTTATAACAAAGTGTGTCTTCCATTTCAATGATAACTGTGTTAAACAATATAGTCAATAAATCAAAAGGGTATTCATATTTTCCCTTAAATCCACAAACAAGCTGCTGTGCATCCATGAAAGACATCTTAACCCAGTGCTGTGAGAATAGCCCTCTTCTTTCTTAGACTCAAGGACCACCTGTTTTATTACTTCTGTAGGACATTGTAGATACATTAAGAGGAATAAGTTGATAGCATGTGAGAGTAGTTTAAAGGGAAATTCTAACCAGAATGACAAGAGGATCTCCTAAACGGCCTGACTCTCAGCATGTCCCACAGGTAGTGCCACGGCCCAGCAAAGCTATTAGCATACACATCCAAGAGACAATAAAGAAGGCTGGCCAGAGCCCCAGATGGTGCTGCCGTAAAAATACATTCCAAAGCTTGGCATCTGGATTTTGCAGCTGCCATGCATAGCCCATATGTGGCAATAAATACCGGTTCTGAGATTGGAATAGCTAGAGGTTAGGGTCAAATGGAATCATCTGAACCATCACAATGGAACAAACAGACAAAGCACGGAAGTGATTGTGAAATGGCATGTTATTTTTCATACCTCTTACTCCTTTTATTGTTGTCAGCTGCTGAAATGCTAAGGTAAACTTTCAGCAAATAAGGGTTTATTTGTCAAAGAACAGCAGCTAGCAAATAATCATCCTTTATTTATTACTGTTCTTTATTTTGCCAATTCCAAATATTAAGCTCTGCTTACTCTCATCTATCTTTTTCGTCACCATTTAAATTCTTAGTACTTCCGTTCAGCCACATCTATCATTTATGACATAACCTCTTAGTAACCAATTGTCTCCTCTTAAAAATGTACAATATTTTTATTCATTTATTTGTTTATTCATGCAACAACTATTTTACTGAAGATTTCCCATGGGCCAGGCACTGTTCCAAGCATGACAGATAAAGGAATATACAAAACAAAGCCCCAACTCTCATGATGCTTACATTCTACTAATGCAAATTCATGTATATGTTTCTTAATATTTATTGTGCACTGACCATATGCCATATGGTTCTCATCTCAAAGACAGAGGAAATTCTGTCCAAGGAAACAGACAAGAAAACAGGTAATAACAAGCCTGTGAAATGCTAACTACAACAGCAGAAGATAATTTCCTGAGAACACAGAGAAGGGTCATTAAATTGGATATGAATATAAGGAAAGTATCAGGAAGGGCTTTGCAAAGGAAGAGAGACCTCGGCTAAGAACTGAAGGCTTAGAAGGAATTCACCATGGGAATAGCCAGAGGAAAAAAACAAAAAGAAAAGAAAAGAAATTGATTTGAATGTGCAGAGCTCAGCCAATTGTTTAGCAGAGGTGGAATGTAAAATTGTCAAATGGGAGAAAAATATGGAAAGAAATAAAGGTAGAGTGAGCAGCAGTGGCGAGTCATGAAGGGCTTTTGCAAATATCCATGAACAGAAAAAAAAAAATTTTTTTTTCCTCAAGGCCACCTAATTTGGGAGATTTATAGGTGCATAAATACCTATAGATAGGTAAAAAGGATACATTCCCAAAGAAAGATACTTTGCAAGTTGAGAAAAGAGATCACACTTATTTACAGCAGAAGGTCACTGAGGAGGCATTTATGCTGAACTTTGAAGCAGAAGTAGGATTCTATAGAAGAGGATCATGGATAATCTGGCAAAGATGAGTATGAAATACTTGAAACTCTTAGTTGGACTTTTTAAACAGTCTGCTCCTCTGAGGAAAAGGAGTATAATTCCTCAACCTCTAAAGTTAAGAAAACTCAGGAAGAATATAGGATTAGATAAAAAGTAACACAAACTTGAACTGCTATAGCAGCTATGTTCCCCCCACTCACCAAGTGACTTAGTTTAATTAATTTGGTTATTACTTAAGCCAGCATTAATCCTGTTTCTGCCTTTAGGGTTGACCTAAAATTTCCAGCTATACTTTCACTTGAAATTTGTACAAGTGGATTTGAATCTACCTTTGTAGTCTCCTATGTATACTTTCCATGGCACATTGGCCTCCCTCTGACGTGCTGGTACATTATTTTAAACTCACAGAATGTGGCTCATCAATAGGTTATAAAACCAATATCTTTTTTTATTTTATTTTATTTTATTTATTTATTTATTTATTTATTTTTGGCTGTGTTGGGTCTTCGTTTCTGTGAGGGCTTTCTCTAGTTGTGGCAAGCGGGGGCCACTCTTCATTGCGGTGCGCGGGCCTCTCACTGTCGCGGCCTCTCCTGTTGCGGAGCACAGGCTCCAGACGCGCAGGCTCAGTAATTGTGGCGCACGGGCCTAGCCACTCCGCAGCATGTGGGATCTTCCCGGACTGGGGCACGAACCCGTGTCCCCTGCATTGGCAGGCGGATTCCTAACCACTGCACCACCAGGGAAGCCCAAAACCAGTATCTTTTATCATATACTCCCTAGCTAGTAGAACTGAATACATGTTATCTTGCTCCAGATTCCACTCAAGACATTAGCTGAAGAAATATTTAAATGACATTATAACGAAGCATCTTTCTTATCTAGGAGATAGATTCAGATAACATATCCTGACATATTATTATCAAAATATCTTTATGGCATTGCTTCTTATTACACATTATTTTTCCCCAATTGTGTCTTAATCCATAATGTAATATGAAAATACTGGTAATAACATCTTCAGTTACACCACTGATCTCTCACCTCTTAAGCTGGAAGCAGAAAATCATAAAAGCCCTGAATTCCATCCAACTAATCAGATTAGTTAGGTAGGCAATCCTATGTTAAGATAATGTTGCTGAAAACACAAGTCTGACCTTTTTTCTACCAAAGATTTTTCACTGTTCATATACAGGCTACTTTGTCCTTCTTTATTTTTACTGAGAGTTTGCACTTTCTAAAGAGTAACACTTTTTATTTCTTTCAATCAGTACATAATGAGTTCCTATTATTTATAGCAATCATTCCTTTTGAAATACTGTTCTAGTGCCCTACACAGGTCCAAAATGCATGCCCATTTTCATGGTCTCTGCATCTGACCACAGCAGCTTGCCAATTAAGTCTTGCCAGGTCCTGTCATTTCAGCGTTTAAAAGAGCTTCTAAAGTCCCACCTGCTCTGTGAAGCTCCTCAGCAATAAAGATAATTCAGAGGATTGTTTGTTCTGCCTAGTCATAACCTTTGGGCTACATTCTGTTTGCTGAAAAGCCAATCTTTTCCCTGATACGGTTTGCTGAGGGCCCAGTCTGCTTTGTGCACTATGTGTATTTAAATAATAAAACAGAAGCTGGTGATCACAGGGACCCTCATTGCAGATTATCAAGTGTAAATTAGCCAAGTGTTTTGATAGCTCTTAATTACTGACAACAGACAGACTCATGGAAGAGTCTGCATAAGCCACACATCTAGGTAATATGAAACCTCGCTCCACTCCTTGGCAATTATATATCTGCTGAGATATGGGGAGGGGAGGGGGACCACCAGGTGTCCACCAAGAAGGACAGAATTTGTGGATTAGCAAAAAGTGAGAGCTAATGAGATTGTATGCTAGGAGGGCTTTCATTAGCAGTGCTGTATTAGTGCATAATTCAGAGACCATTTTCAAAAAGGATCTAAAAATTCCCTGGAAGATCACTGGTACACAATATAAGTTACTGGGGTAAGCAGGCTAGTTTACTCTGACATTGCCAGGGTTTGTTTGTTTTGGTGTTCCTTATAAACCTTGGTTTCACCCTCTGCTCTTAGCAAAAGGCTGTCTTGGGACTAGCTTATTCTTCTTTACTCCCTTCTCCATCAATATTCTCCACAAATAAAGTACTTTACAATACCAATTGATCAATTATTGAAGCTTTCTGTACTAAATTTCTGTACTAATGCTTAAACCTCCCACCATCTTTAAACTAAATAAAATATGAGATGTCAAGATGTTTATGCTGAATAAAAGAGTTTTTTTTATTGTTTTCACACATGCACATACACACACAGTGAAAATCACACTAAGGATTTTACTTCTCTGACCTCTGTTTATACTTTATGATCTTGATGTTATCCTCATCATGCACATTAAGGAAACAGAATAAATGATTTTCCAAAATTACATACCCTGTAATTGGTACAGACTTGTTTTTAGGGCAAAGATGCATTCCTAACATTCTTAAATGTTATAGAATATAAAAACAGTGATAACATGTAAGTATTGACTTTTTAAAATATTTCTAGGATAATAAAGCAGAATGTATCTTAGATTTGTCTTTTGTTGTCATCTGTACTTTTTGCTCTATTAATCCCATTTCTGCTAGTGAAATTAAAACAAGAGGATCACTGGCACCTAAAGAGAAATTATCTAAAGAAAAACCAAAATTTGACCAACTGTTGACAATGAGGCGGATTCATTGGGTTAATGAATTTATAGACACCATTAGCTATCACATACAGAGCTTCAATAATTGATCATTCTGGAATCAAAGATATTTTTTGATGTGATAATTGAAACACATGCTCAAGGCTGACAGCAAAGCTGGCTTACAACCTGCAGGAAATGCTCAACCTCCAGACAGAAACACCATTGGTCAGTTTTATAACTACAGCTAAATGTGAGAAGAAACCGGATGACTTCCACTCTCATACACCCATAGATTCCCACTGGCAAGACTGTCTTCTCATTGCTTTCTACAGAATAAATTAAAATGTATTTTTCCAGAAGAAAATTGTGTTGATGTTTGGGATCTGCTTAAAAACAGAATGTTTTCTTCCACCATGAACACAAAAGAATCTGAAATGCAATTTAGTTCCTATTCTTGCTCACGTTTTTTATCTTGTGATGTCTATAAAATAGCTTTGCTCTCCAAATCTAAGGGGTTTCTGAATTGCTATAGTAAGAGTTTGGGTAATAACCGTGTCCCCACAGACTGTTTGTTTCTTGAGTTCAGAAGCACCCACATCATGTATTGTACTATTATTTTAGCACTTCAGAGGTTAATTTTTCTCACACTCAGGGAGCCTGTCTCTGAAATAGACTTGCAACCACAAGGTGGCAGTAGAGATTTGTGGTCACATGGTCTAACTTCAAAGATTGGTGCTTAAATATATTTATTGTGTATACTACACCTACTCAGTAGTTGAATTGTTTTTAAACATGGACCACTTTACACTTGGCTTGTTTTATTAATTCTTACAAATTTTCACTTTGCCAACACTTTTCTTTAAACTTACAGGTGCCTTTAAGAAAGGCTTTCTCTACTTTCACACTCATTTAACTGAATTTGATTTGAAAACCTCCAAAAAGGTCTTGGTTCCCATAAATTCTTATTTCCCTGGGTAATATCATATTTCTGTGTTTCTTGTATCAAAAAAAATCCAGTATCCCCAGTGCTAATCTGAATCCTACCTCCCTAGGTATTTGGGATCTTAATAAAGAGTCTCACCTTCTCTAGTTTTCCCCCCAAAAGTACAGTTTAAACTTTGCATTTCAGTATATTTTTGTCTCTAAGAAAAGATATAGTGGCCTGCCTCTATGATGCACAGAATTGGCTACTGAAGTTTAATGAAAAGGTCATTAACCTTGGGTCAGAAGAACTGGGACCTTTTTTCTATTCTGCCACTTTTTCTGCTGGGTGACTTTGAGCAAGACACTTAACCCCTTTGACCCTCGGTTTCCTCTTCTGTCAAATGGAAATGCTGGTTCAATATGGAAATAAGGGTTAAATAAATGTGACTGAAATAAGTGCCTAAAACAGAGTAGGTCTTTAACAAATTTTATACTAGAAGTGCTTTAATTTCTCACTGTAATTTGGCAACCAAAAAAGAGATTAAGCATAAAAACAACCTGTAATAAAACCAAACTTTAAATTGTGGAACAATTCTTTCCTCTTTTCTAGCAGTTCTGAAAGGTGTTCTACCTTAACATCACATAAGACTATAAGTAAGAATATTTGATAGTTTTGTTTTCAGCTTTTAAGTTCTCAGCTTAGAGAAAGGAGACAAAATCATCATTCTCTCAAAAAGCCCAACAAAGAAATGTTTTAATTACTTACTACACTGTAAAGCTATTTCTAAGGTTTAAGCCTCTTTCTACTTCCTGGAATATAGCAAACACATTAGACAAATTGTTTTGTATTGGTTCAATTAAAATATGAATATGTTGACTTGATAGAGCAATCACTATTCACTAGAATAGCTAAAAATGATGCCTTTAAAGAAAAAACAAAGCAACAGATTCATTATCTTCTCAAACAAAATCAAAAGTAACTACTTAGCTAAATTCTCCTTAAACACAGTAATTAAGCAAAGTATAAAAACAGAATATGAAAAGAAAAATTATGTCAAATATGTCTTTTTTATTATTTTGAACACCATATTTCAAATACAATAGATTAGGATTTTTGTTTAATGTCAATTTTATATTCATGGTTCTAGGTTATTTCTTTACCATTATTTCTAGTTTACTGTATCTAGAGCTTAGAAACCACATCTGTGTCTAAGAAAGCAACAATCTTCTTACGGAAATAACCCAGATATTTAGATGGAAGAATATGCCATTGCCACGGTGCTGACATATGTCGTCATTTCTCAGTGGCAAAGAAGAAAAAAAAAATCTGATCTTCCATCGTTTTAAACTCATTCAGGCCTTTTGATCACATTGTATGATTTTTATTGTCCAAATAGATTTAAATTTTTTCTACCCTGGAGAAAAGTTTGTTCCATGTCAAGACATACATTTCATAATACTTTGGTAATACTAGATTTAATCTTTAAAAAGACAAAATTTAAGAAGTTTTCTTCTGGAATAGAGCTATGCAATGAATATTAAACTTAATTTTGCAGTTTACAGCACAAAGCTCTTTATGTAAATTACTTCTAGAGAAATTATTTTTCTCCACTTGATTTAATTTTAAATACCTCTTCCATGCAATCATATTTAAATACTTGACTCAATTTGTAGAAATAATTCCTTGGCTTATATGAACTTTTAATTTCTAAATTCAACTTTTAAAAAAGTCTGCTAGGAACAATAATCATATTTCTAATATTCTCATTAAAGTCAAAATTTTAGTGCTGAAATGTGTACTTCAGAGGCAGTCCCCTTTTTACAGAATCAAATATAAACATCTGCTGGCCATCTGGAGAAGCACAGAGACATGCCAGTTGAGGACTCCTATAACTGTGCTTACTTCTCAAAAATTTGTTTGCAATGTTTCCTAGTTCTCTTTAGCTTGGATCTTAAAATGCTCCACACACATCTGTAATGTCAACTTCAGTGTACCCATACATTTTTCAAAGCAACATAAACTGAAGGTTAATACAACTAGCTATATAAATTAATTTAATGCTGTTTTGTCAAATAGAGTATTTCACATTTTCTAAACAGGTGACCAGTTAGAATTCATTTACCAAAACTTTTTGTTTATCCCTAATTTAAAAATAAGATGCAAACTGTTCGTTCTTTGGAAAAAAATCAAGTGCCATTTAAAATGAGTGAAGTGATTTATGAATAAGCCATGCACACATTTGTCACTCTGAGTCAACGTATTAAGCACCAGGTTTTGTTTTGTTTTGTTTTTAAAGAAAGAGTGGCCTCTCCTCATTTATGAATCACAGCTGCAAAAAAGCAAACACTGAAAGGCATCACCACTTGGTTGGTGGTCATTAATACACAATCCAGGTGTATCACAAAGTAAGCAAAAGGATTGCAAAGTGGACAACATCAAAGACAGTGCTTCTTCCAAACCTTCATGTTTGATTCTGAAGGAAAAGACCTGTGTCTGCCTCAGCTGCTGTTTTATTTGCACAGCTCAGTCATAGCCCACAAAGACTGTAGGTACTTTTGACTAGTTTGACTAATTTACTTTTAAAAAAAGGATTAAAACAATGTTTAAACCTAAAAAGTAAAACCAACCATCTGCTACGGTTATGGAAGATTTCTCTCTGAGATACACTGCACTTAGGCATACAGCACCCAGCGCCATCTTGCTTCCAGCACTAGGTGTCAGGGAGACCAGACACTGAAGGGGAAAGAGAGAAGGCATTTCCACCTGTAGAATGATAGAATTGTGTAAGGCTGAACATTTGTTGAAAGCCCAGTAGGAGACAGCCCAGTCCAGGCATTTTTGACAATTACCAGACTCAAAGTAATCTTCCAAGGTATGAGGGCCTGCATTTTATAGATGAGGAGACTTAAAAAATGACCCAAGCTAAATAACTTGATCAAGATTACAAAGTAAATCAATCAAAAGCTAAGACAGAATTCAGTTCTAGTCCTTTCGAGATCTAAAATTAATATGCTACTCTGAATTATAGTGGTTTTGAAGTAGGCTAGTCATTTTACTTATAATTTTTTTATATAATAGCAATATTTTAGGGCTATAATCTGACCTCTTGCATGTAGAATATTAATATGTTATGATATAACAAAGGTTTTTCTGTGTTTACATATAAAAAATTTCTTCCTTAGAAGAGTGGTTCCTCAGGTAAAACTTACAGATGGAAAATCAGGAAAAACCAACAACTCTAAAACTTTGGAACTTTATAGCCAGCTCTTAGTTTTCTGTGGTTATGGATCTAGGTCCTAGATAGCATCATCAACATCATCACCATCATCACCATCATCACCATCATCACCATCATCACCATCATATATGGTAGCTATCCTCAAATTTGATTAGTATAATCAATTTTGATTATACTAGTATTTTTTAAAAGAAACATTCTCTTTGACTTCTAATATTAATAATTATTTGTTTTATATTACTTAAATATACATATGAATTCACAAATATAAAATTAGGTTTACGTTTCATAAGTTTATGTCCTTGGGCAACTGTAAAATTTGTAAGTATAAACCTATGCAACTTCTAAAATTTAGATTAACAACCTAATTTTAATTTGATAGATGATATTATGCAGCTAAAACTAAATGTCACTTGCAATATTAATTTGAGGCTGACTGTCAGGGACCACGTGAATACCACTTATCCTTTTCTATTCAAACACCTGCAAACACTTTGTTCTTACTATGTTGTCTTACAGTCTTTGTTTTTCCCTAATGCCTCACATACCTGTAAAACTTTGATTATTTCCCTCTAGATCACACACATTAAAGAACTATCATCTGGAACAAAAGCAACTTCAAAAAATTAAACACAGAAGTCACAGCAGGAATGTTTTGTCATAGGTGGTTTCCAGGTAACCCAGAAAAAGCATTTTAGTGTTTTTTTTTTCAGTTATCAATGAAATAAAAAATCCAAATTAAAAACTTTTTTGATAAAGAATCCTTACACTTATGAGAATAAAACTGGTGGACTCAAGTTCCAGAACACTTATATCAAATGATCTCCCGAACTCATTTTACTGAGTAATTTTTCTCTGACAAAAATTTAAGGAAGTGTTATTACTAATTTAACAACATAATTTTACTTGCTTAACATCAAACAGTTGGTACGAAGCAGATCTGGGATTCAAATCCAGATCAGTTGGATGCTTTGAAATGCTAAGAGAAATAGTGAAAAAATATTAAAATTCAAAGAAAAAAGAGAGCGCACATACATTCGCAAAGTCAGCAACATTGTGCCTTTCTGTCACGGAAAATGATTCTATCACTCAGAATTTGGGGTTGTAGGGGAAATACTCTATAAGTAGCACCATTATTCTTACTGAAGAGAAGAGAAGCCCATGCATTTGTGAGAGGATAACTGAAGGGTGACAATGGGCCTCGTATTGGGGATGTGAATATGGAGTTACTCTCATCACTCTCAACAAACCTAACTGAGCCCCCAAGTACAGAGTACTCTGTTGAGCACTCAGACTAACGGCCCTGCAGTAGTACAGCCTAATTCTAAAATTTTACCGAAGAAAGGCAGTATCCTCTCACCTAAAACATAAATAAGAGTCTACTGATTTCTCCCTTAGCTCCATGACAACCTACTCTTGCCAGCTCCAGGAATAAAGACTAGACTCAAAGCTTGGGAGCTATTCCGAGCTGCTTATGGGAGAAGCATTACACAGTCCCACAGCAAATATCATTAGTGATCCATTTACGTTAAATAAAGCAGTTCTAAGCTTGGAATCTATAAGTAGAGACATGGACTAAAGGCTTCAAGCTATTCAGAATGATTCCTCTCTCGGCAGATCACCACTAAAATAATAAATGCAACTGTTTATTAAGAGTGAAATACTTTAAAAAGTGCCCCCTTGTTTTTTCTTCATTAATATTTACCTTAAATCTCTCATTAAGTTGAAAATACATAGTTCGCCCCACCCCCATTCAACTTTCAGCACCAGTTATCAGTGATCAGTTAAGCAATGTTTGGGAACCAGCTAGACATTCAAATCAAACAGCCAATAAATCTTCCTGTTTCTTTGACTGAAAAATTATGCCTCAGAGACAGGTTGTGTAAAATAAGAAGAAGTCCAGCTATAATCAAGAGGCAGATTCTCTCCAAGGAATGAAGTTATTTAAATTAAATTCATTGTTTACCAAAAAAGTGCTAAAGTGCTTTCTTGATGGCTTTCAGAATATTTTAGGGAGTCTATGCAATATTGCCTTGGAGTTCCAACAGAAAGAAAAATAAAATGTTGAGTGCCAACACGTCAAAAGATAGTTGACGTCTCGTGATTCACGTTTCCTTGAGAATGCTAAAGTGTGCAGCATCTTCCATATGGGGCTGAGTTCATTCTGCTATCTTGTATTTCACATTTATTTTTTTACATGGTGGCTCAATATCTAATGGTTTAGATCTGGCCTTACCACTAAATTATCTTCCATTCAACTGAGGATTGATCCAACCTATATAGCTGGAATTAGCATGAGTGTAGCCACACAATCTCAGCGTTAAACTTGTCTACAATGGTCCCCTCCTCCCTTACTTACGCACCCAACACACACCTATATATATACTAGATACTTTAAAGCCAAACTCAATTCTTGATCCTAGCTCAGGGGTCTTCTGGGATTCAGGGAAGAGCTCATGGATCTCTCTTTGTGCCCAAGAAGCCAAAAACTCATTAAAAAGTGGTTTAGACTATTTCTTTTCCTTTTACCTAGGAGTCAGGAAATTCCAAGTAATAAGGTAAGAAGAGCTGACCAGCTACAAATTCTTGACTTTGTTCATAGTACATATTAATTGGCATAGTACTATGTTTACTTGTTTTAAGTTCACATTATTTAACTAACTTAGTTCCCCATGGCAACTATTAAAAAAACAGACCTTAACTCAGACTAAATTGGCAAACATTACCATTAGTGAATGCTTATTCCAGTTATTATAACCACATACCTATATAAAGGTACACAATTTATTTTTATGCCTCAGACAGATCCTTCAGCTAAATACAATTTCCATTTTTATAAATAATTCAGCAATAGCAAGATCAGTCTGTGATATCTGGTCTTAAAATTCTTTAAAATATTATGGTTCCATTTAAATCCTAGCAATCTTTGCTTTTCTTTGGTCGCAGTTTTCTGTTTATTTTGCTTGTCATTTTCTATGTACTTTCAAAAGGTGTCTTTATGAAGTTTGCTATTCTAGCAACAAAGTTTTAGATGTTTGAAAAAAAAAATGATTCTATTTTAAAAAGTCACATTGTACTAAACATCAGCTTGAAAGAAAGAAGCCGCAAATGGCAGAGTTTTCCCCCTCACCCTGGATAAGAATCAGAAACCACGCTTGTTTGCCAAAGTTTCTCTGAAGTCTCCATTGTATTCACACAGCCTCATCCTATGGAGAGTTGAGCTAAATGAGTCAGTATGTTAATTATGTGCTCTGGGAGCACAAAGAAGAAATAAAGAAGTTATTACCTTCCCAAGTTTCTCAGGCAATGAGACCCACTTCTGGAGATACGTGGCGCTCTACCAGCATCTATCATGAGAATGAGCTTTGCAGTAAAATGCACAGAATTAATTTTTTAATGAAAATCCTCTACTGGTTTTCTGAGTCAAATCCACCTGACAAATGTCACTGGGCAACGTCATCACCAGCTAACCAGCACAAGGCCTTTAGAACAGATGGTATAGCGATGCCTTTTCAGAAGTCAGGCTGGCTAATTTCAGCCACCACCACCCCCCACCATGAAAAGGAAATAAAATAAAATTGGCTCCATGTCACTCAAACGTGACAGTACTTTGGATTTCTCCCCCATGATGTTTTTTAGCCTTGAGGCAGATATGACAGGCGCCTTATTAAATTCCAAAAATAAATGTGGAGCAAGAAGGCAGTGCATTCCAATGAGACATCCAACTTGTTAAAATGCAACATGCATAAAACTTGGTTCATTTTATTTTTAGCCATCATCCTCATCATTTCAAATCAAAATGGAAATATAATATTCGTTACCATGATCTGAGTAAAATTAGTACAAAGATCTGTTATTTTTTTAACAAAAATTAGCCATTCATTTGTTCACATGTACTTAAGCTGGAATTTCCCAAAAATATCTCCATCAATATCCGGAAATAGGCAAAAAAGAAATAAAGATTTACAGAAGATTTCTCACTCTATATTTTAGCATACCCCACACATCTACTAACATTTCCTTAGACATACCCAGTGATATTTATGGATCCCTGCCTTTGTGCATGCTGTACATTTTCCTATCTGTATTTCTGTCTCTCAAACTATTACAATCCTACTTTGATTTTCACCATCTTTTCCTGACATACACCCTCTTCCCCCATACCATTATAAGTAACCACAATATGTGCCTTGTTCATCTATTTAGCACTTAATTAATTTGTTTATTCTGCCTCACGTGTTAATTCACTTCCTCCACTAGAAATGTATTTCTTCTCCAAGGATCTCCTAGGCATCCTTACATAACCTACAGCATCTAGCGTGAGGCATTATACATATCAGGGATTCAATAAATGTCAAAAAGAAAAAGCATGACCAATTGCACACATCATAATGATACAATCACTATTGTTTCTTCACTGTTTTGCTACCATGACTCCAAGAAATCTGGATAATTGATCCCAAGAAGCAACCCAATCTTCAAGTCCCAATACGTGTATATTCTGTACTATAAAAAACACAACAGAGTGTCTGAATCTGATCTTTATCTTCAAGAAGCTTTAAGCTAGAGTGTAGGGACCAGGCTTTGAGGACAATTCTCGGGACATCTCTATGACTCATTCCTTGTAACAATGATAACCAGCATTTGCCTTGGGATTAACAGTAACTAAAGTACTTTTAATGCATCATTTAATGTTAAAACATTCCCATAAAGGAGGCAATACTAGCCCAGTGTTATATATCAGAAATCAGAGATTCAGAGAGTTTAAATCACTTGTGCAAGGCCACCTGCCTGCCAAGAAGTGACAGTACTGGGGTTCAAGGTCGTGTATGTTAATGACAAAAAAAAACATGTACTACGCACCTTCAATGATTCCACAATTTCACAAAGCACAAATGTATGTCCCAAGGAATCTGACGAGACTGGACTAGCAAATCCATGACACTGTACCCAGAATATTCACTCAATTTTACCCAGATGATTTTTCCTAATATCTAAGGAAGTGACCCACCTTCCATTCCCAGCTCCAGGGAGCTCTGGCAGAGCCCCCTCCCTCCAGACCATTGTGTTCCCACAGATACTTCTAAGGCTTCCCTGGTCCTAGGAATAATAATAATAATCATGTAGGTCTTTAATCAGTATCAGGGTGCAGTTAGCAATCATGATCCAAAAGACGGTTCAAAGTCCTAAAATTTAGCTTATTTTTATTTAATTCTATTTCTCTTGCAAAAAGCAAATTAATATTTTGCAATATGATCAGGTTTAATCTGAAATGCGTTATGCAAACCATCATTATTTCTAGGGAAAAAAATAAGGTTAACACAAGATCATAAAGATGGGAAAGGCTTTCCTATAACTAAAATTCCTTCAGAGAGTTTCTGTTGCAACATCCTAGGTCAGAAAGCTGACTAAGGCAGGTTGGAGCAGGTATTAGGGTTCTAATTCTCTCCCTGTTTCTCTATCTTTCTCTGTCATCTCTATCTCTTTTGCTCTCTATCTCTATTGTCCTCTGTTTTCCCTTGTTTGATATCTTTCATTTAATTAATTTCAAACCAGGTAATATCTTGCAATATTAAGGCACACTATAATAGGCCATATATAACCTTCCACATTGAGGACCATATACAATTTGAAGGTCCTTCCTTACATATAAAAAGAAGGCAAGGGCTTCCCTGGTGGCGCAGTGGTTGAGAATCTGCCTGCTAATGCAGGGGACACGGGTTCGAGTCCTGATCTGGGAAGATCCCACATGCCGCGGAGCAACTAGGCCCGTGAGCCACAACTACTGAGCCTGCGCGTCTGGAGCCTGTGCTCCGCAACAAGAGAGGCCACGATAGTGAGAGGCCCGCGCACCGCGATGAAGAGTGGCCCCCGCTTGCCACAACTAGAGAAAGCCCTCGCACAGAAACGAAGACCCAACACAGCCAAAAATAAAAATAAATAAATAAATTAAAAAAAAAAAAAGGCAAAAGACACTATCAGCCACTCTCTCCTCTGCCTTTGATGTGACTCTACATGTTCAAGATTACCCCCTTCTGTTCTCTCTCCCACATTTCTTCTCCCTTTTCTGTTGAAGTTCAACAAGAAAGCTGTCTTACGGAAGAACATTTGCTGTTTATACCACCCTCTTGTAAACAAGTCATGTCACTGTTGTCATGATGTTGTATCTATAGCAGAGCTGGATGCAAAGGAAATTTCAACACACTGGAGAAAGTATTTCAGTAAACTTCAAAAGAGAGTATATTCTGGATAACAATAGCATGGAAGGAGTGTCAGCTTTTCTGCTAAATACCTTCCCACACCTTAGATTTAAATTGCTTTAGCTATATAATTATCTTTTCTTTTCATTCAAAGATGTGAAAGAAGACTATACGATGCAAAAGAAGAATGTTTGCTTGCCAAAACGTTGGTTAGAAAACTAAGCCTTAGAGAAAGGAACCTCAACAGGGAAGAATATTGCTATCTCTTTAGCCAAATGCCATGTTTTGCCTTTTGGTAACACTTTAAATTCTTAGAATATATTATTTCTTCTCCTGACATAAATATAAATGTATCCAATCTTACTTGAAATGTGTGAATCTTTAACACTAACAACCCCTGCCAACTGCAATCCATAAGGCAATACGTATTTCAGCACATATCTGGGTCCTCTCTTAGTATAAAAATAAAAGTAAATCAAAGTAAGTTGTTAAAAGAGCTTATTTTCCACATGTTAGCAAAATATCTACAAAGTGCTTCACATATTTGGGCTTGATAAATGTCTGTGTTTATTATCAAATCTCCTGATAATAAAAAAGACGGTTCAAAAGTCACTAAAATAGTCAAAGCTTCTGACTTTTGATTCCTTATGCACTTGGTATTTTAGATTCCAGACACATAAAGGAAAGACTGATACAAATGGATGATCCTTTCTTGATACTTAGTTTGCTTCCTGGTATTGATTAATCATACTGCAGTTGTGGAAAGCTCTGAATTAGAGGTCAGAAGATTGATGTTTTTATAATAGCTTAGCCACTATTTATTTTCTGTGTAAGCCTGCCACCTGACTTAACTTGTCTGTACCCCAATTTTCTCCTCTGTCATTTGGGATCCGTAATAATTTACCTCTATTTTAATGAACAAATGGATAGTGATTATTGTTCTTATTTATTCGTACTATTCTTGTCAGATAAATGAACTATAGAAATTCATTTAAAATGTAAAGTTGCATTGAAAATAGTGTTATCATTAAGTAGCACAAACTGAATTTAAAGGAAACAAGAAAATAAAAAATAACATTTGTCTATTTCCTTACTATAATTATTT
Organism: Balaenoptera acutorostrata; assembly: GCF_949987535.1. Taxonomy (NCBI): domain Eukaryota; kingdom Metazoa; phylum Chordata; class Mammalia; order Artiodactyla; family Balaenopteridae; genus Balaenoptera; species Balaenoptera acutorostrata. The sequence goes on from NC_080067.1 coordinate 120,951,137, forward strand.
TAGTTTTTGATTTGTGCACTTTATGGTTTGAGTCAAAACTAGAAACAGAAATATGAGATCATTATTCTGTTAGTACCATCCCCCAAAAAAGTGTAATTTTCACAAATGCTTCTATTTCACCAGACTTAGAGGGTGTTACATAGTTAAAATTTGACTTATAAGTACTTAGAACTTTTAAAATACTTCACCTCATCCAGCCTTTGATATTTTACTATTACTATCTTTGACAACCAGTAAAAAGTTCGGTGAATAGATCTGTTTACAAAATGCCAGTTGATGCACCAGTGATCAAATATGTACAAAGTACAGAGATTTCTGTATAAAAATAGAAGCATTTTATGTACTCACTCATCAAAACAGATGAGTTTTATCAAGAGATGCTTTTGTGGAGTTTCTGAAATATTTTCATTTGAATTGTTACACCTGCCAATCATCTCTGACTTCTCAGCTAATCATCAGACAAAAAGAAAAATCAAAGAAAATTTGAAATAAGATTGTAGCTTAAATTTAAAATTACTACAGCCTGGTGTTCATTTTTGGTTTGTTTGTTTAAAATTTCATGTGAAGCCTGGGCTGCTATATAAAGTTATGTTATACAGTTTCCCTCAACACAGCCATTCAGCTCTCATTTTCCCTGTTCTAGCTGGGTAGGGATTAGTAGACCATTTTCATCAGAAATATCAACATTTCCTAAAGTTATTAGAGATATGTAAAAATGTCATCAAAAACTATATATTTGGGGGGACACTAGGAAAATTATGAACTTTTCAGGATATCAGCTACCTCCTCTATCTGCACGTAGAAAGAAAACAGGAGTATTCCTGAGTAAAGGTCCATGTCACTAGGATAGTTCTGCATTGTACATAGTGCTGACTGAACACACAGTGGCAGAAAATACTTGTTGACAAACAAGGTAGCCTGTTTGCCTAAAAAGGCCCAGAGATAAACAATTTTCTTTAGAAAGAAGTGAAAAACATAATCATAATGAGCAAAAGAAAAGTACTTTTAGTCTACTAAATGAAATATGTCTCTATACAAGAAAATCGAATAGTAAATATGGCGGAAGCTATAATTAAAAGCAAATATTTAGAAATACAGTACATGTTCTTCAACAAAATTTTTTTCATTAAACTTCATTTTAATTTTAAAAGGAAACTATTTAGAAAAATTTAAGCCGTAAGTATTCTTCATAAAATTGGCAAAATAAGAAGTAGCAATCGTGATACGTACTTTATTTTTAGGGGCAAGTGGGATCAAAAAGGCATCAAACGTTAATACCAGATTATTCTAGCAGAAAGAATTTTAATTATCCAAATGAATGCTTTTGAATCACATTGTACTTTTGGCAGAAAGCATGAAAGAAATATGTTAAAATAAATTTTCTTAAATCTCTGAAATTTTCTGTCTAATATATAAGTGAATTAATTGATTCTTCTGCTGACAAAACATCACAATATTTGACATTGCATTAAAAAAGCATATACGTGCCATTGGTTCAAGTTCATATTTTCTATTTAGGTAAATTCCACTCACATCATTAACGTCTTTTTTCTCTCATATTATTGAACGTATAAGGTTGTAAAGCTGGAAAAGGACTGTCAGGTCATATAACATTTCTTTAATTTTAGAGATTAAAAAATTAGTATTTAAGCTATTCTGATTTCATATTTAGTCATCACTTTATGTGTGATTTTTTTCTCCCAAATATATGGTATATTGTAATTAAGCTTATTTAAATATTGTTTACTGTAATAGATAATAAAATCTACCAAAATACGATACAAAGTCATTGTTTTTCCATTGGTCATCTTTTGGGGGAAGACACAATAACAACCTCTTCATTTTGTCTGATTGAGCTATTCTGTCTTTTCCAATTTAAATACTTCAATCACAGAAATGCATCACTTTTTGAATGTTACAGTGAAAAAAATAACCGCAATGCTTAAATACCAGCAACCACCAGAAACCCCCAGAATTAAAGTAAGGCCACTTCATGATGCTGACTTCATCCACCTGAGCATCAAGGAACCAATCCCAAAAGTCCCCAACCAATAACCAGAAAGCCCTGACATTGAGAAGATAAGCTCTAAACAGACACTATTGGAACATTTGTCATTGAATTTTTAATTCTGTTTCTTTTTCAATAAACTCGTCCCATCTGATGACTTTCCTAGAAAGGGTGAGTATTACATGGACAAAGCACTTACATAGGCCAACATGAAAATTACAAAAGGAAAAAGGATAAAGAGATTGCAACATCTGATTGAAAAATATTAATAAAAGTCTTATTCCTTTTAAGTAGTTCCCCTCTCTCCTTGGGGGATAAATGTCCCTTTCATATGCCAGATAACCTTTAAATAGATGCATCTTTCATTTCAAAGAATGCTCTAAAGAGCAGATTGTCTCTGTGATTCACCTAATTGTATTCTTTTCTGTCCACATTCACATTAAATGCTTGCAGTGTAATTCTTGAAGCCAAAAGAATTTCACTGCCTCAAAAGTAATAACAGACACCCAGGCATGATTAGTACTCAAATATTTGACTGCTCTCTCTTAGAACCCTAATCTCACTTCATTTTAACATGAACAACAACCCCAGGGGTTCTGAGATGGTAATGATGTCACAATCCCAAGGGCAAAAGTGGGAGAAGGGAGGGGCGAGGAGTCAGGTTTGATTTCAATAGACAGTGTGAGTTGTTGCTCTTCTGTGAATTTTGACATCGCCTTGGAAGGAAGGAAGGAGTCTGGTCAAAGCCAGCCTAGACAAAGCAATATTAAATATTTAATTTCCAAAGGCAAAACCCCAAGGTTCCAAAGCTCTGTGAAAGCTAATGGTCCTCTCCCTAGTTAGGCTATAAGGAGCAAATACCAAACTCAGAACTAATTTGGCTATAAGATACAGGGACTTTCTTCAGAAATATTTACAAATCCCCAGGTTGTTTTCATTATTTTTTAAACAGAAACACAAAGTATACATATTTTAAAATTCTGCAAATATTAATACACATGTATTTATATACTAAGAGGATTCACTAACACATATCTTGTCTTGTATATAGACGTTAAAAGCAAATGAATTGTAGTTTCATTTAAATATTGCTCTTCTTGAGAAAAAGAAGTTAAATAATAAGAATGAAATGCTCACATTTTCTTTTCTAAAATTAATATAAACATCTGATTATATATAATATTAACTTAAAACATATAAAAATCTATATAAACACTTATTTAAGATTTGGTTATAATTCTTAAAAATTATTTAAAACGGTGACATGTATATATACCTAACATGGGATAGTGTTCCAAAAGTATTATACCAGTACTGTACTAAAATATGGAATACAGTTAAATCCCCATTAACTTCTAAACACTCATATGGGCATTACACACACTGGATAATGTTCTTTTGCATATAATGATGGGCAGGGTTTCTCTCCTTCTGTACCACAGAAAACCTACAAAGCAGATGTCATTTTTTTTTCTTTGACACCAGGGCCTAATAGTGTACTCTTTTAAATCATACTGCCTTTACCAATGCATAACTGCTTCAGATTCATTACCTATAACCCAGAGAACTGCTAAAGACAAAAAAAGCAAGGATTGTTTTTTCACATTATTTAAATCACATTCCAAATATAATACAAAGAGGCTTCACCTCACTGATATTACTGAACTGTTCACAGTATTATTAACTTCAAATTTTCAGACATCCTAATTGATGAGGCAGCAATCAATCAGATTAGCTATGCAGAGATAAAAACTGACCATGAAGATAGGTAAAAGCGATTGTATGACCTGTTGTAGACTTTCTTCCCCGTTTAATTTTTCCACATAAGTAATATACTTCTTTATATTTGTTGGTTTATTATACTACAAGCACTAGCCTCAAACACAATGACTTGGTTTCAGGTGTAAAATATGTGTCAGATGCAACCCGTGCTGGTAAATAAAAAGTTATTCTTTAAATTAAAGGAAATAATATACAACTTGAAAATTATATATTATTGTAGCATAAGCACAGAAGTACTTTGAAAATCATGAAGCAATTGAAATTAACAGATATCTTTGAGCACTGAACTAGATGATGGGAAAGGGGATCATGGGCCAAATCAGCTAGCCAACACAATTTGGAAACTATTCTTACCAGATTCATCACTCTTGTGTCTGAGCTTTCCACTTGTTCTTTCTTCTTCCAGGATTCCTCTTACTCTGGTCTTTGTAGGACAGCCTCTCTTTAAGAGAGAACATTCCTGACCACACCAGGGAAATAGCTCTCCCTGATCCAGTTACTCTATACATCATTGCTTTATTATTTTTTTTCCGTAAGATTTAACTACCATTTAAAATTATATTATTTGCATGTTTCCTAGTTCATTTTCTCGCTCTTTCCACAGCACACAGCTCCAAGACAGCTGGGATATTTTCTTTCTTAGTCACTTTTGTAAACACAGTTGCTCTAACATTGCTCGACTCATGGCGACATGCAATAAATTGAAAGAAAAATCAATGGATTTGGGAAAGAAGGAAGAACACAGCAAGGTTGAAGATAGGAGGAGAAGCAAGAGTGTACGATACTAGTGGATTCAAAGAAAGACAAATATTCAAGGAGGAGCAAATGGTCAATAATTTGAAAGCTACAGAGAACAAGAGCTGGGTAAAGCATTGAAAGACTTTGGAGAGAATAGTTTCAGTAGAGCTACAAGGATAGAGACTAGAGTCTAAGAAGAAGAGGACTGGGATAGTCTATTTCCACAAAGTGTGTAGAAGAGATAGTGAGTGAGGACAAAGAATCAGTGGAGAGAAAACCAATAGAGCTATGAAAGAGAGCCATAAGGGACAAAATATCACCCCAGAGAAGAGTGACAGGATTAGAAATAAAACCCCAGTATAGGGTTTCAGACTGGGAAAGAGTGGAAGCAAGTCTGTTCTTGAAACTGTAAGGAAAGAGAAGAAAATTAAGATAACATACTAAGAATTTATAGGTAAAAACAGATAAAAGATTCTAGCACAGCCAACTCTATTTTCTTTGTAAAGTAAGGGGTGAGAGTTTAAGAACTCAAACAACAGAGTAGGGCATAGCATAGAACATCCAATAAAGAAAAAGAACCTGATAAGGATTCCTAGCATTTCTTTTCTTCCCCCTTTTTAATAAAAGGCTTTTCCTTTATACTAAGGCCCTTATCACCAAAACATTACATGATCCTACTGAACAGGATGATTCCTAACTAGCGAGAAAGCAACTCACAATTTTAAGTAAAGCCATATTTTTTACCAAACCTGCCAAGCACATGTTTAATCACACAAATTATTTTCTTTTATTAACTGAAAATTAAACTGCATATTGAGTAAATATTTTAGAAACAAACTTAAAATAAAACAGTACTTCAAAATCTAGAGAACCTAAATATGCCTAAGTCAATGATTTTCATGAAAAAGATAATAAGTGAATAATTTTGCATTCAAAAAAGTCCAATTTTAAGGAAAACCAGAATTGCTGTTTGAAATATTCTTTACAAATGGCCTGTGCTTTAGAGAAACTGTAGTTTCTCTATATTTTATGTGGCAGCCAATCTCCTAGTTTTTTCATTAAGAAAATTTGAAAAAGAAACAAGCTTTCAGATAAGTACTTAGAGATTTGCTTGAAGGATTCTAATAGAAAAGTAAACTAATACAAAATTAATGTACTCTAATAAATAGGCCTTCAATTGATATAGCCATATATATCCAATTCCAGTATCAATATCTGTTTAATTTTCTTTTCCTATTGTCTTTGTCAGACCCTACTGTATTCACTTTTGCCCTCAAAAAAATCTAGGTTAACATTATACTTATAGAGTAACTTATGTTTATATTATTATTATTGTTGTTGTTGTTATATTTTAAAAAGTAGTTTAACATGGACGATTCAAGTAATAACTCCAGAGTTCTCTGACACAGAAAAAAGATGTATTTCCCAGCACCAGGTGGAAGTCACTTAATAAAGCTCAAGCTTTTATTCACCAGAAAAAGCAATACTTTTACTTTCATATAAACTATTATATGCTTTCACCATTAAACCTAAGACAACCCAATTAAACAATTTGTAGTATTATTGTACAATAGTTCTGAAGTAAAAAATTGATCTAACTTTTATCACAGAGGGAATTCTGAATACAAATCATTAGGGAAACTAATAACCTCCTGATTCCAATGGGTTGAAATCTCCTAAAAGAAACAAAGATAGCACTAGGGAAGCATGGCAGCAAGCACTCGACACCACTGCCTATTCTATTTCTTACGAAAGAAGAAATATTCTTATTTTCTAAGAAAAAAGAAGAAATATTCTAAGAAATATTCTTATTTTATTCTAAGAAATATTCTAAGAAATATTCTTATTTTCTAAACATTTTAATAAGAAATATTTCTTATTATTCTATTTCTTATTTCAACTTGGCCCATTCTTTTAACTTTCCCAAGCCCCAATTTATGTATCTGATCAATAGCTTTAATAATACTCATGATGCTTATTCCTGAGGATGTTTCTGAAAAGCAAATTAGATAATGTACATAAAACAATCTCAAACTATACACAGTTACATAATTTAGATTAGTATTGAATCACACACACACACACACACACACACACACACACACACACTAACCAAAAGGTGCATCCTTGTCATTATGTGTTATTTGAGAGAAATATGTTACAAATACTGAGGTGAAGGCTTAGAAATTAAAATGAGTTCTTGAATGTGAAAACAGTTTCTTAGAGAGTAATTTCATTGGTTTAGCAGATAGCTTATCAACAAAGCATGCCAAATGAACCTAGCAGACTGAATACATGTTGAGCCACATAAAGTGCATAAGAACTAAAAATGAGTAGTCCAACTATTTTAAAGTTTGTGTCCTATCAGCTAGTTTGTTGGCTTGATAAACTTAATCTGGACTTAAGCATATCAACAGAGGAACAACTTCAAGAGATCAGAAATATTTAGGTCTTTTACTGGCACGGTTCTGTGTTTCTCTCTGGATTTTATTAAGATTTTCTTTTCTTTTCTTTTTATTTATTTATGTTTTTAAAATTTATTTATTTATTTATTTATTTTATTTTTGGTTGTGTTGGGTCTTAATTTCTGTGCGAGGGCTTTCTCCAGTTGCGGCAAGCGGGGGCCACTCTTCATCGCGGTGCGCGGGCCTCTCACTATCGCGGCCTCTCTTGTTGCGGAGCACAGGCTCCAGACGCGCAGGCTCAGTAATTGTGGCTCACGGGCCTAGCTGCTCCGTGGCATGTGGGATCTTCCTGGACCAGGGCTCGAACCCGTGTCCCCTGCATTGGCAGGCAGATTCTCAACCACTGTGCCACCAGGGAAGTCCCCTAAGATTTTATTTTTAATCTTGCAAGTAATATTTTAAAATTAAAATATATATGTGTGTATGTGTGTGTGTGTGAATCACAGCATCTGTTCTCCTAGCTATTCAACGAAAACCCTCAATAAAATCCCAGAATTACTGCTAATTTGAATCCAGCAATAGAGAAAATATTGCTACATGTTTTTATAAAGAAATATTTTAGTTGTAGGCTTTACCAATTACTTGAGTCTGTCAAATAATAAGTCAAATATTAGGAAAATACACTGTTGGATTTAACTTTAGTCTGGTTTCTCTCCTAATACACATGCACACCCATGAACATTTGTGTAGAGTTTTCAACACGTGGACTGAAATAACTGTTATGTCTGTGTTTGCAAGAGCAAGGTAATGGAGTCATAAAATAAACTTCTGCATACATGCAAAAACTAGTTTCACTATTTTGACGGACTTGACAGTCAATGACAGGGCACGGCAGCTGAAAGAACAATCAGATTATCTGATTGACCTGAAAAGACAGTCTAACCTGTTTCCTCTCCCTCATCCACCCAATACTCCACCTTATCCTGGTCCAACCTATCAGTCAAACCCATCATATACAAACCGGTCTGTACAGGTAAACATTAGCTTGGGCAGCATAACTGATGCCATTCTAAAAGAGGAGAGAACTGTCTTCACAAAAATTCAACTCTGTTATATATTATCCTTAACTTGTTCTTTCCCTAGAACTGGGTTGTCCTCGAGTGTCTGTCCAACAGCACTTAGGAAAGGAGTCAAATTGCTTATTACTTTACCAAAATCCTATTTTAGTAGTCAAAATGTATCATAGTAAAGTATTTTCAATAATCACCATTTGAAAAATCTTGTTCAAACCCATTTATGAGAGAAAAATAATCTATCTGAGAATATTTTTCTTGACTGTTCTAAATGGAAACAGAGAAATAAAGCAAATTGACAAAGTTGTATGTCTGAATCTTGCATGAATATTTTAAAAGCCATATTTGTTGTTCTTTTTTAAACTGAGGTTTATGACCTCCTTAAATGCCATTTTTAGTCAAAGTTTCTGAATTTTATTTTTCTACTCATATTTTGGGGCAGTTAAAATACATTATTCATTTTGCACCACAAAAAAGAAATCCAGAACCTGTGTGTTCCACTAATATAAACAGAAAATTGTGAGCCTAAAAGCCATTTAATAAAAAACAAAATGTTTTTAAGGTGAAACATTTTTCCATTGTATAAAAAGGTCAAGAATTTGTTGAATAAAACTACATTTTACTTTGGCCTCACAATTCAAGCTTTTAAGAAAAATCATCTTGGTCAGCACCACTCATTAGCTGAGTAAAATTGTCTTGATCAATCAGGACAATATAAGGAGTTAAAATAGCATGTGTGGAGGCAGATTTACCCCAGCTTATCCTTACGTTGTTCTTCTTATGGACATTTCAGTGTAGGCACCAGACTCTACAAGCAGCTCTGAGCCATGTACATGTGGTAAAGAGTAGAAAGGAGAAGAAGGAAATGGGGGGAGGGGGTGGTGGTGAGGAAACGGGGAGTGAGAAAAAACTGCCATCAATTGCAATCCAACACAAATTAAAGAGAATACACAAAACTGGTGAAAAAAGAGGAGGAGAAGGAGCAGAAGGAAGGGGAAAGAGGAGGACGAAGAAGTAAGAAAGAAAATGCTCATTTAGAACAGTCCTAATAGGGTCATCTTGTTTTACCAGGATAGTAATTTCTTGCCATTTATTTTTTTGTTTTTTAACAAAAAATAAATTGTGTTTTTCTAGTCAAAACAGCCTTAATTGAATTTGTTTGTTGTTTACTAAGTTTAAACATATCTCAACTTTTTGATGAATATAACATTCCTAAAATAAAAGATTCATGTTCTATTATTTCTTGCAAATCATGGAGGAGTAGAACTGTATCTCCAAATTTTCATTACAGAAATTTTCCAGATGATAAGAACAAGTGATGTGGATAGTGATCTCATGATAAGGATAGTGATGTGTGATATCATATGCTTAACTGAATCTCATGATACATTACTCCATTCTCACTCAAATGTTTCTCCTTAAAATTTGAACTTTACAAGAAATACGGTCTTAAAGTAAACATCATGAACATTTTCCTGTAATGAAATTTGCATAGCATGAAACCACATATAGAAATTATATTTCTGGCTGAAAGTGAAGGATTTTGCTTAAATATTTACAGCCTTTCCAACACTATTATGAGCATACAAGTGTTAATTCAGTTTCAATGAATGAGTCATTTTTTTTTACTATTAAGTGTATTTTAATACACATTACACACAATCTCTTGATGGTATATATGCTCATAAATTGATTTAGCTGCACATCCTATTTTCCCCTATCTCTTTAATCATGTTTTTAAAATCAGGTTAATCAAAAATGACCCACACAGAGCTTTATTTAATTTATTATAGGATTTATTTTTTAAAAAAAAGGTTGCCTGGTAATGAATGCATGGCTGAAAGTATATTAAAGAAATGCACTTTGAAGAACAAAAGGAAAAAAATAAAACAGGGCTTCACACAGCCCGAGCATATTGTTGAAGATGAGTTTCCTCTGAGCAACACAATCCAAAAGCCCTCAGAAAGAATAAAAAGGCGCTGTTTCATCATTATATATTATGCAAAATTTACTAAGCTAGAATCCATTAATGAAAGCAAAATTGGGGGAAACACCCTTGAAAAAAATTCAGTCATTGTTTTCAATAGAATGAAATAATATGAGCATAGTAACCCCAGTTATTCTATATCTTCTATTAAAAAATAAAATACCTAGAGTAAATTTCACTAATTTTGTAAGGAAAAGTCTATACATACTGTGTGAGATGCTTACTGAAATATCTAGTAGTAAAATGAGATGCTTTAATATACTTCAGAGTGAAGAAAAGAAGGAATAAACATTGTAGCAAAATATCAGCATGGTTACATGTCAGATCATTATACTGTGTTCTATAATTTTGTATATGTTTGAAAATTTTCAGGAATCTTTCCTAGGGAGAGATAAGTGTCTAATAATATAAAGTATATCTTATCTAGAATCTATATAGTCAAGAATTTCAAATGGATTCTCCTAACTTTTCTTGGATCATGACTCTTTCTATGATTTTAGGAGAAAAGTATCTGTAACTAATGAACTCAGGAGAAGTTTAATTAAAAAAACCCACGCCCCCCCCCCCAAAAAAAATTCAGTCAAACAATAAAACAAATTTTAGGATAAACTGTAGAATTAACATAGATTTAATTCACCAATACAGTAGGTCCAATGAACATTAATATCCATAGTGATAGCATTGAAGCATTATAAAACTATAAGTCCAAAGAATATTAAATGTTGTTCTCTGTATTTTATTAATGCATTTTTTAAGGCAGTAAGGATTTCTTTGAGAAAGTGTAAGCCAAGAATGCCATTTTACATAATCTTAAATTGGCCAGATATCTTTTCCCCAAGCATCTTATAAGTACTGTAGTTTACTTAATTAGGCAATCTTTCAGCTCTAATATTCAAACCTTTGTGGTTTATGAAGAACCATGTACACTGTCTTTGGATTTGGACTATATAGAAAGTAAAATCAGAAATTTGTGTCAGGGTTCAAAACTCCTTTTACTTTCTTCTGGTGAAGGGGCTGTCTTCTCACAGGCATCATATTGGTTGAAAGCACATTCATGAACAGTGTTAGAGAATATGGTTTACAACTAGTAGTCAAAAGGAGTAATGCTAGTTCTAAGATCATAGGCCTGAATACTCTAACTACAACAGACCATCTTAAAACACAGAAGTGGCAAAGGCTCATTTATACAAAGTTAGAAGGACATAACTTGTAAATCAATTCCAATAGCAAAAGTATACACTAACCTCCTTTAAAATATTTGAACAACAATGGGGATGCCACATATGAATATGATATACATGGACAGTTATGGGAAACCCAACCATATGACAAAATAATATTGCAAGCTAATCAAATCACCTTGATATAATCACATTGAAGTAAACACATAAACAAAACTAAAAGGAAAACAAAACGAGGTTTTTCTCTTCTCTGGCCTTAATGAAGTATTGTAATGACTCCTAACATAATCCACATATAAACATAGTCTATGTCACAGTTTCTCAAAATGAGTTTTTTTATTGTTCAAGGATTAAATATGCTTAGGCAACTCAGTTGAACCAAGAGAGCACAGATAACTTTACTACAAGTTTTGCAGAGAGTGTAATATGCAAATTTCAATTATGAATCTACAGAAGAAGGCAGAGTAGGTAGTATTTGACTGTGTAACCCTTTTGTCATGGAACAGAGAACAGAGTAGGCAAGTATAAATAATTACTATTCTGCAGGACACAATTTTGTGGAATGTGCATCAAAACCTCAAATAAACAAGGTGACATCAAATTTGCACCCCCTGAAAAAAATGGTTCAAATGTCTTGTTTAGGTGTTCCCTTCTCTTGGGAAATCAAGTTATCAATATTTAGTCTCAGTACCCATTAAGTATGACTATGTTGTACCTAGAATTGTTGAGGTAACTGTTTTCTTAAAATGTGAAGCCCTTTCCAAATGCATATCAAAATGAAGATAGAGGAGGATCCCACATGCCGCGGAGCAACTGGGCCCGTGAGCCACAACTACTGAGCCTGCGCGTCTGGAGCCTGTGCTCCGCAACAAGAGAGGCCACGACAGTGAGAGGCCCGCACACCGCGATGAAGAGTGGCCCTCGCTTGCCGCAACTAGAGAAAGCCCTAGCACAGAAACGAAGACCCAACATAGCAATCAATCAATCAATCAATAAATCTTTAAAAAAAAAAAATGAAGATAGAGATATTCTTTTCAAGGCCTATTTTTTTAAAGTTTAAAAATTCCTTCTTTATAGTTGAACTATTAAAAGCCCACAGAGCCATCCTTATAAGTAAAACAGTATAGCTAACTAATAAAGTAATTCACCTAGACTTTCAGCTTGTGTAAGGGTAACAGCTTTGACTGTGAGGAAAACAGAAAGTGAAGGCTCCTGTATATTGTACACCTCAATGATCTTGGAAATCATTTTCCCAGGGTAGAAGGGGAAGAGGTCACACATACATTCTATTTGATTCTATTTTGACAGGGTGAAGTGGATTACCAAAACAACAGTTCATACATATTTAAAGAGGAAGGAAAGTACTCCTTGGGAGCTACAGCTTTAAGTGCTTTCTACACCAGATGTCTGCTTTTTAATGGGTCTTCTTATTTAGGAAATGAAAATGAAATTAGGAGTAGGCCACATTTTCCCATTGAACAAATGTGCATATCACATGGAGCACGTGGACATATCACCATGCTGTCTCATCATCAGCTTAAAATACAGAAAGAATTTAAGTGGGAAGAAAATGCTTTTTAAAAAGTTTTATTTATAAATGCTTATATGTATATATATAAGGTTTTGAACAGCAGTTGTTTCCAATGACCTAAAGAAATTTTGAGGAGAATGACCAATAAAGATAACCTGAAGGGAAAAACAGAATCTACTTTGCAAAGTAATTCATACTTACATTCCTTCATACTGAAAAATGCTGCAATTTTTTGAAAACCTTCTAGGAAAATCTCTCATCTCTTTATTACTCAGAAAATCCTCTGTGATATACCAGAGGTACGTACATATACATATAACCCACTGGGAAATGCATATACCAAATTGGTAAAATAAAAGGATCTAGAGCAGGTACTATTCCCTATACTTAATTCTTCACATTGACAAAATTTCTGTACCAGTTTTTGGCCAAGATCTATATATTCAATCAATATAACTTCTCTTTTCCACTTAGGGTTTTGGGACAGGAAGGTAAAATAAGATAGCGTATTAATAGTCCAATGGGCTATCCATCCATTTTTTAAAAACAAGTATCTATCGTTCATTTGTTAGACAAGTATTGTCTCTCATTACAGGACTCCCTTTCTTTTGGGAACTCCTATTCTATAATTCCTGTCCAAGTGGCCACATTTTTATATGTCCCAATAGATTGGTGCATAGATGAGCACTTGATCTAAACTGGACATTGAGTCCTTTTTATTTAAGGGACGTTCTGTAGTATGAACTATAAAAGGTTGCATAAGAAGGTTAGTTAGGAGAAGAGACAGACAGACAGACACTGGGAGGAAGGTATGAGAGAGACAAAAAAGGTTGGAGAAGGTCTGAATCCTGGTGTCAGGCTCAGCTTCCTCCCTGGGCCTTGGATCAGTGACACACGCTACCAGCTTTATAACAAAAACCCTTTTTAACTCAAATTGATTGAAGTTGTATTTCTGTAATATTTAACCAAAGACTACCAAATAATACATTGTAACCCTATAAACTCACTTTAAAAGGGTAAACACCTTCTATCTACCGTGAAACTGGTCTGAGTAATGGGATTTCAGCTTATAGAGCCATGCAGTGCTGCACTGCAGAGCACCAGGGAGCATTTCCACACGCGCAGGGGGAGCCAAATCAAGACAGAGTGCACCCAGATATATGAACCATTAAAGCCATGGGAAGACAAAGCTGTGCATCTGTCATGCTTACATCTGCAGTGTTCATGTAATTCACGTCTTCCTTGTCAAAAATGTTCAGAACGTGTAAAACCTAAGATACATAGGAAAGCTTTATCATCACATATATAAAAGTCGCTAAAAATTATACTTATGCTAAATATTACCTTTGTCTCCTTCATTTGGATTATATTGTCTATGAATCTCCTTCACCCATTTTTTTGTAATAGAAAATATGTAATTTCTCCTATTATACATCATAATACTTAGGATGCAGAAGTTAAACAATAATTAAGTTTTTTCCAAAAGATGAATGGGTAACTCTGCTGTGTAAGACTGAAAGTTCATTAATGTCTAAATGATAAAAGAGATACTAATCTCTCTTCATTAGTTAGGTGAAGTTAGTTACACCTTCTATGAAAGTGTATTCAGAACTTACATAATTTTAAGTATACACTGGAAGATTCCATGATTCAACTAGAACATTAGAAAAAAATGTCCATTTAATCATCTTGACAGATTCATGCCTTTATTAATTTTAAGAATCATTTATAATTTCTATAAAGAATCGAATTGAACTGAATTAAAATAGTAGAGACAGTAATATTCTAATATTTTAGATTTATGGGGAAATGATAATATAAATGAACACGTTTTAATATATATATAAAGCATTGACTTAAAATGAGTAATTTCATTTAAATAATGGTACACGCTTTTATAGTAAAATTTCTAGGAGAAGCATATTCATATTTTCAGTTGAGGCATGAATGTAACTTTTTTGTATGTGAGGTTTCCAGTTTGTAAAGAAATGCAAGCATGTTTTCTACAGCCACGTTCCGAATATTTTCTATTGTCATCTGTACTTCTGATTGGATATGCTACTGCTCCTATATTACTAAAGGATTTTTACTTAAAGTAATTGAAATTTACACCTCTTTTCTATATCAAACATATTTTTAGAGTTAGTATCAGACATCTAAAACCTTCCTACACAATTTGGACTTTTAATTTGATGTGAAGTTAGTAAAAATCTTTGACACATAAAACATTTTGATTGTTACATCTAACTTACAACTGTGATTTCGTGAGGGCAAGTTTAGCCATTTTATAAATCAGCAAACCGATGCTCACAGAGGCTAAATGACTTCCTTAAGCATCACAATTCAAATCTTCAGTTTCTTACCTAAATCTATTACCCCCAAAGGAAAGTACCCAACGTGATATATATACTTAGGTAGCCAATATGGTTCTCTCAAAAATTTTACTTATAAAATAAAGACTAGTGAGTTTGGTTATAATCATTTAACAAAATATGGGGTGAGGGGAGAGAGAAGTTTTAAGATAAATGAAAAGGAGTAATAATGGGCACTGTATCTCAAAAGAAGTTGATAAAACATAATGCTAAAGATATTGGAAAGATGAGAAGGTCATTCACTCATGTACATTTAAACACTTTCAAAAAGTTTTAAAAGTAAAAAAAAAAATTATAAAAAGACACTTTCAATGTGCCATGTTTTGTGCTAGATTCTAAGTGTATAGTATTACATAAAAATTTACAGTTCTTAATTAATAGAGTTTATAATCTAGAGGGAAGTTCAGATATTAATCAAACACAAATAAATGTATTACTACAAACTGCAGGAAAATATGAAGGAAACGAATAGGGTGATATGATACTGAGAGAACTTCTGTAAAGAAGAATTTCAGTTAACTCTGAAAGATAAGTAAGAATTAGACAAGTGGAGAAATCCAGGCAGAAAGGAAATCGTGTAAAACTTTAGTGTGAGAAGGAGCTTGGCATATTAAAAGAGCAGGGTGAGGGGAAGATGGCAGAGGTAAGGACTAGATCATGAAGGGTCTTATTTAAAGAACTTGCTTTTTAATGCCCACTCCATCAGGAAAGCATAGTGGACAAGGGGATTTAATACATTCATACACGACGACTGGACCCTACAAATCATCAATTTAAACAGAGATTTCCATATTCTTAAATCTTGGTTATAATTTTCTTGGAATCTGGGAAGTATGTACCTATTTACTTCAAAATGTCTTTTTGGAAATTCAAAGCTGTCTTTGGCATGGATAATTGTGCCAAATGTATCCCAAATGGACAAAAGATAACTAATTTCAAAATAATGAGATATTAGCTCATTTCGATAGAAAACTACTCTAGCCTGTTACATTAATTTATTTTTCTGTGTTCTATTGTTCTTCTTTATGAAATAAGGGTTAAGCCTAGACCTTGGGTTTCCAGTATGAATCCAAAAGCTGTGAAGCTTAATCAAATTAATAAAAGAAAACTGATCTAGATTGCTAGTTCACATGAGTATAATACCCACATACTACCTCCTACAATTTTTATGGAACTGGTTCCCTTCAGGTGTCATGTTAATAAGCTTGAATCAATTAAGAACTGTAATTGAAGCTGAACATAATTAAGCATTTAATTTTGAGCTCTTCAAGTATAATTCCATTAAAGTCACATCATGAAACTGGGGCAAAATAAAGAATTATTGACAAAAGATGACCAGAAATGAAAAAGCTTCACCTGTCATGCCAACTTGTGAAACTGTATTAACTGGTTTCAATTCAATCTCCACGTTCTTTAAAGCAAAAGAAAATGAGAATTTATGATAAAATCAACTGATACAATATATAGCTTAATCAATCAAAATTCTCCCCCAATACTACATTTCACCCAAAGCAAAATGTAGTTCTATAGACTGAGAGAGTAATATAGTCACAACTTCAGAATTCTTAGGGAGCTTTGAGCTCCAGGTGAGATACTTTTTTAAGAAATACAAATGAATGGGCAAGGTCATGAGAGGAATACGTTTCCTAATCATTCTGTTCACACTAGGTAGATCTTTGTCAAATGGTTTAGAATCACAGAAAAAGACTAGGAATTAAACTTAGCATTGCTTAGTTTTAATGCACAAATCTTAGTCTTTAAGGAGAGCGCTCATGATAGATTCTTTATCTGAGCCAATTGTTCCCCTCAGATATTCACGGATAATTCCCACCGTGGGAGAGAATCCACCACAAGCTCCTGTTGAGTATGAAATCAATTCTCAGGAGTAAGAAGACATCTTCAGTGCCCACACATTCTGAAAAGCAGCAAGGATCTTAAAATGTCAGCTGCATGTAAGGCATATCATGAATAGACTCCACTGAAAGTATTTAGAGGTTCAAACACAGAACCAATGAATCTGCAATTATCTTACATGAACCACGGATACTCTTAAAACTGCTACACACTAAAAGCCTATGACCGTCCTTTTGTGATCGCTGGAACTTACCTCTAATCCCATTTTGTGAGCTACACATGCGCCTCACTGGACAGTGAAAATAATTTTGTATTTCATATGGGCACAACATACAAAGAGTGTCAATATGAATTACACGTTCGTTTTTAACCTTCCCTTTATCTAAAAATGATGTTGAGATCAAATTCTGCTAGTGTATATTTATAAGTATGTTCTAAAAATAAAATGATGGCTAAAGTGAATAAAAGGTAGAAACATTAGTAAAACCATAAATTAATAAATGGGTGTTCTACTTAAATATCTAAATGTAAAATGCACTTCAAAAATAATTCTGACTCATTTAATATAAAACTGGGATGAAACATGATTCTTAATATGAATAGTATGACTGCCAGAATGGATTTTTTTATATTATATAAAGTTTATACTTTAGAATGATCCTTACTAACTAAAATAGACATACAGTAATAACTCTCCCATTAAATCCTCTCATACCTCAAAGTCCTTCTATCAATAAATCTTAGACTTCTGATGGGAGAAGCAGGACTCAATAGGAGAGAAAAATCATACACATATAATGATATTCCTTATATTCTCTATAACCATAGTTTGTGTTGCCAAATAAATCAATTAAATTGATATAATGCCCATATTATATAAAATTATTTAAACTATAGTCTGTATTTGTAGTTTATAGGAACAGAGTGTCTATTATATAGAGGATAGAGTACCTCAAAATCACCAGTCCATTGATGAAAGGAGAAAAAATAAACAATAGCCCAACCAAGTGCTATGCTTTATGTGTGACCAGTCAGTGAACAGTGCACAATCATGTAGCAATTCAAGAATATTACAATGCATTTAAAATGTCCATGAAAAAAAAAATGTCCATGAAAAAATTAAAAAATATTAAAAAGACCACAGAAACATTTTCTTACAAGAGAGCATAGCTAGGGCAATCGTTTTCATGCAAAGAAGGGGCAGCACTACTATTAATCTTATTCCAAAAGGGAAATAATATTAAAAAAATTTTAAATCTATATCCTCATTATTATGGGCTAAATTGTGTCCCCCAAAAGGATGTGTTGAAGTTGTAAACCCCAGTACCTACGTATGTGACCTTATATGAACTAAGGTCTTTGCTGAGGCAATCAAGTTAAGATCTGGTCATACTGGAGTAGGGTGGGCCTTTAATCCAATATGACTGGTGTCTTCATAAGAAGAGGAGTGAGAGAAACCCAGGAAGGAGAACACCACGTGGAGACACAGACACAGAGAGAAGACAAACGTGTGAAGACAGAGGCAAAGACTAGAATTAGGCCTGGAAGAAACAAGGAAGGATCCTTTCTTAGAGGATTTGGAGAGAGCATGGACCTTGATTTCAAATTTCTTTCCAAAACTGTGAGGTAAAGTGAATAAATTTCTGTTGTTTTAAGCCACCCAGTTTGTAATACAGTAATTTGCTAAGGTAGCCCTAGGAATCGACTCTTGTTCCGCATAACCCTGATCTACATAATTTATTTCAATATTTTCCTTCTCATCAGTCAAAGCGAGGTTATTATTCTTTAAAGCCCATATTTGCAATAAAGTCAGTAGTAATTTTTTTTTGCTTATACATTAAAGAAGTATAATTCCTCCAATGGCACAACACATTAAACTAGTTTAAGACTACATGTAATTGAGCTATTGGTATGAATCTCCACACATTCCTACCTCCCTACCTAAGATCTGGTTAATTAGATTGGCCAACATTAGACATTTTCTTGAGGAAGAAAAATATGGATTATCTAACTTGGAGTTCATTTTGTTTTTTTTTGTTCACACATTTACAGGGAGAAAATACTAAATTATAAAAAGTACTATCAGGTAAACCATTGGATAGTCAAATAGACTTCAAAAAAGGAAAAGAAAATTGCATATTCTAGGAAAAATCTGAACCTTTTTTCTACTTTTATTAGAATTGAAGGGAAGTCTAGCAGTCTAAAAAGTTTCAAAAGACAGATTTAAACATATTGATCTTTTAAAATTATGAATTCCATAACAAAAATCATGGCACTTAAAGTATAAAGCTATCGTCGTACATGCCTTCTAAAACTTATTTCATTTATTTGTTGGGAAAAAATTGCTCTTAATTCTAAGTTATCTTGCAGTTTACCACCAAATATCTTTTATTTGAAGTGCAAGAATCTTGAAGTTTGAATAATGTAAAGAAGTATTTTGCTATGAAAAAAAGTGATATTTTTAAATTGCACCCACTGAATTGAATGTTAAGATTAGTGTGGCTTTAGGAAAATGCCATCCAGTATTATTTAATGGTTGTGAAGCAAGTGCAGAGGTAGAGTACAGAGTAAACGATGGGTAGCCATTGGGTAACCACTGAGCTCTGTTGCTAGTCCTACATCTCTAGCTGTTCCACTGGAATCCTACAAAATTAAGCCAGGTTGGCTGGGAGCTCTGACTCAAAATGGTTTCCCTAATATATTTTAAATAATATAGGCAGGCATCATTCTTATTTACCTTCTACTCTAAAACAGGTTCACCTCCTATTTACATTTTTGGTTGAGATTAAGGCCACGCCAAATTATGCATCATATTTTGTCCTAGGAGGGAAAGTATCCAAAAGAGAGTGATCTTACACTTATTGAAGTTGCTTTTTTCATGGAGAAGCAGTTTTGAATTGTGGTTAAGAGCACAGGTCTTAGAACCTTGCTCCTTCACTACTAGCTGTGTAGCCTTGAAGATATTACTAATTCATTTGTACTTTAGTTTGCTCATCTACAGAATAGGGACGAGTCTAGTTTCTGTCTCACAGAGTTGCAGTTAAGGACTGAATGAGAAAATACAGGTAAATCAATTCCAACAGTGTCAGTTTCAGCCACCACTATCAACACAATCATCACCAAACTATACTGCAGAGAAGCCATGAAGTCTCTTTCAATAAAAACATGAAACAGTAAAAAAGGAAAAAATTAAATATGTGTAAATAATTAACTGGTATTTGGTTTCTTGAAAAAGATGGACAAGTTTGATTCAGTAACTTTTACGTAGTAAGTGTATTCAAACACTTTGAAGCTGACATTTTAAATGTCAGCATCATCATCGGCTTCTGATGCCTTAGTTACACATCAATCTTACTTTAACTAGTTTTCCCTCCCAAGAAAATGGGAAACCTAATTTATTTTTATATTATAAGTGTTTTCGGGAAAAAATCGATTCTTAACCTAAGATTATTTGCAAACTCTCAAAATGCCATAAACAGTTTGTACCCCACCCCCAAGAACAGAGTGTGAGCATCATTCCCATGATATATTTGCACTAAGTATTGCTTAATCTTCTTAATCAACACAATAAGAAAAGTAGGTGAGGTGACCTTCTGGCAAAAAATACTCTACAAATTGCATAAACCCTTCACACACCTTGAGTAGTACCTTTACATGCAATGCTTTGTCTTTTAGCATCAAGCAGAATTGGAGAAACATATTACTTGGTTTTTTGATTCTTTAGGCACAGTAGGACCAATGCTTGGCATTTTTCAATGCCAAGAAAAAGAGATAGGTCTTCCTCCAAATCCCAAGTGACTTTATGGCATGACTGCTGCCAACCCATCTAGCTGTACTCCTATGAGCGGCTGAGGTTCTATTTTGCTGCATGCTAAAAGGCACTGTGCAGGAAAGCAGCTCTGTTGGGGAAGCTCTCAATGAGTCTGCTAGAAACCATCCTTGCTGAGGATCTCCTACCCTAAGGCCTTTCAGTTAAGTTCAGTCATGTTATTCTGAGAAGGTGAGTAATTTCATTTCATGGGGCTGTTACAATCACCCAAGGAGTCATTTGATAGACACTAAAATAAATATTTGATGAATGCAAGAAAGAAAGAGAGAGAGAAATAAACCAAAAGAGAGGGTGAGGTAGCGGGAGGAGGTGATGGAGTGGGGTAGAGGAGATGGAGAGGGAGAGGGGGAAGGAAGGAAGGAAGGAAGGAAGGGAGGAAGAGGGGAGGGAGGGAAGGAAGGAAGTGGGGAGGGAGGGAAGGACAGAAGGAAGGAAGGAAGGAAGGAGGAAGGAGGAAGGAAGGAAGGATGGAAGGAAGGAAGGGAAGAAGTCAAGTAATTTAAGTTGAGGGCTTTTTTTTTTTTTTTTTTTTTAAAGGGGAGGGAAACAGAGTCTACTTCTTTTTTTTTTTTTTTTTTTATTTATTTATTTATTTATTTATGGCTGTGTTGGGTCTTCGTTTCTGTGTGAGGGCTTTCTCTGGTTGTGGCAAGTGGGGGCCACTCTTCATCGCGGTGCGCGGGCCTTTCTCTATCGCGGCCCCTCCCGTTGCGGGGCACAGGCTCCAGACGCGCAGGCTCAGTAATTGTGGCTCACGGGCTTAGTCGCTCCGCGGCATGTGGGATCTTCCCAGACCAGGGCTCGAACCCGTGTCCCCTGCATTGGCAGGCAGATTCTCAACCACTGCGCTACCAGGGAAGCCCGAGGGCTTTCTTACGTAATGCTTCCATTACTCATGCTGCCAAGGAAAATCAAATTGCCTATGAAGAATAATTTTTAAAACAGTAATGGTTAGAAGGACAGGAAGGAATAACTATTTCAGAACAAGCCCTGCCCTGGTCATTTCTACAAGTTTTAAGGAGAAGGATGATAGGATAGGCATACATTAAAAACATTAGTCGTTGTTACTATGTTATCCCTCCTGAAATATCACCAATTTGTTTTTCTTCAAATCATTCAGCATTTTTCTATTACTCTAGAAGACAGACGTGTAATCAGATGGAGCAAATTAGAATAAAGTACCGTAAGGCAGCAGTGCTCTACACTGCAGAAAATGTTGTCTATAGCAGTTTGAAACATGGTCAAAATTCAGAGAAAAAGCCCAGCAACTAGTAATTTCACAGTTGGCCAGCTTCTCTCTCATCTTTGCTATTATGCTTGACTCTCTTTGACTTCTGAGTAAGTGCGTACCTATCTGGGCAAGTCAAAATTAAAGTTACTACTTTAATCAAAATGTAGATTAAATAGGAATCACACCTACACCCTTATTACCTCTAAGTAGCTTGCATATGTAATTTGTTTAAAACCTAGGAATTTGTGAGCAATCTAGATGTATAATTTTTAAGTTAGTAAAACTCATTAGGCCATCCATAATTTGTTTGTCCTTGAAGATCAAAGTACAACCTATATTTTTAAAATAAATTTATTTATTTATTTTTATTTATTTATTTTTAAATTTTTGGCTGCATTGGGTATTCATTGCTGCATACGGGCTTTCTCTAGTTGCGGCGAGCAAGGGCTACTCTTCTTTGCGGTGTGCGGGCTTCTCATTGTGGTGGCTTCTCTTGTTGCACAGCATGGGCTCTAGACGCACAGGCTTCAGTAGTTGTGGCACGTGGCTTCAGTAGTTGTGGCTTATGGGCTCCAGAGTGCAAGCTCAGTAGCTGTGGCGCACAGGCTCTGCAGCATGTGGGATCTTCCTGGACCAGGGATCAAACCCTGCATTGGCAGGCAGATTCTTAACCACTGTGCCACCAGGGAAGTCCCTCAAGGTACAATCTTAAGGTAAACAATATTCAGGAAATTGGCTGTTGGCAGTTACACACTATATTTTAATGTAGATTTCAGAATATAGGTCTTTTTTTTTTTCATGGAATTTATGCCAGTGACTTCAAAACCAACATCCAGATAATATAAAAATGTTACTGTATTTTATTATTTGTTATAAAAATAGAAGTACAGCAGAAACCTTCAATGAAAATCCAGGAGAAAAATATTTATTTTCCTTATACCTTATCCTCATTCATGATTTCATGATTACTTTCTGTGTCTATTTGTCTTTAGATGGTTTAATTTGCTTTTTTTTTTTTTCTTGATCTTTTCACAGCCTGCAAGTATTATCCTGTGGTGTGTACCGGTACTGTAGTTTTATTACATTCAGAACTTCAGGAAAGTTCTTTTAACCCGATCATTTTCCCCTCAAAGTCTGATCATGAGTCCCCCAGTTACCACTGACACTTCTTAAAAATGGAAGTTCCTAGTCTCTGTCCCATACTCACTAAATCAAAATCTCTGGGGGTGGTTCCACGAATCTGGATTTTTAACAAATTCCTCAGTGATTCTTATAGTCTAAAGTTTGGGTATTTCTGCCCTAAACTCACCAGTCCAGTTATGGGGACAGTCATACATAGGATCCAAAAAGAAATTTTTAGGTGACAAATGCAGTAAATGTCCATGAGCTCAGTTCAAGATGAGCATGCCAAGGCATGCAGAAATAAATACTCTGTTCTGATAACATGTCCAGGTGAAATAAGGCAAACCAATCTACTTTAATGTAGAATTTAAAGATGGAAAATTGGGATTATATTTTCAGCTACAAAAAGTATGAGTTTCCTTGATCTATTCAAAGTTCAGAGGTCTTGTTATTAAATTAATTTCAGAGCCACAAAGAGCAACACAATACATATAACTTAGAAAATAAGAAAAATTAAACTGTAATTGTTATTATATGCTCAAATTCTAAGTTAAGCACAGATGGCTGCAATGGGGTTTGCTACTTTGGGGGAGGATTTTGCCCTTACATTATTCTGTAAATCTCCTTAAACAGTGAGTCGGTGAGGTGCTGCCTCACCAAACAAAGGAAGGGAATGTGACGATGTAGAAGAGCACAGAATTCAGAAACACTTGACTTCAATTCTAGGTTGTTCCATATTATGAGAGGTATGACCTTGAGCAAGTTACTTAAAATCTCTACAGCTTTGTTTTCCACATTTTGCATAATGAGGATAATACTATCTTACCCTTCAAGGTTGTAATAAAAATTAGGTAAGTGATATAGCACTTATAATGAATGACCAGCACCTAGTAGGTGCTTGAGATATTATAACTAGAACAGCCGCAATGACAAAGGCAGCAGGTACAATAATTGTATTCAAATTATACATATTCTTTATATCAAAGAAAGACTTGCAAATATGCAATTACAGATTGCCTGGAATCTGACTGAGGCCTTGGTGAGGAAAGGGAATGCTTGGCCTGTAGTGTCTGGGATAGTCCCTGTTTGCCAGTTGGCTTGTTGTTTAGAGACAATATGTTTAAATCCTATGTGCTCTCCAGTCACTGGTATCTGAAGGCTGGCAGAATATGGCACTCCAAAATACACCACTTTAGCATAAGGATACTTTTAAGCTAAAGGCACTTGAAAAATAGCAGGTACAAGAAAGGCACTCTGACCTTCCCTTTTCTTCCTGAAAGTAGGAGATAAAATTTATGCGAAAGATGCCTTCCTTATACCAAGAGGAAAGAAACATTCTTATCACCAGAGAAAGGGAGTAGAGGTAGACAGAATTCTGTAGGAAAAGACCTTGTTAAAGTAACTTTCATCTTTAAAGCCCCATATGTTTAATTGTCTCTCTTTGTTCAACCTGATGTATAAGCACTTAGGTTTTGCCATTTCTTTGGCTCTTCATTTCCATATGAGGGCCCCCATGTGATGTAAAACTTATATTAAATAAATTTGTATGTTTTTCTCTTCTTTATCTGTCTTTTGTTATGGAGCTCCAGACAAGATGCTAAGATAGGGAAAAGATTTTTCCTCCCCTACATATCAAATATACCATATACTCTTTAAGAAAATTATGTGGCTTTCAGGGACTTTTGATTTTAAGAACACTCTTTTTTTCTTAATCCTCAGTCTGGTAGTGACTAATAAAGAAGCCGAACTATAGTTCTTCTGACAAGACCTTATCTTAACATCTGGTCTGCTTGCAGACTAAGAGCATCCTCTTCACTAGAGACAAACAGACCACCTGTAACCTAAAACAACCCACAGCACAATTAAACACCTTTTGGAAAAACTTTTATAGGACTAATGAGAAAGTAATACTGATTTAATTTTCTTTTCTAAGTTGCATTTACTATGTTGCTCTGTGGCTCTGAAATTGATATAACACCATGGACAGCTACCAAAAATAACAGTATCTGTGATCTTTTAAATGTTTTTCATTTTATGCCCTTAGCCTACAGTAATTAGATTATATATAATAGATTACATAGGTTACACACACACACACACACACATTATTGGTATGTATTTCATTACTACCATCTCTTTGTAAATAGTTGAAATACTATTATTAAAATGAAAGTGATCCATAACACCTTCTAAAATGCCATTCCCTTTCCAAGAGTAAACAGGATGTGGGTGTTTTTTCATACCATTTCTTACACATACATATACATGTAAAAGTACAGAAATTAAAGATTTTTTTTAATAAATTTATTTATTTATTTATTTTTGGCTGCGTTGGGTCTTCGTTGCTGCATGCGGGCTTTCTCTAGTTGCGTCAAGCGGGGGCTACTCTTCATTGCGGTGTGTGGGCTTCTCATTGCGGTGGCTTCTCTGTTGCGGAGCACGGGCTCTAGATGCGCAGGCTTCAGTAGCTGTGGCACGTGGGCTCAGCAGCTGTGGCTTGCAGGCTCTAGAGCGCAGGCTTAGTAGTTGTGGCTCACGGGCTTAGTTGCTCCGCGGCATGTGGGATCTTCCCAGACCAGGGCTCGAACCCGTGTCCCCTGCATTGGCAGGTTGATTCTTACCCACTGCGCCACCAGGGAAGCCCCTAAAGATTTTTTATATAAATGAAGTCATGCTCTTTTTCCACTTACTCTTTACATTCAACACTATGTAATGGGATATTTCCATGCCAGTTCATAAATCTCTACAAGTACACTATTTATATGTGATGTAAAGAGTGACTATGAGAATAAGAATAGCCTGCACTACTGACTGCCCACTGTGAAGAGATGAATTAGCTGAGGCACAAGAGGTTGACCATTTTGACTAAGGAATCACTGACTTTTAACCCATAATGAAAACAGCTGAATTAGCCTTTATGATTTTTTTTTTTTTTCTGAATACCTTGCCTCTGCTCTCTGGACTTCACCTGGACACCACCACTTAGCGAACAGTGACTCATTTCACTTGACCTCATTTGATGTCTCTGGCTCCCCAACTAGGGATCAGCTAGGTTCTCTACCTCAGTTTCCAAGGGAGAAAGGCAAAACACTCATGATTCAAGCCACCTAGATAAAAACCCTAATGCATAACAAAATAAGAGAGAAAACAACTGCATTAAAGTAAGTGTCAAGGAGTGAGTGGTACCACAAGGAGATGAAAACCCAGGATGGAATCTTGCAAGAGATTATAAAGTATTTTCACCAAAGGGGCTAACACTTCACTTTATCAACCACCAAATATTACCCTTCTGGGAATCATTACTATTGATTACTGTGTCATTTATATGTATCACACTGTATGGTAATTATCTGTTTATACATCTGTCTCTCTAGAGTCTGGGTTCTTTGAGAGTAGGGATTACTTAAAGTTTATCAATGAAGACCAAGCACTTGAATATAGAGTATATTTTTATGAACTACTTGTTGAAATGAAATGTCTTCCTAAGAAACATTTTGGGGCCTGACCAAAGAAGTCATGTGCAATCTGAACTCTTTACCTTGGTCCTGAAAAGCCCACATAGTCAGGCCACTGTGGCCTTTCCACCCTTCCATTTGATAACTCTTGCCCCCTGTCCACTCCTCTCCAGCCACTGGGTGTTTTTTCAGTTCTTAAACCAGCAAACTGCTTTTTCAACTTAGGAGCTTTAGGCAAGTGGTTCCCTATCCTTGAAATTCTCTTCCCCTAGCCCTTTATGAGACTGATTCCTTCTCATCCTCAAGTTTCAGTTCAAATATTCCCTCCTCAGTGCTGACCACCCTGACAGGGGCTCCCTGCTAGTCACTATTTTAGCATGCTGTTAATTTCTTCCCGGGACTTATCCTAACCTCCATTTTGAAAGTAGATTCTTCTTATTCAGTGTCTTCCCCCAGTAGAATGTATTCTCCACGAGGGAATAGACATTAGTGACAAGTATCATATGAGGCACATCCAATTTTGAGGCCTTAACTCAATCTAAGGGTAAAATATCAACTCTCCAGACGCACAGTATATATCTTCTTTACTGCATTTCTTTTTTCTCTCTCAGCTGGACTTCTGAATACAACAAGATCTGTAGATGCTTGCAGATAGCAGTCAAGAGGGAATTCTTGACTGCTTGGGGAAAGCTTCGATAGGCTGAAAATAAAGGGTTTTTGCCCCATTGCTAACGTACCATGAATATACATTATTTCTAAATAATTAACTAGGAGATCATGAGATATATCTTTATGGGTTATCAAAATTTGAAAAACTATATTCTGTAGCACTGATTCATTTGTTCACTAGTTTATTCATTCAATCAAATAGTTGTTGAGCACTTGCTATGCACCAGGCATTGTTCTGGGTGCCAGGGATACAACTGTGAACAGGACCAACTTCTGGCCCCTGTGAAGCTTGCATTCTAGCTAGGGAGCCAGAAGATAAACAAATAGAGACTTGGCTGGCGGCCACTTTCTCCACCTTCGAAGCTTGCAATGTTGCATCTCTCTGACCCACTTCCATAGTCACATCTCCCTCTGAGTTCAGTAGAGAAAAGTTCTCAGCTCTAAAAGATTCTTGTGGTTAGATTAGCTCCATCTGGATAATGCAAGATAATCTCCCCATCTCAAGGTTCTACCTTAATTACATCTTAAAATCCCTTTTGTCCTGTAAGGTAATGTAGTCACAGGTTCTGGGGATTAAGATGTAGACATCTTTGGCAATCCATTATTTTGCCTACCAAGCTAAAGGAAGCTAAATGAATTACTTTTCATCTTCCTTTGCAGTCGGATGTTTGGCTGTTTGATTTACTCTCACTCCATTTCTGATGGCAGAAACATAGAAGTCAGCAGCGTTCGGATCAATTCCCCATTTTTCCAACCATTTTCTGACGAGCCTCCACTTGTCTTCACTGGAACCAACAGACTCCGCAATGAACCCTGTTTTTTAAAGAACATAATAATTTAACCAATCTCTTTTTTGCTCATATGTGATGCTTAATAACCAGATGATTTTTAGCACCGTATCATACAGACCCAGTGAAGATGAACGTCAGACTGTGAATATTCATCACAAGGTAGATAAAGTTAAGTCATCTGTTGTTCAGTAATGAAGCTTTCCACATAAGTTCAGCCAGCAGTGGAAGCAGTTGATCACTACATATATTGCCCTCACTAAAACTTGCAAAAGTGAAAGGTGTGAAATTTCAGCTTGGGTACTTGGAGGAAATAAGATTTTGAAATGGGATTGATGATCTTCCTCCAGAGAAATCACGTGGAAGCATTCCTGTCCAGGAGAAATATTCTTTCATGATACCGTAAAATATTTTAGGAGATAGCCAATGGTTTCATGTATGAGAACACTGGAACTATTTGAACTGTTGGAAGTTTTGCGTTATTCAATTTACTTTGTCTTTTCCCTCTCTTTCCACCTCTCTGCTTTCTTCTTTACGATGTAACAAGGAATTTCATTAGGTCTCTCTTTTTTCTTTTTAATTAAGCCAAATTTTTACCAACTTTTGCCCCTCCTTTTTTGATTCTATTGTATACAGTTATTTGGTTCAGTATATAAGTTAAATTTTCCAATGAATAAATCCAGTCATTTAAATTTATTTACTTCTTGCTCCTGCATTTGCTTAATCGGGTACAAGCAGGGAATAAAGAACGTATTTGTCTGTGTTTGCCTGAGGCAACACAAGGTTGCTTAACCATTACCTTTTTTTTTTTAACATCTTTATTGGAGTATAATTGCTTTACAATGGTGTGTTAGTTTCTGCTTTATAACAAAGTGAATCAGCTATACATATACATATATCCCCACATTGCCTCCCTCTTCCGTCTCCCTCCCACCCTCTGGCCCTATCCCTCCCCTCTAGGTGGTCACAAAGCACCGAGTTGATCTCCCTGTGCTACGTGGCTGCCCTCTAGTTATGACAGATCAATTTATCAATATATCAATATCAATCTATCAATATAAATTAAAATAATAAAAAATTAAGGTAAAATAAATATATATGAATATATTAACAATAAAATGTATAATATGTATATGTACATATACCCTTGAACTACCACAGTATATTTAAGTATTCTGATAAAATACATACTAAATCAATTTATTAGATAAAAATATAAAAGGGCCAAATTGTTAAATTATGCAAGGGGAAAATGAGATGCTCTCCTCCTCATCAAATTTTGCTAATTCAGTAAGATAAATATTAACATCCTTCTCAAATGATCTATTAC
The DNA here is from genome assembly GCF_949987535.1 of Balaenoptera acutorostrata. Lineage (NCBI taxonomy): Eukaryota > Metazoa > Chordata > Mammalia > Artiodactyla > Balaenopteridae > Balaenoptera > Balaenoptera acutorostrata. The sequence goes on from NC_080067.1 coordinate 120,980,492, forward strand.
AAACTTACAAAAACACAAGACTAGTTAGCAATCCCCCAAAGACTTGGGTTTGAGAATTCTGATTCTTTATAATGGAGCTCCTAGATTTTCCAGAAAGAAGTATGTTTCAAAGTCACACGTTTAATGAAACACTCAGGTAAGTATAGCATTGGATTAATCCACACACACATTTGTACTACGATACACAGTAGCTAAAATTACACAACAGGCTTTCCAATGGATTTCTCACATTCCCATACAAAGCAAGCAGAGCCCTGCACTACCTGTCTGTTGCTCCCTATTCGCTCGCTACTGCTGCTCTCCAGCGAGGTGCCAGGGAAGGCTCTAAATATATTTGATTAGTTTCAGGCCTTCATTTTTAGCAAGTCATCACCCTCTTAACAGCAGATGATGCCCTCTAGTTCGAATCAATGTGAGTGGCCCTGGTTACAATGGGCTGGATTAATGATGAAAAATGTGTCCTCAGCCTAGAGGTCCTTGGACATTCATCACCCAATGGGTCTGCCAATTGGTGGGCTGCCCCTGGCTCATCAGCACAATACCTTCCCAGCCTTAAAGAGATAGTGCTCTTTTCAGATTAATTTAATGAGGCCTGGGAGGTGGGGAAAGGGACATGGTGAGACAGTTAACTTGACAGATTTAGGTTCTATATGTTTCAGTACTTCTGTAACAAGTGTGCTTCCTTGTGAAATTTGCAAGGGAAGTATATGCAATTATTAAAAGCTGTATCTGGAAGTCTATAATTGCTGATGTTTCATTCTAAAATATTTTTCTTATAAAGTACACCTAGAAAATGTTATTAATATGGATATGATAGATTTAAAATGTTTGCGGTTAACTATAATATTTCCAGAAACCTTAAATGCCTGATTAATTCTCAAAATGAAGTGAATATAATCTTTAAAATTATTTTATTTTATTCACTCCTTTTTCCTTGAGTTCATTTATACTGTTACTCTCAGCCTAGGACTTTTGTCTTGACCTTGATCATCAGTGCATATACTTTCATTTGAAAGATAGAAAAAACTGTAAGGAAGCCACTTAAGTTCTCCTTTTAAAAAAGTTTACATTCATCCTGCATTCATAAATGTTTACTTAACATTTCATTGAGCAACTTCCTGTCCTTCTCCAGCTCACCAAAGTAATGGACATGTGGAAATTAATATAAGAAATTGTTCTAGGTTTTATAAACAAGTCAAATAAAATATATTTGGCAAAATTAGCAAGGAAAAAATAGATGCCAAGTGTAATTTGTATTGTCTCCTGCTTATCTGAATTTAATAAAGTTGAAAAATTATTAAAAAAATATTAGTCACTGAAAGGAAAGAACACACTTATGTCATGCGTTAAGATTGGGGAGGGGGAGATGGTGACAGATTTTAATGTCATTGTTAACATGGAAAATCCTAATAGCATTGCCCCTTTATTCTGAAATTCTTTCTTCCAAAAGTCACCTGATGTTCAATTTCTGATAAATTATAATGATTACTATGAAAAATGATTTTATGATATAAATCAAACATTACAAATTAAGCTTTACACTATAATTACTCCTCCATCCATTGCCATGTTTCTAAAAACCCAGTAATGCATGCTGACTTTTTCAATTTTGGTCTGAAGGACATAAATTTGTCATTTAATGGGAAGTTCGTAACTTCCCATTAAGTTTGTAACTTCCCATTAAATGACACAGCAAGTCCAAGATACTGTAAGTTAATAATAGCAGTTAACCCATCCTGAAAATTGGGGAATACTTTTTCCAGATTAGTAAAAGAGATTTGTAAACATAATTTACCCTATGAACATTTAATCTTGGCAATTAACAAGTTCTCTGGAAACACATACTGAGTTGAATGAATTAACCCAATTTTCTGCTGTTAGGAAATCTTAAACATAAACCTATTGCATTCAATCAGAAAATATTACTAAATGAAGGGTCTGGAGTCTGGAATGACCAGAGGATATGTAGGAGAGACTAAGCAACATCCTGAGAAAGGAGCCGTTAAAGGTAATAACCATGTTAAGTTTGGCACAAGCGAACTTACATGAAGAGTAGCTGGTCCAAGGACACAGGGCAGTAAGGTGTTAGGAGTGAATGGGGCCAGTGACAAAAAGACAGCTTAAATGGAGAGTCCCCCAGAGAATTTGGAGGGTGGCTGTAAACTGATATATTGAATTAAGCTGCCACTGATCTTACTATCAACTAGAACTAGCTATAACATTTAGGAAATTTTTCTGGATTAGATATGAAATAATAAAATCTTTAAATCAGTATTCCACGGCCATTGGTGTTTGACATCAGCCATCATCTCACCTAACATAAGTTAGTCTTTGCTTTATTCGCTTTATTTGCTTTATTTGCTTTAGGCTTTGCTTTATTTGCTTTATTGCTTTATTCGCTTTAGGTTTTGACAGCTGTTTGAGGACAACAAAATATAATAAAAAATTATAGATATAATCTATATCTGAAAATGTAGGTTCCCAATGTCTACATTAAAAAACAGATGCATACACGTGGGTCCAATAAATAATATCTAGCTATAACTTGATAACTAGAACTTCAAAAAAGGGAATGCTTCACTTTTATTCTTGAATTTTTCCACTTTTAGGTATTTTCACAAATTTGAAAAGATATATGAGGTTTTGTGTCATTTAAAACACGAACTTTTTCAAAGAACTCCCTACCAGAGTGATGATATAGTTTTGTTTAGCCTTGCTTTTTAGGTCATGACCTGTCTTCACCTTCTGCTACTCCAAGGTCATGGCCCTATTAGCAAATAAGGAAATTTGTCCATAAAACTATTTTGTTGACTTAAATACATGAAGATTCCAAAGGTCCACACATCCATCAAAAACTCCTCCCCCGTCATCTTAGTAAACCCTCGTGCCAAGAAGAATCCTTTCTGTACAATTTTCTCATAGAATTAGGTACGACTCTGCCCTGGAAATTTATATCTTCTCTGAATCCAAGGTAACCGTACCATTACAAATTTTGTTCTGAGAGCATTTTTACTCCTTCTAGCATTGATTATCCTTCCAGACTGAAAATCAAACTATATTGAAAGAACATTGACCTTTTAGTGTTGGCATGCCACTTACAGACCAGGCAAGGCTGCGAACATATTATGGAAATGTATTCTAATATTTGTAAAGCAGAGTAAGTGTCAAAAAGGAAATATGCTCTGTTATCAAGAAGGAGAAGAACTCTCAAATTTAATGAGAAACAACTTAGTTTACAGCACCTTATTTGTTATAGCAAAAAATACTCATTAGCTAAGAATAGTTACCCAGCAGTTCAAATTATTTGGCAGATAACTTCTATTGCTAACATTAAAATTATGACTAAAACTGAATAGTTGCAGTCAATATTTAAAGGTATCTTTATTCTGTAAGAATTAGTTTCAATAAGTGTATAAAGATAACCTAGCAAAGCAGAGAAATGTGTGGTAGTCCAAACCCACTCATTAGCTTTATGAATTGGAGGATTTCCATTTTAAATTCTTAGGAAAATACTTTCTTTTTTTTTTTCTAAAGCATGGCCAGTATATTAAAAAATACTTACAAAGCAGAACACATTTTTAATAAACTTATGAAGACAGGATATCTATGAAGATAAAATAACTGCATTGAGGATGTATTGGCATTTAAATTTTACTTTCAAACTATCTTGTTAAATATAAGAAATAAAATGACACACCCAAATGACACATTTTTGATATGCATCAAAAACTGCATACCCAACTTTTCTAAATAATATTAAATTACTTTTTTCAATGCATAGTTTACCACTCTGTTTAGATTCACACAATTTCTTTTATTTTTAATTTTTTATTTTAATTTTATTTTTAACACCTTTATTGGAGAATAATTGCTTTACAATGGTATGTTAGTTTCTGCTGTATAACAAAGTGAATCAGCTATACATATACATATATCCCCATATCCCCTCCCTCTTGCATCTCCCTCCCACCCTCCCTATCCCACCCCTCTAGGTGGTCACAAAGCACCAAGCTGATCTCCCTGTGCTATGTGGCTGCTTCCCAGTAGCTATCTGTTTTACATTTGGTAGTGTATATATGTCCATGCCTCTCTCACTTCGTCCCAGGTTACCCTTCCCCCTCCCCGTGTCCTCAAGTCCATTCTCTATGTCTGCATTTTTATTCCTGTCCTGCCCCTAGGTTCTTCAGAACCTTTTTTTTTTTTTTAGATTCCATATATATCACGCAATTTCTTCCCCAAACAGAATCACATTCATTTTATGACCATGCTGTGTACTATCTACAATCATCTGACATTTAAAGGAAAAGTGCTATTTATAATGTTTATCATGCTTGCCAGTATACTTTTACAAGTCTTTGACATGTCAATGTGAAAAATTTATAGATATACAATAAAGCTTCATTGTAAGGATTTTCAAATAAACTAAGATGCATTTTGTGTTTGTCTAAAAGGCTCAGTAATGAAGCCCTGGGGACTTGTTTATGCAGAGTGTTTTCCCAGTAGGAGAACCAATATTGGTCAGTTCTCTGTCCTCAGAGGCCTTTCTCAGTAAATGGAACAGCATTAGCTCTGTTCTTTAAGTCTAATTAACAAGCAAATCATAAATTGTAGGCTTTGCCCAATTGAATTAAGCTTTCAGCATTGCGTGTGTTAAAAAAAAAATTCCTACTGCCTTGAATTTTATTAGGCAAAAAGAAAAAAGCAAGGGCAAAATGGTGAATACAGAAAGCAAGATAGTGTACAAGTTTAATGCATTAGCCTCTTATCCCTAGAGATCATGGTTCCTACCTGTCTTAGGCCGCACTTTTAAAGAGTTGAATGATCTAGAGAAATCCCTCATGAGTATTTAGCCCTATCACTGAGTCCCTGAACAATTAAGACTCTCTGCTCAATTTATGGCTCTCTACTGGACAAGCTGGTGGCACAACAGGTCAAAAATTAAGGTGCTCACACTAATTTGTTCTCTCAGTAAACTTACATTGTCTATTAGCGTTATTTCAGGACTAAATGAAATAATACACTTAAAGTACAATATCTGTCACCCAGTAAGTCATATTAATAGATGGTTGCTCATATTATAGTAGTTTCTATTACTTTTTTTTTTACTTTCTATTACTAAAACTGACCATAAGAACTTAGACAAATATTCCAGACATGTATAATATATTTATTTAGCATCTAATAAAAGCCTTATTTGAAAGGTAAGGTTGATCATTTATTTTTATCTTCCTGAATAAAAATTCAGGAAGTGTCTTTCTTCCAATTTTTTTTTTTTTTTGCTTATAATGTCTAATATATTTCCAGGAGCATCTCTATGAAATGTACTTCCAAAATGCAAACACTTTTCCTGAGCTTCACATGGATGTTTCTGGCCAGCAGGGCCATTCACCCTTGATATGGGCTACCTTAGCATTTTTGTACATCACTGTAAATTGTATAAAGAACACAGAGATTACCATTTCAGAAGTTCCTTCAGTTTACATCAGTGTAATAATTTTGTGTATACACTTCACATTCCTTATAGTCCCAGAGTCTAACCATTGATCAAACTAATAAAACTCTTCTTTTCAAAATCTAGGATAGAACAGCAGAAACAAATTCTTTTAAAGCATGTTCTTTTTAAAAAGGCTTTAGCCAAGATAAAAGTACAAAGTATGTTCAGCCAAAATATAATGCTTCCTTGCTAGATGCTGCCTGCCAAGATCCGGTGTGTTTCACAGATTATAATGCTGCATTTCACTGTTTTCTCTAAAAATAAGTTATACAGTTTTTATTTGAAAAGAAAATAGAATTCCTTTTATCTGATAAATTGGGAGGAATGTTAAAGGAGGCATTCAGGTCAGGATTTGCTTACAGAGCTCTCAGAGACAATATCTTTTATTTTGAGAAACATTTGGCAGAGCAGTTAACAGTAGAGATCAGAATTCATGTTTTACTCGTTTACACATAGATAATGCCACCCTCAAAAAGTTGCAAATGACTAAAGAAAAAGAGTACTTTTTGGCACACTTAGAATTTTCCAATAAGTTTAAGCTAATTGTCCAGTTTTAATTTTATTCTCGTCCTTCATGAACACTTGGAATAAAATTGGTGTTTAATGGAGATATGGATCTTCTCTGCAATAATTTCATGCATTCTTTAGGAAAAAGGGTCAAATTTTCCACAGAATATTTCATAACACAGAAGAACAGATATATGGTTTCAACCGCAGTGCTAAATTAGCCTAAAATATTGCCTCTGTTTTTTTTTTTTCATGAAGCTATAAGGAATAAGGACAAGAGCGCTAACATAAGTAACTTAAGTTGATTTCAGCATCATAAAACTCAACTAACTTGTTTTAAGCTAATGCCATCATATTCTACTTAAGATACAACTACAGATATTGCTGTCCTATTCAAATATTTGTTTTACTCTGAAATTTATTTTTATAGTAAATTGTTATATACTGTATATGTTCACGTACCTTCTTATATGTCTTATAAAATCTTACCATAAAATAAACATCATATTTTAAAGACTGCTTATTTGGGGGATATAATATTGAGAATAAACTCAGCCTTCAAGAAAAGAAGTAGATTGAACAGGCACTGTTTTGACATGTTCAAGGTTTGCTATTTCTTTGTGTCATAGTGATTGAGTGCTTGTAAGCAATACATTTTCCTGTGCCCCCGATAAAAGAGGGCACAGGTATCTCCTTTAAAATACAGTTATCATGCATGACATATGAGGTAAATATCATTTATCATCTTTCCATGGTCACTTCTAAGAGGGTTTCTTACAAATCTTATCTTCAGTGTTTTTGTGTCAGCAATCATGCAACTTCTTCAGTTTCCACATAATCTTCAGGATGTTACACATTTTAACCCTATCATATCTACTTACAAGAGTTCACAATATCAAACTAAGACACATTAGCACAATAAGCATTTACAAAATTTGTCACATCAGGAACATAAAATTCTCAGAAATTTCATTAAGAGATCAAATGAATGTGAGAACCCATGAGAAGAGTCTATTTAAGCTAGAATAATATGAGTTAAATTTTAGAAAGTATCTGATACAATATTTTTACTTTAAAAAAATGTGTTATATATAGGGAAAATTTCTGTATTTTGAACCAGAAAGTCAACTGCCTCTCTCTTTCTCTCTCTCTCTCCCTCACTTTCTCTCTCTCTCTCTCTTTCACACACACACACACACAGACACACACACACACATACAGATTACATAAATAATCTGGCTTTAAGTTTTAAATATTTGTTCTTGCACTAGAAATGTTATCTTTTCTCATCATGCATTGCTTAAAAATATATCAAGAAAATTCTTTTCTTCTAGACTGCTTTTTGGCTCTGTCAAGACCATAGATCTAAAACTATGTTACACAAATATCCCTTTGGTAGACTTTTGTAATTTCAGAACTAATTTTTAAAAATTTTGATGAGTATAAAATGTAACTAGACGGATGCTAGACTATAAAGATACAAAATAAAAATGTTCTCTTATAGCATAATAGAACGTTATTGCCAGTTTTATCCTGAAAAGAGTACATTTTGGTTTAGCACTACACATTACACTTTTAATGGTAGTTTTTCTGCCTTCAACTAATCAAGGACACATAGATAAGTATGAAAATGCCATGTAAAAGCATAAGCATTCTCAAATAAATCCAGTAAGCAATGCAATCACATGCCCAGAAACTCATTTCTTCACCTTTGTTTCCAGGGCATTGATGAGGAGGTAGGGTCAGAATTTTTTTCCATAATCCTGACAGGTCATTTTGCATATAAAATATATCTAGACTTTAATAACCCTCTAGGGTAATGGTAGCTCTGTTTTGACAAATATTAGTGTTTCCCTTCAAATTATTTAATCCTTTAGTTGGAAAAAATATCATATACATTAATTTCCCCGATGTTTGTAAATCCACTCAGTTGGCTTTTACCCTTCAGAGTAAATCATATATAAGTGAATAAGCCTATAAGCCTATTTTATTTCAATCTATCCTATGTCCTTTTTTTGTAACACTGATAATTCAAAGTAAGAATCCACATAACATTGAAAGAAATAATATGTAAGCAAAGCACAACAGACCTGAAACTTCTCATGCTTAACGTTATAAAATTTATACCCTTACTCATTTACCCCATTTGAAAATATTACTCCAATATTTTATCATATTTGAGGTTGGAAGTCATTTTGTTCGTAGCATATATGTGATACAGTCAGTATTCTTGTAGTTGGCTCTGAGCAATTACAGTTAACATTTTTTATAATTTACTGAATTTATCCCTTAGTTCTAAAATGAAGAAGTCAAGTTATTCTCTGGTACTTATTTCAATGAATTATGATGAAAGAAAATACACACATACCAATTCTAAGTGCATAAATTAATTTAAAACATAGTGCACTTTATTTTTTATTCTTGAAACAGTTGAGATTTGGAACTTAAAAGAATTGCAGAATTGCTTTTCCTATAATCCACTATAAAGAGAGACTCTAAATGCAGAAATAAATAGAATTGGAGAAACTGTCTAGGATTTTTAAAAAGAAAAAAGGTACTGATATGTTGAATTATTCAGGAAACAGTGAATGTGAAGATCTACAGATTCTGCAGTGGGACTAAAGTACTTTTTAAGTGCAACAAGTCACTATATGCATCTACCTGTCAAAACAAGACCAACGACAACTGTAAAGTCAAATATATTCATCATAAATATAAAGATTTTTAATACAAATTTAAAAATTCATTTGGGTAATTTCAAGTATATTTGTTTTAAACTGGTATTCAATTACTTTCAGTGCAGTTTAGGTGTTGAATAACTGGGCCCTTTAGGCACGAATCAGAAGTTTCAGATTCCCAAGAATGGCAAAACCAAACCTTATGCATATTACTTTTTATTTAAAATGAAAGAATTAGGTAGTCAATAACTATCTGATATCTTTGTATGGTGATATATTGTAACTAGACTTATCATGGTGATCAGTTTGAAATGTATAGAAACATTGAATTTCTATGTTGTATAACAGGAACTAACATAGTTTTATAGGTCAATTATATTTCAAAACCAAACAAACAAACAAACTCATAGAAAAAGAGATCAGATTTGTGGTTACCAGACGTGGGGACAGGAGGAGAGGGAAATGCATGAAGGCAGGCAAAATGTACAAACTTCTGGATATAAGATAAGTAAGTACTAGGGATGTAATGTGCAACATAATAAATATAATTAACACTGCTGAATGTTATATATGAAAGTTGTTAGGAGAGCAGTAATAAGAGTTCTCATGATAAATTTTTTTTTCTATTTCTTTAATTTTGTATCTGTATGAGACCATGAATTTTATTGTGATGATCACTTCATCATGTATATGAATCAAATCATTATGTTATATACCTTATACAGTGCTGTATGTCAATTATTTCTCAATAAAACTGGAAGAAAAATAATAAAATAAAATGAAAGAATTAGTCTGCACTTCCCTAAAGGGCCAACGTTTCAAGTTAATCTAAATAGACAAGTTCACTTAACTACAGCAAATACTAATTTTAGATTCTTCTTCCAACCTCGCCGATCTATAGAAGAAATATTTTAATATATATGACTTATTTAATCCTAGTTGCTCTTTTATTGTGTTTTTACAATGAAGGATCAGTCTTATAGTTTTCATTTTCAATTATTTCAGTGAGAATTTTGTAGGAGAAACAATAGCTGTGATTACACTTGTGACAATTATTACAGAAATTTATAGCTTTTACTTTCTGCCTCCTGAATACTAAAAGTACGTTTTCAATCATCCGATGTTGACGTGGTGTATATTACATTACATACATGTAACAATTCAGCAGACCAGTTCACTCTATAAATAATATTACCTAATCAAAAGAAAGTTAAAGTAGTATTTTAATCAGCTCATCAGCATGAAAAAAAAAAAAAACAGTCAAAAGTAAAGTAGTAATAATAGGCTGCAAGTTAGAAGCCACATGGATCTGGGCTAGAATTCTAACTTGGCACAAACTGTTGTATGATTTGAGTTACATCATTTAACCTCATGGAACCGCAGTTTCAAAATCTGCAAAATGGGATCAGTATTATCTACCTTCAAGAATTGTTGTCAGGTTTAAAAGATAACCACGAAAAGCAATTCTCTCGTTACAGTAAAAACAAAACAAAACAAAACAAAAACTCTGCCTTTTTGTAAAAGTCCTATACAGCCCTCTGTACTCTGGATAAACTCATTTGCATTTGACTGAGGTCCAGCCTTCACCAGTTGCTTTCTATTAGAATTTAGATTTATCTCTTGCCTTGGTCTTCTCTCTCCATCTTAAAGGACCCTTCCTCTCATCCTGCTGGTCCTTCAAACTACTACCTCCCACTCTACTAATAATCACTCATTTATTTTTTACCCCCTTGCCAGTGTGATTCAAAAGTTATTAATCTATGGAATCTTCTCTTTATAAGACCATCTGTGAACTTGCTGATCTTCAAAATTTTGGGGCTTTTCCTCCTTGACTTCATTTAAATTTCCCCATGGTATTAAATATTACTGTTCACTTCAAATCTCCTTATTCTCTGCAATGCTGACATTTTGGTATCCCTTCTACTTCTCCCACTACTCACTTGTTTCCTTCTGTCATTCAATTTCTTTTCTTTTCCAAAAATATTCACTCCTCGAAAACCTGTTTTTCAGCATTATCTGTCTGCCTATAATTTCCAGGTTAGTAATCTGACTTGACCATTCTAAACAGATAACTCTTCCACTTTACCTACATCTAAATCTAAGATGGCCATTATATAGCATTTCCAATGCTAGGTCCCCAAATGAACACTTTCTATTCCACATAAACTTACCCCTGTCCTCACTCTTTTTGGTGGGACCTATCTTTATGGCAGACTTGAACCCACACAAACAGTTGTCAAGTTTTGCAGGTTCTGTTTTCAAATATCTCCTTCATCTATTATGTTCTATTTCTATGGCTGTTCTGCTATTTCTGGCTGTGATTATAATTAATTCATCAACACGTTCTATAAGCTACTAAGTGTCAGGCATTATGCTACAATCTGAGAATGTAAAAATGAGAACTGTTATTATCTCAGTCTTATCTGCCCAACTGAAGAGCCTGAAATATCCTCTAAAACTTTTTTCACCCAAGTCATTGTATATATAAAAGAAGCAGAATATTTCCATGTGAAACTCATACTCATAATAGTACCTATATTTCTACTTCCTATACAATAATATAATTTCTTTAAACTGACATTGAAGGATTACCTAATGTGAAGCAAACTTATTTCAATAGTTTCTTTCATTCTCAATAAATGTATTTTACATGTATTTAAGAAAATACATGCATTTTCTTACCTGTGTTTTCACTCACATTATCCCACCAGCTTGAAATGTCCTTTCCCTTCCAAATGTTTGATGTGCAAACCCAAATCTCACCATCTTTTTTATACATGCTACAATTGCCAATGTTCCATTAATCATTGCTTAGTTCCCACAGAAGTGATCCTTTGAACTCTTAATATTTTATCTGTATCACTTATTGATTGCATATTTTCTACTCTATTGTAGTTCCTTACCTTCACATAATATCTCCTTTTTAGAATATAAGATCATTAATAGCAAAATCTACATCTAATTCATCTCCCCATCTCCCATGGTGCCTTATACATAGAGGATGCTTCATAATTTTTTGTCAATCAAATGGCTGCATTTCTAGTTTTGAATTTCTGTTCAAAAGATCAAATACTTTATGAATCTCAGAATTTAAAATTAAAGCTGATGCAAGATTTAAAAGGGTAAAACACATACACTTTATAATTAGTCAAGATCAGCTCTGGAGATTCAGGTTATGTTGTCCAGCAGTAAGGAAATCTCCTGAGCCTTCATTCATTATACCAATCTTGCAAACATGCTTCTAATCATTCAGTGAACATATCTATAAATATTTTTATCCTGAAGGTTTGCTTGGTGTTTAATGGGATCTAATGATGTCCAGGGCCCTAAAGGAATAGAGAGTAAACCTCAGATGCAACCGAATGTGAAAGATATGATGATGATTAAAGACAGCAGAAAAACTGACATTGTGTGCTAATGTGATAAACAGCACAGGGCAAATCAACAATGATAGCAAAGATTTTTATAAATCTCGGCATATCACTTGAAAATAAGAAAGTTAATCAATTCAACAGTGATTTATTGAGTGTTTATTATGTGACTAGTGATCTGCATCATGTTCTAGACATGATCAAGAGGTTCTAGTCCAAATGAAATATCAAGGCAATTGAACAGACAAAACACACAAACAATACCTTTCATCACTATTGCATTAGTCTGTAGGGCTGCCAATAACAAAATGCCACATTTTGGGGAGTTTAAACAGAAATGTATTGTCTCACAATTCTAGAAGCCAGAAGTCCGAGATCAAGGTGTCAACAGAGTTGGTTCCTTCTCAGGTCTCTCTCCTTAGCCTGCAGATGGTTGTCTTTTCCCTGTTTCCTCATATGATCTTCCCTCTGTACATGTCTGTGTCCTAATCTCCTCTTTAGAAGGACAGTCCTCATGTTGGATTAGGGCCACTCTAATGACCTCATTTTGGTTTAATCACCTCTGTAAAGACTCTATCTCCAAATACAGTTACATTCAGAGGTACTGGGAGTTAAGACTTTAGCATATGAATTTGGGGGCACACATTCATCCCATAACAACTATTACTACCTAGTCATGTGTCCAGTTAAGGAAGTAATCCCTGTGGCAACACTGGAGAAGAGGGAACTCTTAGTGTCCTGGAATTCTTAAAGATTATAGAGAAGCAAATAAAGGGAAGAACATGCAGCTTTGGTGGTTAGAACAAACAAGGTTTCTTTTTTGTCTGTTGTTTGGTTTGGTCTGGTTTGGTTTTTGAGAACACTTAATGGGTTAGTAACAATAAAACATGAGTTGGCATTGGTGAGATACAGATTTGCAGACTATCTGGAATCTGATTAGGTTATCATCTGATAACCACTCAGGGAACAGAGCAAGATCAAGGAAACGTCTTTTTTTTTTTAAATTTTAAGTTTCATTTTGTTTATTCCTTCTATCCCCTAAGATAGGAAGAACACCTTGCAGAACATTCAGAAATGATAAAGTAACATTTTCATTCAAAGATAGATTTGATGACTCGTATTTTACGAAAAGTGCTTATATTCAGGAGGTCTCAGATAATGTAATTTACAGCCTGGTTACATGCAGCTTTAGACATTCTTTACTAACACCTTTTTTTTAAAAGTTCCTTTCACTGTGGAACTGCCTCTCTTGGGAGGGACTGAGCAGTACATCAACTCACTGTAGTCTCAGGGATAAAGCTACAAATGGCACCAAGCCCTGCTTCTGTCAGCTCACTATTCACTGAGGTCTCCTCAATCTAAGGTCTGTCTTCTCATCAGCTGATCGAGGTTGGCACTTCTCTTTGGCTCAACAACTCAAATTAGGAGGATGGACTGTTGCTCTCTCATGAATTATTCAAAAGAATGTGTTCGAATTCAATTCCTCCCCTACCCCACCTCAGACAGAATTAATCACTCCCTCCTTCAGAATTACTGTTCTAGCTTGTACATACCTCTATTACTGTGCTGATCACATTGTACTTTACTGTATTACAATAATTTATTTGCATGTCTTTTTCTCCTCCTGGACTAGGGACTCCTTTATGAATGAGGACTGTGTATATCTTTTTTGTCCCAACATCAAGCACAAGGCCTGTACTCTGTCAGTCCTCAACCAGTTTGTTAAATGGATGAATGAATGAATGAGTTATCTGGCTCTTCCCACCACCATAAATATACATTGTTATTACTGTATATGATACCAATATGAATTACCCACATAGTCAGTCTCAGCTGTTGGAAATTTCTTGATAAGGAGTGCTTTAGTCTCAATTAGCCTTGTTGAGGATGGTTACAAAAGTTGCCAAATATAAATTAAGTCTTTTCAAAGGAATAAAATAAAACCCTTTGCATGAGATAACCATTTACTAGGAATCAGAAGGTTACTGACAATTTTTATAACAGCAGGACACATACAGCTAAAACTATACTGATGTTTGTGGCTCATAAAGGACTTAAGGCTATTCTAACTAAAATCAGTCACTGCACCAATAGGAGAAGTGTTAATAGTTCTCCTTACTTAAGAAATGATTAATTTAATCAACTTTATTGTGCTTACCACAAAACTATGTTAATCAACTTACATGTGACTTTGCATTTTAAAATATTTTCATTATAATTAAATGTTTGACAATTTATATATACTAGAATAATAAGAACAAATATTATTAAGACATTCTGAAACACAAAAAGCCAGCATATTTGTGCATCATTCTTTTTATTAGTTACAGTACTCAGTAATGCATTTTCAATCTGAATATTTTATATTCTAAATGACTTGTGAAGTTTTATTCCTTTTCCTGTTTAATTTCTGCAAAGACTTTAGAAACAGAGATATACTTTATACACCTTAGGGGACCAAGGCATGTGTGAGAAAGTATTAGCTAAATATTACACTTAGGTCTCAATTTTTTTTTACATTTCCCATGTTTGAAATTATATACTGAAATAAAATGCTTAATATGGCAGAACAACCCTATCTTAATAAATTCAGACCTACATTCTCAATGAGAGGTGAATCCTTCATCCAGAAAGACACATACACCACTCTGAAAGGTATACGGAAATTAGGAAATATCCCCTTCTATGAGCTTCTCCTGGAAACATGGGCCATATCTCATCCCCTATACTATACAGTCATTAGCTCCACAGCATGTCAGATAATCTTGGTAAGTCATCTAATCAAGTCTAACAGGAGTGTAGTGTGGATTCACTACAAAATCCTAAGCTGTTCCTAGCATAATCAAAAGGCGTTCCAGTTTATCTCTGGCAGTTCACCTATTACAACAGGTAGACAACATTAAACACTGGCAACCAAGTGAGATTTAAAAATGTAGTACTGTATTTTTAAACGCTACCCTTATTTAATTAGACCCTGAAGGTCACATGTAGGGGATTATTTGAATTTGCAGTAATAAGTATGTGCAAGTTTTATAACGGTGTCTATGGAGTTCTGGCAGCAAGGTAAGTGCAACTCAGTAGAATCTGGACCAGAAGCACCACTTCCCAATAATCATTTTACTTGAGAGTTCTAAAGGTCAGTATTAAAATCTAGGTGCTTTTGTGGATTTTTATGAGTGGATATCATGGGCCAAAACAAATACCACACATAAAAGTATACATTAATATTTTATCACAGAATTTCTCTCTCTCTTCATATACTATACTGTATGTGTATATACAATACTATACTGTATGTGTATATACATACACACACACATGCATACACCTTTCTATGTAACAAGTTTCAAAAATACTTGGGAAGTATTTAAGAAAAATTTGCTTTTAAACAGAAGTATGAAATGAGATCTTCAATTCTACAGAGATAATACACCCCTAATGTGCTTATGAACTTCATAGCATTTCCTTTTATTTTCATTGTCTTTCATTCAATTGACATGGTATAGAGAAAAACATATAAAGGATTCCTATAGATAGTTTAGAAATATTTTCTACTCTTTATCACCTCCCCAAATCATTCGACCCTTTTGCTCTTGATTTTTTTATTTGTTAAACTGTTCCTTTCACACTTGGTTCGATCATTCAAATAAAGTTTATTTTTCTAGACCTTGGCTGCACCATGGAGTTCATACAAAATATGCTCCCTGTTCTATTTCCTCTTTGTGGTGCCTTATACCGCTTACAAGTGTTTTTAGTGGTAAACAGAAGATTAAATGTAAGTATTAGATCTCATCAACACTAAACATGGGGGAAGAATGTCTGTGGCTCTTTTCCAGGCGGCAAATTAAAGCATTGCTGGCAGTGGTACTTCAAACAAGCCCTGATGCTTTTATCGACTCCCTCACCATCTCAAACACAACCCAGTATTCAGTCAATACTTGTCATTCCATGGGAGCCACTAACTCACTGTTGCTGTCAGTTTTCCTTATCTAATTACAAATGGGCTCCTGTTCATGAAAGTATCTCGTAATAGAGTACACCCAGGATTGTAACTTGTTAAGAGACAATTTAACTAACTTTAGCAGTTGTTAAGATCTTCACATGTATTTATACTCACATATATTTCCTTAATATTCACATATATTTCCTTAATAATAGCATTTTTTCCCTTTTGTTTATATATTTCCTTAAGAGCATTTTTTCTCTTTTGTCTATATTTGATTGTGTTTTTATGGAAAGTAAGTTTATGGGAGATTTAAGATTACATATTTATGTACAAAATAAAAAACACTGGATTATTGATAGCAACAGAAGTGTCAATGCATTCTTTTTAATGCTATTAATTGTTATCATCTTGACGCTGCTGCACAAATTTGAAGTGTAACTTTTTCCTGCCTCCTACTTTTGATTAGATTTTCCCTGGTCCTACTATTTTCACATAAAATATTTACAATTTTTAATCTATGTTTTCCTCAAAACATAAATCTTATTAAATACATATGTATGTATTTGTATACATTCATACGTTATGTGAAAGAATAAAATATATTTGCACTGCATTGTAGGAAAATATAATTAAAAAGGAGATATGTATGGCGTCTTTTGCTTAATTTAACTTTTTTTTTTTTTTGCACATTTATTAAGTAAACTTGCCTATAGCAATCCAATCTCCTGAGAACTGAAGAGTTATTAGCAAGTGACCAGGAATTTTGAAGCCTATTGTTAAGGACGGAAAGGACACTGACAATCTACACCTAAAGGCAGTTACTAAATATTAAAACTCTCTGAATTTTCATGATGCAAAAGGCAGTTTAAGAAAAAAGTCTTTCATTTTCATTATTTCTAAGGAATATTCTGTACCTTGTAATAATGAAAATAACTAATTTAGAAATAAAAGGAATACCCATAGTAAGTAGCCACACATTATGATATGTTAGTACATACCTAAAATACACTAAGTCCATCAAAATGAATTATGTTGGAACTATTGGCAGACACCCAAGTCATCCAAATTTATACCAGTATTCAAGCACACCTAGCATCAGCATAGTGTCTGAAGAACAGTAGCAATAGAACAAGATCAGTATTTCTGTTCCAACTCAACCTCAAACTTGACACTGAAAAAAGATGAAGTTTGCTCTTACTATGAGTAGCCTTCCTATTTTCAAGATATTTCTGCAGAGTACTAAAGAAAACAAAATAGCTACATCTTAGAAAATGTTGCTAAGAAAATATTTAAATATAAACATGAGCCAAAATAATCCTTGTAAATTGGGTTTTTTTATATATACATGGCAACAAATAATTGTATATATACTGAGGAGGTTATAAAATTATTTCAAAAAACTAAAATGATACTTATTTTTAGTGCATTCGTTTCTTAGATATTTAAAATTTTCTCTTTGCTGGTTCTCTTGAGCATGCATCTTCAACTGTTTAATAAAGTGGAATGTCTTTTCATTAATCTGAAGCACCAAAATCAGTTTGTAAGTGTGCATTTTGTGTAGAGCAGGTTTTGGAGATCTGGGGTCAAAGCTGTTGAGTGTGAGTTCATGGCAAACACACTGAAAGAGTACCTCTTCCTTTAAAAAGTCAAAACCAATAATCTAGGCATCAACATATAGTTCTACCTGGCAGTGCTTTAAGGTATTCTGAAATCACATCCTAATCTGTGTGTTGGGAACTCCAGTGCTACAAGACAAAATGATCAATGGAGGGAAAAGATAAATATGGATTATACATTATTGAAAGAGTATGCAACAGATATCTGCAAAGCTTGCCTTCTACCATCCATTGCTGTCTCCAGGTCTACCTTACATAATGTCCCCACTCCAAGAGCACTTTCAGTCCCCTTATCTTCTTTTATCTACCTGATGTTAAATTTTATGTTGTCTATAGGTTTATCTTCTGTCTTCCTCTTTTACATGGAAGCTCTACAAGGCCAAATCTTTATCTCTATTATCTACTGCTCTGTCCCTGAGCCTATAACACCACTAGGTACTTTGTAGATGCTCAATATATATTAGCTAAATATGTAAATTAGGAAAACACTGAAGGAGGTGCAGAAGAATAGAATGGTAATCGAACCATTTCTTTTGTACATATACATACACATCTATGAACAGAAGGGTGATTCGTGTTGATTCACTAGAAAACATGAAGGAAAAAAATTAACCTATCAATTCACCCACAGTCTTAGTAGGGTATGTGGAATTTCCTTCTTCTTTCCTATTGGTTAAAAATATAATTTTCAATATATATGATTAATCAGAAAAATGGAAATTTAGACTCAAAACTACCACTAAGGATAATATAATATGAAATAGTTCATATTATGATATGAAAAGTTATAAAAATATTGTATGAAATATGAAAATATTGTTTGGTGCTTAAAGTAGATGGGTTCTTAGAACCAAAGGACAGGGTAAAGAACATGTTTAGTACTTGTTTATCTAGATGAAAAAAAATCTTCAGAGGTTTTGGAGTTGAAATCTTGTTAAATGCAGAACTGAAAATATTTTGGCTGCATCTGAACATTTTTCAACTCTAATTAATGAGATATATCTGAAGTATTAACAGACAGTGGAACGGAGGTAAACAACCAGTGGGTACAACTGAGAGCCCTTTCAACAGCTGTTTGGACTACATTTGTATATTTTCCGTAATTTTTTAGCCAAAAATTATTGAATTCACAAAAAATTATCTATAAATTATTTAAAGATATGCTTTTTTTGTTCTACACATAGAGAGTACTAAGTTTGTATTTTTGCTTCCTGACTTTGGTCAGATTCTCAGTCTTCACTTGAAAGTTTTAGATGATAAAATTAAACAACAGTTGACCAAAATAAGATGTCACATACCTCTAGACTAAAATTCATTCTGATCTATATGGAGCAGACCAGAGTAATCTAGTTTTAACATAATGTAGTTTATTCCTAGAAAGAAATAAAACAACTTATTTGCATTAATCTCAATTATTTTCTTATTTATTTATTTTTTTTTTAGTTTAAGCATGTGCGGATCTAGTAAGATCCACAAATTTTTGGCAGCAGAGATAAAGATGAATAAATTCATAAAGTGAAGAAAAAACAAAGTGCATTTTGGTCTTATTCCAAGATGCTATATGCTTTTTGAAGCATATAGCTGTGTATAAGGTAAATACTATATACCAGTTCATATTTACCTACTGACTTCCATTATAATTTTAAAGATGTTTGAACACAATGGAAAAATTAATTATGCACCCTAAATTTTACTTTAGAGATTGTGTGTTTATGAACAAATAGTCTAAAGACATTATTTCCACACAACCTCTGAAAGTACCCAAATGAATAATCTGTTCACATAAGCTTTATATATATATTTGTTTTATTAGGCATTTTCACTGCCTCATTCATATTTAACCAATCTATGTCTACCATTGTTGGAGGTCCTCAGTGGTGCTCACCAACATAAGGCTTTCTTTATAGACCTTGGTTGAAGTAAACACCCTTTTCTCAGTTAGCTCTGAGGTATATGAAATTTGACCACTTCCTGCTTCTTGGAAGTCTCTTCCCTTTCACTGTTTATGACTCCCCAAATTCATCTGCACTTTTGGAATTGTCCTTTCCTAATTCCCCCTCCTGATCCTGCTACTTGCTACCTAAATGTGAGTGTCACTGTAGGCTATTTCCTCAGCCTTCTCTCTCTCTCTCTCTCTCCTTCTTATTTTTCCTGTGCTTCATTCTTAATGATTCCATCTATTCTAACAGATGTTCTATTCTGTTCTAAGTTTGGTTTCAACTTCCTTAAACTAGATGATTCCATAGGTTATATTTCTGCCTCTGACTTTTCTCCCTGCTTCTAGAATGACATTTCCAAACTTTTCTCTGGTTTTTCCATTAATATATCAAACTTAGTATGTATCAATTCAGATAGCACCAAAATCCAATTTTCCTCTTGATTTTCCAGTTTCCATTAATGATGCTTCTTTCTTCTCAGTCACCAAGTCATCTCTCTCCACCCTTGCCTTTGATCCTAAGGTCCTTGACTATTCCAGCTTACAAATCCTGGAAATTCTACCTAAACCAGTCTGACCAATTTATATCCTTTTCATTGCACTATCACCTTCCTGGTTTAGGTGTCATGATTTCTCATCCACACTGCTGCAATAGTTTCCAAATGATTACCCTTTTTATCAATGTTTCCTGTGTCAATTTATCCTACACTTGTTAACATGTAGCTCTAACACCATCACTTCACGTTCAAAATTTTGATGACTAATTATTGCATATTTATTAAATTAAGTCAGAATTCTTCAGTCTAGAATTCAAGAACCTCTCCAATGTAGTTCCGATTTACATTTCTGTTCCTACCTCATGCTACTTTTCTTTAGATGCTCCAAAAGAAACAACTAGTTTTGAAAACAGATTTGGAAAGCTTATAGAGCTTTATAATTTTTATAATTATAATTTTAATTTAAAATTATAATTTAAAATTATAATTTTAATTTAAAATTAATTATAATTTTATAATTAATAATATGTGCAAGTACTGTGTGGAGAGGCAGTAAGTACAGTGGTCAGGGAAACACTCTAGAGCCAACTAAGTACACACTTGGACTCTAACAGTTACTACTACTTAGATGTATGACTTCAGGCAAGTTATTTAATCTTTTTGACTCACTTTCCACATCTGCAGAATGGGAACAGTAATAGAATAGTATTGGGAATAGTAATGGGAATAGTAATATCTTACAGGGTTGTAGTGAAAATGTATGGGTTGTAAATTCAAACCATTAAGATTATGTGGGGGCTTCCCTGGTGGCGCAGTGGTTGAGAATCTGCCTGCCAATGCAGGGCACGCGGGTTCGAGCCCTGGTCTGGGAAGATCCCACATGCCGCGGAGCAACTCGGCCCGTGAGCCATAATTACTGAGCCTGCGCGTCTGGAGCCTGTGCTCCGCAACAAGAGAGGCCGCGATAGTGAGAGGCCCGCGCACCGCGATGAAGAGTGGCCCCCGCTTGCCACAACTAAAGAAAGCCCTCGCACAGAAACCAAAGCCATACATACATACATACATACATAAATAAAAAGAATGTAAGCAGACAAGAATAGCATTAAAAAAAAAATTTAAAAAAAAAAAAAAAAGATTATGTGATTCATTGTATGCTTTAGCTATTTATTAAAAGTGAGTTCTATTTTTTTTTTTTTTAATTCTTGATGACAATTAGTAGTATTTATGTTTTGACAGGCTTAGTATTTAGGGATGTCTTTAAATACCATCACTTTATGCAGCTTTCTTATTTTCCAAAATTAAATGTAGTCTTTTTTTAATGAAATTCTATAGAACTTTTCTGTTTATCTATATTGTTCTGTGTTTGGCATGGAGGAGTATCCGGTATGTTTCTATTTTAAGGGAGAGTCAGTAAAGAGTAAAACAGAATGGTTATTTGTCAGGTATAGAATGGGAGAAATGAAAACCATAAACATAACTAAATAGGTTGGCCTTAGACATATAAATTAGCTTTAACAGAGCTAAACCAAATAGATAACCAAAGGATAAGTGAAGTTTTGGAGAAATCTTAAGATAAAGAAGAGGGAAACAGAAATAATTCACATATAATAACTTGGTGTTGTTTCATGAAATTCAGATTAAAGTTATCCTCTAACAATGAAAGATGGTATGGGAGGAGGAGAGATCCGTGCCAATGGCATTGGAGAAATGAATTTAAAGAAAGAAAAAAAGAAAACCAGCAAGTAGTATTGAAGGCAAAATTGAAATGTGTTGATTTGGATGTTTTTCAATTTAAATCTATTAATAGGGGTTAATATAACAGTTTCTGGATTGTATAAAGAAACCTCTCTTTCCTTTGTAAGAGTAATTTATATATTTAAAAATTTCAAAATATTTTAATTGTTCTCTAAGCTTGAGGCAATGCTAATCAACACTGAAAAGAATCTTTATTTAAAATTCATGATTAGGATTTTCAGAGTCAAGCAAAGCTACAGGGATGGGACACCCGTGACCCAGTTAATGTCTTAGTTGAAAGGTGTCATTACTTTATAAACTACCTAGTCTAGGAAATCTAGCTTGTGGATAGAATTCTACTCATAAGAAAAAAGTGAGTGACAAGAAATGAAGAGTTAGGAAAGCAGCCCTGTGGGTTATAGTTATTCCATTTATTTTCATTCCTTTTTCTTCTTTTGAGTAAATAAATGAATAACAAACATGTGGAAAGTCCAGGATACATCACACACTTAACTTTTAGGATGCCTAAGGCATTGTATATCACAATGAGAAGATAGAGTATGCGAGATGGTAGGTGTTTGGAAGCAAGAGCAATTTCCCTTACGGTTAATGCTAAGAAAACAAAGGTTGTAGTTTCAAATCCAGAGAGAATTAGGGGAGATAATATTACCTCTTTATAACCACTGGATCTTTTAAAACCCTTTAGATATAATACCTTCAGAAATACAATATGCATTCCTAATTAATTACAATTTTTTTGAAATGATTAAACATAAATAATGCTTTAGGAAAAATTATATAATATACACACGTCTTCTACTTAAAATAACAGTGGCAGGCCTGTGTTAGATGATATATATATATATATTTCATGATTTCATTGTTTACGAAAACTCTTTGGGATGGGCATTATCATCGCTATTTTACAAATGAGGAAACTGAGGGTCATAAAAGATTAAGCAACTTACTCAAGATTATATAATTATTGTGTGGGTAAGCAAAACCTCTTAGACTCTGAATCTGAGTCTTTGCATCATACATGTGAAGGGGCAAACGCAATTAGGAAAAAAAAGAACCCTAAATTATCAAGGTCACTTCTTGTTTTTAAAACAATATACTTGCCAAATTGTTAATTTGGAAAAATAATAAAAGCATGGAAACTTTTTGTGAAATATGAGTGCTCTCTGGGGTTGAAAAAAAATTAGAATACATAAAGCTTTTAGAAATAAATATTTGATAGTCATTTTTCAAATAATATTACCTTGTAGGCTTAAATATATAAAAATCGTTAATATGTTATCTATTCTTAAAATCTACCTACACCTTCTTCTAAATAGTGTTTCTTCCTTTACAAACTGTTTCTAACTTCCCAAAGTCTTCAAAGGTATGAGCCAACCCTTTCTAAATAAAGACGGTTCTTCCTAGGTATTGATTCTGCCTTGTTGTTTTACCTTGTCTATCTACCTGACATCTCCACTCCATTCAGAGTTCATCGAATGCAAACATCCTTCTGATTAATGGCTAATTTATTATTTGCCTTGCAAATGTTTATCTGCTGGGAAATGGGATAAATACTTCAGTTCTGACAAGTAGGAGGGCCACTATTCTAGGCCTGATGGAATGGTCAGTTGATGGCATCCCAGAGGACCTGGGCCCTGCCTTGATTTTCTGAGACAATCTTCTGAAAATCTAAGTATCTATTTTTAATGAGTGCAATGGAAAATCAATTAGCTAGTGGTTTACAGAAGGAAATTAATGATAACTTTTGTATGGCATCTTACAAACCTAATCACAAATAACCTGCATATGTAATCACTTGGCAATATTGTAACCTACTTATTTAAAATAAAAGTACACCACCAGAATCATAGACTTAACTATATATTTACCAAGCTCCAAAACAGCATCACCAAAAACACTTAAAAAACACATCCACATATATAAACATTTAAATCTTAAAATAAAAGCCAAAATGGACAAATATGAAAATGTTAACAATGTTTTCCACTAAATGGTAGGTGATTTTTATTTTATTATTTGCACTTGATAATGTTTGTTAAATTGTGTAATAAAAACATATTCCTTTAAAATTATATAAATGGTATTTAAGAAAATATTTCTTACAAAAAAGAAATATATCCAGTGTAAGTCATGAATGACACATAGATGGTAGAAAACCAACATTGTATATACAATTATTTTTTATCTCTGCAGTGCCCAATTCTGTGGAAAGCAACCTCATGAGACAACTGGGTATAAGCCAAGGAAGTATTCCTAGTCTATTCTTCTTGTTGGGAAGCAAACAAAACTCTGTTTGTCTATGTATGTACAGATATTTTCACACTGATGCTAAGAAAATGTGGAGTAGGGGAAGATACCTAATTCCTACAAAACAAATACTTGTAAGTTTGACTACGTAAAACTATACTGTGAATTTTTCCAAACAGTAAAATTCCAGGCAGAATATAATAGAGCTATGAAATTATTAGTCTGGGTGTAATTAAATAAATGGCATTTATGAACTAACACAAAGAAAAGTCTCTTGCTGAGAAAGAAATACAGCTAACCGACAATTCTGATGCTCCAGGTGGTCTGACTAATTTAGGTGTTAGTTTCTCTACAACTGAAGGTAGGCATTGGAAATAGTATTCTTTTTCTTCAAATTTATTTGAAATTATTAAACAATAACACAGAAAGAAATGGAAAACATGAGACTGACAAATTTTTTAAAAAAGTCTGACAGGTATGCACATGTACCACCCACCCTGCCTAGAATATATTCCACATTTTAAATGATGCCTTTCTGCTAAAATGATGGAGCTAGGGTCTCATCCTGACACTTACTGAGTGAAATTCATTAGCTGTGCATTTGGACTTCGGCTAATAACATGAGCACAAGAGGAAAAGTTAGAGAAGTTATCTTAACTCACAAAGAAACATAAGACAATGTAATAGTCATTTCTGTAAAGACTTTCAAGCCCATTTGAATTCTCCAAAGTCTATTTTAATTATTAAAAAAAAGAGGAAACATCTTTGTTCTGATATTAACTCTCAAAGAGAAATAATGCCAACAATTAATATTATCCCCCTAAAAACTAACCCACGATTACTTTTCTAAGTGGGACAAAGTCGGCTCCATGTTTCTTCAGCAAGTACAGGCAATCTGCTGGGGTCCTGTTATTCAGACATCGTATATGTAACCAGTCCTGACAACTGCTGATTATATCTTTTTTACAGGAGTGCTTTCCTCTTTTTTGTTTGCCAGTTATATCCTCTAGTGTATATGCAATGCAGGTAATGTCCCATCACCGGTAATTGTCACTGGGCTGTCTGTCAGTGACGAGGAGAAAAGGGTGACAGCCTTGACATCCCACCACTCATCCCTCTGGAAAATTGATATTGTCCTTCCCAGTAAACAACAGCTCAAGAATCGACCAGTCCCGCTGCCACATCCCCGAACAATCAGCTTCCATTAAGGACAGAAGCCACACATTTATCCCACTGCAGTCCAATCAATAGGAAACTGACTTTTTCTGTCCCTTTTAAGCACCCTCTACTTGTATTTTGCACTTAATACCCCCCAATTACAAACACCCTGTGGTCCTTGTTTGCGTCACTAGAATTCACAGTAAGATTTGAAACATTCATTTAGGAGGGGGTAGAGAAATCCTCATATGTAATGGAAAATTTATTTTTAATATGATTAAGATGCAAATATTGAAGAGATTTAAACTTCTGCCCCTTTAGATTTGAGACTTGCCAAATTTTTACAAACATTTTCCATTAACTCTTTCTAAAGGCTAAGTAATTCTATTACTGCCATTTACATATAAACCAAATTAGGACAAAATAAAACCAGATAACAGTACAGTTGATACAGATGTGGCTTTCTAGTAAAGTGAAATGTGTATCACAGAGAAGATACATATTTTTTAATAGAAACAAATAACCAATGGTTATTGACTTAATGGCAATCATTAAAGTCTGATGATGTAAAAGTCCTTTTTCCCAACTCACAGATTTTTAAAGCCTCTTATCATGTACAATGCTCTGAAATATTAGTTATAAGACCATTAAATGCAATGTGTTATCAGTAATTACAAATACATGTTCATACATTTACATGCTTATTTTTTTTACAAAAAAACATGCATGTTGGGTTGTGTTTAGTTGTGTACCCAATGACTACATGGAAATTCCAAGTTTTTAGGGCATAAATTTAAAACCTGCCTTGTCCATAATGACAGTGATTTTATAATACATGGGCAGCCACCCAGAAAATAACCACCTAGGCAGAATATGGAAGTGGATAAAAAAAGATAGGATTCAGCTACAGTGACAGAGAATGTATACTCTTTAAAAGGTGACAAGTGTCAGCTCTGGGGGGAAGGCAGCGGCTAAAGGATCATGCCGGAACACTCACTTGCTGATTTATGAAGCTTCCCATGTGTCAGTCTGGGAGCATGACGTGCTGCTCTATTACTGGACCAGAGTTAGGTACAAAGGAAGGAACCAGTCAAGGGAAGCCCATCACCGTCAGATCCCATCTCACCGCCCAGAGCCTCTAGGAGGACCACACTGGGGGGGGGCTCCTGCTCAACTCCCATCCCCTTTGTGGGGAACTGTGTCTGTTTCCATTGTAATCTCCAACCTTTTGGAATACTTTTAGCTCATGAACTACCTTCTTAGAGTGACCTTTATCTTTAGAATAAAAAAAAAGAAGGAAAAAAAAGGCAAACATCAAGGTAGTTATTACTAAAACAGGTTTGTAGTTTAAGCACTCAGTCATAGATAGAGAAGTTTTCACTGAAATGTGTAGATAAGTAGGTTTGATTTACAAGTAGCACTATAATTTTCAAAAGCAATATTCACAAAATTCCTACTATATATATGCTTGAATTCCATTTAACATGAAATTTTTATTAATATTAATGAAAACATTTCTTTTGAGGAGTTTAATGTACCAATGTTGGTACACATTAAAAGTGATTTACAAACAACATAGCAAGTCAGGAGGTCTTATGATTTCTTTTTACTTTATTTTCATTTAGAGCTTCTGTCTAGTAAATAAAGATAAAGGACTACTAAAGCTCGACAAATTTGAAGACTAAAAATGAAACAGAGGGTTTACTGTAGTCGTAGATATCTACAACATCCCAGTAGGAACATTAAAAAAAAACCTCCAAGTATCCAAGTGAAGTTTTTAAATGAACAAAATGCTAAATAAACATTTTACCTATAACAAGCCTAATTACTTGTTCATAAGCTCAAAGAACACAGACATATATTTTATATATTCACAGTTTTAGAAGCTGGAATTTGAATGCTTTCCATTTGTATACATGTAGACACAATCAGGACATTATACAAATGCAGGAAGTACATATCCTTATTCTGTGCTCATTTAGTCTTCTTTGGACACTGGAAATAGAATCACTCCACACTTCCTGTTGGCACTTAAAGACAAGACAACTATTGGACAAAAACACAGTTATCTAAACCTGAGAGAAATTATTCACATAGATGAGAGAAGGCAAGTCTCCACACTCCAGCACCAATTTTTGTCCTTCCCTGAGATGGACACTGCACTTTTTCAAGGTGACATGAGCAGGACTCCATGTGGCAAGAAGCAAAGGGAACCCTTGGTGAGGGTTAAATTGAACAATTTGTTCATTCAATCATTAAAACATTCCCTGATTGAGCAGACTTTTTGTTTTAAATTCCATACTACGGGTTATGTACTTACTAGGTGCTAGGGCAAAAAATTACAATTGGATAGTATCTTATATAAAAAGATAACATTCTAATGAAAGGACAAGCAAGTAAAATTAATTGTAATGTGAAATAAACACATTGCTATGAGAGTTAGTATGAGGAATGTAACCATGGCCAGTACTTCCATTGTCTGGGTCTCTACGGTGAAGGAAATGGAAAGGAAGATCAAAATTTCAATCAGACTGGATATTTCCTATGCTTCTTGCTAGTTTTTAAAGCTATAACTTCACACATGTAATTGAGAGGACAAATGCTCCCCATGAATGTGAGATAACTCCATAAATAGAAAGATTTACACAGTGAAATTCCTTTCAACTATACAAAGTCATGATGTTTTCCTTCATAATCAAATTTCATAAGACCAAGACTAACATCAACTGTAAGAACCATACTGGTTACACAGCCGTTCTGCCATTGACTTAATCTTGTATTTAGGGGCAGGAGGTACGTTAAGCAAACTGTTTGCAATGCTTATTATTGTGGAGGTCCAAGTATAATGATGAAATGCCAAGCCATTGGGGAGTTACTGCACCCTCAACCTTACTAAATGGCACAATCAATACCTTAATGGGGATGTTTGGAATCAACCTTATGAGAACCAAATTGGCACATTACAACACATTTTCCAGCTAAGCATTAAGTTCATTTCCTTTTCTCATTTGAATTACAAATGTCATTTCTCTGATCCAGATAAAGACAAGATCTCATTTATAGGCTCAGAGTTTTGCCATGTTAATGTTTTACAAGGAACAATAAAGTTAATGCAGCAGAGAAACATCACGTCTCCTCTCTTGGGAGACAATTAGAATAGAGTTAGAATATAGAGTTCCATATTCCAATAATTCTGATGGAAGTGGCAAAGGACCTCCCATAAAAAATGTGAGAAAATTATGAAGTGAGAAGATTCAAGGACTAATATATGATATATTTTTTAAAATGTTTCAAATGCAAAACTATAGTATAATATCACAACCAGGATATTGACATCCACATACCATTTTATCTATATATGGTTATGTATTAGAATGGATTTTCTTTATCAGACTACCTCTATGCAGTGGGGAATTGATCTGGTTGATTCAAATATATTCATCTTAAGAAAAGAGCTCTGTGTGTATATGAATATATCTGTATTGCTCTACGGTATGTCTGTCTAGTTATCCATCCATCCTTCAAGAGAAACCATTTTTGACTATGCCAGAAATAAATTTAAAACATAGATGAAATTTTTTTTAAAGTAACAGTAAGATATTTAAACTATTACAAGCCACGCAAATTCAACATAATTTTCTCAAGCTCTTAGTTTGTGCCCCAGATCATGTCTAAGTATAAGGTGTAAGTTGTTTAACAAAAGAGAGTTGTCAGTCAACTTGAGAAAACAGACATTAAACAAATGAACATGCAGATATGATTTCAAATTATAATAAATACTATAATGTGAAATGATAGGGTGTTATAAAAGAAAATAGCAGGAGGACCCTAAAAAGATGCCAGCAAGTATAGATGGCCTCTATGATTAAGGAATTTTGAAATATAAAGCACTATGCAATAAATGGCCTAGAACACAGTGTATGTCGTTGGATTATTGGAATCTCTGTCGGTTAACAGTTTAATGATTAGCAAGACTACTGTCAGAATCAGCTAGACCTCTGCCTTATAGCAAGATTAACTCTCACTCAAAGATATTTGGGGACGATTTATATAATGTAAAATAACATGTGTATCATCTACGTATGGGTTATTTATTCCTATAGCATGTCTAGACAGCAAGAAGAATGTCTTGGTTATATATACGTTTTCAGAGTTAGTGGACATCATTGACATCAGAAAATGTAAAAATTTTGTATAGATTCAAAAGAAGCAAATTTGTAACACCAACTTTACTGAAATTTTCAAAGTAATACTCTTAGGTCCTAAACCAGAGAATTTTCAGTGTCTCCCACCTCTAGTGCCAATCCTCGTCACCCCTCCCACTCCCACATCCCCACTTCTCCTGGCCAAAAATGCTTTAAATCCTTTGCAGGCTTATTAGACAAAAAGGGAAATGCATACCTTTTATAAAGGATAAGTTATTTAATTCATATAAAAGGGAGGTTATTTTAATGTTCCATGCCTTATAGCTTTTGATCAGGGAGAGAGTGATACACAGGCAGGTGTATACTGTTTGCATTAGCAAGGTTTCTAGAATCCATTAAGACACTAGACTTGGCATATAAGATGCTACTTCTTGGATCCTGACAATGGAAATACTGTTGCTTATCTGTTTGAAAGTTATTTTAATTAAATGTAGAAGAGAATGGTAGCTTTTTTCCCAACACAGTACTTTTATACTCATTCACTGTATAGAGGATATCAAACTGTGTAAGGTCAATATTTGTTAAGCCATGCATTATTTTAATATCCATCTTCCAATTGGAATTACATATTTAAAGCATCCAACAATTTTGAAACTTAAACTGTGAGAAATATATAGTACAAATATATTTTGTGTTGTTATTACTGGCATGGCCATAATATTTATTCTTAAGCTGTTTTATTCTTTCTTTTTTAGCTATTATATTTCACAGAGTATGCTTTCTGCTATATGCCCTATTTTTTAACACTGGAGAGTTTTGACTTAAGAAAGTTTGCTAATGCTCCAAGTTAAAACTTGGTGAGTTTAACTCTCAAGTTTTTACACACTGAATTTGAGATGAATTGTATCTATATCTTCCTTAGAAAGAGATTATTTTAAAATATATTGTTGGTATTACTGAATTTGCAATAGAGAAGTTCTAATTCTACATTATATTCA
The DNA here is from genome assembly GCF_949987535.1 of Balaenoptera acutorostrata. Classification (NCBI taxonomy): domain Eukaryota; kingdom Metazoa; phylum Chordata; class Mammalia; order Artiodactyla; family Balaenopteridae; genus Balaenoptera; species Balaenoptera acutorostrata. The sequence continues at coordinate 121,010,840 of NC_080067.1, forward strand.
GACCATGACTTTGCATGTAACTTGGACAAAGCTACTAATTTGACAATGATATGGAAAATGGAATATTCTTGTTTAGAAAGGAAGCTGCATGTTTCAATAAGGAAACATGACAGCAGAGAATGGGGCAAGAAAGAAGAGAAAGGAGGTAGACTAGAATAAGGGAAACAATGGTAAGAGAGACAAAGAGAAAAATATATATTTTCAGAAAATACATGAAAGTGAATGAAAGCTAACTTAGTAATTTTCAAATTGAATTTTTTATTTCTAAATCTGATTTCTTAAGAGAAACCGAAAATAGAGTATCTTTGGGCTATTTTTCAGAAAATAAAAATAAATTGCTGTGGAATCATTCTCTAAATAAACCAACTTCAACCAGTTTATTTTTGTCATGTTAATGCAAAATGATAAGAAGGTGATATATTACTCTGAAATGGAAAATAATTTATAATCTTTTACCTTACTTTTAATATCAGCTAAAGATTGTGTATACATATTTGTCCTTAATAAAGAGTTGAAATGTTGCTTGAATAGCAGTCACCAAGAACATATAATACTATAATAAATTAAAAATGTCAAATAAAGCACCAGCATCAAATGAAGCCTATACTTGAATTGTCTTGGCTCCATATGCAAATGAAGCATCATAAAAATGATGCTGAGGGTGCATTTTATGGAAGATAGAACTTTGTATTGTGGATGCAAAAATCCAATTCCAAATACATAATTATTATTATGGTCATAATGTGTTTTCCTCAACACCTAAACAAACAACTAAAACCCCCTGGGATTGAAATGCCCTAGGCAATCATGCTCTATTGGCTCCCTCCTTCTGAGAAGTGCAGGCCATGAAGCTTACAGGGAGGGAGGGTTGTAATTAGCAGCATCTTCCAACCCATTGGAGTACTCCTTTTACCTATCTGTGGAACCAGTTAACCATTCAGTCATAAAGGATGCTTTAATAACACTTTACATATTCTAATTCCATAGAAAATTGGGGAAGTTATCATAGCAATAAATTATTCTGCAGCAGCCCAAACTCACAATAGGATCCGTTCAAAATCAACATACAATTTCACATTCAAGTTCTTATTAGTTTAAAATTACAGTATCAGTATTTCTCTAGGTCAATCTGTAACTCCTGAGTAATTACATGCCAAGAATGCAGTAATTATATGCTCAGTGTCTAACTTGAAGTAGCAGTAATAAAACTGTAGTTCAAATGTAATTTTCTATACCTCTTATTGGCAACCGTTCACATCTAAAGTGCGTGGTATGTCCCATACATATTCTGAACAGTTTCATCCTAATTACTGAACTATATTACATATACCAGTTTATCAAATAAAATAATTCAGGTAAAAAAGACACTTGACTTCTCTCTCTTTTTTTTCATTGTATCAACATCACCTTTTGGAGATACATTAGCAAATGAGTATATTTCAGTAATGAAAGAAATGGCTAATGCATCCAATACATTACTCCAATAAAAATATCTCAAGATGATGTAAACAGAATAGCATTAATGCAGTTACTCTACAAAAATAGTTTCATAGTTTGTAGGAAAAAGTATTTTCCAAGACAAGCTTCATAAACAGTAACTGTATCATTTTTTCCAAATGTGTTAAAGTTTTTGAAACTTTTTGTCTCCCTCACACATGAAATGCTACCACATGTAATGGGCTTTTCCTAATCACTGGGAAAGCTCATCTCTATTTAGGAAATAAATAAGTTTTCTAAAAACAACATTGAAAAGCATGTCTTGTGTGTTTGCCCTTCACCATTATCAATACTATTAAGATAATAAGCATCAGAGAAAGTATAATTCATGTTCTGTCTGAGGTGAACAGACACACACACAAATCTGTTACCTCTGGTAAATGTACATTTCTCTCTTTCTCTCTCTCTTCTTTTTTTCTTACAGCTAATTCCCAGACTAATGAAGAAAACATGATTTATTTAACTTATACACTTTTATAATTTCATATATTTATGTGAGCTACCCTGAGTTTTACATTCTTATTAAATTATCCAAGTTTGGTTACAGACTATGGAGACATATTATGATGCCTCCTTTGACAGGAGGTTTTTAATCCTTTGATTTGGACAGGTAGACACATTTTATTTTCATTTTCCAGACAATATTAAACAAATCACCTACTCTACTTTACAGGTGCCACTGATGACTAAAGAAGGGAAAGTGCTGGATATAAGTTCTATTAACCAGGCGTTCGTCATAGTGAAAATCCGCTGGGGAAGAACTGTGCAAGGATTGCTGCCAAGCCTGCATTAGGAAAACAAGGGAACCTGCTACAACACCCCCTAGTGCAAAGGCTGGGAAATTCATTACTAAAATGTAGTAATCATCTTGCAAAAGTACCAGCATTTTGCACACATTATCTCCTGCAGATTGAAGTGGGAATAACTAAAAGAAAAAGGGTAATGATGGTCCGGGGAAACTGAATTTTCAGCGAACTTATCTTCTGTGTCATTCTATTTGCATGAGAACAACGTTAGCCACAGACATTACAGGACCCTAATGAGAAAAGGAGCCTCGCCCCGATGGGTAGGAGCCAGGATGGGTGTGGATGAAACCAATCTATCAATGAGATTTTAAAAGGTGCAATAGTCCCTGCCTTGCTCAGAACCCGTGTGGGTGGGCCTTCCATCTGAGGAGAGAAGAAATTAAGAATGATGACTTGAGAGAGTTCAAAGCACACGCGCCTCTCTATCAGCTGGCCCTTAATGATAACGTACTACTGCTTTCCTTAAAGAGCTTCATGTCTTATTCAGGGTAAATGGTGAAAATGTGGCATTTTAGAACCCATGATGTGTTTTTCTATTGATGCTGTCAGTGTGACCAGCCGCTAAAGGAAGAGTTGTTTGTCAGTTCCCATTCTCTTTAGTGATTCATCAAACAGTGGCAGTTCATGCATACAGTATCAGAAGAGGAATAAATAACCTAACAGCTCCATACTGAACACTCACATATTTTATTAAGCTGCCACCAACACCAGGGTAATTCAGCATGTCAGAAGACAAACGCCTCTAGGGGAGTCTCTGAGCACATACTTTTAGTTACAAGCTACTACCTGCTACAATTATTTATTATTGAAATATGAAAACATCTTTTGAGTTGCAAAGGCTAGAGATGCATTTTATCCCTTGGCCCTATTCTTTATGTCATGAGTAAACTAGTAATGATATTCATTATTAATGTATTCAATTTGTAAACCACTTTTCCTCCAAAGAATTCAACTTGCAGTATCCCCAATTACATATATTAACTTATCTCATATGGTAAGCGGTCTGCTTTTCACATGGTGAACTACATTAGTGCCTGAGTGGTAGCTCTCTAAATCATAGCTATTTAAGACCAAGTAATAGTCTTCCAACATCAGTAGCAGAGGACATTCCCATGTAGGTTGGATAGACCATAGAGAAAGTTTCCAATAACCACTTTGGTTATCACCAAGCTCTACCCAATGTTGAAACAGGGGGTTACTAGGGGTCCTGGCATGTGTCCAATTCACACACTGCATGTTGCCAATTTAAATCTTTTTCAGAGTTTTCACTGTTAACCATTTTCACCCCTGGGTCAGTCTGCAGGAAAACAATACATAAGTATAATTTCAGTGACTGTATTTACAGGCTAGGCAATTGGAATGAGATTATTTTTTATAGCTACTTTATTTATTTATTTATTTATTTTTGGCTGTGTTGGGTCTTCGGTTCGTGCGAGGGCTTTCTCTGGTTACGGCAAGTGGGGGCCACTCTTCATCGCGGTGTGGGGACCGCTCTTCATCGCGGTGCGCGGGCCCTTCACTATCGCGGCCCCCCCCGTTGCGGGGCACAGGCTCCAGACGCGCAGGCTCAGCAGCTGTAGCTCACGGGCCCAGCCGCTCCGCGGCATGTGGGATCTTCCCAGACCAGGGCTCGAACCCGTGTCCCCTGCATTAGCAGGCAGATTCTCAACCACTCTGCCACCAGGGAAGCCCGAGATTATTTTTATATAAGAACTTTGAGTTGTATTTCATATGTTTCCCTTATCTTTTTTATATATCAAACAACTGAATTATGAAGCCTTGGCTAAAGGCAAGGCCAATCATGGCTACATTTCAGGATTTCCTCTGTGTACTGTTATTGCCTCTCTCCCACAACTCCCATAAGAATTTTAGTAAATATCTACTCACTGAAATTTAATATCTAAGTAGCAATGTTTATTCCCCAGAATCAAATACAGTTAATCTCTAATATAGAAACAAACTGTGTCCCAAAAGCTCATTCAGAATTGGTTTTAGAACACAGAATGCAATTCCTCATAAGCACTAATTTTATAGTATAGCGAAGCAAGGCTGTTCAAATCAACTCACGACCAACATGCCAAAAACCAAGGAGCACACAGCGTCTTCACCTGTTACTAATTGCTAACAAGTCCCCACTTCTTGGACTCCAACAGCCTTCAGGGTTACCATATCCTTTTCAATGGGAGTAGAGCAGAAGTGTAATAAGAACTGCTTTGCAACCACGCAGAAAGCAAGAGAATTCTCTTCCAATTATAAACTTATGTTTCTTTCTTTGGCAATCCTATCTGGGAATTGGAGAATCATTGAGCTTCCATAATGAAATAAAATAAAACTTTTAGCAAAGGACACTGAAATTAAACTTACTTCACAGCAAGAACATTCAATCAATTTTTAGACAGTCAAATTTAATTGGGGATGCTAATTGCTACGTCTGTTATCCCTTGTTTAGTAAGTTAGAATAAAGCATTGAATTACTTGCTTATTCTGCTTTAGTGGCCAGAAATGAGTCAAAGAAGAATAAGAAAGACATTAGGTGCTTGCCATATCTTTGGACTATAAGAGTTATAACAACATCGTTTTTAGTATTCATTGTGCATCAAAATCATCTGGAGGGCTTATTAAAACATCTATTGCAGGGCTTCATCCCAGAGTTTCTGGTTAGGTAGGTCTGAGGTGGGGTCTAAGTGAGGTTAATGCTGCTGGTATGGCAACCACACTTTGGGAACCATTGATATTAAAGAAAGAGTACAGACATTAGAGACTGAAGCACTCTATTCAAATCCAGGGTTTTTACTCACTAGTTAGCTTAATTCTTATAAGTTCTAATGAATCAATAAAAAGGAATACTAAACACCAGCACAAAGTTGTGAGAATTAAATTGAGGTGTTATAAAATTAAAAACCTGAAATATTACAGGAGCTTAATTTTAAGACTGTATTGCACAAACACTACTGAAATCTTTGAAAAAAATCTGTTATAATTTCTTACGTCAACCTGCAATATATAGGAAAATGTTTTTTCCAGTGAATTTCTAATGATTTGATATGTGTGTCAATTGATTTAACTAATAATGATTTCCCAATGTCATAGGTACATCAGCACATTTACAACTCAACCAGGCAGTGAATGCAAAACCAGGTGACATTTGGGGTGCAACTAAATTGGCAATTGATAACAATTGCCATCAATTAAATTGACATCAATTTAACTTTGGAAAATATGCAAAATTATTTATATGCATGAAGATACAATCTTACATTATTTAACATGATCTCAACATCAGATCTGACTGCATTTTCAACACATCTTCTAGCCTACATCAACCATCCCCCAACTCCTTCCAAAGTAGAGCCTACCCTTACCTTCTCAATCAATCCAGAAGGACACACAATTTATGACAATACTGGAGGAGAAAAGTAGGAAGAAACTAGGAGATCTTCATTCCATATTATTTATTCTTTATGCTTTCAAGGTCACGATCCCAATTATTTACAGTCTCTGATAAAAAATGGTGATGAAGATGAAAATTGTGCTAAAATGATATTGAGGAGGCAATGCTTCACTTGCTTCTAGGGTTACTGAAATATTTTAGCAAACTGGCACTTGTAGGCATTCTGCCTTGATTTTAAAGGCATAGAAACTATTAGATAGAGGTGACAGGGTGAGATTGACACTTTAAAATGACTCTGGCTAAAATATGGAAAATAGAATGAACACAGTACAGAGTGGATGCAGGTGGGTCATTTAGTAGTTCAGGTGAGAAATAATAGCTAGACTAGGATGTTATAGGTGGAGCAGGAATAAACAGGATCAACTAAAGACAGATCTAAAAAGTAATAGCATGCTGTAGTAATTCTTGGATATAAAAGGAGGAAGAGAATGGTGTCATGTGTACAGGAAAGTTATAAGTTAAGTTTGGGAGATGCTGAGTTGAAAAGTCTTTGAGACACAGAAAGGAAAGTCAAGTAAGCAATGGGTTATATGGGTAGAGCTCAGAAGGAAGGTCTAGACTGAAGATGGAAATTTGCACACCATCTAGAAAGAGTGGCAATAAAAGCAGTTAACCAGCAGATGGGAGCTCCTAGAGAAAGAAGAGTAGAGGGCTCTAAATAAACTGAGATGGATTGAAATGAGCTGTAAAGAGACCATGAAGGAGAGGTCAAAGAGGTAAAACAAACAAACAAAAGCACAAGGAAGTGCTAGGTCATGGAAGGCAGAGAAGACAAGTGTTTTAAGAAGGTAAAAGGAGAACAGTTAACTATGTCAAATGCTTCTGAGAAGTGAAATAAAGTGAAGACTGAAAAATATGCAGAGGGTTAACAGCATGGAGGTAACTGATGATTTGCACAAGAACAGTTTTAGTAATTAGACCTGTATCCAGATCACAGTGTGCTAGTTTCAACTAAAAAAACTACCATGTGTGTTAGCTTCCTATTGCTACCGAAACAAATTACCACAAATTTACTGACCTAACAGAGTTTATTATCTTAGACATCTTTAGGATGGGAGTTTGACAGGCGTCTCACTGAGCTAAAATGAAGGTGTTAGCAGAGTTTCTGGAGGATCTATTGGGAGAATCTCTTCCCTTGACTTTTCTAGCTTTGAAAGGCCACTTGTATTCTGTGGCTACAGGCCACTTTTCTCCATCTTCAAAGCTAGCAACAGTGAGTCAAGGGCTCACATTAAATGACTATGATTCCTTCTTCTGCCTCCCTCTTCCACCTTTAAGGACCCTGTGATTACACTGAGCCCACTTGGATAACTCAAGATAATCTCCCTATTTTAAGATTAGCTTAATCAGCAACCTTAATTCTATCTGCAAACTTAATTCCCCATTTGCCATGTAACCTAACATAGTCACAATTTCAGGGGATTAGGGCATGGTCACATCTGATGGCCATTATTCCACCTTCCATATCAAAGTCATTTAACATTTATTGAGCACTGACCATATGTCCAGTAATCTCCTTCATTTTCCCCAAAACAAGTCATTTTAAAATAAACACTTTGAGGAGACACTTTGCTAGGCAAATCTCTTTTCTATTTTAACTTACAGAAATATATGTCATTAGCTGCTTTTTCTCTGTACATATTTACTGTTTCTTGATTATTTCTTTTATGTCACACTGAAACAAGGTCAAGAAAGAAAAACACATGGTTAGAAAATGGTAGGAGATACTTTAAATTATGTGTATTGTTTCAAGAGAAAATTCATTAGGAATTTAAAATGTAGATTATGTTCTCAGAATTTTTTTAAAGTTTGATCCATTATATTTATGTTACAAATCTACTGAGAAGGAAATGCTTTGCTGCCTTAGATAGATAGATAGACAGACAGATAGATAAGATTCAAATTTAAAACTTTTGTGCCTCAAACAATTCCATCAATAAAAGTTAAAAAACAATGAACAGAATGGGAGAAAATATTTGCAAATCAAATACGTTATAATGAACTTTAATCCAGAGTATATAAAGAAGTCTTACAACTCAACAATAAAAAGACACAAAATTCAATTAAAAATTTGGCAAAAGATTTAAAGAGCCATTTCTCCAAAGAAGATAAATAAATTGTCAATAAACACATGAAAAAAATGTTCAACATCATTAGCAATCAGGGAATGCAGATGAAAACCAAATGAAATATCACTTATACCTGCTAGGATGGCTAGAATCAAAATGATGGGCAATGACATGTGTTGGCAAGGATGTGGAAAAACTGGAACCCTCATACATTGTTGGTGGTTTTGGAAAATGGTGCATCTACTTTGTAAAACAGTCTGGCAGTTCCCTCAAAAATTAATAATAGAGTTTATATATGACCCAGTAATTCAACTCCTAGATATTTACTGAACAGAACTGGAAATAAATGTCCAAACAAAAACCTACACATTAATAAAGCGTTATTTATAATAGTCAAAAGGTAAAACAACTCAAATTTTTACCAACTGATGAATGGATAAACAAAAAGTAGTATATCCATGCAATGGGATATTATCTAGCCATAAAAATATATAATACTAATACACGCTACAGCATGGATGAACCTCAAAAACTTTTTGCCAAGTGACAGAAGCTAGACAAAAAGGGTCACGCTAAGTGAAATAAAGCCAGTATATATGATATATTGTACTTCCACTTACATGAAATGTCTAGAATACAGGAAATAGATTAGTGGTTGCCAGAGGCTGGGGCCAGAAGTGAATGGGCTGTGAAAGCTTATCAGTACTTTCTTTCTGAGGTGAGGAAAAAATATTCTAAAACTAGACAGTAGTAATGGTTGCACAACTGTGAATATATTAAAAATCACTGAATTGTACTTTAAAAGGGTGAATGTTATGGTATGTGAATTATATCTCAGTAAACGTGTTATAAAAAATAATTCATGGGGCTTCCCTGGTGGTGCAGTGGTTGAGAATCTGCCTGCCAATGCAGGGGACACGGGTTCGAGCCCTGGTCTGGGAAGATCCCACATGCCGTGGAGCAACTGGGCCCGTGAGCCACAATTACTGAGCCTGCGCATCTGGAGCCTGTGCTCCGCAACAAGAGAGGCCCATGCACCGCGATGAAGAGTGGCCCCCACTTGCCACAACTAGAGAAAGCCCTCGCACAGAAACGAAGACCCAACACAGCCATAAATAAATAAATTAATTAAAAAAAAATAATTCATGGCATAAAGAGTAATACTAATACCTATTTTCTACACATTTAATAAATTAGAAGTGTCATATCAATTCTAGAGCAATACTTTTCAGCCTTTAATGTGCTTCCAATCACCTGAGGATCTTTTAATTTTTTTTATTTTTTAAATTTTTTATTGGAGTATAGTTGATTTATAGTGTTGCATTAGTTTCAGGTATACAGCAAAGTGAATTAGTTATACATATACATATATCCACTATTTTTTTTTAAGATTTTTTTCCCACATAGGCCATTAGAGACTACTGAGTACAGTTCCTTTTGCTATACAGTAGGTTCTTATTAGTAATCTATTTTATATATAGAGTGGTGCATATATGTCAATCCCAATCTCCCAATTTATCCCTCCCCCACCTTATCCCCTGGTAACCATAAGTTTGTTTTCTACATCTGTGACTCTACTTCTGTTTTGTAAATAAGTTCATTTTTATCCTTTTTTTAGATTCCACATATTAGCGGTATCATATGATATTTTCCTTTCTGGGTCTGACTTACTTCACTCAGTATGACAGTCTCTGGTCCAACCACATTGCTGTAAATGGTATTATTTTGTTCTTTTTTATGGCTGAGTAATATTCCATTGTATATATGTACCACTTCTTTATCCATTCATCTGTTGACTGACGCTTAGGTTACTTCCATGTCTCGGCTATTGTAAATAGCACTCCAATGAACATTGGGGTGTATGTATCTTTTTGAATTATGGTTTTCTCCAGCTATATGCCTAGGAGTGGGATTGCTGGGTCATATGGTAGTTCTTTTTTTTTTTTTTTTTTTAAATAAATTTATTTATTTATTTTAGCTGTGTTGGGTCTTCATTTCTGTGCGAGGGCTCTCTCCAGTTGCGGCAAGCGGGGGTCACTCTTCATCGCGGTGCGCGGGCCTCTCTTGTTGCGGAGCACAGGCTCTAGACGCGCAGGCTCAGTAGTTGTGGCTCATGGGCCCAGTTGCTCCCCGGCATGTGGGATCTTCCCAGACCAGGGCTCGAACCCGTGTCCCCTGCATTGGCAGGCAGACTCCCAACCACTGCGCCACCAGGGAAGCCCCATATGGTAGTTCTAATTTTAGTTTTTTAAGGAATCTCCATACTGTTCTCCATAGTGGCTGTACCAGTTTACATTCCCACCAACAGTGTAGGAGGGTTCCCTTTTCTCCACACCCTCTCCAACATTTATTGTTTGTAGATTTTTTGTTGATGGCCATTCTGACTGGTGTGAGGTAAGATTCTGATCTAGTAGGTCTGGGGTGGGATCTAATACTCTGCACCTGTAACATGCTCATGGGTGATGAGGATGCTGCTTGTTCTAGAGGCACACTTTGAATAGCAAGCTCCTAGAAAGGCACTGTCCAATATGGTAGCCACCAGCCACATATGGCTATTGAGCATTGAAAGGGGGCTAGTTTGAATTAATATGTGTTGCAAGTGTAACGTAGCACTGGACTGCAAAGACTTAGCATGGAAAAAAAGAATTTAAAGTATCTCATTAATAACTTACACTGATTATATACTGATACAAAATTTTGGATATTGTGTTAAATATTACTAAATTAATTTCACCTGTTTATTTTTACCTTTCTAATATGGCTCCTAGAAAACTTTAAATTACTTATGTGGTTTACATTATATTTCTCAGAGCTATCCTAGGGTATTTTCTCAGTATCATCAACAAACTGTGTTGCTGAACTTTAAAGGCCAAGAGTTATTGGTATCAAGAAGGTTGTTAATTGTCATCATCTGTAAACAGGCAGGCCATAGTTGTAGCACAAATGTACTCTGCTGAATGAATACAAAGGATAGATAACAGGAATATACCCAAAATAGTGTTGTACAGTGATCCTAAGAAATGCTACCAAAAGCAGAAGAGTAGGAGAAAATTATTTGAAATGCACATCTTCAAATAATGTGATATAACTGAGGATTGTGCTGATGCTACAGTACTAGAAAGTACATATACTAGAGCATAGCAAAGTCAATGGACAAAAAAAAAAAACCTAAAGAACAGAACTTAAATGGGAGAGATTTTGTGAAAATCAAGAATATATTCATGGTCAATGATAAATTGTATGTATATGTACCATGGAAAGGCCCAACTGGTATTGCTTAATTTCTTCAACCTCACCTAAATATGTCAATTGCAATGCAAATTTTAAAGTAAGACATAAAAGAAAATGCTATTATTTTGTGCTGAGCTGGGCATGGAAAATTAAAAAAATATTTTTCACCTATTTGAGGTACATTGGGTATTTATATCAGTAAATAAGCATAAAATAGAAATACTTGAGCATTATCACAAACTTAGTCAAAGACAACCTGAACAGCAAATCAAAGTGCAGTCTGTCAAAATAGTGTATGCTGACAGATAGCTGTCCACATAAAATTATGCTAGAGATCTGAAAGAGAAGATTCACAAAGCATTCATTCTGGCAAATTGGATGAATGAAACCTTGAGGTTGTAGCTGATTGCAGTCTTCTTGTGGTCAAAATGGTCCAGAGTAAAGGTAGAAAACCAGGCAAAGATAATAAGAATATTAATTCATCTTCCATTTAAAAAAGCTTTTTTTCCTTTTCTTTAAGACTTCAGACCATTTTGAAAGGCACTCAGTGAACTAAGTGATACTGTACCTAAACACATAAAGTCAGCACCAAAATTAACTTTCAATGCAAAACTGAAAATAATAATTTTAAGTTTATGTGCAACCCAAACTCAATGATTACACATGTATGAGGTATATTCACTAATCAATTTTACTATAAAAAATAGATGACCCCTCATATTGCAGGTATATAATACTATCCTGATACACTTGGAAAAGGTAACCTAATATGCAAGGCAGACATTAAGCAACTAATGCCAGTAATATATAAAAATTTCTCACTCTGAGAACTGATAGAGAGAAAGATGTATGCTGCATTGAGTGGGCATAATATGGAATTTAATTTAGCCTGGGGGGAAAGAGGAGGACAGTCAATGCAGGCATCCCTGGTGTGACTTTGAGCTGACATGAAAGATGAGTAGAAGTTACATATGTGTCTATGGAATTAAAAAACATTACAAGCAAAGACTGCATGTGCAAAGGCTCTGGGGCAGGAGGAAGCTTGATGAATTTACAGAAGTTAAAATATGAGGCTGAACCATAGAGAGAAAGTATAATTAGGAGAAAATAGGTGGGAATCATCCAACGTAAGTCCTTTTAAACAATGAGAAGCCAATGAAAGGTATTTAATCCGTATTTCATTTTGATAAATCATTGAGAATGTAATAAAGAGAAAAATGAATTAGAAATTACAGTAGCCCAGGTGAGATATGATGGTTGTTTGATGGAAATGAGAGAAGTGAGATCATAAGAGAGATTTTTTAAAGGTAAAATCAATAGGACTTGGTTCTGGGTTAGATTTGGGGGATAAGAGAGGGAGTCAAAGAGCGTAAGCAAATGAATGCCATTTGTTGGGCTAGAGTACCTGAAGAGGGTCCTTTTGGATGTTGAGAGACATCGTTGGTAACATTTTAGACATTATGAGTCTGAAGTACACCTGAAGCATTTAAGAATAATTGTCAAATACACAGTTGAAAACATGGGCCTGTAGCTCAGCAGAATGGCCTACCTCAGAGACATAAATTTGGTAGTAATTTGCAAACAGGTTATAATTAAAGCCATGTGTATAGATGCAATAGTTTAGGAAGCATGTACAGGTTGTAAGAAGGACTCAGAATTGAGAATTAAGGAATTCAAAATTTTAATAACCTGGTATACAAGAACATTCCTGCAAAGGAGAAGGAGAAGGAAAGACCAGAGATGTTACAAAAAAAAAAAAAAGAAAAAGAAAAAAAACAAACCGAACCAAACAAAAAACTATTTCTCTGTTTACTTCACTTGGAATAAAAATAATCTTCTTTGATCGGAAATTCCTATTTATCCCTGAAGGCCCAGATAAATTACTACTTTATTTCTGTGGCATGTTCTTAACCCACTCAGCTTCATTGTACATTCATATACATAATTCTACTTTGGCTCATATACTGTTGTAATAAATTTTTTATGTTCTTATATAAACTTTTGAGGATAATACATTATTAAAGGAAATAGCAACTAACTTCTAAACTGGAAATATGTATTTTATTTGTCTTTATACTTAAAATACATCTAGCTTAATTCTTTTGATAGAAAGATGGTAAGTTCTCGGTTCCTACTTAAGTGTCCATTTTAAAGCATGAAATGTCACATTTTCTAATAACAAAATTATGATAATGAAATTTTATTTTAATTGGGAAATAAACTGTATACTGTTAAAAACTCAATTATACTTGCAGCTCTAACTTGTAAGTACTATGTCTTGAAAGCATCTGTTCTTAAAGTTAATTAAACTTGACATTCAAATCCTGCCAACCATAGTTTCCAAATAATTTTAATTCCCTATAACACTCTGCCATAGAATCACATCCACTTTTGTTTTGTTGGCACTGCTCTGTAATAAACTATCCTTGAAAAGTGCAAGAATGAGGAGCCAGTGTCCTTATGGGAAAAAAAAACAACAAAAACTTCTCATTTCAGGATTTCATTGATGTAGCCAAATCTGCATTTTATAATTTATAAGGCTTTTCTAGCCTGGCTTTGAAGTATGATTATCTACAGACACTTTTCTGTTGTTCTCTGCAGAAAAGGGGGGAAAAAAAGATAACCCATCTTGTCTGGCCATAAATATTTTATTCAACAATCCTTTCTTTTCTGATATATAAACAAGAAAGAAAAGAACCACAGTTTGAGATAAAATGTTCCTCTTAACTTTCAGAGGCTTTTTTAAGGTAAAAAGATTACAAAAAGTGAACGAGTTACTCATCTGTCTTTCTCCACGTTTTACTATAAAGAATTTTTCTTTTGTTCTCAATGCAAATGGTCATTGGTTCATTTCTCTCACCCGGGACAGTTATGTCACATCTCTTGACTAATACACATGCATTTGCCACTAAAAGACATTTTAACTGAGAGCTGTCACATCCGTCATCTCCACTCGGCCTGGTTAAAAATTTTATCTGCCGTCTTGAATTAATTTCAGCTTGCCTGAGCCCAGCAGGGGAGTTTAGAGTGGTTTAGTTAAATTCTTCATTTTAAAAGAATATTATCGTTCCCTATTTAGAGTTTTCCTCCACATCTAATTTTTGTTTCACATTACTGAAACAATGATATAATTATATATCCATTGAAAAGGGAAAAACCAGGAACAAAAAATAAAATAAAATAATCATCCAAGAGTGACATTTTCCTGAGGAAGCCATTTTCTTTTGCTTTGTTTTCTTCACCAATTTTCCCGTTATTTCACAAATTAGCTATAGCCCTGCCTAAACAGTACACAATTAAGAAGTAAATATGCAGAATTGAGAGAAAAGAAAATGAGAACCCCAGCACTAATTGACAGTAGAATCACAAAAGGAGGGAAAAAAAGCAAAATAGGAATAAGGCCTTAAAGACCAAAATATTTAATATAGAGCACATCTGGGACAAGACTGAATGCAACCAAATCAATAATCTATTCTCCTTAAAGATGTTCTTCAACAGTTTGCTTTTCAGGCAGCCAACACAGATATTGGTAGGGGAGGAAAGTTCAAGCTGTGAGTTGGATGAGAGGGCTGTTTGAAGCTGACTAATGTCAACAAAAGTATCTAAGTCTCCTATAGGCCACTCCTGACCTGTGGGAATACAAACCTCCTGTGACAACTACTGAACTCAGGACAAATACATAATCTTACAGGTTGCAAGTTGAGTTTTCCAAGCATGGAGATAGCTACTAGGAAGGCTTAGTAAGGGCATGCATAGATACTAACTCCCCCAGCCAGGATCTCTAGTCTACATTAAATACTATCTACGTACATATGTTTGCAAAATACCATTAGACTTCGCAGTATCTCCAAGCTTTTAATTAATGTACTTTGGTCAGTAGTGATTTTAATACCTTAAATTGAAAGGAAGCAGCAGAATCTCTGTTGGGTAACTGTAACCCCAACACCCAACTTTTTCAGGCATTCCGTTAAAAAATCTGAGGGAGAGTATGCCGTACATGCTGTTGCTTTTATTTAAGCAGGATTAAGGAAATTGTACCTTTTAATTCAGCTAAATTGGTAGTTTAAAATGCTATATTAAATGTATTTGTGAACCATAAACTATTTTATGAGAGTCAATATTTTGTTTCATATTTAATGGCATTTGTTTGACATAATGGGATTTAATATTTGTAAGATCTCATCTGATAGGAATTATTTTTGTGTCTGTACTCTCTAGGAAAAATTGCGAAAGCTGCAACATCAGTAATCTCTTCTCCTTGAGATTATCTTCACATAATGCTGCCTTAAAAATGTTTTTACTAAGGACAGAGAACATGAGAAATGAATACAATGTAATTCTTTTGTGTATTATTTTACCTTTGTACAAGGAGTAAGAAATGAGCTCCCGAATTATTTCTTTTGTTAAATGTTGGGTGAGTAAAGACAGAAACACAGTTTTCATGCAGAGATTATCAGGCACAGGGAGCGCACAAGGAAATGCCTACTCATACTTGGGTTTCCCCAAATAACAATGAATCACAATACGTCCTGTGCTAAAACAGACAACGCAGTATTGTGTTATTAAAATCCTTTTAATCAATAGGAATGATGAAAGTGGCTAAATCAGAAGTGGTAACCAAAACAGTTGATTGCAATGGGGTGAGGAGTGGGGGAAAACATTAAAGGAGGAAGCACAGTAGTGTTTTAAACCTGTATCCTTTAAAATTTACTAATTTAGCCATCTGGCAAGTTTACTGCTATTATAATAAATTCTTATTTAAATGATAATAAAATCACTTGCCAACAGGAAATTAGTCATGCAAGGACCTGCAGATGCACTGCCTCCTGCCCAGGCTCTGGAACTCTGTGTGTAAAGTTCAAGGCTGCTCATTTGCTCAAACCACATGGGGTAGTGCAATGCTGACAGTTTTAAGTCTTTCAAGGTATCCCCCAAATTCAACAGATCTTTTACAGCTTTTAGGGATATAAGTGTGTGAGAGGGAAGAAGTGTATATTTATAAATGTCAGATTCTCTCCCCAAGGTATTTCATCTTTTCTTGTTAGATTAAATGTTAAAAACCCAGAGAAAAAAGGATACATCAGTCTGTATAACTTTTACACTAATTCTTGGCACAATAAAATAAGAGTGAAGTGTGATATTAGCAATGATATTATATTAAAGATTCCATTTTGAGTCTCTAGAATTATTCTGTAAACTACATATAATAGAAAAGTACATCAGGAAAACATTTTAACATACAAAACTGTGCTTTTACACAGGAAATATTTCTATGGAACTTTTATCACTATGGTCACAAATTCGTTTTTGAAAATACTTTGTCCTTATAAAGAAAGTTTATTTAGTAAACCAAGTATTTTATCTTATGAAGATGGTGGCTAATTTCATATAACATCAATATTAAAAGTAACACTACCTAATGTAACAATTTATTTAACACATTATAGTTTGAAAAAAACCACTGTTATTGTGTTATTAAAATTTTCACCCTTTGGAGCCCTCTCAAGTGGCATCAGTTCTCCCTTTTTACAGATGAAAATACTGAGCCTCAGGAAGATTAAATAAGCCACCCAAGGATCACAGAACTAAGAAATACCAAAGGCAGCAACCAGTCTCAGGTCTTCTGATTCAAAGACCAGAAGACAGAACACATGATGCTAGAGCCAGTAAACCAGAATGGAACTATATCTAAATAAACTGCAGTTTAGCAAACCAGCTAAAAAAGAAAGCCAGTAGTATTGCTTCTTGTTAGGTAGATAACTTCCTAACATAAACAGGTGTGTATTGCATATAGCATAGATATATAAATTTACTAAAAATTCCACCTATATGCATGCCTGAATTTCATATTCTTTCTTTTTAACATGTTAGACTAATCAATTAGCTTTTTACAATGGCATCATTTGAAGTTTTTAGGGACAGTAACTTTAGAAAAGATCCAGGTAACACAATTCATCATTGTATTTACAATTCTCTATGTAACTGAAGATATCGTTTATTGATAGAGAAGATAATCAAAATGAGTATTAACTTTGTTTTTACTAAAATCCTCCCTTATTCAACTCTTGGAAGAAAAAATGATGATTTCCACAGAGAAAACTCATCTTTTATCAACCAAAACTGTCCGATCGTGCCTCCCCATCTCCCTACAAGCTGGTTTTGGCTTTTCTGCACACAGTAAAGAACCGCTTCTGACAGAGCCATTGCCCTTCCCCCCTTGCTCCACCCCCTGCATCTATTTAAATTCAAACATGCACAGCTCATGTATAAGCAAACAGGTGCAGAGATCAGGGGGCTGCCAAACCCGGAGCAGGCAGGAGGTACACGTGTATCTCACTGATGGTGGCACGCTACTGATAGAAGACGACAAGCCCAGACAATAGGGAGGGTCAGTAGGTGGCTCTTTGATTTCCCTGGCTTCCTGACATGGCAGCAGCCTGGGAGTCTGCAGCTTGTAGAAGACCTTATGTTCACTACCTTATGACATTTAAGTGGCAGGAATGAAATTTTCAGATGACCTGAACAGCAGCTTTCTGCATTTTCTAATCGCTACCTCCAGCAGTTAAGTGCATGAGATGGCTACCCAGAAACTTAAGATACCAGAAGTCCCAAACCACTGCCTCTTCTCCCTCAGAATTGTCAAGAAACAAACAGCAATAATGTCACACAGTACACACAAATGGATAAGCATGCTACCAGAGTTTGAAAGAAAGTATGTGAAAGAGTATTAATTAGAAAAGAAGAATGTCGTCAGGTTGTTTATTGTACATGTAGAAGCCATCTTTTCTATCGACACTTAAACCAATACAGATTTATGCCATATTTATTTGAGGTCACTCCAACGCTAATCTCATTCAGTTGAGGGGTGGTGGAGGCAGAAAAATGATATCCTTAAATCAGGAAAAGTATCACCTTGTCATATTTCATGTTAAAAGATCCATCAAGGTTTTATAGCTTGCTTACTTTTAGAATATGTGGGGATATTCTGAAACACATAAAAGTTTAAGCAATGTTTTACTAACATTTTAAATTAGTGTCTCTCTTAACTTTTTAAAGCAATGTAGAGCTTTTAACCTCAATGCCATATAAAAGCATATGTACTAAATCACATTACTTCTCCTTTAGAAAATTAGCTGCAAGAATCACAGTAATATACTTGCAAATCTAAACATACATTTTTCATAACCATAATTGCTATAACCCAAATGTTGAATTTTCAACGTCTCCCATGAATCAGTATTCATATTATTTTATCGTAATACTTTTTAAGAAGTTAAAAGATCATGAACTTCTTTTACTTAGAATTTCTTTTTTGACTTCTTAGCTCCTGGAGAAATGAATTCTCTACATTATCTACATAGCTCATGTTCACCCAGCTAAACTACACTAGCCACTCTTCAGATAACTATTGTGGAGACTCAGGACTCTAAACTATTAAAGCCAATGAACTTCTCATATTCGTTTTCAGTTTGAATCAAAGTACCTTCATTATATATGATATTAATATTTAAAAGAAAGTGGAAAAAGATAAATGTACCAGGGCCACTGACAACTTCCTTTCATGATCGGTATTTTTACAATTAGGGAGATTAAAATAAGATAAAACAAATGCTCAGAGATGTATCTATTGCCCATTTTCATCATCGTGCTCCACTGAGCAAGGCATTAATAAATAATTACTTCAGGGCTCACACTATCACTGATATTTGAGGCCTGACCCTGACTGAGAGCCAAATTACACCTACGTTTATCACAAAGCATGCATATTGGAATTAATGAAAATTCTACTTGCTTCCACCACTTCTACCTCATTTCCCCAGTTAGCTTTTTATACTTGCTAAAAATGAGTGATACAACTTCATAGTAAAACCCTAGTGCCATATGTCTTGTCTATTCTTCATCTGTAGAATCCACTCAAAAATGAATTACTATCTTTGATTCAATATTTCATTCAAAGTTTACAAAGTTTAAATAGTGTCTTATAATATTTTCTTTTTGAACAAGGTGATGTGTATATGTACATGTGTATTTATATATAGTGTAGACAAAAATATATTGTTTTAAGCAGAACATGCTGGGAAGAATACTGCCATGGAAAAAATCATACATAGAGTATGTTCTTAAGAGGTTTAAAATATTTAAAGAGTCAAAATTTCCCCATATGAAACATTCACATGGAAAAATATGGGACCAATGATTACCCAGAGTTAAATTATGTAGAAAAAAACCCTGTAAATTCAATGGGATTTCAAAGGAGGAAAGGGCCAATAGAATCTGGACTTGTATGAGAGTAAGGTTTGATAAAGGAACTACGATTTAATTTTCATCTTGCAGTACATTTAAGGGGAAAAGAAAATGGAGAGTAAGTTGGTTAAACAAGTAAGAAAAGCCACTGAGTCAGAAATAAACATTAACATAAGTGAGAGACTGAGGGTTTTGTCTACGTAGAGGAGGCATTTCCTGATAGGAATTATGAAATGTAAGGGTTGCATAAGTAAGGTAGAATCAGAGCATGTAGGGAATTGAGAGTAAATCAGTGAATGGTGGTCTTTCTTTTTAACTTAATCTGACAGACAATGTGCTTTAAGGAAAGCGAAGTGCCACGCAGAAAGTAAATGTTTTAGAATAATTCAATTGTCAGTAAGCTTACAGGGTAGAATGGAGTAGCGAGAAGTCTAGAAAGCATATGAACAAGTGCTCCTAGGAAGAGTGCGAGCAACTGTCGTAGGGGGACACCAGAATAGTGAATATGAAAAAATGAACAGGAAATAATGAATGTCAGAGAAATTCTGAAAGAATATCAATATTTAGGTAACCAAGAATTTAGCAGAAATACGCAACACTGGATTGAAGTGGGGAAAATACTTTTTACTTCTTATTTTCTACATCTAGGTCAAAAAAATAGGTGTTCAGTCCACAAGTATTAAACAGAGATGAAGAAGACACAGTATATTATACTGATTTTATAGCAGCTATAAAATGTAAAATGATGTTTGACACTTTAAATGGATGAATTGGATAGTATGTGAAGAATATCTTTAAAAGCCCTTGTTTAAAAAATGGTGTCTGGAAGATGATTTGCAAAATTGTCATAAAGCAATACAGCTAGAAGTTTCCTTTTCTTTGTGTGCTTGCTTATGTTAAGATACACAGAGCCCAGATTCAAATCCGGTTTTGCCCGGTTTCAATTACTCTAACCTTAGTTGAGTATACCTGGCCTTACTCATTTTGTTTTCCACTTGCATAATGACGGCTGGGGACCAAGCCCTGTGCTGAATTTGGGGGAAACACCTCTCACCTGTAAAAACAGGGCTAATAACAACATCTCCTTGAGTTATGATAAGGCCAGAATGCAATTCTACATGTACACGGGGAGCATGGCATCTGACCCACCTCAGGCCCTCAGAAAAGGTATCTGCCTTCCCTTCCTCCTATAGCAAGCTCCAGAGGGCTCCCTTTAAAGGAAATTCTGAATTGGCACGCCCTGTGCTCCTTGAAGGAGCTCACATGTGTGGAGTGTGAGGAGGAAATTAAAGGAAAGAACTCATCCCTCCATTAATCCTAGTAGGGAGGCCCAACCAATAAGTTCCTGCTACTTGTACAACTTATTTTGTATTCCATGTGTATAAGCAAGAGGCTCCAATAGCAAAAAAAGGCCGCATTTTACAAAATCATCTGATAAAGTTACATTTTAGCTTTTACGATGTCTCCTTTTTAAAGTTATTTCCATTTAATTAATATTTTTTATTATGGTAATATACTTAAGATTTGCTTATCATATATTGACACTAAGGAGAAGTGTCACTTTGGAGGAAAAATCTCAGCCTACTTTTGAAGACATATCTATTTTTAAGTGAGGGTATGTGTTCTTAACCTTTAAACACATAATTAAATATACTTTTCTATACAAGTGTATTTCCACTACATATTCAAACTTGAAGATATGTTAAGAGTTTATGATTTTATCAAATATATAGGAATATTAATTAGGTGTTTCCTGATTAGATTGATTCTCCTTTAGAATCAATCTTTTAAAATTTAAATTTAAAGCTTTAAAATTGGATAAAGGTGTTCTCAAGATCTGAGTGTGTATATACATTTGGATATTTCACTAGGCTTTACATACATATGTGAGAAAGGGAGGGAAAGTAGGAGAGAGTGAGACAAAGAGATTTTTCTGAGTTTTGGTAGCTCTCTTCCAAATACTAACTGTTCAATTTATAAGAATTCACAAGCGTGCTAAACGGAGCCTGTACTTTTAATTAAGTATATGGTCTTCAGTCATTTTAAAACTACATTAACTGAATAATTTTCTAGCTTCTACAATCAGTAAAAGAGTAGTATTACACTGGAGTAGGAAGACACAGTGGTGTTAGCACAATTCCTGCAATAGAGTTTTACCCAAGGATGTAAAAGAAATGAAAAATCATTCATTCAGTATAAGCCTGTTTGGCTTGCCTCTAATTTATCACAGCTTACAACTCTTGCCTGCCAGCAGAGCTGAATTCATACGTTATTGTCCCAAACCTGTCACTTCCTGGACTGCTTTTTAATCTTCCTCCCTGAATTACATTCAGAAAGGTCACCGCTATCCAATTAGAACCTTATCAAAGATGCACACACAGTCCAGATTCACGCTTATCGAGAATGGGTCATAAATCCAGAAACTGCACATCACAAAGTGCCATTACCATAATGAATAACTGAGGAGGGGACAAAAAAGAAGTGACAAAACACCTGTATATTTGCCAGTCTTTGACTCCATTCTTGGGAGGGGTCATGAAAGGTGAACAACTGGAAGGTAGGCAACAGGGTGATGGAGAAGAAAGGAAGAAAATCAAAGCAATGGGCTTCAAGAGTGTCACCTAGAGCATATCATTCTGCCTAAAAACATGAGAATGACCAAGGATAAAACAAGTACACCTGTTATGAGAGCTTATGTACTGCACCTTAGGATATAAAGGAAAAAGCAAGTGCTGCTTGGCTAGAAGGAATTATATATCCACAACTTACTGTATTTCTATACAGGCTTAAATTCTTATTAATCTTGGATAAATATTACTTGCTGTAAGGTTAGGTTAGATTTGTTCATTTCAGAAAATACTTAGCACACTTTTTTTCTAATCCTAAATTATCACATTGGGTCATAACTTTCTTGGAAATTAATGGTTTCTTTCACCCTGAGAGTGAAAGTCTCATTAACAATTTATCACGACACACCATAGGTAACTCACTACATAACACTCATAGAATGCAGCAAATAAAAATTTTGGTTTAAACAAGGGAGAAGTGAGGAGGTAATATTTTTTTCAGTTTTATTGAGATATAATATGGCATACGGCACTATAACTTTAAGGTGTACAGCATAAAGACTTGACGGTAATGATTTACGGTACAGAAGGATTTCTTACTTTCCAAGAAGAAGTTAAAGAGGAATTTCTACAGGTTCCCTTTAAGCAGAAAGCCCTTCAAGTATTTAGAATAAAATGGCCCACAGAATTTTAGGAAAATGTTTTATTGTATAGAGGAAGGTATACCACGAGTAGGTACTAAATTGGAACGCTGGGCTAAATTTTAACCTCGCACCATATTCTCTTAAGTCAAAGTGCTGGGATTATTGAAAGTGTATGAAGTTAACATGTTGATAGTATAATTTGCTCTGTTTATGTTTTCAGGGTCAGTTACCAGCAGACTCAATCATGCATATTTCTATGAATGCTGATTTCAGGGAGACTGGGAGGTACTGTATAATTAAATGTAAATGGATCTCTGACATAATCTGAGCAGTACAAGCTTAATATCAAATTTCATAGCATAAAGAATATATCTATCTCCTTGCTCCTTCAGTGTGCAGTGTGTCTTTATCCCTATAATGGTCCTAGCTGAACTTTTAGTTCACTCAGAACCTGGTTATAAAAAGAGCAATATTTGGTCCCCTCTCAGCTTTAAAACATTTCATCTTCATCTAAAAATTAAGCTGGCTTCAGAAAAAAATACCACAATAAAAGTGAAACCTCTCTGTCTAAGGCACTACAAGGTCACACTGTTAACAGAAGTATTTCCATTCCATCAGGGTGCTCATAATCCATGTTTAACAAGCGGAATGTAATTGTCCATTTGTGAAGCTTAAAATTACAAAAATCTCCCTAGAACTATATATCTGCAGTTGATAAACGTAGGGCATACAGTCACCCTTCCATCATCCCCTCCTGCCTCCAGTTTTCTGTGGGGTTTTGACGTTCAGCTGGTCACGAGGAAGTAAAGATACATTCACGTTTTCTGATGTTGACAAGCATGTCATCTATAACTTAGGCTCTGACAAGTGGGGTTGTCAGGATTTGCCTTGATGGGAAAGTGATTGACCTTTGCTCATAATTATCCAAACAAGGGGAAAAAAAGTGACTAGTGAGGCAGCTGCTACTTCAGCTGCTGTCCAACTTCAGAGAAAGAGAGGATGAGAGGTCTTTTTTTTTTTTTTTTTTTAATATTTTATTCAAATCACATTTATTTTAAATTTATTTATTTATTTATTTATGGCTGTGTTGGGTCTTCGTTTCTGGGCGAGGGCTTCCTCCCGTTGCGGCAAGCGGGGGCCACTCTTCATCGCGGTGCGCGGGCCTCTCACTATCGCGGCCTCTCTTGTTGTGGAGCACAAGCTCCAGATGCGCAGGCTCAGTAATTGTGGCTCACGGGCCTAGTTGCTCTGCGGCATGTGGGATCTTCCCAGACCAGGGCTCGAACCCGTGTGCCCTGCATTGGCAGGCAGATTCTCAACCACTGCGCCACCAGGGAAGCCCGAGAGGTCTTTTTTAAATCTGAGTGCAGAAGACAGCCTACAGGAACACAAAGCTTTATTGTAAAGTGCGAATTGGCACTAATACTGACGTACTCTGAAGGAGTGTTTTGTTGTGAGGATGGGTTGATCTTTATACCTAGGAACTGTTAAGTTATTGAACTGGTAGGACTTCCCTGGTGGTCCAGTGGTAAAGAATCCGCCTTCCAATTGCAGGGGGCGGGGGTTCGATCCCTGGTCGGGGAACTAAGATCCCACATGCCGCGGGTTAACTAAGCCTGCGTGCCACAACTACTGACCCCACACGCCTCAACTAGAGAGAGAAAACCCGCACACCACAACTAGAGAGAAGCCCACATGCCACAATGAAGAACCCGCATGTCACAACGAAAGATCCCACATTCCACAACGAAGATCCCACATGCCGCAACAAAGACCCGACGCAGCCAACAAATTTTTTTTAAGTTACTGAACTGGTTTCATATCTGCATTACATACCACACTTCCAAATCACTCAAGTGATGTAGGATTCAAACACAAACTTTAGGCATTAAGTCATAATTTCATTGTGAAGATCTTACAATGTTGGAACATGTGGTTGCAAGGCTTCTTAGTATTAATATACCCTAGGTAAGTTTTGGTTTGAAGTACCTTTCCAAGTACAACCCATTACTGGATTTAAAATTCAATAATTTGGTAGGAGCTTCAAGATGGCAGAAGAGTAAGACGTGGAGATCACCTTCCTCCCCACAAATACATCAGAAATACATCTACATGTGGAACCACTCCTACAGAACACCTACTGAACGCTGGCAGAAGACGTCAGACCTCCCAAAAGGCAAGAAAATCCCCACGTACCTGGGTAGGGCAAAAGAAAAAAGAAAAAACAGAGACAAAAGAATAGGGACGAGACCTGCACCAGCGGGAGGGAGCTGTGAAGGAGGAAAGGTGTGCACACACTAGGAAGCCCCTTCGCGGGCGGAGACTGCGGGTGGCAGAGGGGGGAAGCTTCGGAGCCACGGAGGAGAGCGCAGCCACAGGGGTGCGGAGGGCAAAGCGGAGAGATTCCCGCACGGAGGAGCGGTGCCAACCAGCACTCACCAGCCCGAGAGGCTTGTCTGCTCACCCGTCGGGGCGGGCGGGGGCTGGGAGCTGAGGCTCGGGCTTCAGAGGTCAGATCCCAGGGAGAGGACTGGGGCTGGCGGCATGAACACAGCCTGAAGGGGTTAGTGCACCACGGCTAGCCGGGAGGGAGTCCGGGAAAAAGTCTGGAGCTGCCGAAGAGGCAAGAGACTTTTTCTTCCCTCTTTGTTTCCTAGTGCCCGAGGATAGGGGATTAAGAGCACCACTTAAAGGAGCTCCAGAGACGGGCGCGAGCTGCGGCGATCAGCGCAGACCCCAGAGACGGGCATGGGACGCTAAGGCTGCTGCTGCCACCACCAAGAAGCCTGTGTGCAAGCACAGGTAACTATCCACACTTCCCCTCCTGGGAAGCTGTGCAGCCCGCCACTGTCAGGGTCCCATGAACCAAGGACAATTTCCCCGGGAGAACGCACGGTGCACCTCAGGCTGCTGCAACGTCACGCTGGCCTCTGCCGCTGCAGGCTCGCCCCACACTCAATACCCCTCCCTCCCCCCCGGCCTGAGTGAGCCAGAGCCCCCGAATCAGCTGCTCCTTTAACCCCATCCTGTCTAAGCGAAGAACCGACACCCTCAGGTGACCTACAGGCAGAGGCAGGTCCAAATCCAAAGCTGAACCCCGGGAGCTGTGCGAACAAAGAAGAGAAAGGGAAATCTCTCCCAGCAGCCTCAGGAGCAGCGGATTACATCCCCACAATCAACTTGATGTACCCTGCATCTGTGGAATACCTGAATAGACAACGAATCATCCCAAATTGAGGAGGGGGACTTTGGGAGCAAAGATATATATATATTTCTTTTCCCTTTTTCTCTTTTTGTGAGTGTGCATTTGTATGCTTTTGTGTGTGATTTTGCCTGTATAGCTTTGCTTTTACCATTTGTCCTAGGGTTCTGTCCTTTTTTTTTTTTCTTTTTTTTTTAGTATAGTTTCTAGCACTTATTAACATTGGTGGATTTGTTTTTTGGTTTGGTTGCTCTCTTCTTTCTTTCTTTCTTCTTTTTTTTATTACTTTAAAAAAAGTTTATATAAATTATTTTTTATTTTAATAACTTTATTTTATTTTATTTTACTTTATTTTATTTTATCTTCTTCTTTCTTTCTTTCTTTCTTTTTTTCTCCCTTTTATTCTGAGCCGTGTGAATGACAGGCTCTTGGTGTTCCAGCCAGCCAGGCGTCAGGGCTGTGCCTCTGAGGTGGGAGAGCCAACTTCAGGACACTGGTCCACAAGAGACCTCCCAGCTCCACGTAATATCAAACAGCAAAAATCTCCCAGAGATCTCTATCTCAACGCCAAGACCCAGCTCCACTCAACGACCAGCAACCTACAGTGCTGGACACCCTATGCCAAAAAACTAGCAAGACAGGAACACAACCCCATCCATTAGCAGAGAGGATGCCTAAAATCCTAATAAGGCCACAGACACCCCAAAACACACCACCAGACATGGACCTGCCCACCACAAAGACAAGATCCAGCCTCACCAACCAGAACACAGGCACTAGTCCCCTCCACCAGGAAACCTACACAACCCACTGAACCAACCTTAGCCACTGGGGACCTACACCAAAAACAACGGGAACTACAAACCTGCAGCCTGCAAAAAGGAGACACCAAACACAATAAGTTAAGCAAAATGAGAACACAGAGAAACACACAGCAGATGAAAGAGCAAGGCAAAAACCCACCAGGCCAAACAAATGAAGAGGAAATAGGCAGTCTACCTGAAAAAGAATTCAGAATAATGATAGTAAAGATGATCCAAAATCTTGGAAATAGAATGGAGAAAATACAAGAAATGTTTAACAGGGACCTAGAAGAACTAAAGAGCAAACGAACAGTTATGAACAACACAATAAATGAAATTAAAAATTCTCTAGAAGGGATCAATAGCAGAATAACTGAGGCAGAAGAACGGAGAAGTGACCTGGAAGATAAAATAGTGGAAATAACTACTGCAGAGCAGAATAAAGAAAAAAGAATAAAAAGAATTGAGGACAGTCTCAGAGACCTCTGGGACAACATTAAACGCACCAACATTCAAATTATAGGGGTCCCAGAAGAAGAAGAGAAAAAGAAAGGGACTAGGAAAATATTTGAAGGGATTATAGTTGAAAACTTCCCTAATATGGGAAAGGAAATAGTTAATCAAGTCCAGGAAGCACAGAGAGTCCCATACTAGGAAAATATTTGAAGGGATTATAGTTGAAAACTTCCCTAATATGGGAAAGGAAATAGTTAATCAAGTCCAGGAAGCACAGAGAGTCCCATACAGGATAAATCCAAGGAGAAACATGCCAAGACACATGTTAATCAAACTATCAAAAATTAAATACAAAGAAAAAATATTAAAAGCAGCAAGGGAAAAACAACAAACACAAAAGGGAATCCCCATAAGGTTAACAGCTGATCTTTCAGCAGAAACTCTGCAAGCCAGAGGGAGTGGCAGGACATGTTTAAAGTGATGAAGGAGAAAAACCTACAACCAAGATTACTCTACCCAGCAAGGATCTCATTCAGATTTGACGGAGAAATTAAAACCTTTACAGACAAGCAAAAGGTAACAGAATTCAGCACCACCAAACCAGCTTTACAACAAATGCTAAAGGAACTTCTCTAGGGAGGAAACACAAGAGAATGAAAGACCTACAATAACAAGCCCAAAACAATTAAGAAAATGGTAATAAGAACATACATATGGATAATTACCTTAAATGTAAATGGATGAAATGCTCCAACCAAAAGACATAGAGTGGCTGAATGGATACAAAAACAAGACCACTGCATATGCTGTCTACAAGAGACCCACTTCAGACCTAGGGACACATACAGACTGAAAGTGAGGGGATGGAAAAAGATATTCCATGCAAATGGAAACCAAAAGAAACCTGTAGTAGCAATTCTCATATCAGACAAAATTGACTTTAAAATAAAGACTATTACAAGAGACAAAGAAGGACACTACATAATGATCAAGGGATCAATCCAAGAAGAAGATATAACAACTGTAAATATTTATGCACCCAACATAGGAACACCTCAATACATAAGGCAAATACTAACAGCCATAAAAGGGGAAATTGATAGTAACACAATCATAGAAGGTGACTTTAACACCCCACTTTCACCAATGGACAGATCATCCAAAATGAAAATAAATAAGGAAACACAAGTTTTAAATGATACATTAAACAAGATGGACTTAATTGATATTTATAGGACATTCCATCCAAAAACAACAGAATACACATTCTTCTCAAGTGCTCATGGAACATTCTCCTGGATAGATCATACCTTGGGTCACAAATCAAGCCTTGGTAAATTTAAGAAAATTGAAATCATATCAAGTATCTTTTCCGACCACAACGCTATGATACTAGATGTCAATTACAGGAAAAAATCTGTAAAAAATACAAACACATGGAGGCTAAACAATACACTACTTAATAACCAAGAGATCACTGAAGAAATCAAAGAGGAAATCACAAAATACCTAGAAACAAATGACAATGAAAACACAATGACCCAAAACCTATGGGATGCAGCAAAAGCAGTGCTAAGAGGGAAGTTTATAGCAATACAATCCTACTTCAAGAAACAAGAAACATCTCAAATAAACAACATAACCTTACACCTAAAGCAATTAGAGAAAGAAGAACAAAAAAACCCCAAGGTTAACAGAAGGAAAGAAATCATAAAGATCAGATCATAAATAAATGAAAAAGAAATGAAGGAAATGATAGCAAAGATCAATAAAAATAAAAGCTGGTTCTTTGAGAAGATAAACAAAATTGATAAACCATTAGCCAGACTCATCAAGAAAATAAGGGAGAAGACTCAAATCAACAGAATTAGAAATGAAAATGGAGAAGTAACAACTGACATGGCAGAAATACAAAGGATCATGAGAGATTACTACAATCAACTATATGCCAATAAAATGGACAACCTGGAAGAAATGGGCAAATTCTTAGAAAAGCACAACCTTCCGAGACTGAACCAGGAAGAAATAGAAAATATGAACAGACTAGTCACAAGCACTGAAATTGAAACTGTGATTAAAAATCTTCCAACAAACAAAAGCCCAGGACCAGATGGCTTCACAGGCGAATTCTATCAAACATTTAGAGAAGAGCTAACACCTATCCTTCTCAAACTCTTCCAAAATACAGCAGAGGGAGGAACACTCCCCAACTCATTCTACGAGGCCACCATCACCCTGATACCAAAACCAGACAAAGATCTCACAAAGAAAGAAAACTACAGGCCAATATCACTGATAAACATAGATGCAAAAATCCTCAACAAAATACTAGCAAACAGAATCCAACAGCACATTAAACGGATCATACACCATGATCAAGTGGGGTTTATACCAGGAATGCAAGGATTCTTCAATATACACAAATCAATCAATGTGATACACCATATTAACAAATTGAAGGAGAAAAACCGTATGATCATCTCAATAGATGCAGAGAAAGCTTTTGACAAAATTCAACACCCATTTATGATAAAAACCCTCCAGAAAGTAGACATAGAGGGAACTTTCCTCAACATAATAAAGGCCATATATGACAAACCCACAGCCAACATCGTCCTCAATGGTGAAAAACTGAAACCATTTCCACTAAGATCAGGAACAAGACAAGGTTGCCCACTCTCACCACTATTTTTCAACATAGTTTTGGAAGTTTTAAACACAGCAATCAGAGAAGAAAAAGAAACAAAAGGAATCCAAATCGGAAAAGAAGAAGGAAAGCTGTCACTGTTTGCAGATGACATGATACTATACATAGAGAATCCTAAAGATGCCACCAGAAAACTACTACAGCTAATCAATGAATTTGGTAAAGTAGCCGGATACAAAATTAATGCACAGAAATCTCCTGCATTCCTATACACTAATGATGAGAAATCTGAAAGTGAAATTAAGAAAACACTCCCATTTACCACTGCAACGAAAAGAATAAAATATCTAA
Source organism: Balaenoptera acutorostrata (assembly GCF_949987535.1). Classification (NCBI taxonomy): domain Eukaryota; kingdom Metazoa; phylum Chordata; class Mammalia; order Artiodactyla; family Balaenopteridae; genus Balaenoptera; species Balaenoptera acutorostrata. The sequence continues at coordinate 121,040,808 of NC_080067.1, forward strand.
GAATAAACCTACCTAAGGAGGCAAAAGACCTGTATGCAGAAAATTATAAGACACTGATGAAACAAATTAAAGTTGATACAAATAGATGGAGAGATATACCATGTTCTTGGACTGGAAGAATCAACATTGTGAAAATGACTCTACTACCCAAAGCTATCTACAGATTCAATGCAATACCTATCAAACTACCACTGGCATTTTTCACAGAACTGGAACAAAAAGTTTCACAATTTGTATGGGAACACAAAAGACCCCGAATAGCCAAAGCAATCTTGAGAAAGAAAAACGGAGCTGGAGGAATCAGGCTCCCTGACTTCAGACTATACTACAAAGCTACAGTAATCAAGACAGTATGGTACTGGCACAAAAACAGAAATATAGATCAATGGAACAGGATAGAAAGCCCAGAGATTAACCCACACACATATGGTCACCTTATGTTTGATAAAGGAGGCAAGAATATACAAAGGAGAAAAGACAGCCTCTTCAATAAGTGGTGCTGGGAAAATTGGACAGATACATGTAAAAGAATGAAATTAGAACACTCCCTGACACCATACACAAAAATAAACTCAAAATGGATTAAAGACCTAAATGTAAGGCCAGACACTATCAAACTCTTAGAGGAAAACATAGGCAGAACACTCTATGACATAAATCACAACAAGATCCTTTTTGACCCAGCTCCTAGAGAAATGGAAATAAAAACACAAATAAACAAATGGGACCTAATGAAACTTAAAAGCTTTTGCACAGCAAAGGAAACCATAAACAAGACAAAAAGACAACCCTCAGAATGGGAGAAAATATTTGCAAATGAAGCAACTGACAAAGGATTGATCTCCAAAATTTACAAGCAGCTCATGCAACTCAATATCAAAAAAACAAACAACCTAATCCAAAAATGGGCAGAAGACCTAAATAGACATTTCTCCAAAGAAGATATACAGATGGCCAACAGACACATGAAAGGATGCTCAACATTATTAATCATCAGAGAAATGCAAATCAAAACTACAGTGAGATATCATCTCACACCGGTCAGAATGGCCATCATCAAAAAATCTACAAACAATAAATGCTGGAGAGGGTGTGGAGAAAAGGGAACACTCTTGCACTTTTGGTGGGAATGTAAATTGATACAGCCACTATGGAGAACAGTATGGAGGTTCCTTAAAAAACTGAAAACAGAACTACCACACGACCCAGCAATCCCACTACTGGGCATATACCCTGAGAAAACCATAATTCAAAAAGAGTCATGTACCAAAATGTTCATTGCAGCTCTATTTACAATAGCCAGGACATGGAAGCAACCTGAGTGTCCATCAACAGATAAATGGATAAAGAAGATGTGGCACGTATATACAATGGAATATTACTCATCCATAAAAAGAAACGAAATTGAGTTATTTGTAGTGAGGTGGATGGACCTAGAGTCTTTCACACAGAGTGAAGTAAGTCAGAAAGAGAAAATCAAATACCGTATGCTAACACATATATATGGAATCTAAAAAAAAAAAAGAAAAAAGGTCATGAAGAACCTAGGGGCAAGATGGGAATAAAGACACAGACCTACTAAAGAATGGACTTGAGGACACAGGGAGGGGGAAGGGTAAGCTGGGACAAAGTGAGAGAGTGACATGGACATTTATACACTACCAAATGTAAAATAGATAGCTAGTGGGAAGCAGCCGCATAGCACAGGGAGATCAGCTCACTGCTTTGTGACCACCTAGAGGGGTGGGATAGGGAGGGTGGGAGGGAGGGAGACGCAAGAAGGAAGAGATATGGGGACATATGTATATGTATAACTGATTCACTTTGTTATAAAGCAGAAACTAGCACACCATTGTAAAGCAATTATACTCCAAAAAAGATGTAAAAAAATAAATAAATAAAATTCAATAATTTGTGAGTGTCAATAGAATGTATTAATGGAATAAAGTACATGGAGGGAGATTTTTTCTTGGATAAAAATATTCCGAATATTCTTGTCTAATACCAGGTTTTCAACGTCTGGAAATTATCCATCTGTAACTAAAAATTTTCTGTGTGTATTGAGGCAGTGGGAAGAGGCTTGTCTGTGCTCCATACTCTTGAGAATGATCCGATTAACTCCCAGTAGCATTTTAAATGTAGAGTTTTAACATTTTCCTCTTTTGCTCTTTTTGTCTATTCTCTGCTACCTATTTTCCTGTAGACTCAGAGATTAGAACTGCTCAGACTGCCTGACCATTTTCCCTTTAATAGAGTGTAATTTTATAATAAATTCTTGTATCACAAATACTTCTAAACACAGTTCAGCTGTGAACTCATGAGCTAGTATAGAAACTCTTGTGCTTTTTAACACAGAGCCAGACATTTATTTTTCTTTTTTCACAGCCAGGCACTTCCAGTCTTGTGTTCATGCATGTGTCTTCTCCTCACTAAGTGTGGAAGCTACAATTGGCCAAAGCCTGCATAAGCTCTGAGATTCTTCCTGTTATGCCACATTCTACTTGCTTGCTTGTGGCTACTTTGTGGCATAAAACAGAACACAGAAATCATCATTCCAATCTTTTCACCTCTGTTATTAGTTATACTCTAGACTTAGAACTAAAATAGAACTTCAACCGAGGGGTAAACACACATACAAAAGAGTTTTAAAAACACACTCCACATAGTTAATTTAAAAGATCTTAAACATCACATTAGTTCTTTTATCTATTTATTTCTTCATATAATGATTAGTCTCTCTCTTTTCTGCTAATCATAGTTCATGCTCTATCTTTAATATGAAAATATGTTTTTGAATATTCTGAGCTAGATACACAAGAGATTCTGTGACAGTTGCATTTATTACTCAGAAAGAACTTCTGGGGGCTTCCCTGGTGGCGCAGTGGTTGAGAGTCTGCCTGCCAATGCAGGGGACACGGGTTCGAGCCCTGGTCTGGGAGGATCCCACATGCCGCGGAGCAACTGGGCCCGTGAGCCACAACTACTGAGCCTGCGCGTCTGGAGCCTGTGCTCCGCAACAAGAGAGGCCGCGATAGTGAGAGGCCCGCGCACCGCGATGGGGAGTGGCCCCCGCTCGCCGCAACTAGAGGAAGCCCTCGCACAGAAACGAAGACCCAACACAGCCATAAATAAATAAATTTAAAAAAAAAAAAAAAAAGCAAACCTTTAAAAAAAAAAAAAAAGAACTTCTGAACTTGCAATTCTCTCATCTTGGAAGTATCATGTTATCTAAACCATTATGGAGAGGAAATTCCTTAAACCAGATTTAAGCAGTTTGGTGAATTAAGAGTATGTAGTAGACACCAGGATACACTGTACTGTCATTGATAGTATGAGTAATTAACTGTATTTCCTTAAAATAGAATCAGAATGAAAAAGGATTATTGTACTTCAATAGATTACATGTGTTTTAGTGCAAAAAGTAAGGAGCAAATTAAAACCAGTGGGAAAACTATAATTTCTTGTATTATTGGTCTGGAGAATTGAACAGTATCTTCAAATAATCTATCACTATTTTAAAAGTTAAGAAATTGTACACTGCAGGGGAAATTTTTTGGATGATAAGGAAAGTTCATGATAGTCAGATTCAAGGTGTTGGAGCCATCTTTGTGTTCCAAGTTTTCCATGGTATCTGAAATATTTTGAATTCTGAACAATTTTTGTTAAATTTAATTGCTTTTGCTTGGAAGTGCTGCACAGAGCTCTTCTCTTTCAAGGTCACTGTAGAGAGGGATTGTCCAGCTCTAAGGGAGATCATTCTGAATATACTGAGCTGCAGTCATTAAATGTCCTACTTAGGCAGATAGGACGGAGCGAAGCACATCTCCTCCACGTTTCCTCACTGGATAATTGACATTTATGGTCAGGCAGCCATTTGGAGAGTTTCTCTCAAGCACAGACTTGTTTGTGCTCACTAGACTGTACAATTAGAATCCCCTAGATAACGAGGAGAATTTCCCTCAAAACTGGTGGGAGTTGAGCCAGAGTTTTAATAAGTTTTATCATCATTTAGTTTGCTATTTCTCAAGTCACAAAAAGTTAAATGCAAATAAAAGCCAAATTAAATTTCTTCAGATATTATATTGAATATATACCCTATCATTAAATCTCACTGTGATGGCCTTCTTTTCCTGGGAAATGCTAAGAAATAACATAGTAGTAAAGTTAAAGAGCAGTAGACTCTTTAGTAATGGTATCAAGAATAAAGTGAACCTCACCAGAACCTCTAGTTTTTAAAACTAGGAAAAGGTATATTTTCTTGTCCTTTCTTAGTTATATGAAAAGGTGAAAGGCATCAAGATATGAATTAAACAGATTAATTTTCCTTAATACAACTAGAATATATTATTATCCAATGGAACGACAATTGAGCAGAAGAATTTAGTGTAGCCTAACAGAAAATTGCACATTGGTATTTAATTATGGAGCTATTTTTAAAAAATCCTAAGTCTGACTCAGCCAAGATAAAATTTTAATCAAAAGAAATTCATCTATTATTTTCATAAAGATAGCTCTGAGCTCTATTTTCAGTGTCTCTTGTAATTATGTTAGTGCCTCCATAGTTAAGAATAACATTTCACATCTGTCTGTAATTCCTTACTCTGTAATATCACATTCTGTGTAGAACACAGAAATAAGAGGTATCTGCTGGGCGCTAACAGTGTACACAAAGTACCTAACCTGAATTATTCTACAAGTAAAGTAAAAGTAGTAAAAAACACATCTTTATCACTACTACTGTCATTGTGTACCGTGCTATATGAAATACCTTTCAGTCATGAAGTTAAGAACTTAATGTATTTTTAACTGTAGAAACAAACATTCCATTGACATGTTACATAGAAAGTTTATATGAAAATTCTCAGCAATTATAATAAGTCTGCTCTGATAGAACAGGTTCCTTTCCTTTCTCTCCCCACTGATGTTAAAGTACCAAGTAAAGTACCAAGAGTTATCACGTGAAGTAAAGAGATAGAGAATGATTCAAAATAAAACCAGTCACTTCAAGATTCTCCATGTGAGTCACAAGAAAGGGCAGAAGACTAGATAAGCCCAAAGTTTCTGCAACCAACATTATTATTTGAAGATACTCCTTTATCTGGAAACCTAGATGTGTTTGTAGTCATATAACTAACATACACCCACGAGAGACTTCAAATAGCCTTAGGATCATGTTAAAACCTTGGCAAAGTACTATGTTGCTATTTGGCTCTCACATAACTTTTCATGTTATAAATCTAGAGTTTAAACTCCCTCATTCCCACCAATTCTGTTTTGTTCCCATATTTCCAATTGAAAATCATGAGCCAGGAGTTTTGCATGTTGAAAGCTGCCAGTAGTGTTGTCAGGGATGCGTAACTGCTGCGCAAGGCTTTTACAGCTGGCTTCGAAGCTGATCTATGGAACCACTCAATTCCACAGCTGTCAAAGCGCTGATACCAACTGCAGTTAATGACACAGCGTCATCCTCTAGCTCGTTTACCTGCCGCCCTGCAAACAAATGGACACTGGCAGTAAGGGGAAGTTCAGTGAACAGCAGATACCAGATTTATCATAATCACTATGATCCATGGTAGAGGAAAATCAATTTCTCTTAATCGAGTAGAGTGACTTATTAAGGGTTATGAGTCCTGGCTGGATAGCTGTGCTGATTTGATTATGTTGGGAGGGAAATTAGCGGTGGCCTCCTACACAGTCTTTTCCTTTGTCTTCTGGCTCGGAGTTTGTTATTAAATTATTATCTTATGAAAGCCTTAGTGAGCAGGTCACGCTTTGATCAAGAAGAGACTGAGAAACAGGGTGCTGAAAAGGTTTCAGAAGTGTTGACAGGTAGAGATGTGAACATTCAAAATATCTTCACTGCAGAGCTATTGGTTTATAATTGAAAGGGTGTATATGTAGCATAAGCCTGTGCTGACGCTGGAACCTTCTTGAAAGAACCATCGTAAGTTAACCTTTGTCCTTCAGTTTCTCCTTCCTCTTTTTGATACCATAATCTCAGACACCTGGAAAGCAAGGTACCTTGTTATGCTGTCTGAGAGGAATAGGTCAGTAGGTTAAAAGTCATGTACATGTTTTTAATCTTTAAAGATGCTTTGACCAGAATCAGTAGTAGAAAAATAAAAAAGTTAAATGTGTGCTAATTTTCTTTAACTCTCCAGGTTTTTAAAAGCTCACAAATCATGAAAAAAAGTGGAAAAGATTCTGTGAAAATAACTTTAAAACATTTTGTCACAAGAATCACTTTTCTTCACCTTCCTATGTCTCTGATGCAATATTGGGGAAAGGAAATAGAATAAATCAGTTGTTTTTCTGAACAGTTTTAGTTGGAATTTTGCAAACATATGGGCACCATCAGATTAATTTCCCTCTGAATAAAAAAAATAATAAAATTATGAGATGCCTCATCTCTTTCAACATATATAAAAGCCAAAAATGGCAGGTTAGTAAAAATTACTATCCTTTGTAAATAGTTCTATTATAGACACTGTCCATATGTACAACCAAATATGTACAATTTTTCTTAATAATAGTACTTAAGATACCAAATAAAATTATTGGGTGAATTTTTCTTAGAGGCAAGCATAGAAACTAAAGGAATCCCAAGACAGAATGCTTTGTAGTTGAGCAGAGCACAAAATTGCTTTTTCTTTGTCTTTCTCAAAACACATAATCCATTAGATGTACATGATTCCTTTAATAATCATGCATTTGTGCTTTACACATATTAGATTTAAAATATTTGATAAATATAATGCCAAGATTTCTTTTGATGGTTTCATAGTTCTTAATAGAGTTGTTATCTGATCTCCCTGTGAGTAAAATTTCATCGTTAGTACCATGATTTTAACAAAGGAATGATGCAATTCTTAGAAATAAGACAGTCTGGGTTCCATAATCTTTTGTTACCTTGAAACTCACACATGTATTCTCAATTCTCTCTCCAGCGGCCTCATACTGTCCCTTCAAAAAATTACCTAACACATAATGGAAAATTTTTATTTTATAATCTTCCTTCACCTTTCAACTCTCATTTAAATAAACGGCTTTTTGGTCTCAATGACCCAAAAAATCTGAAATTGCACTTACAAACCTTATTTGCCACACAATGTCCCAATTATGCATTTTACCATATAACTAAATAAGTACAGAGGTACATTGCAAGATTAAAGGAAGTAGAAAGTTAAAAGTTACTTATATGCCTCCCTTCTTGGTTATCTCATATGTCATAGTCTAGAAAGGATGAATAGACATCTCCTATCCATTCATCTCTCTCTTAGCATATATTCATTTTTGTAACCCTGCAACCTAGCACACAGCCTAACATAGAAAAATGTTCAAAAGATATTTGCTGAATTAAACTCAACTCTACTAGACACATATCAAACATGGTTTACATGGACTACTTTCTTTCTTTGGAATTTTCATTTCTGTTAATGGTCCTCATTTTTCCATCACTTCCAATTATTGGAGACATTTTCACACTCAAGAAAATAAAGACAGTTGTACTTAAAAAGTCAGTAGTCAAAAGAGATTTAGCGACTGAATGAAAACTTCCATTAGTTTATTAGGAATAATTAAAATTTTTAAAATCTGTGGATACACAGTTCATTTTTTTCATCTAATGTTTATAAAGGTATTTTTGGCTGATCAAGTAGTAACCAAGAGTAACTTTTCATAAGGACTCTCTCCCTGTGGTATAAATAATCTTGTTTGTGAATATAATGATAACTCAGTCAAAATAGCCCTTTCCAAGAGCTGAAACTATCATAGCTAGTTTGATGATAAATTTGAATCTGATTAAATTGACACATTACACCAAAAAGACCATATTAATCAGAGGGAGTTGGAGAAACATTTGCCACTGAGCTCTACGTAGGATCATTTTATTACTTATCAGTCAATAATCACCAAACGCATTCAAGTACTCTGTCTCCTGGCTCAGAGAAATTAAAACTACAATAAATCTTCTGACATACAGTATTACAGTATTATTAAACACCATCATTCAACACCAGGACATTGGATAAAAATCACAATCCTGTAATAAATCATATGTATTTTGGAGGTAAAGATTAAAATATACTTATCTTTATTCTTATAATTTTATGAGTCACAGGAATATATTAGGTCCTATTCTAAAGGAAAATATACATTCAAATTAATCCATTTTAAATACATTTTAAATGATGGATTTCAAAGAGATTCACCCAATAATTTAATAATGTGCTTTCCTGCTCTTTAATGACCAAGTTTTAGAATATTATTCTTTTTGAAAACATAGCCACATACAAAACAATACACATAAATACTCTACAAGAAAGTGGTAGGAACTGTTTTCCAATTAATTTTATATTTCCTTCACTAAATGGTCAAATCTGATAGGAACTAAAGATTTGTTTCTAAATTCCCTAGTCTCACAGGTAAATTGTAATGAAGAGTGTGGAAACTATATTATTTCAACAAATTATACGTGCCATAGATTTAAAAAATTAATGAAACATACAGTTCTGCCCCATTGAGCTTAGAGTTTATCATTTATTTTCATATATACAGATTTCTAAGATTATATATTTCCCCTTATGTTACTGAAAGCCTTAACAGTTCTTAAAGCATCAGACTTACAAATCTCTTGACAACTGACATTTTTTATCATCAGTCTTCAGCCACTAATGCAGTTGTCTTAAACTTATATTCCAACTGGGTCTAGCAAAGTAATCTATATGAGTAAATCATTCAAGGTGTGGGTAAATTTGGTATGTAGGGCACGTGGACATCTGGAGAGAACAAGACTTATCTAAAAGCATAAGTGCAATTGGAACATAATAGCAAAACACTAGGAGGGCTGAGCCTTTCTGTATTTAGCCTTTCAGCTGCCTGTATTAAAATAAGAAAAATAAGGCAGAATACCTCCAGCCTATCTCTGGGGGGAAAGGTGGCAGGGGGGTAGTAGGGAGATATCTTTCACCCAAAGACTCAGTGTAGACCTAGGGTTCCACCAAGCCAACAGAAATGGGGAGGTAGAAATGACACCCACGTAAAGAGTACACTGCATCTCAGTCCCTTTAATGTCATTTTCACCTTTTGCTAGCAGTGTCTAAAACTTCTCCAATAATATATATCAAAGGGGAAACCAATAAGAACTCTAGTACTCTAATAGGAAAAAAAAATCTACTTCTGCAACTAGTTAATATAAGTTTACACATAAGCAATCTTATATTAGTATTGTCAATATAACAGATTAGTAAAGAATGATGGGAATTCATCTGTTTCAGTTTTGAAGTAATCAATAGGAAATCATGGAGGTTACTGTGATAGTTTTGCTATATAAAAATGGAAAACCTTTATGTATGTAGACACACAGGGACATGAAAAGAGGACAATATTCTTCATATATAACAAGCTCTCAAGTACCAATAAAAAGAGCATTCCAAAAGGAAAAACACTTAAACAACATGAACAAGAAATTCACTAAAGGAGGAAAAATAAGCCAACACTCACATAAAAAAAGCTTTAGCCCCACTAGAAATAAAATGTAAAATTATTAGGAGATAACAATTTTGTCTATCATATTGGCAAAGAAAAATGTCCAAAAGGAAGGCTATGAGTAAACCTGGACCCTCAAGCATTATTGATGGGAGTTTAAATTGGAACAGCCTTACAGAACCTACAAAACTCTTAAAAATATCTATAATCATTGATTCAGCTATTCTCTGTAATTGAATTTTTTGGAAATAAATAATCTGGAATGTGCACAAGAATTTTCATCATAGTATGTTCTTCATAGTTTATATATTCATATACATTCCTGAAAAACTGGAACCAACTTAAATATCCAATGATAAAGAATAAGAAAATTAGCATACAACACAGGATGAAAAGTTGTACCATTAAACACTATAGTGAGGAAGAATATGATATGAGAAAATATTTATGAAATGCAAAGAAGCAAGATGACACAAGCTACAATGATAATCTGAAAAAAATGCAAAACACAGATACACATAAAAGCATGCAAAAATATAGTCATCCACAAATCATTAACAGCAGACTTCTGAGTGATTTTATTTTAGTATATTTACATTTATATATCTTTCACGTTTCTACACTGAATATGCAAGCACTGAGAATATAAGTTCCATGAAGCCATAACTTTTTTCTAGTTTATTCACTGACATATCCCTAACACTTAGAACTGAACCTGGCACATAGTAGATGCACTATATCATTTGCTTAAATGAATAAAAAAGTATGTTTACTTTCTGAAACATTTCCAATCTTTATAACTCACAAATGAATCAATCTTGTATAATTATAAAATTATATCTATAAGTATCAAAACAACTTTGTAAGGTTAGAATCCTCATCCAGTTTTATAAGTAAAAAAAAAAAAAAAAAACTAAGACCCAGAAGTTAAATAATTTGTCTGAGGTCACAAAGCTAACAGGTAATTTATGGGAAGGAAGAGATCTATAGCTAGGATTAGAAGAAAGGTCCTTTGTTCCCACTTCGACCTTGTACCCTCACCTCAACGATACAACCTCAAATGAATGGTGTTCTGCTGGTTAGGATCTTACTAACCAGCAGAACACCATTTTTTAATTCACCTGCCTGGACAACTCAAAACTTTAGCCTTAACTGATGACACAAGGCAAGAAGAAGCATCATCCTAAACTTCCTCTTAATTCATTCCTTAGGACAGATAAAATGTCAACCTTATGTAGAGTCACCTTAGAAAGAACACTATGTTAAAATTATTAGCAGTTAGGAGATATCCAATACATAACTGACCTATCCAAACAATGAACATCTTCTTTTCCTAAATGCACTTTTCTCAAAAAATTAGGGCCAACCTTAAATCAACTTTGCAAGAATCTTCTTGTAAAGAGTATCTCTGTCAATATAAAAGAATTTTAGAATTCATGATGAAAGATAAGCTGTAATGAAAGGCATGGCAGTGATTGTAAGGAGCCCAAGAAAAAGTTCAGGATGCAGAAGAATAAGAGAAAGTGCAAATGAGAGAAGCAAGGACAACTGTGCATAAGATTGGACCAGAAATGAGAAGTGATAAAATGAAATGGGTTTTATACGTGAGACGTTCCACTCTATTATTGCACTTGAAACAAAAAGGATATCTATGAGGATACTTCTGAATATAAGAAATTCTACAGAAACATTCAGATATTGTAGTAAGAAGACTGTGGGAAGACAGAGTTTTTCTTAGGTTAAAATTTCTACATTATTATTAATCGAGAAAGATAAGTTTCAAAATCAAATATATAGAAAGTATATCCCACAAAGATTTCAACATCTTTCACAACGAAACAAATAATTATTGTGCATTTATATTCCTTCTTTCTCTCAACCACATAACTTTAAAATGTTGATCAAATTCCCCTGAGTACTTGTGCTGAAAGCCTGACATTAAACTACTAGAGAACATACAAATGAAAAGTGCTGAATAATTTATCACGAATTGGTGATCGTGGACAGAAATGTCTAAAATAAACTGGTATAGACAACGATCAAGAAGAAAACAACCAAAAATATGATCTGGAAATACCAAACCACAAGGGATAATGTTTTTAATCCAGTGTTTGCTCCTGCATTTCGCTTCCATAAATTGGAATCTGTAAATCTGATTTGTGAATTTTAAGTAGGCCAATTATGGATCAAACAGATGATTACTTCATTGCTTCCATAATAACACCGCTAGGTAACCAATTCAAACTTATATTTAATGGTCGTATATTTTCTTTTAAATCATCTTCTGAATACATTTTGGAAATGGACTGTGACAATGGTTTAAAGCTTTATTCCTCTCTTCAGCTACAAGTCATCACAATTCTGACTGTAATGAGGTTACTCTGCATCTGTCTGTCACAAATAACCTAGTAACAACTAAATGGAGTGCCATCAATCTTTCAATTAGAATATATAACTTTATTAGCACAATATTTTTTGAACTGATTGTATTACTTTGAAAAAGGGCTTTCATTTACTTTGTCATTTAGGGTCAAATGTGTGCAATCGCTGGGAGCTGAATAAATAATAATAACCTGTTTTGAATTTGTGGGCTGTAGCCTTTGTTAACATGTTTTTCTTTAATTATGTAAGCTACAACAACTAGTAGTACTTCAGAAGTAGAAATGAGCTAAACGTAGGCAGATTTTTATGACAATTCTGCACATGTTATTCTACAATGTCAATTCCTAACAACTGCACTCTGTAAAACAGCTGTTAATCAAATTTACACATCAGGAAAATTTCATAAAAATATTACTTTTTAATAATTTTTTAAAGGTTATAATTTTTTTAAAGGTTATAATTATGGTGAAGGAAACTCTATATCCAAAACATTTTTTTCACATTTCCTTGTAATGAAAAGCTTAGATTCACTCACATCACACCTTCAATCAAGCATCAAAGAACACAAGAACCCATGAGCAGTCTGGACGGTATCTGTTTTCTTTCACTTCTCAATCTTTTCTTTGTTAAGAAGAAGAAAGAGTAGTAAAGCAAGTGATAGAGACCTAGAGCCTTAAATTGAGCAGAATTAATATTAATCTATTAAAACAATAGCACCACATCTGAATGAAACTCAAAGTAATTAACGAAACCAACACCAATCGACTATCCAAGTCCCTGGAAAGGCTGAAAGCTGTACTGATTTATGCTTCAAAGGCAAAAACTCTTCCTTCAGCAAAAACCACCTGGATCTACCTAAACGGCACTCTGAGAGGTAGAAATCCAGAAACACTCATGTGACCATGACTGTGAGATTGTGCAGACAGACCACAGCTCTTATAGTTAATATGTTTTTTCCACTATATGTGGATATCTGGCCTACATTTTATTATAGTCCCAGGTTTCATAGCAAATAAAGGTTTCATCTAAATACTACCTGGAAAATTAGTAAAAACAGGGAGCTCTCATCATTCAAACTAAATATTCGAAAAGTGCCTGGATTCTCCCCTTTCAACCCTGATATTCCTGTATCATGAAGATATAATACTATGTTAGAATTTAATATTTATAATAATTAAAAGGTCAGTATTCTTTATGGCAGAAAGAGATATAGAAAGAAGAAATGAAGCAAAAAAAACAGAGAGAAGATAAACATAGAAAATAAGAAAAGAGAAAAGATGAAGAGAGGGAGAAAAGGGGGAAAGACAGGTCCTTGAGAGCAGTAAGCGATTATAATGAATAAATCAATTTGCTACTTTAATTGGAATTAAAAATGGTTGCTTAAACAAGATGTATACTGGGATGTACATGTTTTTATGACTAATACATGGTACAAAAATAAAGGTAACTGCACAACTATTTCAAATTCAGTATTTATTTTACCAAAGTGAACTCAAGAATCCAGAAAACGTCTCCAATCTCTGCTCCTACTTTGATTTTATTTTGCGCGATAACTCATATCCACAACCCCACCAAACGTTACAGTATATAAACACTGATTTCATTGTGTCCTGTCCATTTTCAAAGCTTCCTGAACATATTCATTTTGCCTCCTGGATACTCCAAAAATTTTCTGCCTGGAATTTGTGGTTCGTGTTAACTTGGCTCCACCTGACCTCGGCCCCTCTTAAATCAATATTATAAACTCCACTCCTGCCAGGTTGGCCAGACCTTCAGATAACACTGCTCCTTTTTAGCTTCAAGTTTCTACCTTCACTATGTTCTTCCCTTCTAATATGCCCCACTTTCCTCTCTTCCAATTTTTCGAATATTATTGAATTCAGAAACATTTCTCTAACAAGGAAGGCTGCAACTTCTCTATCCCATAGCCTACGTTCAGCTTAGGCCTCTCTGGTATCCTATGAAAATGGTTTTTAACCATTTGAACTCTGAAGATTCAAAAAAGGAAGGCATTAACAACCTCTGCTTTTATCTGACCTGGACTCTGGACACTGGGGTTTCCAACAAGATTTTAAGAAAGTATCTTTTCAAATGTTTTATACACATACACACATGCACACACACATGCAGGTGTACATATTAAAACTGTTGTCCTATAGCACTACTTATGTTTATTACTTTCTTCCCCTCTACCTAGAATTGACAACACTTTCATATGTGTATGTCTTATTTCTTCCAATTAGTATATAAACAGTCAAAAAGCAAAGACCACACCTTCAAACACACTGAAGCAGGCTAAGTTCATAATAAATTCTAGTAAGTACTTCACTGATTGAATAAATAAATGAACAAAATATTTGCAGACTTTTCTAATAATCAACCTCAATTATTTTCTAAATTCTCCAAGATATTTTCATATGTCTTTGTAAAAGCAAGAGTCAAATAAACTACCTTGAATTATATAGCCAGAGAAGAAAAACTTTTGATTCAGTGGAAAAGCTGCAGCAGAGCAAATGTGCCTAGAATATATTTAAAGTCTTGGTTCCATACATTGCTGATCACCTTCCCCACTAGAACTGTATAATATAGTGTATAACTAAGAATCAGTTCACAGAGCACTTTAAAATTCTACTTTTATTTTTCTCAATGCTGTTGCTCCATGCATGTTTATGAAAATCAACTGGTTAACTTTATTGTGAAAGTATTAAATTGTATATATATATGGCTAATACCTTTATCAGCAAACTGCTTTTGAGTTCAGATCCTGAACTAGCCTTTGTTTTTATTGCTGATTCCTCTCCATTCGTTTCCTTTAACAACAAAGTAATATGGTTTTGATAAAACCATCCTTTGCAGCCTGAGAAAAGACCCGCACCAGCTGTTCCCAGACTTACTATGGAAGACTTACTATGTCAGAAGCAGTGAAATTGCACATTGGCTTAAAGGCCATTAGGCACAAGCTAGGAAAAAAAGGGAGGGCATTCACTTTTAATTTTGAATCTATCAGACATGGTTTGTCGACATTATGTCATTGGCCTGTCAGAATGAAAGAACACAAGACAAAACTGTTTTAATACTTCACTGCTCGCAATATTACTACAACACCACATGTGGAATAGATACGAGAAGGAAGCTTTGAGGAAGCATCATAGGTTCATTTTTTACGTTGTCATCACCGTAAAAAAGATATTTGACTGGACTTCAGCCTTTTGAATGGCCATTCTCTATGAGTTTAGCACTGGTGTAGCGATAATCTGTTTAAATCAGCTAACTTTTTGGATTTCTACATATTCTTTGACTATGAACGCTAATGAAGAATTTATATGCTAACTATTTTAGTCCACACAAAAGGAGAGGGGCAGTGAGAACTAAATTATACCCCCAACTTTTTGTCTAAGAAATGCTTACTAATTCATACATCTGTATGGAGCACCAGCAAATTTACAACTGCAGCTTTAGGTGGCAAGGGGCACCAATCTGCACTTTAAAATCATACAAAAAGTGCCTATGTTTGTGGCCACAAAGCAAACAGTCCACCTTTCTATTGTTGGGGAGAGCACATTAGTATTTAATACCTTGTTGCTCTCTCTTCCCACATATAAACACACACACACTCCAGTGTTGTGAACAGTTATCTACTTCATCTGCAGAGAATGAGAGTTACACCTCAATGAACCAAGACCCTAAACTCTCACAAAAATCAGAATTGCTTGTTGCACTTCAAACTCACAAAGAGATCAATCCTAAGAAGTCTCCCTTAGATCAAATACTCTAGAAACTGTTTAAGTGGAAAGAAATTCAGATCAGTGAACTGACACACAGGGATTCAAAACTCCCCTCTGACAAGCTGTATGGCTTTGGGCAAAGTTTTTGTCCAACTTGCCATTCAATTTCTTCACAATGAAAAAAAGAAAATAATATCCTAAACATCAGTGGCTTGAAGTGAAGATGGAATGGAGTATGAAAATTTTCCAGAATATAATTAGTGTTCAACTTATGTAAAGGAAAGGCTGAATTTTTCACTGTGCAATACCATAGCACATTCAAGTTTCATAATATAAAGAAAACTAATGCTTACAGTAACTATCCTGATGAGACCTTAATCACTCAAGAAATTTAAACTAATGCATAATATAAAATAAAAATTTTAATAACAATTTCCAACAGAGCATCGTTGCTTATACAAAACAAACCAAAGGAATCTGGTTTAACTGAGTTAACTGGAAAATATTTAACAGTATGTCCCATTTCTCACTCAATTTCAAGCAATGAAGGACTTACATGGATAGACAGTGAAATTAGTCAAATTATTAGCCGAATTATTCTGCTAACAGAATATCAAAAATGTTTAAATAATTTAAAAAGAATATTAAAACCTGAGTATATACTCAATGTTGGCATAATAATACTTAACATCTGCATTGTGCCTCCCATTAATTTGCCCAAATATTGATTTATAAGAAATTTGGGGATTCCAAGTGTAAGAATTCTGTCAAACAAGACTGGCCGGGTACAATTTCCAATTTTTAAATTGCCTCTTCAACTCAGTATAAAAAAAATCGCTCAATTGCTTTTTCTTAATTATTTTTTAAGTCTTTATTCAGACTTAGCCGAAATGCATAATATTCTGAATATAGAAGAGGGTAATATACTTAGCTGGCAAAGTTGGAATTTTTTCAAAGCCAAAGATATCACTGTAATTCCAGCTATGCCATTGAATTCTATGTTTGTAACTGTTAGAAATCATAATTATGCCAGGCTAATCACAAATTCAAAGAATAAAGGCAAACTTTCCTTCCATATTTTGTGTAGCTACTCCATATTTAAAATTTTACTATCAACTTACAACTATCAATTGAATATTAACATATCAGTTTTTTGAGAGGTAATTACAGTGTGAATCAATCCAGCTCAGGGGTATAATGTGATTTAGTTTGAATCCCTTCAGCATACATTTTAGAAGTTTTATAATTTGCCAAATTACCCCAGTGCCTACAACCTTTTAGGTCATCAAAGTAAAGTTATTAGGTTGTTATATCAACATCATTGACTTAGTTCTTTTCCATATCTTCCCCAAATGTCCTGTACATTTTTAGAAGAAATGTATATGCTGGACACATTGGAATAAATGTCAGTGCATGTTACAAGTTAAAATAATCATACTTTCATTTACTTGTTACCATAATTGTTCACCACATTAAAAAATGGAGTTTAAATGCTGAAATCAAGGTTGTAGATAATGCAAAGCAGTAATCCCATAATATAAAAAGAGTGAAAAAAATCTTTGATGCTTACTTAATAGGGTTTATGAAAAAAAAATAGTCGAGGATGAAAGTCATTCCAAATTACCAATACAAATGCTTACCAGGGCAACATTTTGAAACGGTGGTTCTGAGCATTTTAGTACATGAAATTGGCCAATGTTAACGTCCTTGAATGAAAAATAATTATATATCAATATGAATTCTGTAAAACCATAAGTCTTAGACTGTCAGCACAGAAGCCTCTAAGAATGGATAGTTATGTATTTTCTCCCTTACCATCTCTGTTCCAAGAAACGCACACAACATTAAAATAACATACTTCACATTAGAGCTCTTTATAGTTTATAAGGTACTTTCACATGCATTTCTTTGCTTAATTTCTCAGTCTCCCTGTGTGGTAACAGATAATAGCATCATTTTCTATATGAAAGCACCTGGCAATCTAACATATGAGTGCCCTTTATGCGAAGAAACTTTGACACATAATTTATGTTAATGAATTAAGTTGCTTCATTTTGATTAAATCATGTTTCCATGTAATGGATCTTTGTTCCAAAATAATGTGTATCATTTTTCCATTGCTGTTTGTTTGTTGTACATGGAAATATCTGTTGACCTGCTCCTGGTAACTTAAATACAGTTCATATGCCAGAAATTGCAAATGAAAAAAAAAATTGTTATTTTGGAGAGAAGTAGGTGGTGTAGAATAAAAGTGAAAGGCAAACTTAGGCAGGTAAAAGTTAGTCAAAATATGGAGAACATAGTGAGCACTCCTAATTTTAAAAGCACAAATCTTAAGAAGCATTAAGTACTAGGCATCATATTTAAGGACTTAAAGCAAATGACAGATGTGAAATGTTCTGATATTTAGAAGGGTTGGCCTTTAAGGAAGATGTTGCAATGGCTTCCCTGTGACTGCTCAAAACAACCCTTCAAATCCATATATCCTAATCTGACCACCCTCATTTTTTAACTGTGTCTGATCTAAACATCCATGACAGTCTAACTGACCACACACCTTGATTCCAGAGAGGATCCTACAACTAGAATTCATCCAAGAATTTTCCAAACCAACTCAGAGGCATCTAAGGAGAGATGAGTTGATTAAATGCTATAGTCAACTACTAAACGTTTTCACAAAATTATAGAAGAAACCTCATTTAATTTCAAGACAAATCAGGAAGTCTGTAGCAATAAATAATGACCTATTATGACCTGTAATATTGCCAAGTTATTACACATTGTGCTGGACATTCCAAAGGGCCTATCAATTTTATGGCAAATAGCTCTGATGTGGATTTAGTGAATAAATGTAAATTATAATGTCAATGAGTTCAATCTTTATTCTGCGAACAAAGGTAACATTTCTAAGTTCTTACCAGTTTGTAGATTCAAGAGAATGTGTGAAAATGAGCCCTTTGAAGATTAAGAATCATTTTCAGCTTCACAAATACTTTTATGACAGCACACATAAATATTAAATGTAGAATCACTGAAAAGTACGGCATTAGAGACACTGGATATAAGGATATAGGGATAATCACATGAAATATTTACAAATGAGAATAAAGCTGAAATAAAACTTAGAGCTTATTATCTGTCATGATATATTAATTCCTTAACAAGTGTGACCAGTTTTTAAAAGATACGAACATACCTTAAAACAAACTGCTAACCTGAATCATATTTGTTTGAAAAAACTAATCACAAGATTATTTTTTAAATTTTATATGAAAATTTGAAATAAGGATGTGAAGCAGATTGTATTGGAATAAATTTTAGTCAAATGGACAGAGGAGTAGAATTATTTCCATGTTAGATTAGCATTTGCTACAAGACTCATTCTTTATTATTAGAATTCACTTAGGATAAAAGGATCACTCAACAGTAACAATAAAAAGAAGAAAGGTTTTTACAAATCCTACTTGAAATCTTGTTTATAATTAAAAAGAATTACAATGGTAAGTATTTGACTTGGGGTTTTATTTTGGAAATTCCATAACTTCAGTAGACCAAAACTTAAGCCCATTTTTTATTTCATTACAATTTTTAAATAAAACATTTTGACCCAAGTAGTTTTTTACATGTATTATTGTTTCCAAAGTATTTCCAAATATCTATTTCAGCAATTCCAAAATGTGCTTGTTAAAGAAATTATAAAAACATTACCCAAATCAGCAAAGCATATCTAAAGTACAAGTCAGTTTTCATTCCAGCCTTAAACAGTGTAAACTCTTGGGTGTTTTTACTTTTCAAGTGTAGGGCAGAGCTCTTCTAATTTCTGTGATTTCTGTGTTATTAATTCTGCACAAAATATCTCCAATATCCAGCTCTGTGATCACACAGGTAGCTGAGCATGTTATTGTCCAAGCAAATGTGTTGTAAGTCCTCAGATGATGGACTACATTGAGGCCAGATGTCAGAGGTGCTGAAATTGATAATCCATCAGTAATTTTCTATCTATCGCAATAGGTCTGACCCATTGAACTAAATAAATATGTTTAATCACTGACTGGTCAACTTATCAAATGGTGCCCTGGGCTAAGGGGAAAGACTTGTCAAATGTGGAACAGATAAAGCAAGAACCACAGCCAAAGGCAAGAAAATAACGGCATCCTTAATCTCTACCCTTTTCCATCTCACTTTGAGAAAATAGACTTAAGCGGAAATCATATTAGGAAAACAACTTTTAGGCTAAGAAATAACAGAAAAATATTTCATTACAGTTCTACTGCATTTCTTCTATTCTTTTCTACGTAAGCCAAACTGTTCATAGGTTTCAATCTGATTGCAGTTATATAAAGACATCCCAAGTTCAATGACAAGTAACACACTGAACGCTGATAATGGGCAAGAGTCAAGGAAGAGCTACATCACGCAGTTACCATGCCACGTTACAATAGTGATTGCAAATAAGGGCGCTCAGTGCCTAAGATAAAGCTCTCATCTGTTCAAGTAAGCTAAGGGATTGAAAATTGCTGAATGCGAACAGTTACATGACAAGCCCATTCCACACAAACATTAATCATAGTTAATGAGATAAAAGCCTTAGTAACATGTGACACTAGGTAAGTGATAGATCAGCCATCCTTTCATTGAATGTGCCAACAGCTCTGTGATTATGAAGGCCAACCGCCACCACTGTCCAGGAATGGAGCAAACTGAGATTAGGTGCACTGCAGTGACCACAAACACTAGTGATTTCTCCAACAGGATTTGTGGAGGTGCACAAAGAGCATTCTCAGCATTAAGTTCTCTGTGTCTTACTTTGCCAATTCCACGCGCTGGCAGCCATGACAGAAAACTCTTGAACTTGTTTATTCACACTTCTTTAATCCTGATTCTACACACTGATTCAGCCTGTGGGGTTAAGAAGATGGATGAGAGGAGCCAGGGCCACAGAGGGGTCAGGGTCATGATGTCGCTAGATCTCATTAACTACATCACTCAAGACACCAGTCACTCCAAATGTCACTCCAACTGAGGACTAGGGTATAGGTAAAAGAAAACTAGGTGGATGAAATAAACAAATTTTTCTTAGAACTGACATCACATATGAAAACAAAACTATTCTCAATTTGCTTTCTAGTCCCAAATATATCTATTTATTAAAATAAATAGTTTTAAGAAATGAAGAATAAACTACCTCTAAAATCCCAAGCAAAAAATACATAAATATTTTTAAAGGGCCCATAAAAGTCTAGTTAGTCCCTGCACTGAAAATTACTTTGTTGATTTTTACCAAGTAAAATTTGGCCTATTATATATGGTAATTAGTTTAAAAAAGGCGGAAGAAGGACTAGTATTCACAAAGGTATCACCACAGTTAGAAAGCTGAAAGACAACTTTTTTTGTGACAGAAAAATAAATGATTATAACTTATTTTACAGAGATGATATAAAGTATTTGGCAGTAAGACTATGATATGAAAACTCTTCCAAAAAACCACAATGTTAGAATTTGTAATGACTTATTAAACATGTTTGCAATTTAGATTATTCCTATTTCCTTAGTGCATGTGCAAACCATTATTATAAGATTTCTAAACGTTCTTTGAAGAAATATAGACAAATTATGTTAGAGCTTATCCAATTTGACCAAAGTATAGATATATTTATTTACATGTGTAGTATTTTCATCTTTTATTTTACTGAAGTATTAAAACTGAATCCATTTCACAGATTGTCTATTATTGAAGTGATAGTATTGATAAAGAAAAAAAAAACACAGTGGAAATAATGATGTTTATTTCTGGTGGTAATTTTTTTCTTTACTCTTCTTTAGTTTCCAACATTTCTAAGATGAAAAGACAACCCTCAGAATGGGAGAAAATATTTGCAAATGAAGCAATGGACAAAGGATTCATCTCCAAAATATACAAAAAACTCATGGAGCTCAATATCAAAAAAACAAACAACCCAATTAAAAAATGGGCAAAAGACCTAAATAGACATTTCACCAAAGAAGACATACAGATGGCCAAGAGGCACATGAAAAGACGCTCAACATCACTAATTATTAGAGAAATGCAAATCAAAACTACAATGATGTATCACCTCACACCAGTCAGAATGGCTATCATCAAAAAATCTGCAAATAATAAATGTTGGAGAGGGCGTGGAGAAAAGGGAACCCTTTTGCACTGTTGGTGGGAATGTAAATTGATACAGCCACTATGGAAAACAATATGGAGGTTCCTTAAAAAACTAAAAATAGAACTACCATATGACCCAGCAATCCCACTACTGGGCATATACCCTGAGAAAACCATAATTCAAAAAGATACATGCACCCCAGTGTTCACTGCATCACTATTTACAATAGCCAGGACATGGAAGCAACCTAAATGTCCATCAATAGATGGACAAAGAATGAATGGATAAAGAAGATGTGGTACATATATACAGTGGAATATTACTCAGCCATAAAAAGAAATGAAATTAGGTCATTTGTAGAGATGCAGATGGACCTAGAGTCTCTCATACAGAGTGAAGTAAGTCAGAAAGAGAAAAACAAATATGGTATATTAATGCATTTATGTGGAATCTAAAAGAATTGGTGTAGACGATCTTATTTACAAAGCAGAAATAGAGACACGGATGTAGAGAACAAACGTATGGATGCCAAGGGGGAAAGGGAGGTGGGATCAATTTGGAGATTGGGATTGACACATATACACTATTGATACTATGTATAAAATAGATAACTAATGAGAACCTACTGTATAGCACAGGGAACTCTACTCAGTTCTCCATGGTGACCTAAATGAGAAGGAAGTCCAAAAAAGAGGGGATATATGTATATGTATAGCTGATTCACTTTGTTGTACATTATAAACTAACACAATATTGTAAAGCAACTATACTCCAATAAAGAAAAAATGTATTTATAACCAGAAAAAAAGTAGAAAAATAAAAGACAAAATAAGGAAAAATAAAACAAAGAAACAAAAAGACACACACAGTAGAAAGTTTTTTTTAGTAATTTAGATAACATGGGTCCAGAAAGAAGAGCAATGTTATGTTGGTCTAATATATGCCTGCTGATGTGTATAATTATGAAATTAATTTCATATAATGACAATATTTCAGTAAAAGACAAACATGCATTTTACCTCATAAAATATTTTATACACTAAGTGTAAGTCAAATACATCTCAAAAATTAGCTGCTTTGCTTCATATATTTCTTTTAGAGAAACAAAACAAGATCCAATTTATATACTAGAAATTTATATTTGTTTACATTAAACTTCAAGAGACCAGAAACACTGATCCAGAATATACATACTTTTGCAAAAAAAATTTACCTTAGACCTGAATGCTTAAAAGAAGAATGACTTAATTACATGGTGACAAGGTGACTAGGGACTGCATAGATGTGGATCCATGAGCAGTTAAATCCTCAAAAGACATAGAAGATTAAGGAAAATCTTCATTTTATCAGCAATATTATCAATTACTTGTTGTCGACCAGAATTTGCTTGAAGAAATGGTGAAAAAGAAAGAAAAAAATAATATTATCTGGGATAAGAAAAAAGTTTTTTTTCACAGACTGGGGGAATGGCCAGTTAAAAAGACTACTGCTCAATTACTTGATATCCAAGGTTGGCTCCTCTCAGTTTCTGGAATCCAAACATACATGATCTGTTGGAAATATCTTTTTTCAATAAACTTTGTTCAGTAGTCACATGCAAACCCTCTATAGCAGCTCAGTTAGATTTCCACTTTTCTGGAGGACGAATGATCTAGTCTAATCTCCTCACCTTAAAATCAAGAAAAGAGACCCAGAGAGGTTAAAACCTTTGCCAAAATTATAGAACTAGTTAATAGGAGAACAGGGCCAGAACCTGGTCCTTTCTGGGGAAAGAAATTCCCCAAATTATCTTTCCTCTCCATTGCTGTCTGATGAAATTGGCTCCCTCATTTGTCATCTCAGGCCTGCCTCTCATCAACTGGGGGCTTTGATTACGTCAGTTCATGTCTCAAGGCCTCAGTTTCTACATCTGAACAACAAGGGGACTGATGATCTCTAAGGTTCCTCCAACCTGCCAGCTTCTTCATGCACGGTTTTATGATGACCTGATTCACCCAAAGGTTGCTTTTTTTTTTTTTTTTTTCTGATTTAGTCCTACAACCATTTCTTATGAGAAAGCTTCCATTAATGCCCCTGTAATTAACATCAAACCCAAATGGAATGAATGGGAGATTTTCTTATGCACAGGATAAGGACCCTTAAATAAGAATGAATAATGATAATATTTCCCAGAAGACACTATGGCAGCCCTCAAGCATGATTAACTACACCACTCCTTGTCTTTCTTTCTCCACAGAAATAGAACAGTTCATTTGCATGTCATCTGATATAAAGAGAGATCCTAGCATATAATGGGTTATTACCATTGGGTACTTCATTAGTAAAGCTTTTCCTTATGATGTGACAGAAAAAAGAAAGACAAAGTAAATTGAGAGATGTAAATTCTTACATCTCTATTAATGATAGACACATATGAAGATTAGATTCTATCAGCTTATCCATCAATCCTAAAGAACCAAACAAGTAGTTAGGAAGGATTTTGCAAGTTGACCCCTTTCTAGGTAGTCCTGTTTAACAATAGGCTTTTGAGAGAAGCTGCTTTTAAAAGAAAATCTTATATGAATATTAAACACAGCATCTTCCTCCTTCTTTTAAGAATATTCAAAGCAGATCCAGGAAGAAAACAAAAATAAATCAGTCTTTCTATCAAGCTACTCTTGAATCTGGACATGTGGGTCCTGGGGAATTATATGTTATAAACGAGGGGTTGGACTACAAAATGCAATTAATTTAATTGCTTATAATCTCAAAGGATTTCAAGATAAGATGTGTAAGATATATGCATAACTGAGATTTTTCCAAGGACTCTTCATGAAACATGATAATACTAAATTTAAGGAAATCATTTCTACTTTATGGAATTCCTTGTGAATAATAAAGTGATGAGACTAAATAAGTCACCAGTACTTAAGTTTTGTTACCTTGTTTCATTATCATGAAGACTGATTTTTCCTTTGAGGTAAAACATAAGGTAAAGCTATAAGAAAATATATAGTTGTATGTAATTTTTTAGGGTCTCTTCTGACCACATCATCATATTGGCCTTGGTTTGCCTATAATTCCCTAAAAATCCCAAGAAAGAACACGTACACCATAATTATTGTCTGGCATGCTGAGGCAAAACCTGCAGCTTCCATACACTGGCCCTTTTCTTTCCTCAGGGGTCACATGGAACAAATATATTCTCTCTTTGGGATGACAGTTCTTGATGTGCTTGGTGAGAACTACCGGCCCTACCCATGTCTTCGTTGTTCCTCAATAATAATTACAATTCCTTCCGCTTTTTCTACTTGTGACAGTCTTAAATCCTTAATCTTTCGCTTCTAGTGGTATTCCAGTTTTAATGGTGAATTTAAACTGGTACTCAGAACTATTAACAATATTCCACCCATAGTTTTAGCAGCAAAAAAATCAAGCTGGATCACATTTCTTAATCTGAACTATTAATGCAGTTTAGAGTAAGAGACTTTTTTGGCAGCTTTATACAATAAGAGACCCTGTTCATTAGGTCAAGTACTGGGGACTCTTTATGCTTAGGAACAACCACTCCCCTCTTACTTTAACACCCCCGCTTCTTTCCCCCCAATAAAAAACCCTACAATTAAACTGAAAAACCATGATGGAGCAAAAATCAAAAATAGAAAAAGAAATTCACAGAACTGTATGTAGAACATACCACAAGTTGTATCTAATTAATTTCAGTGAATCTGAATAAGTGAATTTTAAAGAAATTTGGAAAAATCTGAATTCATCAAAGTTTAAGCAAAGCACTTAATGTTTAAAAGTCATAAAATAAATTATTAGTTTTTAATAAGACATTTTTATATACTTATGTTTACTTAAGGTAGTTAGCTTATTTGTTTTAAACTTTTATTTTGAAATAATTATAGATTCATAGGAAGTTGTAAAGATAGTACAGAGATGTCCCCTGTACCCTTTACCCAGTTTCCCCTCAGTGGTTACATCTTACATAATGACAGTAAAATACCAAAACCAGGAATTTGACATTGATACAATGCATGTGCTTCTATGTCATTTTATCACATGTATATTTGTGTAACCATTATCACAACCAAGATACACAACTGTGTCATCATTACAGAGATCACCCTCTTGCTCTCCCCTCATAAACACACCCATGGCTCTCTCCCCACCATCCCTAACCCTTGGCAACCAGTAATCTCTTTTCCATCACTATAAATTTGTCATTATGAGGAGGTTATATAGATGGAACCATACAGTACGTAGCCTTTGGAAATGGCTTTCTTCACTCAGCATAATGCCCTCGAGATCTAAGTCATTGTGCATATCAATAATTCATTCCTGTTTATTGTTGAGTAGTATTCCGTGGTATATATATAACATGGTTTGTTTAACCATTCACCTATTGAGGAACATTTTAATTGTTGTTTCCATTTTTTTTGCTTTTACAAATAAAACTGCTTTAAAGTTGTGTATAGGCTTTTGTGCAGATGTAAGTTATCATTTCTCTTAGCTAAGTGCCCAGGAGTGCAAATGTATGGTAAATGTATGTTCAGTGTTTTAAGAAATTGTCAAACTATTTTGCAGAGTGACTGTACAATTTTACACTCCTACCAGTAATGAATGAGAGATCACGATTTTGTATTTTGGCTGTTCTAAATGGTAGGTAGTGATTGTTCATCATAGTCTATTTTAATGTGCATTCCCCTAAGGCTAGTGATTTTTAACATCTCTTCAAGTGCTTATTTCCCTGCCATACATCCTGTTGGTGAAATGTCTCTTTATGCCTTATGCCCTTTTTGCTAAGTGGATTATTTGTTTTATTTAATGTTGAGCTTTGAGAGATCTTTATACATTTTAGGTATGAATCTTTGGTCAGATATATGTTGTTCGCAAGTATGTTCTTCTTGTACTTAACTTGTCTTTTTATCCTCTTGACAAGATCTTTCAGAGAATAAAAATTTCTCATCTTAATGATGTCAAATTTATTTATTTTATCTTTTTGGTTTGTGCTTTGGTATCATGTCTAAGAACTCTTTACCAAGCCCAAGGTATCAAAGATTTTTGTCCTATTTTCTAAAAGTTTTATAAATTTTATGATTTACATTTAAATATTTAATCCATTTTTAATGCATTTCTGTATAATGTTTGAACTGTAAGTTGAGCTTCTTTTATTGCCTTTGAATATCCAATTGCTCCAAGTTACCATTTATTGAAAAAAACAATTCTTCCTCCTTTAATCAATTTTTAAATTAAAAATAGAGTTAATTGAAAGCCAAATTGACCATTGTTAACATTAAGTACTGAACGTAGAAAGAAACTATCAAAGTCAGCAAATTTCTACAAATATGTATGCCATGAGATAATGCATGTTAATATGTTAATAACTTACAAAGAACTCAAGAAAATACTGTAAGGGTATCATTGCTATTATCATACTCCCTTTTTTTTTTTTTTAAATAAAACTTAGTCAAGTTATCTTTAGATATTAAATGATAGATAACTCTTCTTATAAATTTGATTCTTAAGCTCCAAGCTGCTTTGGCCTGCAAACATGTCAATAAGACCTGAAAGTGATGGATCTTCCTGATACTGATATTTGACAACTAGGAACTGTACAGAGAAAATCAAATTACTTGAATAAACTAATGAGCTCTTAAATGTCAATATATAACTAAATTTAAAAAAAAGAAAAGCTTACTCTTTCTGTTGTTTGTTTCCTTTAGTACCCCATGAATCACAGAATTTTAGCACCGAAATGAAGCTTTAGACTTCATCTAGTCCAGCATTCTCTTTGTATGTATACAACTGGATAACCATTTCTGGATAGAATACCTAAAACAAATGCTAATGATTTCTTCTAAGTGTCAAATGATTTTGTTTGTTTAAATGAATCAATGAGACCACTTAGCATGGTAGTTAAGAAAGCAAACTCTAGGCAAAGGCTGTCTGGGTTCATATCCTGACTCTTCTTAACTGTGCAAAAATTGCTAAGTCAACAAAGATTTGGCCTCAGATATAATAGAGAGAAAATAATAAGTTGTTTTGAGAATTATACTCAAAATAAACTATAAATATAAAACACTTAGGAAAAAATCCTGGCATTTAGTGATTATTTTTACTGACTTTCCACTTACAGAAATCATTTCACCTGGTGCATATTTCTCTTGGCAAAATCAATACTTTCTTCCTCTGAATTCCCACATGTTCAGGTGTTCCTCACTCTAGGACTTACATTTTATACACCATCTTGTTGAACACTCTTTGATGGCATGTCTCTTGTTCTGTTTTTTGTTTTTTGTTTCTGAGGTAAAAAAACCACAGGTAACATAAAATATACCATCTCAATCATTTTTAAGTGTACAGTTCAGTAATGTTAAGTATATTCACATTGTTGTGCAAGAGATATCCAGGACTTTTTCATCTTGCAAAACTGAAATTCTATACTTATTAAACAACTCTTGTTTTAAATATCAGTATCCTCAGCACCTAGCTGAGCACCTAGCAATTAGAAAGTACTGTCCAAAAATGTAGCAAACTAAATTTATATCATCCCTTGGACCACAAACTCATTTCTTAAATTTGTATCAATTCTCCTTTGAAATGCCATCTCCTATCTTTCAGGCATCAATTTAATTCATCAAATTAATTCAACCTTCTTACCATACCTTAATTTGTAATAGATCTCCTACCTTCACATTCTTCCATGTTCTAATCCACCTTATACTGCCTTTAACATATCCCCTCTCATACTTTACAAGTAACATTCCCAAATCAAAAAAACATTGAAGGCTCCCTCAGGTCTCCTAGGATAACATGCAAGCTCCTTAGTTTGTTTAATTATGACCAATCTCTACTTCCCTATTTAAATTATCTCCCTCTACTCTCCTACATACGTTCTCCAATCCAACAAATATCGAAATTACTCCCCACACTGGCCAATCACACACAGCCTCAGGTCTTTGCTTTTACACTTCTCTCCAGTTTGCTAAGGCCACTTTCCATTCATATTCATCCGGAAGCATTTGATGTCACTTCTTCTTCTAATGCCTGTGGCATGTCCTTCTGAGGGCCCTTACCCCACACCACAGTGGAAGGTTAGCTGTTACTTGATGAGGCTTCCCAGGCTTCTCACTTATAACACAAGCACCATTGAAGGCATGGATCTCTTAAGCTGCTTTTTACTTCTAATGCCTAAGAAAGCCAATAAAGACCTTTGAATAGATTTAAGGAAAAACACTGAACATCCTCATTCAATGTGAATAAGCAGAAAAAGCAAGAAGGAGGAGAGTGAAGCAGGTTGATATATATATGTATACGTAACAGTCTATATTGAATACGACATTATGAAAGTAAAATAGTCATGTTACCTTTCCATAATTTTACAGTTTATACATAAAAACTGTAAAGTTTGTGCCAAAGTCTTTGTACAGACTTAGATGTTAGATAATCACATAAAAAACGTAATGATTGTCTTTATAAATAATAAGTACTTGTATGACTGGAAAATGGCCTGATTATCAGAAAAAGGTATATGTGATAAAAAGAGCCCTTTTCTTCTTAGATGTTACTTTACACTCAGTTTCTAGGCCCTAGTCGTGATGCTACTTAAAGGGCCAATGGCGTAGGCCAATCGGACTTTTCTTGCTTCCTGTAACCCAGGCTGACACTCTTCCTTGCAGGCTTTGTGAGGATCAATTTTTTAACAGGCTTAGGCTAACCTCTCATCCTTTAGCAGTTAAGTCACAGGCTGTTACAGACTTCTACAGAAGAAGAAATTTCCAGAGTTGAACAAAATTTCACCTGCCGTTTTTACTTCTGTACTCCTCTAAAGAGCTTAACATATATACTGACTCATGCATGAAAAAAGTGCAACCCCCTTTATGTAATTATAGAAACCTTGTGGGAGCCGCTTCAGAATTAAACAATGTGTATTATAATTATCAGAAACAAATTCAACCTAACGAAGGAAAATTGGAGACCTGTCTTTCTGATGAAACACATATCTTGAGAGAAAAGCATACAAGTTGCTGCACAAAATTACGTTTCCTAACTACAGTGTCAACCTATATACATTTTCAGTAGAATCAATTTATATTTACAAACCAGCTGAAATCGAATAAATTGAAGGTTTATAGGTGGGAAACCCTCCAAACCATAAATAGTCCTTTCTTACTTTTATCTAAAAAAAATTCTGAGATTGAAAACAAGAGCTGAACTCAAGTTTTGTCTTAATACACCTTAGCATCACTATGAATATGTTTGGCTATCATTCCATGGATAGGATTTACATGTTTGCAGAGTTCAGGATTAAACTGTTTTTGGAAATAATCTTTTGAAAAGAAGAGAACATCAAGATTCCTCTTTCTCTTATTTATGTGCTTTCCTTGGAAAAGGAAAAGTTAATTCCGAGTTAATTCAGGCTAATTTTAGTGAATGGCAACTTGAGACTTGTAAAGGGAGAGGGGTTGAATACAGTTAACACAGTTAACAGAAACCTGATATCAAAATACAGCATTACACATATTTAAATAGTTCATAAGCTCAAACATGTACTCCAGGCATAGCAATTTCACACCTTCATTTGTGAAGATTAAAGGAGAGACCTGTATATGAAAGAATTTGATGGAGTATTACACAATTAAAAGGTACGCCGACAAAACACCCCAAGTAACACAGATGTGTGCGTGTGCACACTCATGTACCTTCTAACACTGTTCTCTAATACCAAAAAAATACCAAAACATTTGCTATTGTCTTTTCTTTCTAGTTAAAGATGTTTTAGATTGATTCCTCTATGTCCATACATTCACAGTTTATAATACTTTCAATTGAGTTTACAGATTTCTTTCAAAACAGCCTCGGGCCAACATTGTGGATGCAGGGCAGTACAAATCCACAGAGCACAAACAATATTTGATTCAAATCATTATTTTTTTTTATATGGTCTCTTACTAGTGGTTACTCTTACTGTAAGACAAATGGCCTGTATTAATTTGCTAGGGCTGCCATCACAAAATACCATAGTCTGTGTGGCTTAAACACCAGAAATTTATTTTCTCACAGTTCTGGAAGCTAAAAGTCCATGATTAAGGTGTTGGAGGTTTTAGTTTCTTCTGAGGTTTCTCCCCTTGCTTGCAGATGGCCACGTTCTCACTGTGTCCCCATATGGTCTTTCCTCTGTGCATGTGCATCTCTGGTGTCTATGTGTCCAAATGCCCTCTTCTTATAAGGCCACCAGTTAGAATAGATTAGGACCCACCCTAACAACTGTATTTTAATTTATTCCTTTAAAGACCCAATCTACCAACACAGTCAGATTCTGAGGTGCTAGGGATTAGAGCTTCAATATATGAATTTGGGGGGGATACAATTTAGTGCATAACATGGCCCAAGTACATTAAGGTATCAGTGTTTTTCAGTGGTTGTCTGTATACCCTCCCCCAAAATTCTCTGCATTCTCTCTTGAAATTTGTAGAAATACAAACAGAGGAATCATGCAAAAGCCAGTAGCTCTTATATTCTTCTTAGTCAAATCTATGAATATCAGTTCCAATTGACTAGTTGCCTCTTATGCATTTAAATAGATACATTTGTTTGTTTTAGGAAAGTTGAGTCATGATAGCAGTTCTTTGTTTCCCTACTCCTGGAATTACTTAGTCAACTTCTATTATAATCACCATTAATTTCTTATTCTAAACCTTCCTAGTAAATGAAAGAAAAACAAACAAACAAACTTTAAGACCTTTGAAAAGAAAAATAACCTGGGAACAGGAAAGGTTATGTCAATTATTCTCAGAAAAGATAATGTCATCTCCTGAGAAGCCAGAATATTGTCCTCTTTCAGGACAAATAAAAATGTGGCAGAAAGTGAAGTAAGATTCAAATAGCAAGACTATCCAACTTAATTGGGGCCAAAGTCAACATGGTTTGGTAAGAAGTTTTATAAGGGGAAGTGACTTCAGAATTTATTTCATCAATTCATACTTACTTGAATTAAATAACTAGGTCAAAGAAAAAAATAGAAACTTCATGACCATTCAGTGGCTTTACAGAGTTAATTATTTTATATTTTTAATTAATTAAATCTTATCTTAAAATATGGACATATAACACAAGGAAGTATAACATGCCAGCCAGTCAATAATATTTATCAAATACTGGCAATGTTTCTAGCTGTGCCTTGTACTAAGAGGGGAGTTGGATACAGTTAATTCAATAACACTAATAAATATTTTTATCTACACTTAAAAGTTACCTATAAGTCCCTTAAAAAGTTGTTACCATATGACTAAGCAACTCCACTCTTAGATATATACCCAAGAGAATACCCAAATGAAACCATATGTCACACAAAAACTTGTACAAGAATATTCATAGCAGCATTATTCATAATAGACAAAAAATGGAAACAACCCAAATTTCCATCAACATATGAGTGAATGGATAAAATGTGGTATATCCACACAATAGAATATTATTCAGCAGTGTAAAGAAATTAAATACTGATACATGCTACAACAAAGATTACTCCTGAAAACATTATACTCAGGAAAAGAAGCTAGTCAAAAAAGACCATGTATTGTATGATTCCATTTACATGACATGTCCAGAATAGGCAAATATATAGAGACAAGACAGTAGATTAGTGTTTGCTTAGGGATGTAGCAGAAGGGTTCCAGGAGAATGGGAATTGGCTGCTAATGGGTATAGAGTTTCCTTTATAAGTGACAAAAATGTTCAAATTAGATTGTGGTGTTGGCTGCACAACCCCGTGAATACACTAAAAAACATTAAATTATACATTTTAAATGGGTAAGTTATATGTGAGCCATATCTCAATAAAGTAATTTTTTTTAAAAAGCTCTCCATGGCTCAGGCTTTTCTGCAATTTAATTTATCTCATGTGTTTTTGGAGCATAAAGGTATTTTGCCTGGATAACATTCATTTATAGCCGAAAGTAAAAAGAGAAAAAGAAAAAATTTACATATTTATTAACTTGGAAATATCAATGAAACAATTCACCTTGTGTTCATTTTTAATGCCACCTGTGACCTCTGTTACTAAAGTCAGTCTACTTCTATAACCTTTCTTCCTTGTACAGATAAAACACCAATTTAGTTTTGGATTTAAAGCAGGATCATTATGCTTGTAGAGCGTTCCATAGCTTTGCTATTCTAGCAATCTGTGACATAAATAATGCAACACCTTTTCCTTCTC
The DNA here is from genome assembly GCF_949987535.1 of Balaenoptera acutorostrata. Classification (NCBI taxonomy): domain Eukaryota; kingdom Metazoa; phylum Chordata; class Mammalia; order Artiodactyla; family Balaenopteridae; genus Balaenoptera; species Balaenoptera acutorostrata. The sequence continues at coordinate 121,073,738 of NC_080067.1, forward strand.
TAAATGACATTCTTGAGGCATGGGTCTTCATATGTGGAAACAAAAAGGAAAAAAAAGGAAGAAGAAAAGAAAAGAAATCACCCTGCAGTCATGGAATTCAATCTATTTCTAGTTCCCCAACTGAATTATGAACCACATCTGTTCTCTTTTGTAGTTGCATCAAAAGCCAACTTTCAAACATTTAGCCATTTTATTTTATTTTTATCAAAGCAAAGGTAAATCATAGCTAATCTGAAAAGTTCTTGTGTTTTAGTTTTGCTTTATAAGTAAGGAAAGGGGAAAAAAAAGACCAGTTTCTAAGTGACCCTTGACCTTTGAACCACAACCTCCTTGCCACTAAAGCGTTCATCACTTCATTTAATCTCCCCTCTCTGCACTGGCATAGTGCAGAGAAAAGGAAACGGAAAAAATAATCTGGGGACTTCATCAATTTTTCATGAATTTTCATTTAGGCCAGAACCCCCTCTTACCCTGGTCGATAGATCAAGCTGCTGTCATATATTTACCACCTGGGGCTGCAGCTGCCATCTCTAGGCACTGCCACTGACTCAGGCTGCATCACAGCCAGCCACAATCTGTGTGAGGACCCCTGTGCTCCTTCTGCTCCAAACACAGGGAGCCCTGGAGTTCAAACTGAAATCCTATCTGCACCAGCTACGTCTCAGCTCTCTTGGTAGTCCCATTGGAAAACTATGTATTAAATTCTTCAGTGCCAAGTGCCTTGTAGAACCTGCAATTCTGTTTTCTAAATATGTAAAAATCACTTTTTTGCCTAAATACCTTCCTTGAGTTAAAGTGATCTAAAAAGTACTTTCTGGATTGCTTTTTTTTTTCCAAACCAAGAGGGGAAAAACACAAATATGTGTAAGTGATTCAAATCTCCACTGCAATGATTGGCCCTGAATAGTTTTTTCCTCAATTATATTGTTCCATTACATAAAAGTGAACTCTGTATTTAATAAAACGAAAAGAGAATGAATAGAGTATGATAAAAACAGGCTAACTTCCATACAATCAGTCAAGACAGACGGTTATCAATAAAACTGCTCATATCATATGACAGCAGAAAGCAAGACTGTTGAAATTAAAAATGAAAATCAAGATGAAGCAGAGTCAAAAATTCCAGATTTTTTATCAATAATTATTTCACAATAAAAGTTATAACAAGGTTGTTTGATACTTATCCATCCATACCACCTAGATATTCCTATATACACCTAAATCCATTCTCAACCGATTTTGACCGCCCCTGAGTTCTTGAAAGAACAGGCAGCACTTGCCATTCCAACTCCACTACCTGCTCATTCTTCAGCTGCGGTGCTTTCTTTCCACCCCTAGAGACCACAGATACTTTTTATTTAGACCACCACGTGGCATTTGCATTGCCCACCACTTTTTCTTTCTTAAAATTATTTCCTTATTTTTCTTGTCACTCCACTTCCCATGTTCTATCACTCCAATATCTCCTCTGAGCTTCCTGAACTAGACTTCTTTCCTTTGCCCACCATTAAATATTGTTTCCAAACAACGGGAGTGATCGCAGCCCTACACACAGCTTGCCTGGGCAATCACATCTATGTCTATCTACTCCCCTGGCTTCAACCTCCATCTGGGAAAGACTTCTCAATTCCAGAAGCTCTTTTCTTAATGGAATATGGCATATTTTTACCTTGATATTTCATTGGTATGTCAAACAATACAACCAAGCTGACTTCACTTTCCTGTTCTCACTAGAGTTATTTCTCCTGTATCTGCCATCCCTTTGGATGGTAGGTATCATAATATACACAGTCACTCCACCAAAAACATCTGGTAACCACCCTCTATTCCCCAAACCAACCATAAAGTGATATAATTTATAATTTCTAAATACGGTTCAAACTATTTCCTTCTTTTAATCCTCACTGCTTTGTTCAGTTTAAAATCTAACATATACTCTTTTCTGAATGATTTGACAGCTTCTTAACTCTGCTCAACTTCAATCATCATCCCTTTAACCCTATCTTCAATTTTCTTTCAAAATTGAAAGAAAAGACTCTCCTTTTACAAAAAGTCTAGATTTTATGATTCAGCACATGCCTATCTTTCTAACTTACACTGCCCACCAACCTCATATCAAGCTACCTGCAGCTCTCCAAATACATAGTGTTTTTAGGTTTCCATTCTTTCCTTTAACAAATGAAGAAATGGATACGCCATAATTGAGGAATTATATTGAGTGTCCTAAAATATGAAGGCCAGACATTTACATGACCCACAGCGGTTCCTATCATTTTATAAAAATACACCTTGGTTACCAATAGGATTGACAAATCACAATGTTTTGACCTAAATTTCCATATTAACAAATTTTATGAAACACATAAGGAAATGGAGAAGACTGATGAGCTAATGCGAAAGGGATGAGCAACATATAAATGGATATTATTTGATCTTTTGTTGCCTCAAATGGCATGAACTGTTGACAGAGCATTAGAAGAAAGAATTTTATTCACTAGCTAAATCCAATTTAGAACCCTTCTTGTTTTCCTCTCTAGGTCAGAAGTATTTTTTAGCATTTCTCAAAGCTCATTGATTTAAAAATAAAGAAAAATGCAACTGTCATATTACATGAAAAAAAAAATCATGGTTTAAAATTTTCCCTCTAAAACAGTTTGATTCATTATTAATGATGCAATTAAGAAAGAGAGAAATCCTTTATGTTAAATAAAAGTACAAGATGCATGTGTGTTGGGAGCAATTTTAACAATGCTAAGGATCAGAATAAAGATAAGTTTAGAGCTGTCTAACAATAAAATGATTGGCCAATTTAGATAAACTTTAATATTGACAAGAAAGTTAGTGAAGGATTAAAAATAGTTATTTGCTTAAAATAAATAAGCTACAAAGATATATATAGTACAACACAGGGAATTTAGCCAATATTTTATAATAACTATAAATGGAATTTAACCTTTAAAAATTGTGAATCACTAGGTTGCGTACTTGAAACGGATATAATATTATACAACAACTATACCTCAATTTAAAAAATAAAAAAAGTTATTTGCTGCTGAGTGGATAAAAGAAAAACTTTTAATTAAAAGTTCTTTATTTTTATTTATATAAGATGAGCCAGGTTTCATTTGAGCGTTTTTCAAAATATGGTACAATTCTCTCAAACTGAAAATTAGAACAATCATGGTCTGATCCTGAATTCCCCATTAATTTATTGTCTTAGTCTTGGTCACCTAACCATCATGGGTTTCATTTTATCTATAAAAGGAAAGAATAATGCATGTTATATTTACTATAAAGGGATCTGGTGGGGAAAACAATCAATAGAATTGACATTGAAATATTTTAATTTGTTTGAAATGTTCCAGAAATAAGATATTTCAAAATAAAAATGGACAGTTAGGAATATTTGCATTCTTGAGGTTCTGTGTGTATATTTCAAACCTCACTAAACTGCATTTAATCTAACTGCTTTTTGAAGTAAGTTATAAAAATGACATTACCTAGCAACTGGCACAAAATGGCATTGCTAGCAAAAGTTCTAATGCTTATATCTCAAAGTACTTCACGTAATAAATTTGGGTTTTAGGATTCCTGTAGACTTTTCCTATTGGACTTACACATTTCAAGCATGGACTGGGTTCCAGATTTCTTGGTACAAAGCATAAATCAAAAGACTGGATGCGTAAAAGCAAAAGCTTTCATTGTGATAGCTGAATAAGAAACTGTATGATTTTGTTTACTAAAAGATGTTTTCGTATATAAAGGTAATGATACACTGTGAGAAGTTCGATACACATATACACAAGTTTTATAATTTAGTGTGATACCATATAGCATGTGAGTATAAGTATCAAAGTTAATTGCAGACATGAGACCATGAACTATTATCCAGCACTCTCATCCCAGCTATATAAAAAAGACGCATGCATCCTGAAATATTTCAATTCTCTTACCTATGAACACCTACTGGTACAAGCAGAAAGTTGAAGAGCACAAACTTTTTTTAAGCTCAGTTATTGCCATCTTATTCACAAATAATTCTTGATAAAGTATTCCTTCAAAATAGAGAATACCAAAATAATTATGACACCAAATCCTCACTTATAAACCAGAAAACAAATCTAACATATTTTGAAATTTGTTCTGGAAAACCATCCAGAAAAACAAAGTTATGGACTCAATGATCAAATAGATGCAAAGCCTTGATGCCTTGATTTACTGGTGCTATTTGGGCTACCTGATTAACAAATAAATATATTTTTAATTGGCAAAGGCAGGATAAATCCTTAGCTACTGCTGATTACCAAAACTGAGCAAGACCTTCCTCTATATGCACATTTTGTCCCTAAACAGAAATCAGTTCTCTTCTCTGATGAATTTTTTGATTAAAAAATATAGTTGCTGTTGTTGGTATATTTTCCCCTGCATGCCTAGGGTAATGATCCCTGAATTTAGCCTGGAAGTAAAAGAGTTAAAATAACCTAAAGAGTATATTCTTTTTAAAGTTGCCCAATAAAAGTTAGATTTAAAAAATATATATATGTATATATATTAGTTATATATAAATAGGTAACAGGAATAGGTACAATAATGAATTTATACCTTGTATTTGATGCCATGTTACACATAAACTTTTTATTTTAACATCGCCAACCTTAATATTTTATTATATCTCTCATTAAAAATTCAAATTTTAAAGACGACCAGCATCATCACCGCCTTGCTTGGGTATCATAATACCCACATTGCTTCAATATAAATAAATTTATTGCAACATCTTGGCTATACATTATTTTGACGAGCTTTCTTTGGAGAAGGCAAAGTAAAATTATACAGAGAGTATTGATTGTTTTATTCTATAGGTATTAAGCATCTATGAGAACAAATCAAAGCTTATTAAAAAAAAATCAAAGTAAAAGCGCATGCCATTTATGAGATTCATTACATTTACTTACATGCCACTTCCAGAGATGCATTTCGACTCACTGCTTCGCCAAGATAGTTCCTTGCAACACACACGTAGCTTCCTTCATCAGGTTTACTTCTGCGCCCATGCACAATGCGCAAGAAGAATAAGGATCCGCTGGGCAGAAGCATCCTGTGGGACCGGGGATCATCCTTGTCAGTCTCCACCCGCTCACCATCCTTGTACCACTCAATGGTGGGCGTTGGCCGGCCCTCGGCCTTACAGTTCAACGTGGTGGGCTCTCCCTTGGAGACAATGACATCGGAAGGGTGCTCCACAATCCGCGGGGGAAAGTCTTCCTGGCGAAGACGAGATCCTACAAAATGTGACAGAATGAAGACAAGCTTTAACATTCCTTATCTATAGCTTTTGTTTCACTGAGGTTCACATTGATAAAATTAAACTATTCAATCATTCAAACTGCACTTACTACTATTTTATTTATGTTTCAGTCTTTTGTTCTTTATGCATCTCGTAAGTCATTCCAAGTCCCTTGTGCAACAAGACAATATAGCAATAAATTAATATGTTAATTCTAATGAGTTAGGTTTAACATGTTCCATGAGTCAGGACAAATAAATATAAGCAAGAAATTTTCTTTTGGAACCAGTAAGTTGCAATGAGTGCTAAGATGAGTAAGGTTAATTTCCTGTCTTCAAAGTGCTTACTATGTACTAGGGGAGAAAGCCAAGTGGACAAGTGCCTAAAATACACACACAGAAAACGTTTATCACGCTGGCATTGTGCTATCAGAGTCAACACAAAAAAAGACCTGAACATTATGTACAAATAGTAACTCAATTTAACAGATGAGGAAGAAGTTTAATGACATATATTGTCCAGGACTGTGGAAGAAGTAAGCAGTAGAGGCAGGATTTGAATCCAGGTATGTCTGACTGAGGAACTCAGTTTAAATCACTATGTTGAAATAAGTGTTGCATGGAGGTCCAAGAAATGTATTACAGGAAAAGATCGGGGAAAGTAATGTCAACTCTAACTAGAGCACACTGAGAGGCTTCCTCCGAAAAGGTAGCATTTAAATTGAGTTGTAAAGAATGAAAATAATATGTCAACAGAAGGAGAAAGACATTCAGAATGAAGAAACAGCATGAGCAAAAGGACAGAGAAATGACAATATATGTATAATACATTTCATAATCAGGGAGGAAGTTAACGTGGCAGGTGAGGGTAAAAGGCAGTCTTATAGCCGGAGACAAAAGGGCTTAAAATACCACGCTAAGGAGTGTGACTTTTATTCCATATGGCTAACTGATTTTGAGGGAGCAGTGACATGACCATCTGTGTATTAGAAAGATTCTTTTGGTCTGTACAGTAAAATATAGATAGCGATGGAGGCAAAAAAGACAGGTGAGAGTTACTTCTATATCCCAGAGAACAATAAAAAGAACCTGACCTTGAGACACTTAAGGTGGAAAAAAGAAGGAAGATATAAGTTATACTGTAAAATAAACACTTGACAGAATTTGGTATTCCATACAGTAAGGAAGAGTGACAGGTACCAATAACTTTCCTGTGGCTACAATGAAAATGGGGCCATTAAAAGTTAGAAGAGGGGAGGGAAGGGGCAAGATGGCGGAAGAGTAAGACGCGGAGATCACCTTCCTTCCCACAGATACAGTAGAAATACATCTACACGTGGAACTGCTCCTATAGAACACCCACTGAACGCTGGCAGAAGACGTCAGACCTCCCAAAAGGCAAGAAAATCCCCACGTACTTGGGTAGGGCAAAAGAAAAAAGAAATAACAGAGACAAAAGAATAGGGACGGGACCTGCACCAGTGGGAGGGAGCTGTGAAGCAGGAAAGGTTTCCACACACTAGGAAGGCCCTTCGCGGGCAGAGACTGCGGGTGGCAGAGGGGGGAAGCTTCGGGGCCACGGAGGAGAGCGCAGCCACAGGGGTGCAGAGGGCAAAGCGGAGAGATTCCCGCACGGAAGCCTGGCGCCGAGCAGCACTCACCAGCCCGAGAGGCTTGTCTGCTCACCCGCCGGGGTGGGCGGGGGCTGGGAGCTGAGGCTCGGGCTTAGGTGCTAGCCCGGAGGGAGTCCGGGAAAAAGTCTGCAGCTGCCGAAGAGGCAAGAGACTTTTTCTTGCCGGTTTGTTTCGCTGTGTGCAAGGAGAGGGGATTCAGAGCGCCGCCTAAACGAATTCCAGAAACGGGCGCGAGCCGCGGCTATCAGCGTGGACCCCAGAGGCGGGCGCGAGCCGCGGCTAACAGCGTGGACCCCAGAGACAGGTGCGAGCTGCGGTTATCAGCGCGGACCCCAGAGACAGGCAGGAGACGCTAAGGCGGCTGCTGCCGCCACCAAGAAGCCTGTGTGCAAGCACAGGTCACTCTCCACACCGCCCCTCCCGGGAGCCTGTGCAGCCCGCCACTGCCAGGGTCCTGTGATCCAGGGACAACTTCGCCGGGAGAACGCACGGCGCGCCTCAGGCTGCTGCAACGTCACGCCGGCCTCTGCCACCGCAGGCTCGCCCCACCTCCTTCGTACCGCTCCCTCCCCCCGGCCTGAGTGAGCCAGAGCCCCGAAGCAGCTGCTCCTTTAACCCCGTTCTGTCTGGGTGGGGAACAGACGCCCTCAGGCGACCTACATGCAGAGGCAGGTCCAAATCCAAAGCTGAACCCCGGGAGCTGTACGAACAAAGAAGAGAAAGGGATATCTCTCCCAGCAGCCTCAGAAGCAGCGGATTAAAGCTCCACAAACAACTTGATGTGCCTGCATCTGTTGAATACCTGAATAGACAATGAATCATCCCAAATTCAAATGGTGGACTTTGGGAGCAGGATATATTAATTTTTCCCCTTTTCCTTTTTTTGTGAGTGTATAGGTGTATGCTTCTGGGTGAGATTTTGTCTGTATAGCTTTGCTTTCACCATTAGTCCTAGGGTTAGGTCCGTCCGTGTTTTTTTTGTTTGTTTGTTTGTTTGTTTTAACTTAAAAAATTTACTTTTCCTAATAAATGTTTTCTTAATAATTTTTTCCTTATTTTCTATTTTTAGAAATTAAAAAAATTTTTAATAAGTTTTTTCATATTTTTTATTTTAAAAAATTTAAAAAATTTTTTCTTAAAAAATTTTTTTCTTAATAATTTTTTTCTTATTTTTTACTATAAAAAATTAATAAATCTATTTTTAAAAATTAAAAAAAAAATTTTCTGAATACATTTATTCTTAATAATTTTTTTCTTATTTTTTATTATAATAGCTTTATTTTATTTTATTTTATCCTCTTTCTTTCTTTTGTTCTATTTTTTTCTCCCTTTTATTCTGAGCTGTGTGAATGACAGGCTCTTGGTGCTCCAGCCAGGCATCAGGGCTGTGCCTCTGAGGTGGGAGAGCCAACTTCAGGACACTGGTCCACAAGAGATCTCCCAGCTCCATGTAATACCAAACAGCGAAAATCTCTCAGAGATCTCCATCTCAACATCAAGAACCAGCTTCACTCAACGACCAGCAAGCTACAGTGCTGGACACCCTATGCCAAACAACTAGCAAGACAGGAACACAGCCCCATCCATTAGCAGAGAGGCTGCCTAAAATCATAATAAGGCCACAGACACCCCAAAACACACCACCAGACGTGGACGTGCCCACCACAAAGACAAGATCCAACCTCATCCACCAGAACACAGGCACTAGTCCCCTCCACCAGGAAGCCTACACAACCCATTGAACCAACCTTAGCCACTGGGGACAGATACCAAAAACAACGGGAACTACAAACCTGCAGCCTGTGAAAAGGAGACCCCAAACACAGTAAGATAAGCAAAATGAGAAGACAAAAAAACACACAGCAGGTGAAGGAGCAGGGTCAAAACACACCAGACCTAACAAATGAAGAGGAAATAGGCAGTCTACCTGAAAAAGAATTCAGAATAATGATAGTAAAGATGATCCAAAATCTTGGAAATAGAATAGACAAAATGCAAGAAACATTTAACAAGGATGTAGAAGAAATAAAGAGGAACCAAGCAACGATGAAAAACACAATAAATGAAATTAAAAATAATCTAGACGGGATCAATAGCAGAATAACTGAGGCAGAAGAACGGATAAGTGACCTGGAAGATAAAATAGTGGAAATAACTACTGCAGAGCAGAAGAAAGAAAAAAGAATGAAAAGAACTGAGGACAGTCTCAGAGACCTCTGGGACAACATTAAACGCACTAACATTCGAATTATAGGGGTGCCAGAAGAAGAAGAGAAAAAGAAAGGGACTGAGAAAATATTTGAAGAGATTATAGTTAAAAACTTCCCTAATATGGGAAAGGAAATAGTTAATCAAGTCCTGGAAGCACAGAGAGTCCCATACAGGATAAATCCAAGGAGAAACACGCAAAGACACATATTAATCAAACTATCAAACATTAAATATAAAGAAAACATATTAAAAGCAGCAAGGGAAAAACAACAAATAACACACAAGGGAATCCCCATAAGGTTAACAGCTGATCTTTCAGCAGAAACTCTGCAAGCCAGAAGGGAGTGGCAGGATATACTTAAAGTGATGAAGGAGAAAAACCTACAACCAAGATTACTCTACCCAGCAAGGATCTCATTCAGATTCTATGGAGAAATTAAAACCTTTACAGACAAGCAAAAGCTGAGAGAGTTCAGCACCACCAAACCAGCTTTACAACAAATGCTAAAGGAACTTCTCTAGGCAAGAAACACAAGAGAAGGAAAACACCTACAATAACAAACCCAAAACATTTAAGAAAATAGGAATAGGAACATACATATCGATAATTACCTTGAATGTAAATGGATTAAATGCTCCCACCAAAAGACACAGACTGGCTGAATGGATACAAAAACAAGACCCATATATATGCTGTCTACAAGAGACCCACTTCAGACCTAGAGACACATACAGACTGAAAGTGAGGGGATGGAAAAAGATATTCCATGCAAATGGAAATCAAAAGAAAGCTGGAGTAGCAATTCTCATATCAGACAAAATAGACTTTAAAATAAAGACTATTACAAGAGACAAAGAAGGACACTATATAATGATCAAGGGATCAATCCAAGAGGAAGGTATAACAATTGTAAATATTTATGCACCCAACATAGGAGCACCTCAATACATAAGGCAAATACTAACAGCCATAAAAGGGGAAATCGACAGCAACACAATCATAGTAGGGGACTTTAACACCCCACTTTCACCAATGGACAGATCATCCAAAATGAAAATAAATAAGGAAACACAAGCTTTAAATGATACATTAAACAAGATGGACTTAATTGATATTTATAGGACATTCCACCCAAAAACAACAGAATACACATTTTTCTCAAGTGCTCATGGAACATTCTCCAGGATAGATCATATCTTGGGTCACAAATCAAGCCTTGGTAAATTGAAGAAAATTGAAATCGTATCAAGTTTCTTTTCCGACCACAACGCTATGAGACTAGGTATCAATTACAGGAAAAGATCTGTAAAAAATACAAACACATGGAGGCTACACAATACACTACTTAATAACGAAGTGATCACTGAAGAAATCAAAGGGGAAATCAAAAAATACCTAGAAACAAATGACAATGAAAACACGATGACCCAAAACCTATGGGATGCAGCAAAAGCAGTGCTAAGAGGGAAGTTTATAGCAATACAAGCCTACATCAAGAAACAGGAAACATCTCGAATAAACAACCTAACCTTGCACCTAAAGCAATTAGAGAAAGAAGAGCAAAAAAAACCCAAAGCTAGCAGAAGGAAAGAAATCATAAAGATCAGATCAGAAATAAATGAAAAAGAAATGAAGGAAACAATAGCAAAAATCAATGAAACTAAAAGCTGGTTCTTCGAGAAGATAAACAAAATTGATAAACCATTAGCCAGACTCATCAAGGGAAAAAGGGAGAAGACTCAAATCAATAGAATTAGAAATGAAAAAGGAGAAGTAACCACTAACACTGCAGAAATACAAACGATCATGAGAGATTACTACAAGCAACTCTATGCCAATAAAATGGACAACCTGGAAGAAATGGACAGATTCTTAGAAATGCACAAACTGCCGAGACTGAACCAGGAAGAAATAGAAAATATGAACAGACCAATCACAAGCACTGAAACTGAAACTGTGATTAAAAATCTTCCAACAAACAAAAGCCCAGGACCAGATGGCTTCACAGGCGAATTCTATCAAACATTTAGAGAAGAGCTAACACCTATCCTTCTCAAACTCTTCCAAAATATTGCAGAGGGAGGAACACTCCCCAACTCATTCTACGAGGCCACCATCACCCTGATACCAAAACCAGACAAAGATGTCACAAAGAAAGAAAACTACAGGCCAATATCACTGATGAACATAGATGCAAAAATCCTCAACAAAATACTAGCAAACAGAATCCAACAGCACATTAAAAGGATCATACACCATGATCAAGTGGGGTTTATTCCAGGAATGCAAGGATTCTTCAATATATGCAAATCAATCAATGTGATACACCATATTAACAAATTGAAGGAGAAAAACCATATGATCATCTCAATAGATGCAGAGGAAGCTTTTGACAAAATTCAACACCCATTTATGATAAAAGCCCTGCAGAAAGTAGGCATAGAGGGAACTTTCCTCAACATAATAAAGGCCATATATGACAAACCCACAGCCAACATTGTCCTCAATGGTGAAAAACTGAAACCATTTCCACTAAGATCAGGAACAAGACAAGGTTGCCCACTCTCACCACTATTATTCAACATAGTTTTGGAAGTGTTAGCCACAGCAATCAGAGAAGAAAAAGAAATAAAAGGAATCCAAATCGGAAAAGAAGAAGTAAAGCTGTCACTATTTGCAGATGACATGATACTATACATAGAGAATCCTAAAGATGCTACCAGAAAACTCCTAGAGCTAATCAATGAATTTGGTAAAGTAGCAGGATACAAAATTAATGCACAGAAATCTCTTGCATTTCTATACACTAATGATGAAAAATCTGAAAGTGAAATTAAGAAAACACTCCCGTTTACCATTGCAACAAAAAGAATAAAATATCTAGGAATAAACCTACCTAAGGAGACAAAAGACCTGTATGCAGAAAATTATAAGACACTGAGGAAAGAAATTAAAGATGATACAAACACTTGGAGAGATATACCATGTTCCTGGATTGGAAGAATCAACATTGTGAAAATGACTCTACTACCCAAAGCAATCTACAGATTCAATGCAATCCCTATCAAACTACCACTGGCATTTTTCACAGAACTAGAACAAAAAATTTCACAATTTGTATGGAGACACAAAAGACCCCGAATAGCCAAAGCAATCTTGAGAACGAAAAATGGAGCTGGAGGAATCAGGCTCCCTGACTTCAGACTATATTACAAAGCTACAGTAAACAAGACAGTTTGGTACTGGCACAAAAACAGAAATATAGATCAATGGAACAGGATAGAAAGCCCAGAGATAAACCCACGCACATATGGTCACCTTATCTTTGATAAAGGAGGCAAGCATATACAGTGGAGAAAAGACAGCCTCTTCAATAAGTGGTGCTGGGAAAATTGGACAGGTACATGTAAAAGTATGAAATTAGAACACTCCCTGACACCATACACAAAAATAAACTCAAAATGGATTAAAGACCTAAGTGTAAAGCCAGACACTATCAAACTCTTAGAGGAAAACATAGGCAGAACACTCTATGACATAAATCACAGCAAGATCCTTTTTGACCCAGCTCCTAGAGAAATGGAAATAAAAACACAAATAAACAAATGGGACCTAATGAAACTTAAAAGCTTTTGCACAGCAAAGGAAACCATAAACAAGACAAAAAGACAACCCTCAGAATGGGAGAAAATATTTGCAAATGAAGCAACTGACAAAGGATTAATCTCCAAGATTTACAAGCAGCTCATGCAGCTCAATAACAAAAAAACAAAAACCCAATCCAAAAATGGGCAGAAGACCTAAATAGACATTTCTCCAAAGAAGATATACAGATGGCCAACAGACACATGAAAGAATGCTCAACATCATTAATCATTAGAGAAATGCAAATCAAAACTACAATGAGGTATCATCTCACACCGGTCAGAATGGCCATCATCAAAAAATCTACAAACAATAAATGCTGGAGAGGGTGTGGAGAAAAGGGAACACTCTTGCACTGTTGGTGGGAATGTAAATTGATACAGCCACTATGGAGAACAGTATGGAGGTTCCTTAAAAAACTGAAAACGGAACTACCATACGACCCAGCAATCCCACTACTGGGCATATACCCTGAGAAAACCATAATTCAAAAAGAGCCATGTACCAAAATGTTCATTGCAGCTCTATTTACAATAGCCAGGACATGGAAGCAACCTAAGTGTCCATCATCGGATGAATGGATAAAGAAGATGTGGCACATATACACAATGGAATATTACTCAGCCATAAAAAAAAATGAAATGGAGGTATTTGTAATGAGGTGGATGGAGTTAGTCTGTCATACAGAGTGAAGTAAGTCAGAAAGAGAAAAACAAATACAGTATGCTAACACATATATATGGAATCTAAGGGAAAAAAAAAAAAAGGTCATGAAGAACCTAGTGGCAAGACGGGAATAAAGACACAGACCTACTAAAGAATGGACTTGAGGATATGGGGAGGGGGAGGGGTGAGATGTGACAGGGTGAGAGAGTGTCATGGACATATATACACTACCAAATGTAAAATAGATAGCTAGTGGGAAGCAGCCGCATAGCACAGGGAGATCAGCTCAGTGCTTTGTGACCGCCTGGGGGGGTGGGATGGGGTGGGTGGGAGGGAGGGAGATGCAGGAGGGAGGAGATATGGGAACGTGTGTATATGTGTAGCTGATTCACTTTGTTATAAAGCAGAAACTAACACACCATTGTGAAGCAATTATACTTCAATAATGATGTTTAAAAAAAAAAAGTTAGAAGAAATAGGAAGAGAAAGACCTGTTTGGTATTTTAAGATGAAAATTTTACATAATGTACTGTTTTGAATATTTTAATTTATGAAGTGTCAGAAGCCATTATTTGTGGAAAGGTCCTACCAGCTGCTGCAAATAATTCTAAAGGAGACGGCTGAGAGAACTCTGTCTGGAGACATAATGATAATCTACATACGAGCTTCTAAAAGCTCTTACAATTTTCAAACCAATCACCCAATATTGGCACATTTCTGTTCAATAAACAGAAGTAATATTTACTCATCAATGTGATTCCAGTTAACTTTCAATATTAATTTAAAATTTGTACTTGAATTTAATAAAGGGAATTTAATTTAGTAGTGAATGAACGTTTTCTGAAGAGGATTAACTTTTAAAGGTTGCTGATTACCATTTGTTAGCTCATCAGATGCAAGAAGGAACTTATACATTACAAGTGCTAGGTACCTAAAGCAAGAGTAATTTACACTACACACATCAAAATTTTAAGAAAAGAACTAAAGAGACCCAAGGTATTTAAATATGGATAGAAAATCACAACCTGCATCACAATAATAAAGAAGGTTATATATTGTAAGTACTGAGGCCCTAACACAAATGAGGAATTTATAGAATATAAAAAGTAAGAATTATTTTTAAAAGTAATAATCAAATAAGATCCCAAAGTACTTAATTATGAATAACTAATCATAGCTTGCAAATCAGTAGCATATTCCCAAATGTAAAGGTCTGGAGACATAGCCATAGAAACTGATACTAAAATGCACCAAGAGTTATATGTCACTTTTCATGTAACAGACATACGGTAGCCACAGTCATCTTGTTTGGATACCTTCCTTGCTCTTCTCTAATCTTCCATATGCAATCATCTACATTCTCTCTAATGCCAAAGTTGTTCTATTATTAAAACTAAGCAAGTTAACTGTCCATGTTTTTAGAGTGCTATTTTCTACATCAAAAAGTTCTCCACCTTATTAGGCAGTTTGGCCTGGATAAGGCCTGAACAGGACCTGAAATACACTAACACTTATTAAATAAAATATAGAATAATAGACTAATAAGAGAATTAGAGGCAAAACATCTAAACTATTTAGCAATAAGATTTAGAATCTAACATGTCCAATAGCACTCAGAGAATTTTACTCATTTATCACTATAACATACGTAAACTATTCTAGTGCTGTTGCATTTGGATATTCTTGTAGTAGCTTTACTCCGCTGTTATAAAAAATTCAAAAGAATATCTACAACCTAAATGTAAGAGGTAAAGTTATCAAACAATTAAAAGAAATTATAGGAGCATATTTTTATGATCTTGAGTTAGTCAAAACCTTCATGAATATGACACCAAAATCACATGCAACAAATATATTTGTTCTTGAAGAAAACATTAGAAAAGGAAAAACAACCCACAGAATCAGAAAAAAATTGCAAATCATATATCTGATAGAGGACTTATATCTAGAACATATAAAGAACTATTACAACTAAATAAAAGTACAAATAACCGAATTTAAAAATGGGCAAAGGATTTGAATAGACATTTATCCAAAAACGTTAGACAAAAGGTCAGTAAGCACATGAAAAGATTCTCAACATCATTAGCTATCAGGAAAATGCAAATCAAAACCACGAGATATACTTCACATCCACTAGGATGGCAATAATCCAAAAAATGTAAAATAACAAGTATTGTCTGGGATGTTGAAAAATTGAGAGCCTCATACATTGCTCGTGGGAATGTACAATGGTACAGCCACTTCGGAAAACTATCTGGAGTTCCTCAAAAAGTTTTGGAATTAACATATGACCCAGCGATTCCACTGCCTGGTATATACCCAAGAGAAATGAAACCTTATGTCCCCACAAAAACTGTAACATTGATAGCAGCATTTTTCATAATAATTTTTTTAAATGGAAAGAACCCAAATGTCCATTAACTGATGAATGCATAAATAAATGTTACATATCCACATAATGGAATATTATTCAGCAATAAAAATGAATGAAGCACCGATACACACTATAACATAAGTGAACACTGAAAATATTATGCTAAGTGAAAGAAGCTAGTCACAGAATGATTCCACTTACATAGAAATGTCCAGAATAGTTAAATTCATAGACACAAAAATAGATTTTCAGTTGTCTAGGGTAGGTAATGGGGGTGAGAGGTGAAGGGGGACTGGAGAATCTTTTGGGGGTGATGAAAACATTCTAAAATTATTTATGGTGATGGTTGGACAACTCCATGAAAATAATAAAAACTATTATATTGTACACTTTAAATGAGTAAAGTATGTATGAATTATATCTCAATAAAGTAGTTTTTAAAAAGGCATAAGTAAAGGCACTGTGAACAAATTTAATACAAGGCATTGTAACAATTCATGTTCATTCTGACCAATAGTTAGGTTACTTTCCTCATTCATAGTTTTAAGTTTAAATGTAATCATCAGGCCAGCAATGGCCAATAGGGCATAAAATAAAGTTAAAAGTTTGTACCAGTCAGAGAGATGATTGATAGTCATATAGGTAGGTAGCTAGCTAGCTAGCTAGCTAGATAAATAGAATGATATGGAGAAATGCAAAAACATAGCTGCAATCTAAATTTTAAGATGTTATTAAAAGTGAGGGAATTAATTTTGAACTCCCTTAAATTCAGACATTACACAACTATAGCAGTGACCCTTAAGATGGGTAAGCCTTAGATGGGTTCGTGAATTCTTTGAAATTGTGTATAAAAATGGGTATTCTTGTGTGGGCAGGAGGGAGTAGTAGCAACAGGGGCTACAGATTTCATCAAATTTCCAAAGAGGTCTGAGGCTTTAAAATTATGAAGGGCCACTAAAGTACTAGGATCAAAACAACCCCATTATTTGGTTAAAAAAACAAAAAAGATAGCTGAGTTGTCAGCCAAAGTCACTGGGGATTCAAAACCCAACAGTAGAGGGGGCTGTTCATCACATGAAAAGCCATGAAACAGTTTAACTTCAAAAGCTTTGATATCCAAGGGCAAATAAGAAATACAGGGTCCCCAGCCCAACCCCAGACCTACAGAATCAGAATCCGCATCTTAACAAGATTCCCTGGCAATGCATATGTGCATTAAAGTTTGAGAAGCACTGCTTTAAACAGTTTTAGTATGACCTTGAGCTAAGGATGGTTTAATATTTTTAGCATGTTGTTAAAAAAAGAGGAGGAAGAAGGATAAAAGAAGCAGAAGGTGAAGGAAGAACGAGACTGTATATTGTCTACAAAGCTTGAAATACTGTGATCTGATCCTCTGCAGAAAAAGTTTACCAATCCTGCTCTAGAGCACCTGTTTATCAATTTCCGTTAATAACTTTAGTTTATTTGTTTATTTTTTTATATAGGACCATAGAACTTTTTTCTCCAGATTTCAGATGAAAAAATACGTCAACAGCAGGAAAATAATATTTTGCTCATGTAATGGGAAATATTCAGGATCTCTATTTGGTCAGATGCACTAAGCACTGTATCAGAATTACTATCTGCAATACTAACTTTGCTTGCAGCTAATAGCAAGTTTGGACATCATTTTATATCTTAATTATGAATTGTGCAATAAAATAGTCATTATAATCTAAAACATTTTATTCAACTGTTTTTAGATATTATAAGGAAACAATGTAAATTAGTCATAGGGTACTATAGGTGAATATCCAAATGTTTATTTTTACTGTCCAAGAAAGTAAGCTATAAAATAATCAAGTGATTTGTCCATAATTGAACAGCTATTAGAGGCAGAATTAGAACTCAAGGCCTTTCATCCAAAATGTACTAGGCTTCTGAAAATGCTGGAAGCTTAAGGAAAGAATGCACACTACAATGAGACTAATTACAAAACCCCTTCTAAAACTGATTTCAATAAAATAAGGCAAATTAATGCCTCTAGTCGTAATAAAATCAGAAAACATCTTCCTTGTTTTTTCAAAGTGTGATTCTTAGACTACCGGCATCAAAATCACCTGGGATATTTTTTTAAATGAAGATTCTTGGGTCCACATTGAACAGAATGCATCAGAAGTTACAAGCGGAAGGATCTAAGAAGCTGCAGTTATAGCATGCCTACCAGAAGGGCATGCACTTACATCTGGCTAGATGTAAGCATGCCACAGAAATACCAAATTAGTGAGCTGGATGAAGCTGCATCTTTGAATAATGTTCTAAGCACCCAAATTTACATAATGGATTATTTCTGCTTCTCAGAGACTCTCAAACAATGATTTTGTAATGATTTTAGTAAAATATTTAACAAAAAGCAAATTGAATGGTTTATTAGTGCGTTAAACTTTAAAGAATTGGAGGTGAAGTATAAAATCATAATTTGTGAATATATTTAAATTTAGTTTTATTTAGTCAATAACCACTCATTTGCAGTGAGTGCTACAGAAGTGTTGTTTTCAGAAGTGATTTCAATTACATAATATAATAAAGGAGGATAAAGCACTGAGAACACCTGTTGATTTCATTTCACGTATTTTAAAGTAAACTTCTTCTGTCTCCTTATTCAGTTGGAATATAATATTTCCTTGGACTAAGCTTTACTTTTCATTCACAGACTAGATAGCATATCTAGCTAAGCAACACATTTCAAACTTCTCCGAATTTTCCCTCCAGCAAAATTTCTATGCAGTGTCCGTTTTTCTTTTTCTTAAAAACGTACGTAATATACATTGTGTCCTAGTTCATAATAAGTATGTTTGTTTTAACAAAATATTTTCCAAAAAGTTTAGTAAAATAAAGCCAGCAAGATATTCTATGATTACTCCAGATCTGAGTGTGACCAGAGATTCTTCCTGAAGTTATCACTCCCCCAGTTAGAGAGGTACCTAGTGCAACATGAAAAAGTGAAGGCTGGATGACCCATCACAAAAAAGAGGTGGTGTGGTAGGAATAAAGGAATGGGTTATTGACCAGCAAATATTTATGCCTCACTTTTACCAGGTACAAATCAGAACACTAATGTCTCAAGAGTTGGTTTAGATGATTAAAAGAAATCATATATATAGATCACCAGGACATGTGGTAAGCATCCAGTGTACCTTATATTTCCCGTCTATAAACTATTACAAATATTCTTTCCAAAATTTGCCCCTTAAAACGAATCACACTGACAAGTTTCTCCTTTCTGAGGTCATTCTTGTATTAATTTTTTCTGCATGGTAAATTTTAGCTGGACCAGGCTGATCGCTTTACACTAGATTTCAAAAGGATTAAAGCCCTTACTGCTTTCTATTTTACCAGAATAAATCCTATTCAAAATTTTCTCCACAGAAAGAAACATATCTCAGTGCCACTACTAATGCTGTCCACATTTATTAGTGAGCTCATGTAATTTGTAATGCAATGGAGTTAATTAATCACTCCATCAAGTCTGTCCTTAGAACTTTTCCATCCTTGAATTCTTCATAATGATTAAGTTCCAGTGTACTTCCCTTATCAGAGGGGGGAAAATAGAAGAGGGATAAAAGAAACTTTTTTTTCCTAGGAGTCCTATGATGTGATAAGATGTGGTGAGAAAGCTAATGTTTGGAAAACACAAAGACTGTTTTATCCATTTGAACCTTACTGAAATTCTCTCAGGAGATGATCTAATTTAGCAATGAACTAAATACATTTATAAGATTCTCATTTCTTCTGGAAGCACAGCAGTGTTAAAAATAAGTTTAAATTAGAAAGGACATCAAAATTAAATTGAGGCCTGAAATACTACTTATTTATTACAAAAATTCTAAATGGCTTTTTTTTTTAGATTCTTTCCCCATATAGGCCGTTACAGAGTACTGAGTAGAGTTCCCTGTGCTACACAGCAGGTTCTTATTAGTTATCTATTTTATACATAGTAGTGTATATATGTCAGTCGCAATCTCCCAATTTATCCACCCCCCATCCCCTAGTGACCATAAGATTGTTTTCTACATCCGTGACTCTACTTCTGTTTTGTAAATAAATTCATTTGTACCCTATTTTTAGATTCCACATATAAGCAATATCATATGACATTTGTATTTCTGTGTCTGACTTACTTCACTCAGTATGATAATCTCTAGGTCCATCCACATCTCTACAAATGACCCAATTTCGTTTCTTTTTATGACTTAGTAATATTCCATTGTATCTATGTACCACATCTTCTTTACCCATTTATCTGTTGATGAACATTTAGGTTGCCTCCATGCCTTGGCTATTGTAAATAGAGTTGCAATGAACATTGGGGTGCATGTATCTTTTCGAATTATGGTTTACTCTGGGTTATGCCCAGGAGTAGGACTGCTGGGTTATACGGTAGTTCTATTCTTAGTTTTTTAAGGAACCTCCATACTGTTCTCAATAGTGGCTGTACCAATTTACATTCCCACCAACAGTATAGGAGGGTTCCCTTTTCTCCACACCCTCTCCAGCATTTATTGTTTGTAGATTTTTTGATGATGGCCAATCTGACTGGTGTGAGGTGATATCTCACTGCAGTTTTGATTTGCATTTCTCTAATAATTAGTGATGTTGAGCATCTTTCATGTGCTTTTTGTCCATCTGTATGGCTTCTTTGGAGAAAAATCTATTTAGATCTTCTGCCCATTTTTGATTGGGTTATTTTTTTTTTTTTATATTGAGCTGCATGAGCTATTTGTATATTTTGGAGATTAATCCTTGTTTTGGTGCTAAATGGCTTTTTAATGTCATAAAACTAAAGGGACAAGGGTGTGAAAGGAAAATGACAAAGATTAAAGACATTTCTTGTCAAACTTGGCAGCCTTAATTCTGAAAGTTTCAGTTGTACAATATGGCATCTAGTATCGTCCCTATGTACCCAGTCTTCCAGGTCCAACAGGCAAAACATTGAGCTACCAGAGACCCTCTTGTCCCAAACAGCATTTTAGAGTTGAGAAGGAGAAAGAAAAAGAGAAGCAAATAATTGAAGTTTCTTTCCCCAAAGCTGAGACCAGAACACTTTGCCTTAGCTGGGAGTCCATTTCCAGGACAACTTTTTCTTCTCTATCTCTCCTCCTTCTTACCCGTATTTTGGGTAAGTCTAAGATAGAAAGTCCCAAGTACTAGATTTCAGTTATTGGGTTTTTTTGTTTGTTTTGGTTTGGTTTCTTTTTTCCTTGGCCATTGTTTGTTAGGTATGTGACCTTAAGCAAGTTACTTAAACTTTCTCATGGTACCATTTCTTCATCCCAAAACTGAGGCAACTAGAAGAGTAAGTTGCTACAAGTTCATTGTTTTATAACATGATACACTTTTTATGGCTGTCACATCATAATGGACATAGCCATAGGAAAAGATAATAGGGAGCAATTTAAATTTATTACCACAGAGCAAATTTTTAAAGATATACACTATAGATTAATGTTCATACTTTTAATATAAGTAGAGATTAGAAAGGTTTGCCCTTGATAGGTCTTATGTCTACTATCAAAAAGCAATGGTTGCCAAAATGCCTTCTTAGAGCACCCTCCAAAGGTTAACAATGATTTAAAAGCTTTTGTTTAAAAAGCAGCTCGTGTAACACTTAGAATTTATTCTTAAGTTTATGTTAAATTTACTTACATTGCCAATAAATACATGGTGCTACAAATCATTTAAACCAAACACCAACTGGTAAAACATAGGTACTTATCTTAAAAGTAAATTGTTTATTTAAAATATAAACAATTAATCAATTATTTATAATATAATCTTAGTCAAAGATATTTAAAATTTCCTTCCTTATTCAGGGTGAGTAGCTGCTATTTTAGGATAAGGTAACGAGGGCAGCTTTCATAAAACTTTTCTCTGAATTTCACAACTGTATTTCAGGTCTTTATCAGTGTATCCTTAGCAGAAATTACTGAAAATATTAAAAGTGGAACACATTTTCCCTCTTTGTTTCCCCACCACCTCATGTTACTCAGTGCCCTTGTTACGTAAGTTTTTAATTGCTTAACATAGTAATTCATTTTCTGGCTGCCTACATCCAATGCAGTGAGCCACTGACCTCTTGTGAGCAGGTGGGGCCAGGTGACAGAACACCAGCATCCAGATGGAAGGCAGGACTGGTTTGGGCAAGTTAAAACCAATAGCAGAAAGCAATCAAAAACAGGGGTTAAACACATGAGAATATCTATATAAAACTGAAGAGAAATTTTGAAACCACAAGTCTCTAAGTTTCCAGTAAGTTTTTAGTAGTGATTTACTCCTGAGAAATAAAAAAATTAATTTCCTACTTTATAAATTCATTTTCCAACAATTCAGTGAGGAGCCAACGTATTAACCTGGACATTCATCCAAAACTATTTCAAATCAATTTATTACATCTTACCATGGTTGAAGTCATTCTTTAAAGAGTGATTTGCCACCAAATCAGAGGTTTTCATGGGTTATGCAGATTTGCCTTATGGTGACAAAAACAATCTGTATTCCAGGAAGATATCTTTGAAATTTAGCTTCTTACTGTCGTATTTATAATATTTTGATGTGGTTTTAAAATTGCATTTGGCTTTGCAAAAGATGATGCAATGGAACAATCTCCAACCTCATTCAATTGTTTAATAATGTTTAATTTTCTAAAAACTATCAATATTTATTCGGTGGAGACTCCAGAAAAGGGCATTCTCCTTACATGAACTCCTAATGTACTGATAACATTTTGGCTTTCTATTCTATTTCCTAAGCAATATATTCTGAAAATGCTGTGGCAGTAGCATTAATCTTAGTAACTGCAGAGTCAAAGGTCCCAGGGTCAGTGTCAGAAAACACCATTCCTACTAGCACTGATACTTTACACCTGTGCTAATAAGCTCTGTTAAATATTTAGTTTCTGATAAATTTGCCTAAAACTCGACATATTTTCCTCTTATCTGAAATGTTTTATTATAAATTTAAATTGAGATTCAATAACCCTAGTTAAAATTGCAAACGTCATTTACTGTATAGTAACTAAGGCTTTTTTAAACAGAATTGAGAATGTTAATACAATCCAGAAACTTTCTTTAAAGAATAATGGCTAAGTCATTACCCCCCAAATTATAGCTGTCATGAGCCAAATGTATTAGCTGCATCGTCTCCAAGTCATACGCACAATGACTGGTTTTAGACTTGTTCATTTCCAACTGACATCCAACTGCAATTTGGCCTAACATATGAAATCGCATTGCATTACACCATTATCTTCTTAAATATGGTTCTTAAACCATGGATTACCTTATGTGGAATAGAGGATGACACCTCAGATATTGGGGGTAAAATTTTGTGTGCACGTGTGCATGTACGTTTTTAAGAAATAACAAAGCAGATCTTTGACAGTTAATACAGATTTTCTGTCTTTAAGAAGACTCTGACTTGCAATTGCTCTTGCCCAAGTGTGAGATAGGACCATGAAATCAGGCAAGTTTCCTACCCTCTCCACACTTTGGTTTCCATATCTATAAAACATAGCAGTACCAACCTAATATTGTTGTGAAGACTACATGAGATTTCTCCATGTGCTGAGCACACAGGAAGCACTCAATGAATGTTCACTACTATTAGTGTTACTATAAGGCATAATTCTTTTATTAGTATCACCTCTATCACTATACTCAAAGGAATTTGTGACCCCATAAAGCTAAAGACTACCATCTATAAGATATAGTCTTTTTTATGCAATAATAAGTCATTCAAAATACAAAAACAGAATAGTTTCTGCCTATCTCTCTATTGTGATTTTCTACTACTGCCTGTTCTTACCTACCAAATCAAAGGTCATTCTGAATAATATACCTTACCTACGTTTCCCTAAAGCCTCCATGTTTTCAACAACTCTGCACCTTAGGTTTGTCACATACACTATCAAGTTCTAAAGATGAAAATATTAGGTGCTCAATCAATATTATATATAAATGCATGAATAAATATATCACTTTTGCTATTCTTTCAGTGGAGCTATAGCAACTAAAGAATACTTCTACTGTAGTTCATGACAAATTGGATGGGTGAGACTTTAGTACCAGGCATTACTGTCTAGGCATGCTGAAGAAATTACCTGCAAATTATATTCATTGGAATTTAATCAAATATCGATGTTTAATAATTCTTTGTGTGTCCTTAAATATTTTATTGAAATAGGTTATACCAATACTGATGATTTTTCTTTATGTAAATCTTGAAACCACTGCGTGATTAATACATGGGAAGAATCTATTTTTTGGTGACTTTTCCATTACAAATTTAACGAGAATTAAGGACTATCAAAAGAATCTTTTTGAGGGCACAATAACATGACTGAAGTTAAATGACAAACGGGAACAAGAGTATTATCAGAACACTGTCTGAAATTAACCCTTACCAGTAGTTTAAAGCGGTGGTGATAAAACCATTTTCTCACTTTTAAAGCAACATATTTCTTCCTTGAAGTCTCTAAATTATAGTTCTGTGAAATTATGTATCCTTAAAATAAGGCTAAGATCTCTTGCGATTAAAAAAAAAATAAAAAGACAAGTCAAAGATGGGTATAGCAATCCCAAAGATGAGAAGATTTTCTCTTGCATAGTAGGAACAGCCATATTGTATTTAGTTTTTCTTAATGTTTTACAATGGACTGATGTTGTACAATGCTGTAATTCTTTTTCTGAAGCCTATACCTTGGAGAGTAAAGGAGGTTTATAAAGGTATCTGAATACAACTTATACTTATTGCTTTGTCTTTGACAATCAAGCTCAGAGTGAATGAGCTTTCACAGTTGACCAAACCGAATGGAAGTGACAGCGTCACATTTCTGTGGAGGTATTTGCAATATAGGCACCTAAATTCACTGTTGAAATGTTTATTCCACTAAAAACACCTTGAACAAGATTTTGATCCAGAAGACGCTGAAAAAGAAGCCATGTTTAATCAGTTGCAAATAGTTCTTAGGCTTGGAATTGAATGTTTTCAAATCTTTAGCATACTGTCAAAAAATTTCAAAGTTGGCATTTTATCCTTCGCTTTATGCATTGCATTAAAATAATAAATAAATGTAAATCTAAATTAGTCTCTTTAAGAAAAAAAGATTGATTTAGTAAATCACAATGATTTTGATATAACTTCTGTCGTAAGGCGTACAAATGGTTAGTTAAATTTAGACTGAAAATCAGAGTAGCTTTAGTCTAGCAGATAAAGAATATGAGTTACCTTAATTATCAGGTTACTTTTCATTTGGGGATCTACTTTCTCTTCATTTTTGTTTATTTATGCTATCTGTTGATGCCTTTAAAAAATGAGTGATTTAACAAAACTTTAAATTTCCTTTCAAGGGATGTCTTCTGTTTCAGAGTGAAATGACCACCAGATAACATCATTGCTGCAACAGGAATACTGAGTGTAGTTTTCAGTTAAAAGAGCTTGTCTGCATAGAGAAAAACGAGCTTGTTTTTCTGCTGGATGGAGAAAAGCAGCAAATGGGAGTGCTATAAATATTTTAAAATGATCTTTTTCTGCTTGAATTATGTTTCACTAAAATACATCAGAGACTCAATTCCTTGGGTCTCTCAAAAAACGTCTGCAGTTTCTAGAGAACTTAGGAAAAGTGTTATTTTCCACTCATTTCATTTACTTTGAAGCCTTATCAGATGAGGGATCAAATGAAACCGATCATCCCCAGGTTTTCCCAGGTTATTACCATAAGGACATGGAATTAACCTCCAACCAGCCACTCTCAAAATGCAATGCTTTCTTGTCACAAAGCAAAAGAAGTGGAACACAAAGAATTATTCTGGATTATGTTGAAGGGAAAGAAAATGCTGACAGGCAGAGGAATAAAAAAGTAGAGGAATAAAAAAGTATAGAGTTATGGTAATTGTGAAAGACAAGAATAACAATAGCTTAGAATACGGTGGTTATTTTTTTAAATGTAGGAAGTTGCTTTTACAGTCAAGTACTCAATACATCAAACTCTGACAAGTTGGATTTTATAAAAAAGCAGCAACTGTAAATCTGGAAGAAAATGAAAGGTGTATGAATTTTAAAAGAGTATAATGATGTTTGCTTAATATGCCAGGTAGGTATACTACTTTCAAAAGAGACAATAATAACTGTATTGGGTTTTTTTTTGTATGAGA
This sequence comes from Balaenoptera acutorostrata, assembly GCF_949987535.1. Lineage (NCBI taxonomy): Eukaryota > Metazoa > Chordata > Mammalia > Artiodactyla > Balaenopteridae > Balaenoptera > Balaenoptera acutorostrata. The sequence goes on from NC_080067.1 coordinate 121,099,748, forward strand.
TATACAAACTGTTGTTGACATTTAAAAAATAAAGAACATTGTTACTGGGTACTTTTGTTATAAATTTCTATCAGTAGGGCGAAAAAATCTTTGAGTTACATGTAAACTACTGAACTAGACGTTTGAATTAAGTCAAATAATTTCTGGCTCAATAGTTAAGGCCTCCTAAGACCTCGGCTCTTCTCTTCAGTGTATGGGGACTCATTCCCTCTCACTGTGTCAGGTATCATTTCTATGACAACAAGAGCCAAATCTCTAGTTTTGTATCTCCAGCTGAGGAAAGCTCTAGGCTTGTTTCGGGTGCCTACTGAATGCTCATTCATAACCTCAAATTCTGTATCTCTCAAAGTGGATCCCACCCCTCTCTCCTGTCCCATACTTCATCCTTCTCTTCTTCCTGACATAATTCCATCTTTCTTCAGGTCCCTAATACTAAAAGTCTTAGTTGTAGGGTTTAACCCCTCAATGTGTTTCATATCCACTTAGGCACAGATTCCTGTGGATTCTTCCTTCTTTCTCTCACTCTATGTCTACTGCTCACTTCCATCCCTCTCTAGGCTCAATTTCACACTATCATTATTCCAAAAGCCTTAGAGTTTCTCAGTTCCAAGTACATTCTTATTCCTTTCCCTCATCATTCTATACCTAGAAAAATATATTCGGATTTTAGAGAGCTAGGTGTAACTTTCCTTTACGCAAACAAAGAAGTAGGTTAGCCAGCTAAATCTTCTCAAACTTTCACAGAGTGCTCTAAATTCTTTTCACTCCCTTGGCCAGTAAAAATCCATTTATTCAGCCAGCTGAATTACAAATTTCACTTTTCTAAGTCCAGCTTATGCAGCCAGGATTAAGCAAATTGCCTTGTGAGTTTTACGATGAAGCACAAAACTCTGAACCATCATGCCAAGGCTCGGCATTTATTTGGACAGCATTTACTCATGCTGCCACGATGTCTTTGCAACACTGATTTATAGTCAAAGGTGCCAGAACATCATTTACTGTATTAAAACTTGGCTGTGTTTCTCCATTTTCTGAGTTCACTGCAAGTTTGAAAAAATATGTTGACTGCAGGGGAAAAAATGAGATGCAGAACCCTTACTTACTGAGGTAGCTTACACTTGATAAATGTATCTAAACTGCCCACACTGAAATCAGGCCTATGGAACAGCTTTGTCACATGAATCCTGAAATGATGATGCAGACATTGATAAAATCAGGCTGATTTTTTTTCTATTTTACTTATGAGTACCTTTAAATATAAAATAATGAAATACCACCTAGTAAATAAGCACCTTCATTTAATTTCTAAACATTCCCTGCGAGATAATTCGCAAAAAAAATAAGAAGAAAAAAGACTGTAGTAGCTTCAATGTAGTTAACACACATTCACCAACCTCAGCATTTATATGTCTACTATGTGAAGTTTGAACTCAAATGTACAAAAACAATGAAACACAATTTGCAGTGAAAATACAGCCACTGTCTAAAGTCTATCAACAGTCAGGCAATGGAGGAGGTTGTATATCTGTTGTCATTAGTTTACAACCAAGTGATTTCTTTAATTATCCTCAATGGGCTCAACAAGGTATTAAATACCCAATGATCAGTCACGGAAACAAAGGCATGAATAAGAGCACAACGTCTGACTTTGCCAGGCTCAATGAGCTCCACCTTGATGTACTGATGGTTCTTAATGAAGACAACTGCCACCAATTAGACAACTGACAATTAGGTTGAAAACTAAAGTGTCCAAACAGGAACAAGGGACTGACCCCTGAATACTAAATTATTTTTAGGTGGCATTTAATCACTCTCACAACAGCAAGAGACAGATTTTAGGGGTTGCTCTTTACTCCAATGAGGAATTCTGCTTTACACTTTACATTTTGCAGGTTGACATGTTAGCTTTTTTTTCACTCTTCTAAATTTTGCTGGAATCTAGCTTGAAACACTATTTCATTATGATTAACTTGTATCAATGAACATACAATTAGAAAGATGGGCCACAAACAATATTTAAACATAGGATCTAAGCAGATAGTGAATAGATTCTGGATTTAGACAGACCTCAGGTTTAGTTCTGGCTCCTAGAGGGCAGGTTATTTCTTTTTTTTTTATTTTTTTTTTTTATTTTTTATTTTTTTATTTTTATTTTTTATTTTATTTTATTTTTTTAAATATGTATTTGTATACGTATAGTAACACTAATCTTCATTTATCAATTTCCCCCCTCCTTTCCTTTTAATTAATTAATTAATTTTTGGGTGTGTTGGGTCTTCGTTTCTGTGTGAGGGCTTTCTCCAGTTCCAGCGAGCGGGGTCCACTCTTTTTTTTTTTTGTTTTGTTTTGTTTTTTTTTTTTTTTTTTTTTCCACACACACACACTGTATTTTATTTTTACAAGAGATAAATAGACTGACACCAAGCATTGTACATGGATGACCACAACAAAAGCAACAATGATTGCAATTACCAAACATGAAACACACTCATACTATGTCATAATATTGACATTCAGTCCAGTAATCCTCCACTGTAACAGCTCCTTTACTTTGCAGTGAAAATTGATTTGTATATTCTTTGCCTCTGAGTCCTTGTGGGATTTTTTTTTTTAAATTCCGACAGAAAGTCACAAAAATTATACTCATCCTCATCAGTTCACTCAGTCCCATGTAATTAATTTTTTTTTTTTTCATCTTGATCTTTTGTTAGCACTTTTATGAGTTCATCAGTTTTTCATTAGAGTTCTGAAAATGCTTATTCATTCAGTTCAGCAGTACAGTCAGTTACCAGAAACCTGTACTTGTCAGAGTCTTTTCCATGAATTTCTTGAAGATGAAACCCTTTTATAGGAACATACTTGCAAAATCATCAGAGTACACCCAGAACTGTCTGTAAATGACAGAAGACTTAAAAATGACCATGGTTAAAGATTTGATGAAAGTTCATAATAATGCAGGTTATTTCTTAAGTAGAAGATACGAGTGTCACATTATTTAGCCAATATTTAGAGTGTCTAAAGCTATCTTAGTACTGGGGTCCGTCCAATAAGGATTGAGGAGAAGTCCCAGGTCAGCCTAGGGGAGGAGTGGCCATTTTTGTAAATATATCATATAAATAGGAGACACATAGGAAATATACATCATATCCATATATATATATATACACACACACATACCCATATATATCCATGTATATATCTTATTCCCACATCAAGAATATTGCCTGAAGAGATCATTGCCCACAGAATTTTCTTCAAAAAACCAAAAATTTTCAAACACTTAACACACTTTTGCACAAGCCACTGCCTTCCCCCACATAAAAAAAGACAGTCTTTCTGTTTGTACACCAGCCGGCATCCCACATTTGCCCGTACTAGGATTATTTCTGAATGATGTGGCACAACCTTTAATGATATGCTTCTTGCATCACAGGATTCAATGTTCCACTTTTGTCCATCTCATTGCTTTAGTCTCCAGAAGTTGCATTTGCCTGATTATTATTAATACACAGGGGCATTTCTGCATGGCTGCCCTTAGAGCCCACACGCCTGGGCTGCCTCAGAGGTAAGATCACCTTTGGATCTCCACTGGCTCTGTTCCCTTGGACGGGATCCAAGACAGAACTGCCTTATGTGGAATTTCACTGCTGTGGCCAATGGTGTAATAATGAGGTTCCCATGTCAATACACCTTGGATTTTCAAGGGTCGTATTTCCAATATAAGCACAGGCATTTAAAATGATGTGTTTCTTTTAATTTCATTTCATTCAACTTTTTTCTTTCAGGATCAGGTCCAATACTATACACCAAAATGCATAACACTGTCAATAACTTGAAATTTCCCATAAACTAGCATAGAGACATCACACACACACACACACACACACACACACACACACAGGTATAAACACAGTCACAGAATTATAGGAACAAAATTTTTCTCATTCTTCCCTTCAAGGAGAAATCTGCCACTCAACATTAATGTCAAATATTTGAGTCATTAAGCAAAACATATAACTCCAATGGATATCTTATAAAAAACAGAATGTAGAATATATATAACTTTATAATCAAATTAATATAGCCACTCATTTTTAGTGGAACCGTGTCTAGTCATTAATGCAAAACTTCAAATAACTATGTATTTATGAACAGAAATATATGAGCAAAGATTTTCAAGCTTACTGCACTCCTGCCAAAGGCAGTTAGTTGTAAGCATGAGGCAAAGGACATGGGTCTACCCCCAGAGTCAACTGTAGCTAGCTCAGCTGACGAGAGCTTTCCGATTCTTGGCAGAATAACAGATTCTCAAGCAGAGAGGGGATAGGGGTGAGATTTTTTCTTCTGTAAGTAACTTAATGAATGAAGTACTAATTAACATTATGGCATTGATAAATGGAGAGAGAGATTAGGGATGTACTCGATACTCAGACCTTCGCAGATGGACGGTCAAAGCCACATTAATTCCTATCTCATTGGAGCATCTGCTTCTCCCATAATCCACTGCCCCTTGGTACAAACAACACAAACTGTTGTGACTCAATTCGATTTATATCAATCTAATTTCTTTTAATCCAATTTGTATTCCAATCTACTACCTTCTAATCACTTAAATCTTCAGCCTCCATCTGGTAAATTTTCTCTCAAAATTAACGGAGCAGATGCCTCTGCGATTGTCCTCCACAGTCAAGCTAATCAGACCCTCGCAGTGGCCTATAGAATCCGCTGAATAGGTACGTGACTTACGGTGTTGCCCTTCCAGTTACAAAATCTGTGAGGTAGGAAGACCATTTAATATGTCATTAATTGGTTCATTTGCATAACACTGCTTGGGAAGAAGCACTGGACACAAAAGCCAAGAGAAGAAAACTATAGGAAGAGAGCAAAATGCGCTCATTTCTCAAATGAGCTTTACAATTCAATCTGTCTTCTCTTTAGATTAACAAACATGGGGTGAGAATATTATTTAATATTGCATGGTCTAAAAAGCTACCTACCCTCTGCAGGATATGGTATTAGAGGAGTTTTGTCTAGTCATCACAAAGTCATACTGAGACCTAACTTTGGTTGACAAACACATTCTTAAAATATGCTTCTGAATTTTGGAACTATGCACTAATTTATTCACTGGAGCATATGTCATATAAACAATAAAGCCCCTGGCTAGCACTGACTTCCACTCCCACGGAAGTTCCACTGTGATCCATAATTAACACCACAAATTAAACATCCCCTATGAGAAAGCTGGCAGCACTACCTGTGGAATAAACATCATTCTGGAGACACAGTAATTAACAAAAATGTAAATAAATAAAAGGACCCAAGACATATAAAGACAAACACTATACTGAACTACTTTGAAGTGGAACAGGTTTTCATAGGAGACTTGGTTTCATTAATTTACAGTCATACTTACACACACAGTGTATCATCTCGATAATATTTTAAAATATTTTTTTAAAATTTCAAGATATCATAAATAGAAATACTAAAGTGTTCCATGTGCCCACATAAGGATTTAGCCTCAGGAAGCCTTTCGCTGTTAGAAAAACTTGAAAAATTAGTGTAGAAAATCATTAAATCTACAACATAGTCTTAGAGTGAAGAATTCTTGATACGTCAGCCTCATTAACATTATGAAACAGAAAAATGTCAAAATGCCTTCATAAAGCATAACATAAAGCATAAACTGTTGGATTAAACAATTGAATGTAGAATCTATTTCTATAATTTTGACTAGAGTAAGATATAAAAGGCAAGGCCTCTTGTGGTTGGGTCACTGGGTGTCCAAAATAACCAGAGAAACCCAGGTGGAGAAATCAGAGGGCAACAGCATTGGATCTTCTGGGAAACTGGCAGGACTGGGGAACTGGGGGCACGGTGAGAGACATTGATCCGTCTTTCGATCTCAGCACGAAGACAGTAGATGACATGCAACCACTCAGTGAATAAAACCAAGCACTTCTGGACCTAGCTCAGTCGCAGATTTGATGCTCTAAGCCTCAGTTGTTTTACCTGCAAAGTGGACTGAAAATTATGTCTGCTTTTATCCACTGTATTAAGGAAGAAATGAGATCATTCATGTAAAGTACCATGTTTGAATTCTAGGGCACCATATAAATAAAGGTAAGACCCCAGAGCAAGGCCATTTAAAAACATGGACTCTGGACTCAAATTTGAGATCCAGACTTAGAGTTAGGTTACCTTCAGATAAATTACTAACTTCTCAGTACTTCAATGTAAAATGGTGATAATAATAGCTCCTATCCCATGTTACAAGAAAAAAAAAAAGAATTAACGAATGTAGTATGTCTAGATGAGTAGCTAGAACAAAGTATCTCATGAAAACATAAATGTCAGGTAAAGGATAAAAGCTAAGAAATTTGTCTTTGTATGGCAAGTTCTCAAGTTAATCTAGAGGTGCAGTAACAGTTCAGCAGCTAAAGGTAGTGTCTATTTTCTCAATTGCATTCTTCTTTTCAATAATAGAGGCGAACTAACTTGTAAGGATATAACTGTTTCAAGTGCTGCAATGAGGTCTATCTATAGAGTGGAAAGAAAAATGTGGTTTGTATTGTACTTTTAATTGGCTTTCATATGAAAACAGTGACCTCAATGGTATCAGTAATTTTATTAGTTACTGAAATAAGCACTTACTGTATACCATGTGCCAGGCATTGTGCTAGAGGGAGGGAGTCCCACCCTCAAGGAATTCAGAGTCTTCTGCCCTGGCACTTTGATTAAACCCTTTTCCCACTCTTGGCAGTAGAATATCTGAAGCAGACGGGTCACGTGCTTCCTTGAATGCCGATGTTCACATAACTGACTCAGAATTGTAAAAGTATTAGTCGAAAGCCCACTTCCATAATCCTGGCCTCAAAACTAAAGTAGAAATATAAATGGGTACGAATTCTAGAACATACGGGAATGATTCTATGCTTGGATGAGCCACCTACACACTCAAAGACTACCTGTGCCCCACCTCTGGTAAGGCAAAGAATGGCCTTTGATGGATAATAATATGCATGTAAATGTAAGTATTATTGTGTGTGTGTATATATATATATATATACATATACCTATATATACATATATATATGCTTGATATATGTCTATGTGCTCCTTCTCTCTCTCTCTCTCTCTCTCTCTCTCTCTCTATATATATATATATATATATATATGCACATACATATACACACACATATATGTATTATAGAAGAATAACCAAGGGGTCCAGATGCTACTCTGAAAAAAAAAGCCTTGAAAATCTAGAGAAAATTGGAAGGTCCAGTTGATGAAGGAACACAGTTCCAGCTTCCTCTGTGTTAACCACAGTCCTAGCTGATTCCAATCATTTCTCATCTAACCTTTCACCAATGACCTCTCAGTGTCAAGCCCCTCCCCAGCAATCATTGAACCAAACGGAATCCATAATTGACCAGGCTTGCCAGCAATTTGCACAGAGTACCAGAAGTATTTTCTCAATTGTTATTCTATCATTTTAGTTATGTATATAAATCTTATTTCTGCTGCAAGTTTTAACTTAGTATTTTTGGTGCCTAGCACAGTACCCTAGTATATCACGTATGTAACAAACATTAACTCATTTTCAACAATTCTAATATTCAATAACAAAACATTATCAATATAGCTACACTTTGTCAAACTTTTGGCAACAAAGACTCTTTTATTTCATTCTCAGTACAACCTTTGTATAATTATCCTTGTTTTGTAGGTGAGAAATCCAAGAATTTAAATAGCTTGTATAGATTCATATCCACAGAACTCAAGATTATCAAAACATAATAGGAAATTTTGTGTCCTATTTTTCAAAAGGCGAGAAGATATATTTTAAATGTGTTGTGTTATTGTGCGGTTTTTGCCCAAGATTTAGGAGACAGTACATTGATCAGGAAAGAGTCCTGGTTTGTTTAAGTGAGCTGTTTCAGCACCATCTTTGAAGCTCCCCATCATCAAATCCTTTCCTTAAAAACATTAACATTATCAGTTTTAAATAGTTAACGGGGTTCAGAACATGCTCCCCCCAAATAGGGCACCTTTGTATACTGAATTTTTTAAGCTAAAGGAATTTGAGGAATGGTAGGTGCAAGACTTTGTGACCTTCCCCTGAAACAGGTCATAAGACCCTCATGTGACAGGTGACCTCTTTATACCTGGAAGAAAGGAGCATCCTTACCTCCAAAGACTAAGGGACACTGAAAGGAATGAGGAGGGACATAGATGTGAAGGAACAGGCCTTGCTACGTTTCCCCCAGTTTACTAAACTTACCTCATACCCTTTGTCCTATCACATTTTCCCAAGACTTTCCCTTCTTCATCAAACCTAGTATAAAGACACTTAGGTTTAACCACTTTTTGGGTTTTCATTTCCTTATGAAGTCTCCTGTGTCATGTAAAACTTAAACAAATGTGTAGTTTTTCTCTTGTTAATCTGTGTTTTATTATGGAAACCCCAGCCAAGAAATTAGAAGGGTAGGGCTTTCCTGGTGGCGCAGTGGTTGGGAGTCTGCCTGCTAATGCAGGGGACACGGGTTCGAACCCTGGTCTGGGAAGATCCCACATGCCACGGAGCAACTAGGCCCGTGAGCCACAACTACTGAGCCTGCGCGTCTGTGCTCTGCAACAAGAGAGGCCGCGATAGTGAGAGGCCCGTGCACCGCAATGAAGAGTGGCCCCCGCTTGCCGCAGCTGAGGGAAGCCCTCGCACAGAAACGAGGACCCAACACAGCCAAAAATAAATAAATAAATAAAATAGGTTGCAGTTTCTTAAAAAAAAAAAAAAAAAAAAAGATAAGAAATTAGAAGGGTAGAAGGAAAAGATATTTGTCCTCCCCTATAGCGTCCATTACAAAATTTGCACTGATCAGTTTTAGTTTGCTGAAATCTTTAAGGCAAAACTGAAAGCTCATAATTTTGAGTTCTTTTTTGTAGATTAAACACATTCAAAACTCAAAATTTTCCATAAATGCCAAACCTATAGTTTTTTGTTTTTTGTTTTGTTTTGTTTTGTTTTTTTTTGGCTGTGTTGGGTTTTCGTTTCTGTGCGAGGGCTTTCTCCAGTTGCGGCGAGTGGGGGCCACTCTTCATTGCGGTGCGCAGGCCTCTCACTATCGTGGCCTCTCCCGTTGCGGAGCACAGGCTCCAGATGCGCAGGCTCAGTAGTTGTGGCTCACGGGCTTAGCTGCTCTGCGGCATGTGGGATCTTCCCAGACCAGGGCTCGAACCCGTGTCCCCTGCATTGGCAGGCAGATTCTTAACCACTGCGCCACCAGGAAAGCCCCCAAACCTATAGTTTTAATTGAGGCAAATTATTAATGCTTCATATAGATTTATCTGTACATGATATTGAGTTGTATATGATGCAAAGTGCTACATTATTTAGAAAATATAACTAATATTTATTTGAAAAGTTTTATTAATTTTAAGGCAATCCTTCATAAAGATTTCATACAGTTTCATCTTGAAATAATTTATAGGTGGTTGGTGACATATAGTTTAATTAAGAGAAGAAAGACCATCTTGTCTTCTCTCCAGTTTTACTTGTTTTCTTTACCTTTTAAAACCTCTATCACTTAAAAAAGCAAACTTGAAGCAAAAAAAATCCAGAAACACAAATTGTTGTCAGACATTTTTGTACCATATATGTTAAAACATATCCCTTCTGCCAAATAAGTTCTAAACACTTAAATTAGGTGTGTTTTTAAGAACCAGTCTAATTTAATCCCTAAAAAGTTAAAATGTGTTAATAAGACAAGCCAGGAAGCACAAGAAAGCACAATAAAATCAGTACCACAGTGTAGGAGAAAAAAATATAGAATTTATATATTAGATCTTATGATACAATCAAGAGGAAAATTATGGGGAAAATGTCCTTCTAAATAAAACTGCAAGACAGCAAAATATGCTTGAACTTTTCAAATTGTTTTCAAGCTATTACTATTTCCTGACCTCAGCAAAGAACAGTAATTTTAAGTCCCATTAGTGTGCCAGAAGAAATAATAGTAAATAATTAAAGCACCCCTCCTACAGGAAATATATCGACAATATTTTGGTGTATATATTAACATAAAAATGCAAAACAAAGTTACTTTTTATGTTAGTTACTCTCATCAGGAGTTTACTGATTAAAGGAAACAGAGATAGGCCCAACCCTGACACAGCGACGACTTTAGGGTACCCCTCCCCTACTCACCTCCAAGTCTTTAACAAATACAAGGACAGGAATCCCAAATCATCTCAAAAGCCTGCCCAGCCTCGGTGAGAGAGGGAAAACATTACTCTTCACTTGAAAATCTTACTGGTGTTCTCAATTTCTTTTATTAGTGAAACTCATCAGTATGTTCATCTGAGGTGTTGCTATGTCTACATAAGTGCTCCCAACTGTGGGTCAATCCGTGGTTGATTGAATCTGTGAATGCAGGACCCCTGGATATGGATGGTTGACTGCACTATGCCATTTTCTATGAGGGGCTTGAGCATCCCGGATTTTAGTATTCATGAGGGTCCTGGAACCAATCTCCCACAGATACTGAGGGACAACTGCATGGCATTCTACATACTGTACCTTCAGATACAGATATGACCCCCCAAAATTCTCAGCTGAAATTAGAAAAGAAAGATATGGCTGCTAATAAACCTGGTTGGTCACTCTATAGCATTATAATGCTAATAAAGAATGCTAACATATAAAATATAATGCTCACATATAAAGAGATTCACTTTATGTATATTTATTTGTGTGTATTCATACTGACCACAAGCAAAGTGACTTCTCCCTTTCTACTTATGGTCCATTTTCCATAAGTCAGGTTTTAATGTACTCAACTTTCCATTTATGAAAATTTAATTTAAATTAATGTGACAGGAGCATAACAACAGAAACCTTTACTTGAAAACAGTGAAAATACAAGTTGGACATTCTTAAGTCTTTCCTCTCAAGACTGGGTAAGGAAAAATATAGTGCTTTAAATACTCATGAAAGAATACTTCCCTTGGTGGAAAAGATTGCTACACTGTCATCTCACCCTGCCCTTAGGGACATTTATGCTGTGCTGAAATAACATTATTTCTTCAAAGGATTGAATTCATTCACCCATTCATCATTTATTTGTTTATTTATAGGTAATGTTCCAGTGACTAATACACTTCACAGCAGGAACAAAAAACAATAAAGGAGATGCTTTCTCCAGGAAGAGTCGCTCTAAAAATTGGACAGAAATACAAAGTTATGAACTCACCCAGGGCGTGACTTTTTCTTTTTTTTAATTGAACTAGCTGTATTAGTTATTCTTCAATCCTAAAGGAAACATCTGTCAGCAAACCAGCTGAACTAATAAACACCCTAATGTGTTAAAAAGAGTATGACTTGATTCGTTCAAAATATAATAAATACAAAGACCCTCTCAGGCATGTAACTAATTGCCTTAGTAAACATCTGCAAGGAAACGAGACACATAAAAAATCATCTGTTTCTAACTACTTCTTTTATGTCCTAGAATTATCATACAGGTGGAAGGGGACATCTTTTAAAACTGAACCTTACAGAAAAGAAAGATGAAAGAAAGTAAGTTAGAATGATATTTTGACATTTTAGAGAGAGCCTTCACAGGTGTGGAGAACAGAAAATGCAATTACATCACATATTAATGTTAGTAAAAGAACATAAGTGAATATTTATGCCACATCAAAATTGGAATCTGCATTTGTAATTCTTCAATGTTCATAGGGCTAGTGATAAAAAAGAAATATTAACATTACCTGTTTCATGTGTTTGTACGACATTTTGTACGAATGCATTTGTATGCATTCATTTGTACGACACAGGATTTTAATTTGTAATGTAAATGTCATACACTTTTGTATTTAGCAATATATATCAAAAATGGTTATCAAAAAAGCCACTTTTTAAGATAAAATGTATGATCTAGTTAATGAACTTCATTTACTCCCTTTCTTTGTGTATATTTTCAGGGCACAATCTCCAACTAGGCCTAAAGCCACATGAATCTGCATAATTTCACATTTAAGGAGAACACCACACCCATAGGACAATTCTATCTGTTCACCCTGAGTGTGAGGGTCAAGCTGTGTAGTCCCCAGAAAGTAGCATTAAATAAGACAACTTAATAATGCACCAGGGAGGAAATCACTTAATATTCATGTTGACAGAAGAGAAGATTAATCACGGGGACTTTGTGCTCTCAGAGAGGAATCAAGAAGGCCCTAGGTTCCAGTTCCAGGAAAGTTGATTGCTTTAAAGTAGTTCACAGCAGCCCTTTGATGAAATGCTAAGGTTTACTGCAAATTGGCACTGGGTGACAAATGAGAGACCTTCCTTACTTTAACTTCAAATTAATCATATTGTCCCATTGATCTTTGTTTTCTGTAATGTGCTTCTCACAACCTTTTCTCCTTTTTTGTATAGAAAAGCAATCTTTTCAGTGAATTTTAAACAATTACAAGGAATAGTCCCTCTCATATTTACTTCACCCTACAGGTGATTTCAGAAACAGCATGCTTTTTTTTTTTTTTCTCTTAGCAACTATAAATATGTCCCTCTCACACTCTGCTCACTTTTTATGACAAAGTAAACATTAGAAAAATAATGGTCAATGTTTACCTGGTATCCAAAATGCTGAGTTAAAAGCATTCAACCTGTTAAAGCCTATTTTTAATGACAGTGATTAAATATAATTATAACCCTTTTCCCTTGAGCAGTTTATTAACCCCCTTTGGATTAAATACTCATTTGCTGTAATTTTTAAAGGGCAATTGTTTTCATATCTATTAAGCATTTTCCTCAAAACCCACCTACAAAACCATTCAAAAGCAGCAATATTACAAACATAATAAAGGCTTAGCTGATTCATTTCCTATTCATGTGTTTTAAATGATTTCCCTTTCGACTTCTAGTAATCATTGCATTGAATTAAATCATAATGGCCTTACAGTCCTTCCATGAAAAAATGAACTTCACTGCTATATTTATAGCAAATAAATATAAATGCAATCCTGAATTTAAATAAAAACAGATTAATGTGGGACACAGACTCAAAGCACACAAACTCTAGGGATGACGAATGTTTATAATCTCTACTACATATTAAACATAAAATACGTTCATTCACAAATATATATGCTGACTATTGCCAGCTGACACTGGGTACACACGAATGAACAAAGCAGAGACACACAGAGATTGCTATCTGGTTGTATATAAGTATATAGCATATAAATTTTTTTTTTAATTGTGGAAAATGCTATAAAGAAGGATGTAGTAAAACAAACCAATTTGGATTACTGGGCAAGAAAGTCTTCTCTAAGTAAGTGACTCTTAAGCAGAGACTTGAAAGATAAATGGAGTTAGCTAAAGTAAGAACTGGAAAAGAACATTCCTGGCAGAGTATCCAACATAAGCAGTCTCTTAAATGGGAATGAATGACCTTGGTATGTTCTAGAAACTGAAATAACATCAATGTAGCTGGAATATATGGTAAGGGAAAGAATAGTGGAATAAAGTTTAAAAAGTAGGTAGTGAGACCATGATTATGTAGGAACTTATAAGGCCATATCAACGATTACAGTCCTATCATAAGTGCAACAGAAACCACAGAGATATTTTAAACATCTCAGGAAGCTAACATCATCTGCTTCACATTTTCAAAAACCGCCCTGCCTTCTCTAAGAGTCCAGGAAGCTCTTGGAACAACCCAGATAAGAAATGATGGTGACTTGTGAGTATGGGGAGAAGTAAGCAGATTTGTTATTTATATACGAGACAAAATCAGCAGAACATAGCTCGGCTTCATGGTAGCAATGTTTTTTCTCACAGGAAGCTAATGTACTTCCTTTCTTATGTGCAATGTTTTTATCACAGGAAGCTAATGATTTTCTAATCACTTTTTCAATGGCCTAGAAACACCCTGAAACAAGCAGAAAGGCAGCAGCAGTACCTCACAGGAGGGAACATCTAGACATACCACCAACCCCAGGCTTCACCTCAAATGGACTCTTCCAGGGACTCCCCATGCCCCTTGGGCAAGCTGCTTAATGACCACGCTTTCTAAAACACCATCACTCATTTCCAAGGAGTGAGAGGAGAAACAATGGAAGAGAGAAACCATTTTATTTTTCATTTATGATTTTTGCAACTGGGGGAGGAGGTGCTTTTCTTATTTCTAGGAAAAAAGCCTAGGCTATGAAGTCTTAGGTAACTTCACAAGTATTCATTATACAAATATCATAAGGAACATTTATACTAAAACTACTGGTTTTATTTTAATTTCATCCTATTTTAGAATTTACTGATTTTTTTTTTTCTGAATGAACAGCTGTTTCTAAAAAGTAAGTTTTCTAGTCTGGAAACTTGCTCATTAACTGGATTTTACAGAAAAAGAATAACTCTAGTTTAGAAAGAAATATATGTCACCTTAGAAAGAGAAGATTCTACATAGATTATTTCCTCAGAAGAATGCAGACAAATCTGGCGTTTGCTCCTAAAGCAGAGACTGGGAGGCAGGACCAGGTGGGAGACTTTCTTTTCACAGTATAACTTTCCGGAGCTTTTGAAAGATTTACAGTCTGCTATTACTATTAAGAATAAACAAGCAAACAAACAGTAAGAAAACCATCCAGAATTTCTCTCCACTCCGTAGCACATCACTCATAAACATTTTGGTTTATATCCATTCCACCACCACATCTTCCAAACCTGGCCACACTTCTTTCCATTTCTGCTGAGCCCCTGGTACACCTCTCCACGAGGGCCAAACATGATTCTCCTTGTTTCCACTTTTTTCCCATCAGAGTCCATCCTCTACACCATAGCCAAAGATGCCTCTCTAAAATACAAATAAATTATTCTACTTGTGTGCTTAAAACCATCCAAGGGATTTTCTTTATATTTAAAATAAAATCTAGACTCCTCACCAGGATCTACAATAACCTACGTAACCCATCCATTGTCTTCTCTACCTTCCTTTTGTACCACCTTATCCCCTTTGCTGACAACTCTCTAGATATATCAGCTGTAGTGGGTTGACTAGCATCCCCAAAAACTCATGGCCACCCATAACCCCAAGATGTGACCTTATTGGGAATAGGGTCATTGCAGAAGTAATTAAGGTAAGAATGAAGATATGGTCATACTGGATTACAATGGTCTCTAAATCCAATGAGAATATCCTTATAAGAGATAGAAAAAGACACACAGAGATGTAAGGGACAAGTCCATGTAAAAATGGAGGCAGAGACTAGAGTTATGCTGCTATAAACCAAGAAATATGTGGAGCCACCAGAAGCTGGAAGAGGTAAGGAACATGTATTAGTTTCCTAGGGCAGTCATAATAAAGTATCACAAATGGGGTGGTGTAAATAACAGAAACATATTATCTAATAGTTCTGGAGGCTAAAAGTCCAAATCTAAGATGTCCGTAGGATTGATTCCTTCTGAGGGCTATAAAAAAAGAATCTGTTCCTGCCTCTCTCCTAGCTTCTGGTGGTTTGCTGGCAATCTTTGGCATTCCTTGGCTTGTAAATTACCCCAATCTCAGCCTTCATCTTCATATGGATTCTCCTTGTATCTCTGTGTCCAAATTTCCCCTTTTTATAAGGACATCAGTCCTATTGGATATGGGCCACCTTAATGACCTCATTTTAATTTAACTATCTCTGTAAAGACCCTATATCCAAAACAGATCACATTCTGAGGTACTGAGACTTAGAATTTTGACAAATCTTTTTGGAGGTCACAATTCAATCCATATCAGAAAGGATTCTTCCTACACTTTGATTTTGGACTTCCGGCCTCCAGAACTATGAGACAATGAGTTTTGTTTGTTTGCTTGTTTGTTTGCCAGACATTTTTCCGATGCTACTATCAAAGGCCAAGATTTCTATTATTTGTAAGCCAGGAAGTTTGTGGTTATCTGTCACATCAGCCCTAGGAAGCTAATACACCAGTTTCCTCTCTGGTTCTTTAACACAGCAAGTTCTTTTCCACTTTAGGGGTTTGCATGGGCCCTTCTCTCTCCTGGAATGCTTTTCCTGCAGATCTTTGTAAGGCTTGCCCTTAACCTGGTCTTAGCTCAAACATTTCCTCCTAAGAAGACTTCTCCTGATGACTCTACCTAAGAATGCAGATCTCTGTAAGGCAGGCCCTTATCCTGGTCTTAGCTCAAACATTTCCTCCTAAGAAGACTTCTCCTGATGACTCTACCTAAGAATGCCTGGCCTGCCTGGCACAGTCATAACACTATACTGTATCCTCACAACATCAATTTGTCTTTTAAAATTATCCAGCGACTGGTTTGATTCCTTGCACTTTGTCTCTCTCCACCTCAAGGACTCCAGCCTGTCAGCTCTAGAAGAGCAGGCCTTGGTCTATGCTGCTTACCACTATAATCTCAGTGCCTGAAAGAGGTTTCAATGCCTATTTGCTGAATTAATTAATGAGAAAGTAAGAAAGTCATTCAATCTAACCTCTTCCAGACATTTTGACCAAGGGTTTAAATAGCCTATGGCTGGATAATCAAAGTACTATAAGTCAATGACGCACAAGAAAAAAAGATTCCATTTTAACAGTATAATTCTATTAGTATATTATTTTTTTCCCACATTGAATCAACATACCTTTCAGTAAAATTCCCACCTACTGCTCCTAACTCCAACTTTACCCCTTTGTGTTAAATATAATGAGACTAATCATTTTCCCATGTGATAACAGATATTTAAAGATAACTGTGGTCCCGATCAACTGCTTTTTCTGGCAAAGCATCATCACTCTTTCAACCATTTCTCATATCATGTTTTAAAACCCATCTCAGCCCTCCTCCTCTCTCCTAAGCGATCTCCTTACATGAATTCCAATTTGTCTATTTCTGTCTTGAAATTTAGCACTTTCGTATACGGTCTAAGAACACACGCTAGAGCACAAGGATCACCCCGTTTATTTTAAGTCAAAGATCAGCAAACTTTTTTTTAAAGAGCAGGACAGTTAATATTTTCAGGTTTGTGAGTCATACCCTGTCTGTCACAGCAACTTAACTCTGCCTTTGTAGTAGGAAAGTAGCCATGGACTGTGTGTGAATAAATGAGCACGGCCAGGTTCCAGTGAAACTATTTGTGGACAAGAAAATCAGATTGAATAAAATGTTCACCTATCATGAAATATTATTCTGCTCTTGATTTTTAGTCAACTATTTCAAAATGTAAAAAAACAGAAATATAATAGTTTGTGGGTCGCACAAAAACAGGTGGCAGACTGTATTTGGCCCACAGGCTGCAGGGAGCCCACGTCTATTTCAGATCACGTGTTCTATAATGAAGCCTAGGAAAACAGTAGCATGTGGGAGTGGGCTGCCAGTACCGTGCAATTACATTGAATTTAACGTTCACAAAATCACTGAAGTCTTAATTCACATGGTCTACTTCCAATTCCACCTTCTCTCATGCTGTTTCGATGCCATTCATCCTCTCCTACAAATGAATAATGTGCTTGAATTATATTTTCAAGATATGTTTTTCTTTAGAGTGAATATTAAATGGGGCTGTTAAGTGACTGGTTGGTAGGAGGTTTTGGATATCAGCAATGGAAAAAAATGATTATGCTTGAATGTATACAATGTTCGTTTAAACAAAGATTATTCTCAATAGGGTGATTTGTTTATTCTCATTTTAAAAAGTCAAAACAGAATGGCTTCTATTGCTTCCCTTGGGAAATGATGGCACAGCAGAAGGAAACATCTTTGCAAATGCTGTCTTAATTTTATTCTTTGTTTCCAACACATAAGACTGACAGCTTTCTCTCACCACAAAAATATGTTTTCTCATATCAAATTAAGGTTCACACCCTTAGCATAAATATCAACCAAGAAGCCTGTGCATTCTCAGTGGTGAGAGGGAAGTGGAACTTCAAAAATAAGACAGCCTGTTCCCTCTAATTATGACTTTAAAACAACAACAAAGGCTAATGGTGTCTCTTTGGAAATTTTTGCAAATATACACTTATAAGTATTTTGAGAACAACTAAAAAGGTGCCAAGAACAAAAAAAAAGAAAAAGAACAAAAGCACAAAGAGAAACAAATAGAGCAGTTTTAGACATGATTGTTCAGAGTTGAAGAATAGATCTTA
Source organism: Balaenoptera acutorostrata (assembly GCF_949987535.1). NCBI lineage: Eukaryota > Metazoa > Chordata > Mammalia > Artiodactyla > Balaenopteridae > Balaenoptera > Balaenoptera acutorostrata. The sequence continues at coordinate 121,117,899 of NC_080067.1, forward strand.
AAGTGGTCTACTGTGTAAGAATTAGTGTTGATGATTTTAAAAATCAATATATGAAGTTGTCATCAATAAAATGAAAAAGAAAAAATATGTTTTGAAGCATCCTCTACATCCTCTTTAAAAACTGAGCTACTCTCGTAACTGTGAATGGAAACATGACATGTAGGATTCATTCCCAGGAATTTCATACTAACAGCAGTCTTGATCTTCTCACGTACTTCCTACTAAAGGTATGTATCCTCTGAGGCTAATGATAATATGTCAGTAAAGAACAGATGCCCTTCATCAAACACTTTATGAAAAGAAGGAACAAATACTCAATTCAGCACTGGCTCTATGCCAAGCATGGCACTAGCTGGTTTTCATGTGTCATCTTAGTTAATGTTCGCATAAAAATCCCATGACATCTTCCCCAATCTTTTGTCTATTACCCATATCCAACTCAAAAGCTGTTTATTGTAGATACATATATACTCATTCTTTTCAGTTTGGTATATATGAATAAAATTCCTGCTTTTTTGTACTCACAGTTGTCCTCTGGCTTAACTTTTGGTAAATAAAGATGATAATGAATATACTGAGTACAAACAGCAAAAAAAAAAAGTTTGAGAGAGCAGAACTGAGACTTACTGAGTATACCATTCAACTGACGGGAGCACTAGTGCCCACCACACTGGGAATGACCCCATGAGCTGTGTATATTTGAAGGGACTCTGGCTTCAGTCAGTATGATTCGCAAAGGGAATGACGGCTTTGGTTAACCCATTACTACAACTTTGGTGGTCACGAAAAATGAAGTAGAGACAATTCTTGAAATCTCTGGAAAACTTGCTAAGGCCTACCAACAACTACAAACTGTTTTGTAATTTTGTTTTGGGGTATGCATGTATGTTGTAGGAGTGGGGGAGGAGGGAAGAGGGTCTTTTTCTTAAAATGATATTTAATCCAAAAGCAAATGAAGAGTTTAAAATTTGCTAACCTGAACATGAGTGTTAATTTAAAAAATTACTGCAAGTCTACTAAAGATTTGCTTGTTTTATTTTGAGTAAATACGTGGATAATGGGGATAACTGTTCTATGTTTTAATACAATCTTCCAATACTCAGCACTAAGTAAACATTCCTTAAAAATTCTTTAGATTGCTTGTTTGTACTATCAAAAACTATCAAAAGAATAAAAACAATCATCCCCCCAAAATGTAGATCAATTATGTAATTGAAATATGGACATCTTTAACATTAACGTATACATCGCTATATAATAAGGACATTAAAATAAGTTAATGTATACATAGACCTTATACATAGACCTAATGTATACATAGACCTTATTATATAGGGTATATTATATATGTATACATTAACTTATTTTCCCCGCTCTTAGTCCTTTAGTTTATTGTATACACATCGTTGTATAATTTACAGAGTGAAATTATATACAAAAACCTTTTTGACATAGAGTATTTCTGGCTAAGGTTATTTTTTAAATTGACATGCTATTAATATACATGAGAAATTTTTGAGAAATTATATAGATTATTTATTATTAACAGAGGAACCTATGGAACAAAGAGCTGATTTTGAAAACATTTTTTCCGCCTGCAGTTAATATTGTCAGAATTATTATTGCCAAATGTCTTTTGACATCTAATATCATAGCTATGCATTTAAATTTTAAAGTTTATGATAAATATGAATAACTATCAAGTCATTAGAATATAAAAACAAGCTTTATTTTTCTCAATATGAATGAAGATAGTTATAAAACTACTAGTAAGATCAAGAAGGTGGCCTCTTCAAAATTATTTCAATTTTTTAATTATGTCATTTCCCATAGGTGTTCCCATCTTAGTAAATGTATTAAAGTGTTATTGTGCTATTATCAATTACCAAATTGATGATGATGAGACATAATCTTCCCTTCTCAAAAAAGAACAGACCTATTCTAGGCCATTTTTACAGACATTTTAAAGAAATCCATGATTATACAAGAATCTTCCTTTGTAATAAGAAATAGCTTCAGCTTCATTGCCAACAAAATCCTAGGAGAATGCCAATTATGCCAATTTTGCAAAAACAGATGTATGGTGATTCTGTGATATGGACTAGTTTTACACGAGGGACAGAGGCCAAACCATTCATCTCAATTTACTTAGGACCCAAGGCTTAATTTGAACTCTGACCTCAGAGTGGAAAGGTCATCTGTATATCCAATAGTGCACAAGGCACTATTTTCAAAGAGAAACATATATATTTACCTTCACATTCCATTAATTTTTCAATTAATTATGCAGTGACATTATTTTACTATTTTAATTGTATCTTAAAATTAATCAATTCTAAATGTTTAAAATTTGGATCATTACTAAGGTAACAAAGTGTTTAATCAATAGTATGGATGATGGCCATTGACTGAAACTCCTCATTTAAGGTGCTCTCAATCTTGATCACCGATGGTCAAATGACACCTGACTAAAGATTGCTAAGAATCTTGTTACTCGCTGACTTTAATGGAATTTTGAAAATAGGTCATAGGAATGACAGGTAATTGGGATTAAATGAAAATACAAAAGGAAACAATGAGCTATATTTCACAATTAATTTTGAAGAAAGTTTTTGTTTGGTCATTCATTTCTTATAATGAAAAAGAGTAAGTGTATTTCCATAAAAATGAGTTGCAACTTTTGTTGACCAATATATACATACTAAGAATGCAACTATTTCTAATAGCCAATTAAAAGCATCTTCTCTTCAACATGTGATTTATTGCCCTACTCCTTCCCAGGGAGCTTCTGAGAATTAGTGAGACAATAGCCAAGCACTTGAAGCTCCTTAGGGAAAGACTGTGATAATATTATTAAACACTATTGTTATTATTATTATTTTATATGCAGTTCTTGCAAATGTTTTTTTCCTAAATTAATGTAGTGGCCTTGATTAAGCTAGACCCACCTTGCATTTAAATCCTTGAATAAAAATACTCTGTGAGCACCCCTGCCTCCCAAATCTGGGAGATACATAATTCTGGTCACTTTCCAGAAAACTATTTCTTGCCTGAAGCATTAATGCTATCAAGACTTCCATATCCCCCTGGTGGTTGTCAAACTTACAGAAAAATGGGAAATGAGAACATCAAGGAATCATTATTGAAAATATTTTATCATAGAAAATAATTCACCCTCCATTTTTCCTCAGGAAACAAAAGCAAAATATTTGAATGAAAAAGCACAAATCATTATTATATAAATTGTGATATCTCTGATTCAAGTAGTTAAACATCACAAATTTTTAAACTGTTACAAACTTCTGCACTTTTTCCTCTAGAATAATATGTGTTTTTATATTTTGAAATATCATTAGTATTCAACTATTAATTTTATTAAAATATGTATAATATAAAATTGCAATTTATATAAATATATTTTTACTACAAATTTTTCATATGCTTGGATTTTGTTTTACAAACTCTTATAAACTAATCTTTATATTGTACTTTAATCTTCTTTCTTTGAAAGGAATAAACTGACATAATTTAATATATTTGCTTTCTAAGGTAATTTTTTTTTCTTTTGGTTGACGCCACACGGCTTGTGGGATCTTAGTTCCCCAACCAGGTATTGAACCCGGCCGTTGGCAGTGAAAGCACGGAGTCCTAACCACTGGACCACCAGGGAATTCCCTTAAGGTAATTTTTTAAGTAAAGTCAACTCTTTACAACAAAAACTATGAAAATTAATGAAAAAAAATGAAACATAAAACATGAAAATTTCATGACAGGAAATTTCATGACATTACATAACAGAAAGCTTAACAATAGTAATATAAGCACATTAATTTTTCTGCAGACATTTAAATTTACATGAAGAAAACAGATTTTCCTTCCATCCAGGTAAGTAAACTAACAATTACAATACAAAGTGTACATTATGAATATTCTTAAATGATAAATTGGATTTAATCACACAAATATAGATAGGAGATAGCCCAAATTCAGAATACACAAATTGTGTATATTCAGGAAAATATTGTGATGAATAGATCATTTTTAATTTGCACACACCATTGATGAATTCAGCAAAACCAAGGGAAAAGAGTAGCTTTTGCTTAGTCTAGAACAAGTAAGGACAAAGAAGACTTAAATGAAGTGGACCATTTTAATTTAATTCAACTGAACACTTTATAAATGTACAGTTCTCTGCTACCCACAACAAGCAATAGCAAGTAAGGTGGAAACAGCTCCTGACATGAAGTAGCCTAACATAAGTGTGATTCATAAAGTTTATACATAAATTATTACAATTCAAGTGAAATAAGATGTAATCCAGGGAGATGAAGAAAGAGTTATGGGAGTTGATGGGACAGGAGATTCTGTCAATCATTATTTGCATCCCTCATTGCAGCATAATTAAAACTTATTTTATTTATATATTTCTTTAGTTATTTTGGCCAAACTCCTAGGTATCTCTCTAACTCATCCCCTCATCATCCATTTGGCTCCAGTCTCACCGACTGACTTCCAGCTCCTCAGCAACCTCTTCCTGTGTCATTCCTTACCACCTTCTCACTGTCCACACTGGATGAGAGTGAAGAACCATAAGAGAGCTTGTAGCAAACTGACACCCAGGCTCCTGTCCCAGCCTTTCTAATGTAACTGGTCTGGGGTGAGGACTAGGCAATGCTTCTAGCTAACTCTTAGTCTGGACTCAGCCCAAGGTATCCCGCTCAGAATCCTTAGCTCAACCCTCCCCCCCAGAATGGTTTGGTTCATTATGCTTTCATAGCCTCCTGAGGCCACCTCCAGCTAACAGCTAACCACAGCTAACAGCTAACTGCACTCCATAGTATTCCGATTTACCACTGGACCTCTTCTACCAGCCTGGAAATTCCCCTAGGAGCAAAACAATGCTCCAGTGTCTTCTCATTGTCTTCCCATTGTCTTAGGATAAAGTTTAGAATCCTTACCCATATAATCTGCACCATTAAACCCAGCCTTCTTCTACCTTTCCTTGGCTCACAATTTCCCCCTCTACTTTTCTTCTAGGTTTTCAAAGGTGACAGGTTTCCCCCTCCCACCCTCTTCAGGACCTTCTCTCAGTCTGAAATGCTCTTCCCAGATCCCACCCCTCACATGACTATCTCTAATCCCACAGGCCTCAGCATAAATATAACTTCCCCGAAAGACTCCAGGCCCAACAAACGAAATTTTGTAGATTTTTCTGTAGCTTAAACTGAAAGCTCAGCACCCGATTCCAAGCACCCAGCACAATGCAATTGCTCAGTAAATATTTTCTGAGAGAACTAAATGAAAAAATGTGCATCTGCACTATCATCTAAACTAGTAATAATAGTCATAAACTTGGAAATAGCTAAGCAAGATGAAATTTTTTAAAATTAACAATTTATCCCTAAGTGCCATATCCCACAGACCCATTGTTTTCCTGTACTTTTTCAAGAGTACTAACAATATCACTTGAGGTCTTCACTAGCCCTAAGAGGAGTTACAGATTCATTCTTAGGGATGTTATGGAACAGAGGGCAGGATGTACCAGATAGCACACAATTTGTCTTTTTAAATTACAATAACAAGGTTACTGTGGATATTACTTACATTTGGTTGGAACTTTCAGGTAACTAAATATTAGAGTATTGTAGTTTTAATTTTCATGAATTTTGTCTCAAGGCAACTGAATAAACCTAGTTTGCTATTAAGCTAAAAGCATCTATGCCCAAAGGTTTTTATTCACATATTCTATTCACATGATATTTGAAAGCTTAACAAAAGACATTAAAGACATTTCTTATCCCCAATATTTTAATAGAGTTTTCTTAATAGCAAATTAATAAGAAATGTAATTATTCCTTTTTCTGATGGTAAAAACAACACACACACACACACACACACGTAATGACAAAATTCAATCATAATCCCAATCCAAGTTCATATTAAACAGAAACACTATAAAATTCAAAGCAAGAAAGGATGGCTTGCATGCCAGTAACTAATTCACATGAATGTTAAGACAAAAGGATAGAAGTGCCAAAGCCTTTCAACTTGGTTGTATGAATTTTTAACTACATTGTAAGTATATCTGTATATGTGTGCATGCATGCATTTGTGTGTATATGTGTGCACATATATGCATGTCTATATACACATATATTACATATATACTTGTACATGTATATTCCTTAATCTACAAAACACATTGTGCGTGTTATGGATTATGATTATGGCTTCAATTCAACCATTTTATGTTTCATGTTAGAAATATTAAGCAATAAATTTGAAAAAAGTTATTTTTATGTTATTGTATCTACAATCCTTAATGTAATTGCCAAAAAAATGTACATCTTATATCTAAGCTTTGAGTTACTTATATATTTAGAGCTGTGAAAATTACACTAAATATACTATATATTTTTTTCCTATATGCTCAGTTCCCAGTATTTCCCAGTCTTTAATTTTTCAAACTGCCCATATAATTTCAAGAAATGAAAGATTGCTAGTTTCTCACAATCCAAAATAAAATTTTACACAGTTCTCAAGTGTTCTGGTGAATAAAAGCACATCTTGAATTAAGATATTAATAATAAGCTAGAGGATCTTTCATTTACAAATATACACCTTTATTTTTATTGGCTAATCCGAGTGAATCTCATCAAACAAAATTAGGTCTTCATAAGCTCTACCAAATTTACTAAATACCACCTCCTTTGAAAAAAGGAAGGGGGAGAATGTGCTTTTACACAAATGAATAGAGAAAGGATGACTTCATCAAAGAGAGTCTTAGCTACATTACAGAAAAGAGCTGGGAAACAGTAGCAGGTCTTTGTGGCCATTCTCTGTCTTATTCTGAGTACTTTATCTTGCCCGAACTTGTTTAGACTGAGTGTGGCTTCACAAAGTTGTTACTCAAATATTTCAGGCCTTCCTGTGATCTAATGTTTTCTCTCTGAAGGAAACTTTCCTCTTATTGTGAGATAAATACCTACAAAATATGTCCTAAATCCTCTCCCAAAAGATATTATTAGTACTGTGCACTCATTTATAAGGACAGTTCAACTACTCCATTTACTTTTTTTCTTTAATGCATTCACGCTACTTAAAATGGCTGTGTTATAACAATCGCTATTTTGCCAAACCAAGTTCACCTCACAAACCTTCTTTTGGTTAACTTGACCCTACTTTTAAAACTTGAAATTAGAGGGGAAAAAGTAAAAAATGATCTGGCAGTTATATAAATTTACAGAAATAAATTGACTGGTATTGGGTATAATAAAGTTACCCTACTGGTTTTGATTAGTTCCTCGGGGTACAAAAATGTAGTTTAGTTATATTTATATTACACAAGTTATAGTCCAAACCAATTTATATTAGGTTTTATGTGAATATATTGTACTTAAATGAGCTCTCCATATATATATATTTGGAGAATTCTTTATAACCGTTACATGGAATGGAAATTGAAGGTACTGAGAAATATCATGATAGGATAACATGTTAGGAGATCACAATGAAGAGGAAAAAAAAGGAGAATGAGCTTAGTGTATTTTCTTTTGCAGCATCTATATTTCTATTCCAGATTTATTATGAGACCTTTTATAGTTCTAGTCATTTATGTATGCCCCAAATGAGTCTACTGTATTTTCTTTTACAGCATCTATATTTCTATTCTAGATTCACTATGAGACTTTCTATAGTTCTAGTCATTTATATACACCCTGTCAGCAAACTAGTCCCTCCTGAGTTCACAGACTATTATGAGAATGAAAGTCCCTTCATCAATACAATATGCAATTTACTGGCCTAATAACACCACCAGGAGAATGAATTTTATGCAGAGACCCTTAACACCAGGAGAATCTTTTTCAATATTATATGCTCTGTGTTACAGAATGATGAATACTACATGCAAAAGTGTTTGATGTTAATGGAAAGAGGCCAAGGAAGTTGGATAACAGAGAAAAATCTAAAAAAAAAAATCAAACTATAAAAGCGTACAATCATACAAGGGTGAGTGCCAGGTGAATACTTTTTTGTATCTGTTATTTCTAAATATTAATGACTGCCTCTCTATCCTGTACCATACCTCCAAATTTAACATGTAGGCACTTAATTATTGGGACTCTTATCTCATTTCTGATATATTACACTTTTAGCAAATATAGATAGATACAGCTATAGATATAAAACACATACATATTGATGAAATTGTATAGAGTTAGCCTCTTCTCCATCACTGGTTGCAGATGTTATAGCACAATGCCCATATGCTTTCAAATGTTAGCTATGATATGGCCCCATAGCATGACAGTAACATAAAATTGAAAAAATAAAGCCAATTTGTAACTCTAGGAATTGGCCCTCATCACCTCACTGTCCATCTTATTTTTTACATTTAAATTACTGAGATACTGGATCCATCCTATTTCTATCTATCACACTCTTAACATCAGGAACGACAAATACAGAGAATTCTATGGACTGGGGGAAAGGAGCCAGCACATAATTGTACAGCAAGCATAGAATCTCACTTATACAACCTCCCAGCCCTTTATCGTCCAGCCGGGTAGTTAATTAACTACCACATTGGTACAGGGAATATATTTAGTTTGAAGAGCCATTGTCCAGACTTGCTCCACTCCATGCAATACTTTCCTCTTTTACTGGAAGAAAACTAGATCCTTGACTCAAACAGGAAGTTTTATTCTTGAACATATTTGGGGTCAGGTGGCATGAACTCTATTGGCTTCTGCATAACATGCTGTCTATAAAGGACAAATTTAATTCATCTAACACTGAGCCCTACTTTGCACAATTCAGCAGATATAAAATGGACTAAGGTGTAAACATGGGCCTTGCTATATACTGACAGGCAGTAGAGATTTCTTGGAAAGCTTCATGAATCTCTTCTTGATTTTGAAGATGCTATATTCTCTATACAAATGGAACTACAAATTTTTAATTGAAAGCATGTACATAGGAGTTGATGTCATACCTCTAAAATACCTGCAAATCTAAAGCTGAATTCAAATTTACACCAGCCCAAAAAAGTAGAGCGTGAAGAAATCACACCTAGCAAAAGAACTACCAACATTTTCAACTTTAGAGGAGCAGCAAAAAAGGATATGAAGAAAAATCTTTCTTGTTTAATCTGAAAGATAAATAAAACCAATAGAATTGGAGGTGTCTTAATTCTGACTCACCTTCTCAAATTCCCAATTTAAACTTAAACTTCTAAAAATACTTTCTCCTGAACTTTCTTTCTTTCCTTTGTTCTCCCACCCCCAGTCCAATTCTGTCAAATCTACCTCAATAGTTTTTTAATCCATTTCACATACACTGACAATAGAGTTTGTTTCACATCTCCTGACAATTTGTTTGTTTATGCCTTCACCATTTTAGCCTTAAAGGGCTTTCTTTGCCTTTGGTCTTTGCACCTTTAACAACACCCTCATAGAGGTCACATATTGCATTTTTGAACAACATTAACCAACTTTAAAAAAAACCTCTAGGTGAGTTTTTCATTGCCTTCCTTCCATGACTGAGCCGTTCTCAAGAAACCCTCCAACCCCATTTCCCAGTGAGGAATCTCCTCTCTGCACCTATACTTCAACCAGAAACACCATATCAAGAAATCTCATGCCTTAAATATGTTCCGCCCTATCCCCAAGCACTACAACCGCTTGTCCAAATGGCAGTCGCAACACTCCTTTTCTTCCTAAGACTCTGCTCAAGTTACCTGACAGGTGTGCAGCTGTCACCTGCAAAGCCCATTAGGGTCCCGGGGGAAAATAAGATGGAATCTAGGTGATAAGACAAGGTCTAACCTCTTCCTTGATGCTTAGCCTAGTCGCACTTGCTCATAGGGTGCCCCGTGCAGAGGTCTTGCCTCAAGGCCTCCAGACCAGAGTTCCTCCTGAGAAACCGCTGCGCTGACACCTCAGCTCGGGGACCGTGGGCAGAAGCCACGCACAACACTCAATCCAAGATGGCGGTGGCGGGCCGTGCGCAGAGACGCTGCGCGATCTGGAGGCGGAGCAGAGCAGCTGCGACTATCGCGAGAGAACCCAGGCCCCCTCACCCCGGCCGACGGGATCCCTACAAAGCGCCCTGCCCACGGCCTGTCAGTAGAGCTGTGCACTCTAGAGCGACAGCCCACCTCTCCATTCTCTGATCAAAGACTAAAGCTTTCCTTTGCTTCTGAACTGAACTACTGGCATGCGCAACACCAGGCAGGGGGACCCTTGCTGGGGACCGATTTGGGAGAATCAGTAAGGAAGCTTTCTCCTAAGGCTCTAGGCAGCCTTGCACGGGGTTCTCAGCGCAATGTACAAATACCTCAACTGCAGCAGGACTTGAGGGCAGTGACAGTATTTAAGTCGGGGCTTGGGATCTAAAGAGCTCAATCCACTGCACATAGTAGGTGCACTCTGAACATGTGCTGAAAGAATGGATGAAGAGTGATGAAATGGGAGAAGTAATATGGGCTGGGGGGGGGGTGTTCATCTTCTGGCTCCATCTGCCTCTTGCCCCCTCCCACCACATTCTTTCTTCTACTCCTCCAATGAAAAAGCAATAATTTATATTCTACAGCAAACTATAACCCTTAGGCCAAAGCTGGCCCACCCCTTGTTTTTCTATGACCTGTGGGTAAGAATTTTTTTTTTTTTCATTTCTAAACCATAGGGGAAAAAGCAGTCAAAAGAAAAATGTCATTTTGTAAGATGAAAAAATTATTAAAAAATTAAAAATTCTGCGTCTATGAATAAAGTTTTACTGGAACAAAACTCTGCCGTTCATTTACATATTGTCTATGGCCACCTTCTCCCTTCAAAAGGCAGAGTTGAGTAGTTGTGACAAAGGATGCCTTATGGCCAGCAAAGCCAGAAATAGTCACTACCTGGCTCTTGAAGTTCTAAGGCACCCCAGTTCACAGCATCACGCTCCCCTTCCTAACACAGGTACCAGAAGACTGTAAGAACAGGATGGCGATCGGCATGGGCAGTCAGCTCTGCATTCTTTCTGTTCTCTTGGGCTTATCATTAATGATATAAAACAATCACCAAGCTCAGGTACTAGCTTGTATATGATGCCTATCAAACCACTGAAAATGTTGGAAACCAAGAAAGGTGATTTTTAAATCCAATGACAAGATATTGTTCTGCCCCCTCAAAATAATTTATTCAATATATTGAGACCAGAAGAAAAACACAAAAAAAGAATGCCAACTCATGAAGCCAATCTTACACATTATTTTCCATTCCTGCTATCATTTTGCAGTTCTCTATAGAACAGAGACTATCAAGTATTTCACATTTCTCTTAAACTGCATAGCCCCAAAGGGTGCATGTCTAATAAGACCTCACTAATGTTGAAAGTGGATTATGTTCTGGATCCTGTTCAGCCAATGAGTCTGATTACAATTCTTGTCTATTTACATAGTGGACTCATTGTTTATTACCTTTCCTTTGACATACAATGCAACTTTGTATTAAGCATCTCCTATCATTTAAATCAACAAAAATGTTAAAATATGAGTATTTTCCCCCTGAGCATAATTCATTGCTTCCAAGTTTTTCTGATTTAGTTATGAAAAGTGGTTGGTGAAATACTTTAAACATGGCTACATTTTGCCAATCTTTCCCCTCAATATTTGAAAAAGTTTAATGGGATCCATCTCAATACTGTTTCTCATCTATATAGGTCAGGATATATAGAGGCAGTAAGTACATCCTTCTCTAGTTTTAAGTGCACAGACATCTTCCAGAAGAATCTGTCTTTGTACTCACTCCTGCTTCTATTCTGCCAATATCTCTCTCCCACACTCATGTTCTGGCAATGAAGTGCAAAATGAAAGAAGTATTTCAACTGCACTTAAGCCACGCTCACTGAAAGAGAATCTCCACAGTCAGTGATGCAATACTCCCTAAATGGGCACTATAATCCCCTGACCTTTAAAACTGGGACATAACACTCCTAATCTGAATCGCATTTTCTCCTGGTCCCCACTCCCATATTTATCCCCTGGGCCCTTTCAGTTTTATTGCTTGGCTGGCTTCTCTCTCCAGTTAGATATCTAGGTTTCTGATTATTTCCCTGAAGAATTACTTTACATTTATATATCAAATAAGGCATTAGTTCATAATCTGCTAACAATTTTTGCTGCCTAAAGTTTTCTAAATCATTTCTATGTTCATTAGGGGGTATGGGTAGGTGGTGGGGGAAGAATTTCCTGATAGCCTTCTAATGTTGAAATATGTCAATTTCTTTATCATTTTGTCCTCTCCTTTATGTCACTAATAAAGATGTTAAATCAGACCTCATTCGAAGCTGATCTCTAGACATCACCCACCAAGTCGTTACATTTTCATCTCCGATTGCCCTTGGGTATTACCACCTCTTAACAAGATATTTCACTTCCACAGAGTCAAACACAGGTTACAGGAAGCATCACGCAGAGTTCTTTAAATGTTGTTTGTTCTCATATTCAGACTACAGTGAAGCCTTTTTAATGAACATGAGTACATATTGAAGAGCCAGACTAAGCTGCTACATCAAAAATAAATGTAAAATGTAAAATGAACAGAAGAATTAGAATAATTTTAAAAGAACACTGAGGCTTGGCTTAAATTACCATCTAAATAATAACAGCCTGAATGACATTAGAATCATGCTGAAAAACAGTATGAAGAAGCACCACCTTGCATTTTCTAGTTGCCTACACAGGGCACCAAAACCAGAAGCTTTTCTATCTATGCACCTCAGATGATAGGCAAGCTTTCTAAACCTTACACAACTCTATTTGAACTATGCCATGTACTCAATGCAATCAAAATATATAAAGAGAGGTAATAGGGGTGGATTATAATGATAACATCCCAAATCCCTTATGCTAAACTAGCCTATAGATATAAACATACATATATATATATATATATATATATATATATATACACATATACGTATCAATATATAAGAACTTCTTTGTAAATCACTGACTGCCCCTTATATTCAAGTGCTCATGGGAAACAAACACCTGCCGCCCTTAACACTTTCTCATTAGATGCTTCTCTAAAATCTCAAGAGTATTGTAATTAGTTTCTTTATCAAACAAACAAAAATGTGATTTGGATGCTGTGAAATAGATCAGTGTAGACAACATTTTGAATATAATCACTTAACATCATGTTTTTAGTTTGATGGTCATCATAAAACATTGCCAAAATATAAGAATGGCTAACTGATTTTCTTATAAGCGTTCATTTGGGACATTTTTACCATTTCAGTTGTATCTGACAATAGCCACAATTAACAGTTCATGAAACACTGTTTTTTTTAACGACTACTGCAGGTATTGAAAATTTAGCAACTTCTTTTTCAAAAGCATTGACAATATATAAGATCTAATTTGCAAAAGAGCCAAAGTAGTATGAAGACCTTTCCTGTCTGCCTTTCCCCCCCCCCATTAAAAACAGAAGGTATTAATCACTGGATTTCAAAGGCAGCTGACTGATGCTATTCACTGAGTAGGGCATTCTCACTAATGTGGCCCCATGAATAACTCTCAAGGCTTTTATTAGGGCTCTGAGTGGACTCTTAGCAGAACAGCCTCCCTTTAGCAACCCTCTTCCCCTCAGGCTCCAAAAGGATTATAGATAGCGGCTGAAAGAAAGCATCATTGGTAAAAACAAAAGTGTTTAAAGGGGAAAAAAATGGGAGCAAAGTGGACATATTGGAGACAAGTCATGATTCATGGCCTGTTCTGTGTTCCGCCTCTCTTTTTCTTATTCAATACACTCTTCAGTTTTACTGCTGGATAAGAGGGGACCAGACCAGTGCACTTCTCCTAGCAACCAATATCAGTCAGCAAAGAAGGCATGTCATCTGCTCAAAGGGAAAACGGAAGAATTTGGGGTCATACAAAGCCAGACACATGTTCTTTTGCATCTGATCCCAAATTGATTATCAAAAAGGATTCAGTAAATGCTAAATAATTCTGTTTTATGTGAATGTTAACAATTCATAGAACTAAATATCAGCTTGTCCGCTTGCTATATAGCTGAGTTTCAAATGCTGGTCCAATTCATTTCGTTCAAATGTTCAATTTTTCACTTTTCCAACACCCCCTCACTCCTCATTGTTCATAGAAACTGCCTCTCCCAGGTATATCCTTGCACTTCCTGGACTATTTCAAATGCAAAGATCACACATAAACTCCTATAACACCCCAAGTTCAGAAAGCTTTGAATTGCACCTTGAGAAAGATAGACTATAAAAGCAATTGCCTAGCTGTCTTATTTGCATGCCATGCTTAGTTGCTGCTTAGAAAGATAAAAACCACTTTCTGAAAAAAAAGTTAAACAAACTTGGAATTTAAATTTAACATGATGAGACGCTTTTACTGAGCAGCTCAAAAATCTGGGGAGTTTCATAAGATCCAACTGGTGAACATCACAGGTGTTACAGTTTAACAGAAAAGTACAATAATAATTCATAGCCCGGGAAATGTTCTTCATAAAATAAAAGTTGTCTGTTGGATTGTGAGTAGAGGGCAGGTATCAAACAACTCAGAAGTTTATTCATATCTTACAGTCATGTGTGTATGGGGCGGTGGTGGGGGGGGGGGATAAGAGGTATCTCTGCCCAAAATCTGTCTGTACCCACATGCTGTACATATTTTTCCCATTCTTTATTCTTTCATTTTGTATTACAAGTTCGCATTATCCAGGCTTTGAAATCACAAGGGCGAATTGAAACACTTAAAAGCGTACTTAGCTACAAAATCACCTACATGTTTTCAGGATAGCCAGTGAGGAACTCCCCAGTAAACTCTGTTAGCACTTTCTTTCTGGTGAAGTTATTCAACAGCACTTGTGAGAAGAAAAGGAGGCTGCAAACCTCAACTGAATGACAGCTTGAAGATTTGTGAGTACAGGGCTCAGGTACCATGGAAATACACTTTCATTGCTAGTTTTTAACTCTGGAGATTATCACTGCGTCGAAGAAAAGTGGTTCTGAAACCATTATCACTGCGTCGAAGAAAAGTGGTTCTGAAACCATAAAAGTCAATGTTCTAACTCCTCACAGTCCGTTTTGAATGAAAAAATGCTGAGGAATGTTAAGTTACCAGGCACTTTCTTTTTGAAAGGTAACATTCTTCTTACTCAGTATCTCCTCTAATCAATGATGCAGATGCAGTTAGGGAGGGGTTCGCATAATTTGCATTTGGGTGAAGGCATCTTGTAGTTGTTGACATGCAAAGGTGTTTTAGAATGAACAAGCTGTTGCATATTTAAGGTGGGGAAACTGAAATGCCTGCTCTAGTTTTAATAGATCAACACTTAACTCAGTTTTCAATAACTACACTATTATTTGACAACACATTAAAGTTCACTTTAAAATAGAGATACAAAACACAACTTAGAATGCCTATTGCTAGGTTCATCCTGAATTTCCCTTAATTTACTGTAACCCTGAAAACTACGTTTTATAATTATCAGATGTACCTTAACAAATTAGTGTACTGTATTCGAGCATTTGCTAGTATTTGTAAGTATATATTGTTAAACTTTAAAGTATGGCTATAACATTGATTTATAAAATTTATAACCTTTTCTTTATAAAGAACACCTCTTGACTTAATTTTTTGAAAGTCAAAAGTTCTCCCTTTTTTGTTCATACTTATGAACATTTTAATTGGTTATAACTGTTGCCCAGGTTTTGGACAAATCCTTTAAATTCCAAATGGTTTCCGTGTTCTTTGCTTAAACTTGAAAAGCAGTGTAATGAAAGAGTTGAGTTATATTCCATGTTCTCCAGTTCATTTCCAAAAAGGCTTGGGACCAAAAACTAGGGGAAGAGATCCCACATCAATCCTTACAACAGAAATTAAAAAGTGGCTGTTGACCCCTCTCCTGAGCTAAAACTGCCATGTCACATACAGTTCTAGTCACAGTGGCCATGAACTAGTAAGAACATTGGCTTAAGACTATTGTTTTTTTAGTATTAAATTTTTGAATCCCATTTATTCATAAAGAAACAATAAGTACCATTGGTCATTAATGAATGAAAGTGGATGTGAATCCCAAGGCTAGTGAATTTTGACTATCATCCATATTCACATCATTAAGCCCACATCAAAATAGAGCCCCCATGCAGACTGAACAATAACTCGTGATTATTTTCAAAGATGTATATTTATGGTTTGGGATAATTTTTTTCCAGGATAAATTTTCCCCTTTAATTGTACTCAAACATAATGCAAATGATAGGACATTTAACTAAATGACTTACAGTAAGAGAATTTAAGGCTGAGACATTGAAGAGTACACGGTCAAATATCTATTTTTTTATAAGAATCTAAAATCATACAATTAATTAGTGGTAAAGCTTAAACTGGAGTCCACAGCTTCTGGACACCCATGGTGTATCCCTTCCACAATAGCAATGGTTTTGCTTTAGTCAGGTTATCCTTGATATACACAACCACTCAATTTGCAAATCTGGTTAATGGATAATTGTAAAAAGTATTAGAATCAATGATGTCTATATTAGATGTAAGAAAGATAAGTGGGCTATTCAGGAAAAAATGTTGAGTGGAGACAATGTTAATTTTTTAAAAATTTTCTGTACTAGAAATGTTTACTTGGAATTCAGTAAGCTTTGTCTCTTATAAGATTTATCTTCATGATACTTTATATCAAAAGCACCAAGTAAAAACTGTAAATTAGTCAATGTGAACCAAAACGCAGGGTTTTACTAGCATGTTCTGTTTGTTAACAAATTTCTATTTGTAGTATGCCTCTCTTGTTTATTCCTTTCATTCATAATACCACTCACTTGGGAATCCCATTTGCTCTGTAATCAGCACATGATGCAATGGAAACATACATGTCATAGCACGTTTGTCACAGTTGCATAAGTGTGGCCACAGATGAGTCCCCTTAAGAGGCAACAAAAGTTCTTATTTAGTCACCTGAAGACTCATGCTTGAAAGGTTATATGAAAATCTTCGTGAAACGCATCTCAAATGTAGTTCATGATTAGCCTGATAGAAAAGGTCCTCTTAAATTTACTTCTACTCCATACTAGGAAAGGAATACCAATAGAATAAAAATACTACTACTAATAAAAAATAATAATAAATAACACTTAATTGGGGTTTATTAAGTACCAGGCACTGTTCAAAGCATTTTAATATAATTTCTACATATATAACATATATATGTAACATACAGATATATATTACATATACACACACATCTAATTCCACATATTATAACATATCAATATATATGCACACATATGTTCCATATACACATATATACATACATGGGTATATATATGTGTGTGTGTGTGTGATGAATATATATTCATCTATTCCTCATATCAGCTATTTGAAGAGACACTATTACCATGCCAATTTTAAAGATAAGGACACTCAGAATGGTTAAATTATTTGCTCTTACTCACTCAGTAGTGTTTGTTGACTGCCTTTCAGTAATCATCTCACACTGCCCCTCCGTACAACTATGTTACAATTAAACTAGACTCCTTGCCTTTCCCCTAGCACACCTTTGTCATCTCCATGCCATTCCTCCTGTTATTCCTTTTGCTGGAATGCAATTTCCAATCTTTCTGTCTATTAAAAGTTCACTCTTCCTCTAAGGCCCACATTAAGTGACCCATTTGGTGCTGACCCTTCCCAGATTGCACTAGTTGGAAATCTATTCTTTCTCTGAGTTCCCAGACTATGTTGTGTTCCTTCAACCCACCCCCACCCCACCCCACCCCCGCATTTACCAGATACTACTTTTATTTTAGTGACTTGAATATTTGTTATCTTCTCTACTAAAGAATCATCTCCTTGAAGGTGGGAACTATTTAACTTCATTATGTCCCTCACAGAGCCCTCAGCAAGGTGCTTTGTTTATAAATAGGTGCTCAATAAGCATGTGCTGAATCAAATGAATAACCTCAAGGTATCTCAAGCTAATTCCCTTGTTGACATGTTAGGAAAACAGCTGGCCATGGCATCTCAAGCTAATTCCCTTGTTGACATATTTGGAAAACAGCTGGCCATTTTCAGTTAGTTACAAGAGCCTGGAACTCTTGTTAAGGAGTTCCAGGGTTGAGAAGCTGGAAATAGTCTTTTGAGAGAAGCGTGGTATAGAGATAAAAAACATCCCTGGACTCTAGTTTCAGCTCTACTACTAAGCAGCAATAGGCTATGTGACAAGGCACGTAAAAACTCTGAGCTTCACACATGCACCCCAATGTTCACTGCAGCACTATATACAATAACCAGGACATGGAAGCAACCTAAATGTCCATCAACAGAGGAATGGATAAAGAAGATGTGGTACATATATACAAAGGAATATTACTCAGCCATAAAAAGGAATGAAATTGGGTCATTTTTAGAGATGTGGATGGACCTAGAGACTGTCATACAGGGTGAAGTAAGTCAGAAAGAGAAAAACAAATATCGTATGTTAATGCATACACATGGAATCTAGAAAAATAGTATAGATGATCCTATGTGCAAAGAAGAAATAGAGACACAGACGTAGAGAAGAAACGTATGGTCACCAAGGGGGGAAGGGGAGGGTGGGATTAATTGGGGGATTGGGATTGACATATATACACTATTGATACCATGTATAAAATAGATAACTAATGAGAACATACTGTATAGCTCAGGGAACTCTACTAATGCTTTGTGGTGACCTAAATGGGAAGGAAATCCAAAAAAGAGGGGATATAGGTATATATATAGCTGATTCACTTTGCTGTACAGTAGAAACTAACACAACATTGTAACGCAACTATACTCCAATAAAAATTAATTAAAAAATAAAAACTCTGAGCTTCATTCTCCATCTGTCCAACCAACGAGAGAATTGTACCACAAAACTGCAAAAACTTCTAGCTCTGAGATATTATCGTTCTGTGATTTACATTGTTGAAGTCTCTGCTAAAAGTGACAATTTCAATTTGGGTTAATTTCATTTGTAAAACTTTACAGGGCAACTGAAGAAGACTTAGAAGACAATCACTGAAGGGATTAGAAATTAGGACTACTGGAAACTTAAAGCATATTATTATCATATAAAATTGTCTCACTACAAACAGATATCCAACTTGTAAAGGCCGTTCAACATTTTCTTTCCATGGTGAATTAAAAGACTATATTTACCCCATACATTGCCAGTGGGAATGTAAAATGGTATAGTTGCTTTGGAAAACAGTCTTGCAGTTCCTCAAAAGGTTAAACACAGAATTACCATATGACCCAGCAAGTCCACTCCAGTTATACACCCAAGAGAAATGAAAACATATGTGCACACAAAGATTAATACACAAATGTTCATAGCAACAATGTTTATAATAGCCCCAAAGGGGAAACAACCTAAATGTCCATGAACTGATAATTCAAAGAATAAATGATATGGAATACTATTCAGCGATAAAAAAGAATGAAGTACTGATATACACTACAACATGGATGACCCTTGAAAACATTAGATGAAGGGAAAGCAGCCAGTCACAAAAGACCATATATTGTAAGATTCTATTTACATGAAATGTCCAAAATAGACAAATCTACAGAGACGGAAAGTTGACTAGTGGCTTCCTAGGGCTGGGGAAGGGATGGCAGATAAGGAGCAGGATACTTGGCTTCTTTTTTTGGATGACTAAAAAGTTCTAAAATTGGACTGTAGTTATGGTTGCACAAGTCTCTGAATACACTAAAAACCACTGAATTGTACACTTTACATGAGTAACTTGTTTGTGAAATATAATGTGAATTATATTTCAATCATTTCAGTGAAGTTGTTGGGGGAAAATATTTAAGTAGCAAAATTTAGAGAATGTCTATATTTACTTTATCTCAGTTTTAAAAAATAAATTTTCCAGTAAGACTCCTTTGAGTTATTTTCTTAAAATCAAAAGTAGGTCTATAAAGAGGGTCCTACCTGCCAAATTCCTGGGTATATCTCAGTTTAGTATCAATGATGGTAAACAGGGTCCTAGACATGATGATTACAACAGTAGATAGGGTAGGGTAATTCCAGCTGCTGCAAGTATTTTAATCTTCCTCTTCTTTTTCAATTATTAGTGAGCTATATAATTGGAGACCAATTTTAGAAGTACTCTTTTTAATTCTATGCCTGAACTAAAGTAATCATTTTTATCTGTTGCTAATGCTTAAATGAAAAGTTGCCCTAAAGGTGAAGAAAAGTCTCACTTTTTGGACTAGATATCATTGTATAAGTCAACATTCCTTAGTCAGATAAGAGTGTATGTGGTCCTATTAAGGCACATTAGAATCATTTGAAGGAGTGCCTTGTCAAAATATATACACCACTCAACAGTGTGCTAAAACATCCAACAGTGGTAGTATGGGGATTGGGAGTGACCATGTAAATCACACCATTGTAGAAAATACTCTTGGTTAGAAAAGAGACATATCAAAGCAAATAGTCAATTCTATATCTCCTGCCAGGTGAAAGGTGGAATACTAAATCATCAGAAATCATGATGTCATTTAGGTCAAAATATGCATGTTTGATAACTCTCTCTCTCTAAAGAGAGAGAGAGAGAATGAGAGACACACAAATACATACCTCCAAATAAATAAATAATCCTAGTTCAAATGGTAAATGTTTCACATGTTGGGCTAGGGCATGAAAATAAACATCTCAAAAGCACTCCATAAGCACACTTTCATTTATTCAACAAATACTTGACTCTACTATGCGTCATCCTGTGCTCTAGGCACTAGAGGAACACAGGTAAACAAAATAGACAAATAAAGTCCATGCCCTAGGAGCTCAGTGGAAGAGGCAGACAATAATCATACTAACATACGCATACAGCAAACAGTCTTCTAAACTCTAGATGGTCTCCCCTCAGAACAGAAGGCAGATTTGCTTACTGTCTAATATAGTCAAGACAATGTTTCCCTCCAGGCCAAAGGTTAGGCAGATTTCCTTATCGTCCACTATAAAATATCCTGGTTCCCAAGCTCAGGGCTCCTCAGCTGTGAGGCTAACCCATTATGTGTGCATCATCTACCTGGGCCCCACTGCATTGCCCCTAAGGGTCTTCAGGGGAAAGGTAAATCTATACAAACATGAAGTCATGCTGCTTGCTGTGACATGACTAATGAGATCTACCATCTGTGACCCAGGAGTTTCATGTCCTTTGCCAGCACTCATGAAGTCGTAGCAGTCTAACTTCTTAGCTCGCAAGTAGGGTACAATGTAGGTCCCTTCAAGGTTGTTTACACAAACACGTGCATGTGCGTGTGGACACGTGCACACACACCCACACAAACTTTAAGAAGGTGATAAGAGCTCAGAAAAGAATTAAGATAGGTAAGGGGGGTAGTCCAATAGTGTTTTAAGGGAAGCATTTTTACATTAGGTGGTCCATATATCTGAAGAGATGATATTGGATAGGGACTCATTAAATCAATTGAAAAAACTCACCCACGCAATGATCAGGGGAAGCACACTTCAGGTGAAAGAAAGAACAAATGCAAAAGCCCTGAGTCAGGAACAAAACATCAAAAAGAAAGGTCTAAACCTAGGCTCCAGTAGGGAGTGTGAACAGATGAGGTCAGAGAGGCAGTGAGGGACCTGAATCTGAAGAGTCCTGTAAACTATTGCGAAGAGTTATCCGTGGAAGCCATTAGAAGCTTCTGAGCAAGGAGCTGCCATTATCTTATTTACATGCTTTTGAAAGGTCCCTGTAGCTACTGGGTGGAGAACTAACTGGTTGGAGGTAAGGTGTGGGTATAGGAAGAACAGGAATGGAAGCAGGTTGATCATTTATCACATTATTCCAATAGTCCAGGTTTTGACCAGGATGGTAGTGGTTGAATTAGTAAGAAACATTTGGAATCTATTTGAAAATGCATCAAAACAATAAGATGACTTAATGGATGCCTAGAGGAATGGGTAAACGGATAGATATGTGGTAATCAAGTATAGTAAAATAATGGTAGAATCTACGTGGGAATATGAGTGTTCACTGTAAAATTCAGCTATGTTGCATGTTTGAAAATGCTTATATTAAAATGTTGGGGAAAAAATGACAAACACACGCATAAAATTGTAGGTATCAGGGTATACTTCAAAGGATTTACTAACAAGTCAGATATGGGCTGTGAGAACAAGTCAAAAATGATTTCTAGTCTGGGGTCATGAAAAACTGTGAATAGTGATGCCATTTACTGAGCTGGAGATGACTAGAAAGAGAAGCAAATTCTATCCCGGGCTTGAGTTTGATATATTCATTTTTTAAATTATTTTATTGAGGTATAATTGACATACAACATTATATTAGTTTCAGGTGTACAACACAATGATTCGCTATTTGTATACATTGGGAAATGATCACCACAACAAATCTAGTTACTATCCAAGTTTGATATATTCTTATTAGATATCAAGCAAAGATGTCATGTAGTCAGCTGGATATGTCAAGTAATGTACGGGCACTGGAGATACAATGGTATATAGAAGAGCCAAGTTGTAATCTCATGCAATTTACATTCTTCCACAAGTGATTAGGGCAATTTGAGAAGTATCAGCATAAAGAAGTATTTAAAACCCATGCGACCAGATGAAAGATATTAAGGATTAGGTGCAAATGGAGGAAAAAGCACTAAGGATTGAGGCCTAGATTACTCCAATGTTGTTTTGTTAGAGACAGGTTTTTTGGGTGAATATGCTACACTTTAGATGTTATATTAGATTTCTGCTATGCTGAAACACTGCCAGAGTTTATGGAAATTTCCCCTTAAAAGACTTTATGTCATCATTCATTCATGCTTTATTCAATAATTTAAAAAAGAAGAAAATCATTAACAACATCAATGTATTGATTTAGGTTGACAGGTCTATACCTGGAAACACTATCAGAAACATAACAATACTTCTCTTTGAAAATAAATCTCCAATATAGCACTCTATAACTTTCTGCTAGAACTCAGATCTGTAGACTTCTGTCTGCCTAAACTGGAAAAAGAACTATATAAGTTTGCATCAAGCTATACAGGATTGTAAAAGAAAAATGATGAGTCAAGACCCCAACTGGGTATATCCAAAGTTAAAATATTATTAACCTATCTCCTTTAAATGCAGATTTTCTAAATTGTTATCCAAGAAACCTCTCACCTATTTTCTTCATTCTTCAAGTATTTCTTTAATTCCTTCCACTGGGTCCAAAAAAGAAGGAGAAGAAGGAGGGGAAGGAAGAAATGAAGGAGGAAGAGGAAGAGGGGGTACAGGAGGAGTAGGAGAAGGAGAAGAAGAGAACTAGGAGTAGAAATAAGTAAAAGGAAAATCTGTTTTTTCTAACTCTTCAAAAACCAAATTGCACATAGGAAGTAAATAAATAAATAACTCCTATGGACTGCAGGAACTACTGAAGCAGATATTACTGGACACGCACATCCTACATACATAAGCTCCCTTCATTACTATATATGTGTATCCAAATGTAGGCAATGTGCTTACATATCCATATTTTCTATTAGCAAAGATGCTATTTTATACAGGTTGCTCAAGGATGCAAAGACTAGAATTTTTTTTTTTTTTGGTATAATCATGACCTTTTTTTCTTTAAGATACTCTTTTCTCTATGTATTAAGAAATCCTTTTGGTTTATGGTCCACATGTTGCCTAGAATCAAATGTTATTCAAACAAAGCCAATTCAAACGTGATATTAGTGCATAGTTGCAAGAAGAAATTTCAGGTTACTTATATGCAATTTAAGTTCTGAAATGGACTACATATGGCTACAATAATGAGTCCATTACTGAAAGAAGCACTTTAGCAAAATGTATAAACCTATATGAGATTATATATCTGCACCATGCACACGTATCATCTTTATCTCTCCAAATATCACAAGTGCCATTTTCATTTTAGAACAGTTAAGGATTAAAGACAAGAAATATTTTCATCTTAAAAACATCTTTTCACCAGTATTGTAAAATTATTGAACTGACACAATGTATGAAATATAGATGTAATCCAACAGTCTTGTGACAGTTTATATTAGTTCCCTGTAAATGATTACAAAACCATATTCTTATTTAAAAATAAAGAAAATCTGGAGAACAAAGGCAAAATTCAATACATATTCTCATACATAATAGTAAAGAAAAATCTGCATTTGGTTAATTAATCTGTATCGAATGAGATAATCTTTATTTACATCCCAAATAGAAAAGTTTGCCTGTAGTTCTCAACTAACTTAATATTTATTCTCTACAGATTCCTACAGGCACAAGATACAGAAAAATCATAAATAATAGTGGCACGTAACTTCCATGAGGATGCAAAACTCTTAACATTTTTCATATACTATAAAAATGCACATATAAATAACCCACCAAGCAAATTTCAATGCAAATCGATGCATCATTTGTCACTGAATAAAATTAATTTCTGTGTCTAGCACAAGGAGAGTCAGTATATCTTTGAAATGGTACAAGCTTCTCTAAATTTGAAAATCATGGGGAGAATAAGCACACACCTCTAAGAAGGATAATAAGTAAATAGAAATCATAGAACCCTGGAAAAGTAAGAAAGCTTAGAGATCCTACAAACAACCCCCTCATTATATATGTAAACACACAATCCCAATGTGTTGAAATAGCCTAGAGGGCAGTGTTGTCTACATCCCAAATTTTTAACAATCCCCATGGAGGGGCTGTCATCATTGGGGGGTAAACCAAAGGCAATCCAATGTCAAACGTATGACTTACATACTAATTCAGTAAGTGTCCACAGTTTCCATTGCTTTGGACATAGTAGATGCTAAATCCAAAAACTAGTTTCACACACACAAGAATGTAATACTACCTTTTCAACTCCTCAATCTTGGGCATTTTTCACTACATTACTATGAATGTTGCTGCACAGTTATGGCCCAGACACAAACTACCCCCTTATCCTATAATGTTAAAACAGAACAAAGGTCCTAGGTGTATCTGTGGGACAGGAAGGGCAAGGTGAGGGGAGAGGGGGAAAGAAGGGAGGGAGCTAGGACACGAAGGAGGGAGGGAAGGGGAGAAATGATGTCTTGCTACTGCTGTTCCAGCAAGGTGGTTAATTGCATTTGTTTCATATATCTCCAAACACCTGGTACATTAATTACATTCTGTAACACCAAGCTCTTCTGATTCCCTCTGTCACTTCCACTGAGCAATTTAATTGTATTCCAGCTAGCTAGCTACACAACGACTCAAAAAAAAAAAAAAAAAAAACACTTGGTGATAGTTCTGTAATCTAATATATAGTTTATAATGCATTTCTGGCATTGCAGTATATAAATGCATGGCTTGTGAGGACATATCCAAAAAGTTATATCAAAGTCTTATTGTGATAATCAAAACACTTGGGACAAAACCTTTTTGTGATGGTAATCTAAATGTATTACAAAGGTAAATGTATTGAAGAAGAAAATGTCTGGTGAATGATTAGATATGATTAGAGATATTGCCACAGTAGAATTCACAGTGATTTACTCCTATACATCTACTACTTAGAAAGGAAAAAAGAAAAAAGCAGTGTGCCCACATGAACGCCTCGTGCCTACTATCAATGGGGGACATGGGTACTCATGTAGTCCAGGATTGAAAACAGCCACTTGACTGAGGTAAACTCATCCGTATTGCCTCATGTTTATAGAAGGGCTTCCTTTTTGAGTCTGATACATGGGGCTCTGTGCAAGAGCAGCTGCCAGGAACAAAGTTAGCTCCTACAGGCGGGCAAAAATAGGCAGTGTCCCAAATAATGACTTCGTCCACAATGCAAATACTGGAGGAAAGTTTATGTAGCAACAAGCTACTATAATGGCTCAAGTATCTGGACCAATACACCTCAGATTATTAATAAGTACAGTAATTAAAAATCTAAAGTACTACAATCCACACATGCAGGCAAAAATATCATGCTCTAATCTTCTCTTTAGACCAATTATTTCCATTGATGTGAAAATTAAAGTCGCTAGAAGGTTAATACCAAATGTTCTTTTGACTTTCTTCTTTGGAACAAACAAACAAAAAAGCATGTTAAAGATTACTTCCACTCATCATTCAAAAGAGCTACAAAAAAGGATTTTGCAATCCTCCCACAGGAAACTGACATCCTATGAAAATATCCCAGGAAGCCAAACCTGAACAAAAGACAGGAGAATCAGAGGCAGAATGCTGTCTGCTTGACAGACTGACTCAACCTAGAGCGAGACACCTACAGCACCTGTTTCAGATCCCCATTGTGTTTGCCACTAGGGGCTAAACGGAGCGTTCCGTGCCCACAGCCAGCCCACAGCTTCTGCTTCCCCCTTCCTGGAGCCTCGCCCTGTCTTACTTTTGACAGTTTTCTCCCTATGATCTAAATCTTCATTCTTGATATCACGCTAGGAGAGCACTTAACCAGCACACAGGTGATACACATTGATCCCTGTCTCAAATTCCTAACCTACTGCACTTTCACTGGGGTGTCTATTACTTATTTCACTTGAATTTCTAAGCCAAAGTTCAGATACAAGAACAAACCCCAAATGGAGAACAAGCACAGGAGTATTAGACTCGTTCAAGAGATTTACTTTCATATTTCTTTTTCTAACAAAACTGAGAGCCCATCATTTGTTACCCAACTCCTCGATTAATTAAGTAAATTACAACAATAGGTGACTCCTAACACGTTCCATTTGCAGCAGTTTAGGAACAAAAGACTTAAAACCTCTGCTTCCCCCAAAGCCCCCATGCCTGGCCAAAAGGGACCAAAAGATATAATGTCATTTTATTTATAGCCCACATCCGACTCAGAAAGAAATGTTTTTTTTGGGGGGGGGGGGGTAGGGATAGGATAGAAACATTTTAACTTACCGTCAACCCGAACATATAAAAATCCACAGAGCAGTAGTTGTGTAAACATCAGCCGACTCATTTTGACATATTAAAAAGGATCCAGATTGTTTAAGAAACCAATCCCAGAGAGCAAAAGTACAAAAATAAGTATCAAAAAAAGAGGTAGGTCCAAAGTTTAGACTTTTCTAGCTGCTAATTAAAGTCAAGAAGAGCAAATGGCAAGATCAGAATGGGTTAGTGGAGAGGTCTTGAATGGGGCACATTTGGATCCATCCAAATTAACAGAGAGCACTCCCAAGGCTGCTGTATTTCCTCACTGTGGCTTCCTAAATTCCCACGAATTCAGCCCAGCCGGAGGGATTATTCAAGTGTGTCTAACCCCCTCTCCTCAGGCTCCATGGCAATCCAAAGCCAAGTTCGTTCTTCAGAAGTCAAGAAGATGACGGGAGAGGAAAAAGACCTAATTCCTAGAAAGTGTTCCACAAACTTGCCAGCGCGCTGCCGAAAAAAAACATTGGCCTGCCCACTGGTTTCCTTTCCCCCGGTCTCCGTCTGGGTAGCAGCTCCACGTCCAGAGTTTTTTCACTAAAGTTCCATAATAAGGATGTGTCAAAGCAACACTTTGCAGGCGGGCCGATTTGGCGGGCCTCTCCTTTGCAACCTCGTTGCCTCCCTCCACCTCTCTCGTTCCCGAAAGAGAGGCAAAGGGAAATCGGGACAAGGCGGGTGGAGAATCCGAACTCCTACGTGGTGGGGCTGCAGGGAGGCAGGGAGGGAAGGCGGGAGGGATAGAGGGGCAGGGCTGAGGCTGCTGCCACCCCACCCCCCCGCGGTGCCGCCTCCGAGCGGCTGTGAACCCGGGCGGCGGCAGGCGGCGGGCGGGTGCGGAGCGGGGCGGGTGAGCCCGGGGGCCCAGCAGCGGGAGAGCAGGGGAGCGCGCGGTCCAGCCGCCCGCCCGGGTCTAGCCGCCAGTCCACCTGGTACGGCCGCCGCCGCCGCTGCTCCCGCGGCCCCGCAGCAGAGCGTCCGCCTCCTCCTGCAGCTGCCGCGGGTGGAAGGACTTAGAGGAGGGAAGGCGAGGAGGCGGGAGGGGAGGGGAGGAATGAAAGCTGCTTGGAGTCTGCCCCGGGGAGGGGGGGGGGCGGGGGGTGATGAGGGGGTGCACGGAGCCTCCACCTCCACGCTCCGCCACCCGCCCGCACAGGGGGCGCCAGCCCACTGGGCAGTGGGAGGAGGGGGAGCTGGAAAGCCTAGAGTCCTCGTGGGACAGAAATTAACAAATTCGGAGCCGAGGCTACCGGTCAACTCCTTCCCCTTCTCTGCGCCTCCTCGTCCCCCCGCTCCTTCCCGCCTCGGGAGGGGATAGGTGGGCTCTAGCTTCCTGCCCTTCGCCGCGTCCCGTTTAATGGGCAGGTAATTTTCTCGGTGAGCGATTTCATGGAAGCCCTTCCTAATTATTCATCCCTCCGTCTGCCGGAGATGCACACGCTTTCTGGAAAAAGATCATCCGTCCAGGACCCCGGGTGCAGCCTCATTACCCGTTAAAATCACACAAACATTCACTCTTCACCTTTTAGCAAAATGAGAAGCTGAGCGGGAGGGAGAAAAGGAAAGGAAACAATATAACCACCTCTTGGAGCGGAAAGGTTGTGTCGGGGTGCTTTCTCTGTCGTTAAAAAGGCACAAAAAAGGGGGGAGGGAGATGTACAGAAATCTGTAGTCTCCACTGGCTTGTTTTAGCCAAGATCTATGGCCCCCTGAGGAATCCCGGGTGGGGGGGGGAGGGGAAGGGGTGGCATCCCCTCTTCTGTTGCTCAGTTGCCTTATGACCCCCTCAAAGATGAATTTGACGCGGGGCTGAGGGATGCCAGGGAGTTGAGAAAACGCTTAGGATGGAGAAAGGCGATCAGGGAGCTTGGGTGCGGGGGGCCGGTACCCGAAGTTATTACCCTCCAGAGACTAGCACCTCTGAAAGGAAATTCGGAAAACCTGAAAACCCAACTGAGCTAACGAAGCTCAAAAACAGCTGAATTGCAGCCCAAAGACGAAAAAATCCTGAAAATTAAGGCAGAACCCACCAAGTGAATGCCATTCAGGACCGGGAAGATTAAGGCAGGCCACATTAGATCAAAGAGATGCTAGTGTCTGGGGTGCCACCGGTGTGGCCGGTGGAACCCGGCCCACGTGTGATCACAGGCTCGCTGGTAGTTGTTTGATGCTAGTTCGGATGATTACAAGGCGGGTTATAAGAACTCACGCAGGTTCCCGAGCCGAGCTAAAAGCTGGATGGTGAGTCTTTAGTTCCCCCTACTGGAAAATATTAGAAAAGATTCTTTCTGTTCGTGGCCTTGTGAAGCAGTTTGAAGAAGAGCCTTTGTCTGGTGGTACATTTTGGTGTTGCCACTCAATTTAGCTCTCCCTTGCCTATTATGGATGTGATATTGTGTGTTTCAAAAAAAAATGGTCAGTGACACTCAAGTAATTAGGAGAGTTTTTATGGCATCTCTGCATGCTTGAAAATTATGGTAATGAAATAGTCTTGCAGAAGAATAAAACAAGCCACTCTTCTTGTGAAGCATTAAGAGTAATTTCAGCACACTTTTTATATACATTATTTAGTTGTTTTAAAAAAGTGCATTAGTGTGCTGAAGTTAAATCACTTGAATCTCACACTAATGATTCTAAATGTATTATTCTTTTACCACTCTAAGAAAAGAAGGGGGGAGGGGAGGGCGAGACAAGTTCACATGCTTTTTTTTTTTTTTTTTTTTTTTTACCCAAAGGGCCAAGTCTAACTTAGATGATATGGTGGTCATGGAAAATGACAAAATTCATTGGATTAATATCTCTCTTATCTATATTTAATGTTGCCAAATAATTTATAATTCTTTAAATTTTTCATTTTAAACATTCTGACTAGATTTAAAATCAGGGATTACAAAGTCTACTTTATTCCTCTAATGTACCACCACCACCACCCCCCAATCTCTATTTCAAATTTCCCTACATGGGTACAACAGAAAATATTCTGAAAGTAAAGTCTCCCTAATAATAATGCAGAAATTAACAAATCATATAGACTTAAAGCTCTTTAATTTTTAGATAGATCTCAGAAAGGAAGATATTGGGACATTTCATCTTGAAAAGTTTTGTCGTGGCTATTCATCTGGAGGGAAAAAGGTAGATTTGACTTCATATATGTTACACTCAACCATCTACAAATGCCTTTCCTTAGGTGATCTATAAAATCACTCGAAGGCAGCAGAAAGGGTGTGCGTGGGAAGTTGAAGGAGGGTAGTTTGAAGGAGAATGACCTAGCAATTGCTGTTGTTCCCTAGGGCAGAAAAATGTTACCTCACATTTCACAGAAAGTTGTCCTTGTATAGAGTATGACAAATGACCTCACACAGAGAAAAGATTTATTTAAGAGACATTCCTTTGGTTATATTTATTTGGCATTTTGGACCAAGCATCATCATTTTGCATTCATACTTTACTTACTAAAAGTGACAAAACACACCATTGATTTCAGTCTCGTGCCATCTTTTTGCAATACATTACCTACATTATTTAATAATGTCTGTAACAAAGGAATTTAGGGGTCTATGTTTTGTGATTTTTCTTGAAGGTAAGTTCGTAAATGATGTTTAAAAAGAATACTCTGTCGGTCTCTCATTTGACATAAAATGTGACCAAGGGAAACTGATAACTTTACATATAAGACTCTCATACCAAGTGATGGTTCAAGATTATGACCAAAACTCTCAACACTAACAGTTACTGTAAGAGTCTACAGACAGAAATGTAATATGGACAACAATAAGTCCAAGGGGAACAAAGACACTACCTTCTGGGAGGTTTGATAAGATCTGTATTAGAGAAAAGTTTACATTTCTATTAAATTTAACACACTTTTAGTGAGCAGTGTCTATAGAAGAAATGGATTCCTCACTTGGTTTTTCTAAAAGGAAAATCTTTAAAACCTGAACATTCTAGTAGAAGTTGGAAATTCAATTTTAGTAGCGCTTTAGCTAAAAAATTTTTTTTTAGGTTTTCATTAAGACAAAGCCAGAAATAGCTTAGAACAATGAAGCACCCGCACCGCCAAATTAGAATGTTTAAGATACATAAAATTAAATGGGCACTTGGCTATAATATCTTCCCAAATATCAAGTTTTTTTTTTTTTTTCTTCTCTAAACAAGCTGCTAAATAGAAAATGTACATGGAAATCTAGGCTCCTTTTATGTAAAACCTGGAATGGTATTATTATGTGCTCAAAATGTGCCTACCAGATAAATATATATTTTAATATATCTAAAGACATCTATGTGTAGGAGACTATAATTAACCCTAATTGGGGTAAGGTGATCAAATGATCTTCTTTGTGATTGCACTTCTGAGTTGGCATTCTTGGAGAAACATAAAATACTCATCTGAAGCCAATCTGCACAATATAAGATATAAAATATTAAATATTTCTTTTCCATACCAAATTCCCAAAGGATGTGGTATAATTTGAAAAATCCCAATCTACTTTTTTTTTACTCTTTCCAACATGCCCTCATTATAGCTGCAAGGTGGTATACATAGGCAAATCAACTGATCCCTGATAATAATTTTAATATCTACTATGAAGTGGTGAGCACTTGCTATATGTCAGGAATTGTTCTAGTTTTTAAAAATTCATTAAATCATTTAAATCCTATGAGAGCCTTATGTGGTTGATATTATTCCCATTGTACAGATGAGAAAACTGAAGTTTAGATATCTAACCCAAATTAATAAAAAGTGCAATCTTCCTTTGAATCCAGATCTCTCTACAAAATCTATGCTCCTAAGGGTTTTAAAATATCTTCCACATTGTAGAAACACTGTAACACTTTAATAAATTGCTTTGATTGATTAATTTAAGATCTGGTACACCAAAACATATAGAAATACATAATCAGTTTTTGTTTCCAAAATTGAAGAACCTTTTTACAGCCAGAAGACCATTTGTTATCAGTTCAGTTTGAATTTTTCTATATAAGATTGTTTTATCATACTATGCAGAAACAACACATTTACATGAAACGTATGGGTTACTATCTACAAAAGAACACAGGACAATTAAAATAAGCGAAGCATTAAGAATCCAGATCAGAGAAGAATGACTCATGTGCTCTTAGGTTATTCTTCTTTTTATTACACTCCAACTTGTTGCAAAACGATTTGAGGGAGCCAAGATAAATTGCATATTGTTCTTCTGAAATATGTTCTAAGTATCTGATTTCAGTCAATTCATTTTCAATATTCACTAATACTCTGTATGTAATCAGTCTGCCTATCTATGTATCTATCTATGATTAGTACTTTTGGTACATTACATGGAGTTATTAAAATATTCCATTCTTAGAGATCTGAGATTTAAGTTGACTGAAATGTAGCAATATATCACAAAAACAAAGTATTTTCTACCAAATACCGTCATTTGTGGTCAAGAAGAATTTTTCTTTTTTTTAGAATTAAAATCAATTTGGAAAATTATTTTCTATCTTGATTGAAAACTTCAGTGATACTTCCAAACTTAACATAGCTTTTGATTAAATAAAATATTACATTAAGTATTAATAATAAATAATATTGAGGCATAATTTCTCTAAGTGTGTATACCTTAAAATTTAGAATTTTTAAAAACACATAAAGCTATTTCAGAGTTCATCGATGAGATTTTATCTTCTTAATGTCAGTACTCCTCATTCTGAGGTTGTCCGTTAGCCCCCTCCCTCCGTTTAAGTGATCTATGAAACCGCAACCTCGGCCATAAATTAAAAAATAGCTCTTTGGTGGGGAAGATAACCTTTCATCTAGATTAGGAAAGTGTTTTTAGAAATAAGCAAAATTGTCAGTCTCGCAAAGATAGAAATTATTTACAGGTGCACCTCCATCTATGTGGCCTCTGACCATAACAGGCTAGGCTTCCTATCCCTGCATAGTCTTTTTCTGCTGGTTATTTTATCATCTCTATTTACAGCTCTCGAGTTCTAATTTTAGTACACAGCCTAATTTCAATGATGTTAAATAATACACTTTTTGCTATTTTTATACCACAACATAATGAACCCAAGAAAATCCCTTTGATTTTTGGCCAAACTATTCCAAGCCCATCTGCTCCAATCTGGGCTTTGTATAATTGAATTTTAGCAACGCAACTGTAATCCTAATAAGAAGGTTTTTCTAAAAATCCAAAACAGAATTTTTGTTCTTAAGAAGAAGGAATTGTCAAAGATTTAGGAAAAGATTCATCATACCTATAGGTCAAAATTTTTAGTTATCTGCTCACTGAGTTGTCTTTTAGACTATTTAACAATGGATTCTTCAAATTCAAAAGAAGTTGCTTACTCTCTCTTAACAATAATATCATGGAATTAATCCAAGGGCACATGTAATCCAATTGAACTGCCTATGGTTCTGTCATACAGAAGAACTAATCTGCTCGGGAGCAAATTCTGAATTTCTTCCAATATCCAAATTATCTTATTTCTGCCTGATAAAATAACTTCTGGCTGCCTGCAGAGTTCTTGAAGTCCTTCTACAATGAGTACTATGTTTTTAGTTGTTAGATACCAGCAGGGAGGCTAGGTAATATAATTTTGCTTTAAAAAATGAGAGATGTAAATACACATTCTCTTACTAAAGTGATAAAGTGAAATATCTGGGGACTTCCCTGGTGGTCCAATGGTTAAGACTTCACCTTCCATTGCAGGCGGTGTGGGTTTGATCCCTGGTGGGGCAGCTAAGATCCCACATGCCTCGTGGCCAAAAAACCCAAAACATAAAAAAGGGAAGCAATATTGTAACAAACTCAATAAAGACTTAAAATGGTCCACATCAAAAACAAATCTTTTTTAAAAAAGTGAAATATCTGGAAAAATTGTCATGGTCCAAGTTGAGAAACAAAACTACAAATGACGGAATAATATGACATATAAAGTACTTCAAATCAAAATATTTCAATTTGGATAAAAAGTCTCTCTTAAACAGTTTCTACTTATTAATCATTTACTAAAAAGCAGTATAGGTATAAGTGACTTTTGTTTTCTGAGTAATTTTGGCTTTTCCATTACATACTAATACTAATGTAAAAAGATCGAAAAATCAAATCATTAAAATTGAAAAATGCTAGTGTAGTTTTTGACAATTTCATACAAATGGTATGGTCCTCCTATCAAATTGGCTTGTTTTAATTTTTAATATCTTTATTTTCAATGACTAGCTCTTTATATTTAGTAGGAATATACAATTTAAGTACGTTTATATTGTATCTAATGTAAGATATACTGAGCATCTAAAAATTAACTTATAATTTTTAGCAATGAGAGAAATGTTTCACCAAATTTCTATTCTTTAATTTTTCATTTTTCAAAAACTACTAACCTATGATCCTTTCCTTTGGCAATCTGGCAAACATGAGTGTTTGAAGCACTGATTGGTATAGATGGGGTCAATGAAAATTATATA
Source organism: Balaenoptera acutorostrata (assembly GCF_949987535.1). NCBI lineage: Eukaryota > Metazoa > Chordata > Mammalia > Artiodactyla > Balaenopteridae > Balaenoptera > Balaenoptera acutorostrata. The sequence continues at coordinate 121,152,297 of NC_080067.1, forward strand.
GCGTGATGAGCACTGTGGGATTTTTTTTTTTTTTAGGTTGTCTCTACATCTGGCTTAAGTTCAGGTTATTACTTACCTATTATTTTGTCCCTCCCTTCTCTACTTCCCACCAAGTACACACATTAAAAAGACATTATGTCACAAAGGTGGAGCAACACCTTTGCAATAGGTGTATTGATAGTCTATTTTCCAGCCTTTGTTCTGAATCATGCTTAAATTATCAAAAAAGAGATGAAAACATTTTATTTTAAGACTTCCAGGGATTTTACAATATTCTTAAGTAAACCATTCACTCATCATTGGGAAAATTTTATTCTTCTCCAATCTAACTGTGAAGTAGCATTTCTACTTCATTATCCCTGGGAGGAGACGGAATGATGAATGAATGACTAACTGGGGAAATTATAGAGCATGCTGGCTAAGAGCTGGAGCTCTGGAACAAGCAGATCTAACCTTGGTTATACTACTTACAGTGTGATCTTAACAACTGTCTCAACCGTAAAATAAAGATTAAAATAGTGCCTACTCAGATGGGTGTATGAATGATGGTTTTAAAGAACTTGCACAGTGAACATCTTAACTGGTTTCCAACACTTAGGGTGTTGGAGTGTATTAATGAATCTCCATCATGGTGGCAGAGACAATGCTGTATGGCAAGCTCGAATTATTTTCTTTCCTTCTTCTACTAAGAGCTTGGTTAAATATCCCAGCTCCCTTGCAGGTAGATATCCTGTGACTGAGACGTGGCCAATGCAGGCACTTCTGGGACTGGCCTCTAAGATACCTCCCACAGCACCCCAGACACTTTATTCTATCATTCATTGGATGGCCAAACCCTGTAGAAAACACCAAGCCACCAGATGGAATAAATGAGTCCCAGAATAAGTATGTAGAGCGAATGATCACACTCTCTCCTGAATGTTTTTCATTGAGTTGGACAAAAAAATAACTTATAATTATTATTATACTTAATAAATTATTGAAGTTTTTGTATTCTTTGTTTTAGCACTTAGCCTATTCTGACAAATATAATAAGCTACTTTGAATATTGCCTAAAGTTTAAATGGAAATGTGGTATTTATTTCTTCACAGGACATTGAACCATAATTAATATTAGAAAAATACCTAACTTTTAAAAACTATGTGGCAAGCACTTCAATAAGTCTTTTATATTAATTGTCTTATTTAGTATCACACAGCATATGAGGGTAATGTTATTTTTAGCCCCACAGTTCAGAGTAGTTAATGAAAGCTAAAATTGAAAAAACTTTGAAAGTGTCATAATTTGAAACTAACTCATATTCAGTGTCAACAAACCTATGGTATCATGCAGGATAGACTAGGTTTTTCTATGGCAGAGTTTCTCAAACGTTTTCTCACTGTTACTCTAAGATGCATTTTTAGGTATTTTTGTCCTAATCAGCTCCCCATGGAATTTAATACCACAGATACAGTACCTATGTTTATGTGCTGTATGTATGTATGTAATTTATACATAAAAAGAGTAAGATTTCGTTTGCCCCCCAAAACCAATTTTACATCACTGCCATTGAGGATGCATATTCTACAAATACAAACAATTCCAAAGTCTTAAGCAATAAGGTTTATTTCTTGCTATATTGTGAGTCTATTGGAGACTCTGTTCTACATCATCCTCGTTCTAGGATCTAGGTTGCTGGAGCACTCACTTTCTGAACAAATGGAAAAGCAGAATATGGCTGTTAAATTCCTTGGCTGGGGATGAATTACACTATTTCTTATATTTCATTGCCAAAACAAGACAAAATATCCACCCTACTCCCCCTTCATGGATGCGAAGAAGCTGGAAATATTCGTTGATCAGCTCTATTTACCATCCCACATATCCACCCCCTGCAGACTTCCTTGCTTTTGGAAGGAATTATTTAAATTCATTATGGCAGTATAGGTTATTGCAGGCTAAAGAGAAACTCTAATTTATTATTATATGTTTTGGTACTGGGTTGAGTAGTGTCCGCCCAAAACCTCAGAATGTGTCCTTGTTTGGAAATAGGGTCTTTGCAAATTTAATCAAGTTAAAATGAATTTATGCTAGATTAGGATGGGCCCTAATCCAATGACTAGGGTCCTTAAGAGAAGAGGGAAGTTTTGACACAGACACGGAAGTCAAAGGGAGAAGATAGCTGTGTGAAGACAATGGCAGAGATTGGAGTTATGCCGCTCTACACCAAGGAATGCCTGGAACCACCAGACTCTGAAAGAAGTCAGAAGGGATTCTTCCCTAGAGCCTTAAGAACATGGCCCTGATTTTCTAGCCCCTGGAACTGTGAGAGAATAAATTTCTGTTGTTTAAGCCAATAAGTCTGTGGTACTTGTTATGGTAGCCCTAAGAAATTAATATAACCATTACAAGTTTTAATAAATTCAAAATGGGAGAATAACTTTTTGTTTATTAAAAGCCAAGTAGATGAATGATAGATTAGTAGAAATCTTGGGAAACAATGGTAATATGCATTCTAAGCCTATTTAAATCAAAAGTGTATCATATATATAGTCAAACAGACACATGTATGTCCAACACAAAGAAGACTAAAGAGAGAGAAAAATTAAAATTTAAAAAGTTTACTTTAGGGCTTCCCTGGTGGCGCAGTGGTTGAGAATCTGCCTGCTAATGCAGGGGACACGGGTTCGAGTCCTGGTCTGGGAAGATCCCACATACCGCGGAGCAACTGGGCCCGTGAGCCACAACTACTGAGCCTGCGCGTCTGGAGCCTGTGCTCCGCAACAAGAGAGGCCGCGATAGTGAGAGGCCCGCGCAGCACGATGAAGAGTGGCCCCCGCTTGCCGCAACTGGAGAAAGCCCTCGCACAGAAATTAAGACCCAACACAGCCATAAATAAATTAAAAAAAAAAAAAAAAGTTTACTTTAAATGATCCGTTTTAGAATTTCAGAATTGAATGATAGCCTTAAGATCATCTATTATAATCTCATTATATATCTCAAGGATAGGAGGCCAATTTAAATTAATAATAGATACCTTATCTTATTCATAAATTAGTTTTTAAAAATTATATTAATTTAACTTAGAATTTTTGAGTTTAGATATTGTCTTTTGTTAATTGTTATTACAACTGCCAGTGATTTCTGATTAAAATTTAATTTATACATATTAGTCCATTAAAAAATCTTTGTATAATTAAAATATATCAAAATTTAAAAATAACTCTATACCATAAAAATGTTAGAAGAAATACTAAATAACTATAGTCTCTATGAGAAAATACTAAATAAAAATATTCGATCCTGGTCTTACTGATGTTTATTACAGAATGCCTCTTGCAAAATGTAGTAAAGATTATCCCAGAACCAGATTTACACAACTGCCTATGGCAATAAATAGAAGACTTAAGTCATTTCCTCTGTTGATTATTTAATATCGTCTTAGAGGGAAGGCTTAACTCTCATCTTTTTACAGCTTTTCTGTTTTAAAATAAAAAAAAAGAATTAGCCAAATCTCAATTTCTATGTCACTAGTCGACTTCCTACATCAGTTTTCTTCTAGATTCAATTTTTTTTTAATTCAAAAAACACAATACTCTCTAAACTTAGAAGCTCCCCAAATTATGAAACATGATTTTTGGCAACTTTTTCATATGTACATTAGCCCCAACAGAAGCCAGCCAGTCACCAAAATCACTACCAAGCAGTAACACACACACACTAACATGCTGGGCCTCTTACATCAAGTTGAAGGAATACAGTCTCATCGGTCCATTAACTTTCAATCTAAAGCAACATCCATAACAAAGACTGAAACATATCACAAGCTATATTCATACAGAGAAACATACATGAAATCAAGACCAACTTCTGAACTAATTTCATAAATAGACATGCTATTAATCAATGAAACTTTGCACTACACTCAGTGCTATGTGTTGCACCGAAACCTCAGGGTGAAAGGGAGGTGCTAGAAAGGAGAGAGAAATGATCAAATGTCTTATAGACACCAAAGTAATGAAACAGGGAAGTTAGATGTTAGAAGATTTTGAAAAGGAAGAAAATATTCCATATATATTGAATCCCATTCATGGTAGCGTGGAGCCAGAGGTGGAGGTAAGTGAGAAGCCTCAGATGCATAGAACCAAGATAAAAGCAGACAAGAGATGTCAGATGGTCTTGTAAAGTTCTCGGAGGACTTAGATGAGAGACAAAGAAAAGACTGTTCATTATGAACAACAAAAAATTGAGGCTCTGAGAAATTAAGTAACTTTGACAAAAGAGTACAAAAATAAATGAGCGCTGAGACCTGACTGACATCAGAATCTATTTCATTTCCACTAAACCGTGTTAACTAATTTAATGTTAATCATTGCTTTCTGGCTATAGAGAGGGTGTGCTGAACATTTTTAACTTGAGAGAAGCATTGGCAATTAGTGAACTAGGGGATTTCAGGAGCAGTTCCTTGTTTGTTTGCCTCAGTCAGTTATGAAAAGGAGTAAGGAAATGAAACAGAAGAAAAGGAAAACAAAGGTGAGAGGACAGAAAAACTGGAGGGTAAGGAAGGAGAGAGGAGTGTTTGATAAACTTGGTTTCACTAAAAAAAAAAAAAAAACCTAGAGAAAGCCATGTGATTTGATATTCTTTGGGCTTCTAATTCTGCTTTGCAGCTCTTATTAAGTATTCTTTCTGATTTCTTTCTACCCACTTGACTTTTGTCTTGTAAGAAAACTGAGATGTAGCCTCATTTGTTCACACCACAGAACTTTTGAGCCAGCTTAGCCCTCATGTTTCCCCCTCCACTTAATTAAATATGCAAAGTGGGTTAGAGAGTAGTGCTTGACTAATACCCTTACTAGAGTTCTGAGTTTGACCCTGTTTGGTCCTTAAGCTAGCTCTCAGTGCTTACAGGACTATGCTAACTGCTGTAGTTTCATAAAGTACCATGCTGTCAAAGATGGTTTTTAACAGTTCCTTTTATATGACCTTGGAAGAGTTAAAGCAACTTAGCCAGTGCATGTAGCAATTTCCTACTCACAATTTGGTTTTGCATTTATTGTCCAATTGACTTTTGCTGCTATATATGCTCTCTGGGGTGTCCAAACTAGAAATGTCTGTGTATGCTTTGCATGAGCTTTGGAAGCAGTGGTTGAGCGATTTAGTATCAGCCCCTCTAACATACACAATGCCAGTCTCCTGGACATGTCACTTTCTGAGTGTTTGGTCCATGAGCCTGACAAGAGACCTAACTGCATTAGGGGCTTCAGGGGGATTCTTCTACCTGTTTCCCTCAGACTGAGATTTTTCTTTTTTTTTTTTTTGTAATATGATGTTGTCATCACTATTGTCATCAGAAAGACATATAAAGGGATTTGTTAACATTATTGTTTTTTAGACTTCTATATTAATTTTCCTTGAAATAGTATTGCTTCAACCGAGAAATACAATTATATTTTGCCCTGTCTCCAGAAACGCTTATAAATTAGAATTGATGTTTGAGCTACATGACTTTTTATGGCTGATGTAATTTGCTTTTTTACCTGAATGTTTGATAAGTAGCAGTATGACTCTATTCTTCTAGTTACAAATCCATTAACCTCACCCTTAAAAAGCTGTTGCTTTATAATACTAGCTTTTACATCAAAGACAAACCCCAAAATATATCATGTTAGTCAAAATGCCCACACATATTTCTGGATAGGTCACCTAGATATGATGAGGTGCACTAATTAAAATAAAAAAGATTGGGGGGGAAAAGGACTCATTTGTTCAATTCACTCAACAAATTTTTATTGAGTGCTGTTACATGCCACCCTATAACAGAAATGTCTGTCTCATAAACACACATTGCTTTTCTGGATTTTAGTTCCTTCATCTGTAAAATGAAAGAGTTGGACAAGTGACTTCTAAAGACTAGTCTCCTTAAGAGCAGACATTCTATTACTTATTTTGCTCATGTAGAAAAGCATGGATTTCAGCTCTTGTAGCAATAATAGGGCCTGAGCCCTTTGCAAAAGATAAAGAATCACTGCCTCAAGTTTCAGATTCTGTGACACAAAGTTACTTTGAAAGCTATGATATGAAGTGGTGTTTATTTTGATAGTCTTCCATTGGCACATCTGGTCTAATCCATCATGCTTGTGTTTATGGGAAGCTGTTATAACGTTAGCAGTTGTTCTTCAGGGCCAAGTGTAGACTGAAAAGTTATGGCCATTCCTGGTAGCTGCCTCATCTCTGTTACATTACATATGTATAAGGTACCTGCTTTATTCTAATATCACAACCCTCTATTAAAATAAAAAAGGATACCAGCATCCCTGATATGGCACAGATTATAATGATACAGATATGGATATCATAAAGGTCAAAGTTTAACCCTGGATGTTAAGTGGTCTGGAGGGATTCCATGAAGTTTTATTATTAGAAACCTACGGGACTTGGGCTTCCCTGGTGGCGCAGTGGTTCAGAATCTGCCTGCCAGTGCAGGGGACATGGGTTCGAGCCCTGGTCTGGGAAGGTCCCACATGCCGCGGAGCAACTAGGCCCGTGCACCACAACTACTGAGCCTGCGCGTCTGGAGCCTGTGCTCCGCAACAAGAGAGGCCGCGATAGTGAGAGGCCCGCGCACCGCGATGAAGAGTGGCCCCTGCTCGCCGCAACTAGAGAAAGCCCTCACACAGAAACGAAGAACCAACACACCCAAAACTAAATAAATAAATTAATTAATTAAAAAAAAAAAAAAAAGAAACCTACGGGACTGAAGGAAACTACAGTAGGCTCTCAACATTAAAACAAAAGACAGGGACTTCCCTGGTGGTCCAGTGGTTAAGACTTTGCCTTCCTATGCCAGGGGGGTTCCATCCCTGGTCAGGGAGCTAAGATCCCACACGCCTTGCGGACAAAAAACCAAAACATAAAAAAGAGTATCAATATTGTAACAAATTCAATGCAGACCTTAAAAATGGTCCACATAAAAAAATAATCTAAAAAAAACCCCAGAGATTTAAAACCAAGCATGTGAGCATACAGACCTTTTAAAAGTCACTTGGATATCTTCTTATGATGACCATTTAGTTCTGACTGTTGATCTGATGGTGGTTGCAGCGATCCCGGTGAAGGCATTTTTAAAATAAATAAATGGAAACGTTGTGGTGCTAATAGTAGAACTGTGTCTGCCAGTAGATAGTGTCGAGGCTCTTTCTTTATCAGATACCTCTTAAACAATTAAACTGTGTAAAACATCAAGCTACAAGCAGCAACAAGGAAAATGCCTCTCAAGGAGTAAGGCAGAGATTTACATGGGCACCTTCAGCAAGTGCTGCAGGGATTTCCACATGTTAATCTCCAAACACCAAGACTGTAGTACTTTCCATTAGCACACCACCAGCCCATTCTAGGATCCCCTCAACACAAATGATACCACCCAGGAGATTTTTTCCAAGGAGAGCTGTAAAGGTTTTTGAGGTTGTTTGCATTTCAAAAGAAATTCACTTAAATCATGAATCTTTTGTCTAACCTTATGTCATCCCCTTTTATGTTCAGTTGGGAGCAATTTGTCTATTCTTTCTGAAACTTTTGTTAGTTATCATGTTAACTAAATTTCCAAGTCACTGCAGGACATTACTTTGATTTTGCCCTCAGCAATAAATTTATACTTAAATTTGTTATACCAAGCAAACTGGAAAGCTTCCATCAATTTAATTATTGAAGTCACTTGGACATGTTTGATTATATTTTGTTTTCAAGGCACAACATCGTAACAGACTCCTAAAGAAAAGGAAAACAATTTTGGAGGAGTCTTATGAGCTGACAGCAGGTTTAAACAGTCATTTGTAAAGTCCAAAATAATAACTAAGGCTTGGAATGAAAATGACATTTAATTGACCTAAAATACCTAACAGCAAAAGTTGAAAGAAATATTTTTTTATTACAGTTAAGTATTTTGTGTTAGGGGTTTATGACCACTTCCTTTCCACATGACCATCATCCATTCTAAAGGGAGGAGCTAGGCACCCAGTCCCTTGTTTTTTAAAGAAGGCACACTAAATTAATTTATTGCCAAAGGACAGACCTTCTGTCTTTTCAAAGAAGTCCAAAAGAAAAAAAAGACAAGAATAAAGTAAAATAGAAAGAAAGAAAATATTTATTTTCCAAAAGAAAATAAAACAAGAAAAGGTCAAACTAGTGGTCAGTTCACTAATGCTTCAATGTCTTCACTTCATGCTATTCATATATTTCAAATCATGTATTTTCCTCTTCCAGTACGGTATTAAGTCACAAATTCAAAAGAAAGATATGCATGTTTGAAACAACAGTTAACATAAGAAAATGCTCCAAAATGGTGATGCCAAGATTCATGTTATAAAAGCAAATTTCAAATTTCTTTTCCCTCCTCTTTTGCTTTATTATTATTCAAAACAAAATCCATAACAACTGGTATGTACAGAGTCTTGGTATCGCCAACCTTCAGTTATTTCTCTCAGTGCAGAATTCAGCATTTCCATCTCTTAGTTATTCCTCTCAGTACAGAGTCTACAGATTCAACTCCAGCTTTTACTCTACGTATACCACTGTCTCTAAACACTAGATCAGAGTATCATAAATGTTTGTGTTAATGGTATACACAATTTCCATTTGTAGCTGATATCACTCTCTGTTTTATTGATCCCTCTTTCTCTCCATCAGACCCTCAAGCTGCCCGTTTTACTGTCTCACTTCCCACACATTTCCTCTCAGTGCCAGATCAGGTTCTGCACTGAAACTAATATTCAGAACAAAAAACATACCGGGATGTTCTTGGGACTCAAACTTGCCCATCCAGTTTCCTTTTCCATCTGATCCCCTCTTAAAGATTTCTGAGGTAATAATTCCCTCTATGCTGAAATAGTCACACAGTATGATGCCTCACCTAAATTCAGAAGTTTAACTGGGTAGGGACACACTAAGCGTATCAATAAAGTTGTACTTTGGAGCAATGTTGAGAACTTATGACAACTAAGTGAATCCATGTCAGTCTGTGTGCTCCCTCTGTGCAGAACTGACCTGTGCGTATTTGGTCATAAGTGTACCTGATATACAGAGAATCTCAATTATCAGACCTGAAGAAAATGTCAAATGAAATACCACGTTTTTGTACTTCAAGCTGTTATATTAAGGTGGCTAACTGTAACTATAAAACATACTATAGATATTCTTAATTTTCAAAAATATAGATATGAATCTTTTACTGTGTCATTTTATATATATTTTATAATTTAAGTATAATCAGAATGTTACTAAAAACTACTTTGGCTGTAGAAATTATAGGCTGCAGACCTATCAAAATAAGAAGCCAGTATTTTGGCATGAGAATTTCACTAGTATAGGCTGATTTTTTTTCTGTCTAGTTTATGTTTGAAAGAAATATTATAACATAATTCTGTGTTGATCAGGGGGTAATTAGGTTTCTTTTCATGCCTGCCCCTAAGAGGCTGTATCCTTTCAACAGTGTCTAAATTCCTTGAACTCTAAAAATACTAAAACCTTTGACATACAAATGGTTATTAAAATTATTATACATCACGCCAATCATAATATAGCTCAACAATTTTATAAGTTTTGGGAGCCTGTTTGGCCTTTTATGATTTTATTTCCTTGTCCACTATTTGATTTGCTTTCTAGTACTTTCCTGGAGTGAGAAAAAAAGGGTTTGCAAAAATATTAATCCTCAGGCTGGTCACAAAATGACAAACACTATAAGATTCTACTATACAAGTTTCCTACAGTAGTCAGAATCATCAGACAGAAAGTAGAATGGTGGTTGCCAGGGCCTGAGGGAAGGAGAGATTGGGGAGTTATTATTTAATGGGTACAGTGTTTCAGTTTTGGAAGTGAAAAAAATTCTGGAGATGGGTGGTGATTGATGATGATTGTACAATAATGTGAATTAACTTAATACACTGAAGAGTACATTTTTAAATGGTTAAAATGGTAAATTTTATGTCGTTGAAAAGATTTAATTTTATGGTATATTTTATATTTTAATGATTAAAAATATTAATTTGCATGTTGTCTTTTTAAAGTAGCTCATGCACTGTTTATTATAGAAAATGTTCAAATACTAAAATGTATAAAGGAAAAATTCAACAAGTCATGATCTTACCATTCAAGAAATAAACACTTTTTTCATGTGTTTCCATTTTTCTCCATATACTGCTCTACAGTTGCTAGCTTAATATTTATGATTCTGTATCCTGCTTTTCTTCAGCTTAGTGTTGAAAAATAAAACGTTCCTGTGTCATTAAACTTATAAACATATTTTTTTATGGTTTGTGATATTATATAGTTTGGATATGCCACATTTATTTAATATGTTCTCTTATTATAGGACATTTAGTTTATTTCCAGAATTATTTTGGACATATTCCATAATATTCTTTGTTTCCCTTTATGAACAACACTGTCTTGAACATATTTTTCTATAAGCCATTGTGTACATTTTTTATTTATTACAATATAAGTGTTTGCTTAAATAGATTTACTTGCTGACTCAAAAGACATGAACATTTTTAAGGTTTTTAATATGCATTGTAAAAATATTTCTGAGAAAAACAGAAAACATTTACATTATACCAGCCATGAATAAGAGTGTCTATTTCACTAATGCTTTTATATATAGAAAGTTCCCCCCAACCAGATATTTGATAAATTATTCAGTTCTCAGTTTTTACTGCTTTGTTTGTGGTTTTATTTTTACATTTAACTATAAAAATCAAGATGTATTTTCTATTTTAGTATAAAGTGAGGTGAATATCTAAATTATTTTTCCCAAAACCTATTCAATTTTCATTTATTTATAATTTTTCCTGTTCTTACTATTTAAAAGCAGCAAGTTCCCTTTCAATAGTTCTAGCAATGTAGTGAAAATGATAATGACCAGAATCAATGACTGTGCTTTATGTTTGCTCTGCTGAGCATTTTATATACATGAACTTGGTGATGATCCTTTGGATTCCCATTACTAAGTCCCCACTTGGTCCTCACATTACCCTAAATCCCCTTTACCAAATTAGCTACCTAGAAGTGGCAGAGTTGTTGTTCAGATACAAATCTGTCTGAATATATGACCCAAAGTCTTAAATTTCAAGAGGCCATGTAGAATCATCATTTTGAAGAAACCAACCAGTCTCTTTAGTCTTGTATTTCAAAGTTTTCCACAGAATGTTGAAGCAAAGGACTTCTTAGCAAAGTTACAAATACTTGCAGATGAAAGGGTCACTCAAAAATCCTTTAAAGTGAAAGAGATAAACTCCTGAAAGTGCAGGGTCCATTTGGGCATTCCTGACTCTATTTCACCCCATGTGACATTTCCTTTTCTGGAATTCCCTTCCTTTTCTATTTACCTTCTCCCTTCCATTCCCTTCAAGGCACATTTTTTCATGAAGAATTTCCTGAGTTCTTTAGCCAGAGACAACTCTTTCCCCCTTTTAATACTTATTTTGGGGAGCTCTCATTTGAAGTTTATCCTAAGCTCTTTGAGGTCCAAACAAAGGACCATTGCTATGTCAGATCACTGATAGAAGAAAGATGTTCTGTTTTGGAAGAATGACCTGTTGGCCCACTACCCACATGGGAAAGGATGCCCCTGGATCAGAGACAGGTGGGGCTGCTTTTTCTTGGTAATCCAGAGCGGCAGAATCAACTGTGACAACTGTTTCATGATGGGAGATGCAGCCAGATTACCCTTACATCCCTTACATCCTATTGATTTTTTAAAAATTTATTTATTTATTTATTTATTTATTTATTTATTTTTGGCTGTGTTGGGTCTTCGTTTCTGTGCGAGGGCTTTCTCTAGTTGCAGCAAGCGGGGGCCACTCTTCATCGCGGTGCGCGGGCCTCTCACTATCGCGGCCTCTCAAGTTGCGGAGCACAGGCTCCAGACGCGCAGGTTCAGTAGTTGTGGCTCACAGGCCTAGTTGCTCCGCGGCATGTGGGATCTTCCCAGACCAGGGCTCGAACCCGTGTCCCCTGCATTAGCAGGCAGATTCTCAACCACTGCGCCACCAGGGAAGCCCCCTATTGATTTTTTAAAAAAAATCTCTATTGAGTTTATACATGTCAGTAGTAGAATATATTTAAAATATTGTTCTAAACTGAGAAAATCTTTCCCTTACCATATACATCATGTTCATAGCCTTTTCTATAGGAAGGCAATATAAAGGTTTTGGGCTAGGCTATCAAAGTTCTATTAATATAAATTTAAAACAAAAACAAACTATTAGAAACGTAGTCTTATGCCCATAGTATTTTTTATTACCAATTAGACTGTAAGTCAAGAAGAAATTGAAAAAATTATTTTTTAAAAATTGAGTGAATCACAGCATCTATTTAACAATAATATTGGGCTCTTCAGATATATGTCCACAAAAAGTGATAAAATAAATAAAAGTATGCAAAGAATATAACAAATACTATGAGAATCTTCCAAGGTTTATGTTTTTTCCTGATGTGTCTCATTTTTAATTTTGCCTTTCCTTTTTAGTTTATAATTTATATAAGAGGTCTAAGTGGCTTTTTCTAAGGATAGAACAAAATGTTATAAATGTTAAAAATTTTCAAATTGTTTTCAGCTTAAGCAACACTTGTGTACTTTTATTGGACTAATACTCTGGAATGATTGTGAAAGAAAACCATGGCCAATCTACTTCATATACACTTTAATTTCTTGGGTCGGTCTTAATAGCCATCTGATGTTATCCCTGACGGAGTCAAATAATCTTTTCATACATCAGCATTACTTCCCTCATCTATTTACTTTATCTTCCTTTTACAGTAGAAGGTTTTCTGTCGTGGTTTTTTGTTTTTAACTCATTTCCTTTGAATTTAAAAGAGGAAAGTTCATAGACACAAAGTCTGATTATTTTTCCACCTAACAGTTTCTGAAATTAGATACAAATTCCAAGGCAACATTCTCACATTTTAATAGCCTTGCTTTCTTGTTTTTTGGTCTAATATGTTTATATTTTAGTTCAGCATTCTAGACAAAATAAAGATTTCCTGGTCAGATAATAAGATGAGGAAGTATTATTGTGCATAAGAACTAGAGTAAACTAAGTAAGATTGACAGCTGATTGACGTAGTGCTGAGCTTAAGAGGTAGCCGAAAAGATAATCTGTACTACTGATAGCTGATCACAGTTTTAGTAAATATTATTATAATATATGAAGCTTAGCTTAGTTCATAAAGAAATATATTCCACTTGATAATTGTTTCCCTTTTTCAGGAACCCATGGAACTAAGTTATGCTTTGAACAAATTTGCTCTCTTTATACATCCATATGGTCTGAGCATGTAGAGCAGCTTGGTGCAAGAGAAAAAGGCATGAGATTTGGAGAGATGTGTATGCCCAATCCCCACTCTAATATTCCTGGCAGTGTCACCCTGGGCAAGGATCCCATCTGTGAACCTCAGGTTCCTCACCTAGAGAATAGAGATAACAGTCACATTACAGGGCTATTGGAAGTAGTGCCGGTTGTATTAGGTTAAGTCACATGAACATGTTTTTGTAGATTAAAACATTCAAATATTAGCGATTTTATACGATTCAACCTAATGTATATGAAGATACTATCTCAGTCCCTTGATGACTATTGGTATTAGCATTGCTATTACCAGGAGCTGGACTTGCAAAGATAAGCATGATGTAGTTTTTGGTGGTGGGGAGTCTTATATGTATATAAAGATGGTGAAAAGTGTGCTATTGACAACCAACAGTAAAACATTTTCAGTTTGTTTTATACTTTTGTTTTTTTTAAAGAAGAGACATAAATTTATGTGTGGATCCAATTTGCAGTAGCACCATGATCTGAGAAAGCAAATTAATATAAAGTGTAAAACTCTGTAGGTAAAAACAACATATTAAAACATGGATAGTGAGAGGCAACATAAATAAATAAATAAATCGTAGTATTAATACCAGATATGGATCAGGCTATATTTCAAATGTGTGAATGCACAGTGCTGACATAGACAAGGCATTTAACACATTCAGGTTCAGTTTCTTGTTATGCTGAGATAATAGATCATTGTATAGTTTTCAGCCTACGGTCTCTGGGCTGTGGGTGAGGAGTTGTGATTCTGGAGAAACCCAGTAGGCTCAGTTTAGGTAACCCATCCCTTCAGTCATAGCAAGGTGCATTTTTAAGCATTTGTATATATTGGGGTTCTTATAAGAAGTACGCTGGTAAAAATTGTTTGAAAATTACTGGCCTGTATTGTTTAGCCCCTTCTTACTCTACAAGCCATTGATTTTTATGATTCTACTTAATATCAACATTGTTAAATGTCATCCTAGAGTATAATTTGCATAGAGTTGTTTTAATCCTGGGTGGTTATAGGTTAAGTATTTCTTGATCCTTCAGTGACCTTTGGGGAGACATTCCAAGGAGACAGAGTAAAAATGGAGTGTTCTCTTAAAATATCAAAGGCAAGGAAAAGACGTAATCACTAATACCGCATTAAATTTCTGTGCTTCCCATAAATCCCATACGTGTACACAAAGGCTCTTTCATTACAAATTGGTCACACTTTTTAGAAGTGACACCACTAATAACAACCCCTAAATGATATTAATCATGTTTAAATAAAAGAGAGTTCGCTTTAGTAAAACATTAGCTAACTCTTGTTAAATTGATTTTGGTCTTCTTGGTTAATTGATTTTAAACACTATTTCCTTAGAGCTTTTATGATGAGCGGCACTGGAAGGAAATGACAAGATTTCTCCTGAAATACTGACTAGAAATATATTTCCTTTTTTTTCTTAAAAGAATACTTTATTTTTTTGGTTTTTTTTTTTTTTTTTTTGGCCGTGAGGCATGAGGGATCTTAGCTCCCCGACCAGGGATCGAACCCGCATCCCTTGCATTGGAAGGCGACGTCTTAACCACTGGACCGCCATGGAAGTCCCTACTTTCTTTTTTAAGAGACTTTTTTTAAAGTTGAACTTCTAATATGTAGGAATGATACAATTGAGAAGCAACTATCTATCTTTAAAGATAAGTTTATTAGAATTCACTAGATATTTATGATTATAATCTATAATTTTTTAATAATACAAACAGGACAAATTTAATAATAGAAACGTAAGGAAAAGGGTGAAAGATTCATTATTCAGCAAAAGTCTAAGAAAACAGGCATGCAAAGGTTGAATAAGGCTCTGCTTGTTCCTTTGGGCTTCCCCGGCCCCTCCTCTTTCAAATGGCCACCATCTACCCACAATTCCTTTGCTTCTCTGTGACAATAGAATAAAACTTAGGTGGTCTTTCGACCACCCCCAGTCTCCAGCTGCTCTTGATTGTTCACTCCCTTAACAAAACCAGGTCTTGCCTGATATAGCACCTCACATTTCAATTGAACTGGCTACTCCACGGTTTAAATAGAGCTGGAGGAGACTGATGTTGAAAACTTCCTACCCACTGTCCTGTTCTCAGGGGTTTCACATCTTAGAAAGTGAGTGTGAAAACTGCTGGGATCTGTATCACAGGGTTGTAGCCCCATTTGGAGCTTAGTCCTCATATGCAGTTCACCTTGTGAGTATCTCAGTCAGCTCCCTATTCAAGCACAGCTCTCGCTGGGGAAGGACTGAATTCCATTGTTTGTTATTGTGAGCTGAATCAGAGTTTTGCCAAGGTCTTCCTTCGCCTGGACAAATTACCTAAGTTGCTTGGGAGGAAAGAATGTCAAATGAAAAAGTAATCCATTAGGTGGCTGTGTGGGGAATGTTGAATAAGAGACAGGGCCAATTTAGCAGCCGTTATAAAACTTTAATGCATTAAAAGTTTAGAGTCTGTCAGACCAAAGGCTTATACCGTCTGAAATTGAGGCTCAAAAATAAAGAAAATGAGATTTCACACAACTATAATTACCCTGCAAGTATTTGGGCAGACCTCACTGAAAGGAAGTTAACCAGAGAGAAACTAATGTTTATCAAAATACTAAACCTCAGTAACTTATATTACAAAATGTTCTAGGTTACTGGAAATGCATTAAAAAAATCAGTTTCTAGAAACACTGTTCCTAACTACACCCCCTCAATCCCCATAGTCTTGTATATCACAGTCCAATATACAATTAAGGCATCAGTGTTAATTAAAATTTGTTTTAAGTGTAGGATCTTTAAAAAGTCCATACTTACTAGGGATACAGAGATAATATATTAACTCAACAGGAAGGAAGCAAAAATGTGCTTTATCTAGTCTGTTTCTCCTTATAGGTTTCATATTCTTCACTTATGTCTACAGCCTTAAATGCATGGGGTTGAGGTATACTATTTCTTGACCTCTTCAAGTATTATTATTTTATCAACAGCTATAATTTATGTTTAAATATATGATTTCAAAAATAACTTTACATTAAAATTATGTTTTCTTTCTCTTTTAGCCACAAGACCACATTCACCTTTGCACCCCACTCTTAAGAATCATGCCTTTGCAATTATAAGCCTAAATCAATGAGAAAATATAATTTAGTTAATAGAAATTACCTCGACAGCCAATCTTTCAGAAACACATCTATCTTATAAATTAAGGTGCACCTATAATCTAATTTATTTTATCATTATTTTTCTACTTTCCTTTAAAAATATTTCAATTCTTATTAGATTAGTGATGTGAAGCTTAGTGATTGCAAATTGTATTAAGACACTAATGTTGGTTAATGCTTAAAGATAAAAGGATTTTTAAAGGAATTTTTATTTCTTTTCCTTAAATGAATATAGCTTTAGTCAACTGCATTTTCTAATTCTTACTTTAACACCTGAAATTAAACTAGAAACACTTCTAAAAAAAGGTGGTGCTATTAAAGAAATTGAAACAGGTAGTAACAGAAATCTGCAAATGCAAAAGTGGAATTAATAGAAATCTGTCCATGCAAAGGGAAATAGAGCTGAACTGGATTTAGGAAGATGCCACAAAAAATAATCCACAGTAGCTGATCATCAGAAGAACCTGGGGTGATTGAAATAAAGATTACCAGGCCAACTCCTGGGCATTTGAATTCAGTATTTCTGGGCTCACGCTGAGAACCTATATTTTAAAAAGTTTATCAGGTAATTCTGATAATCAGCAAAATTTGGTAATCATTGATTTCTAAGCTTCCACAGAATGAATTTTGACAATAAAAGCTTCTCACCCAATTGTTATCTTTCTATCCACCCACATAACTGAAATTCCTATTATGACATGACTCTTCAAGTTACAACAAAGCAGATACACTATTTCCAGGGGACTAAATTCATATATGTCATTCAAGTTTGTTTGACAGTGTGTTAGAATCATTTAACATTTGTTGTTTATTAACATGAACTTGATACCAGGGGAGCCAATTTTCATGCAGGAAGCTTCATGAAGCCTTAAAATAGAAAGTCAACAAAAGAGGTAACATCCCCAAAACAAACTTGCAAATTTCCATTTTTGGTATTTCTATGCTCTGAAGTCATATATTTCAAAATGGACCATGAGTGATTATAAGATATGCAGTAGTAGACACTGAGGTACAGAAAACCACAGTGTAACCTGTGCATATTCCTGTCGTATCAAGTTTATTTATATCTTATTTATTTATTTATATTATAATAAGCCCCAATATCTCATAAAGTAAAATATTTCATATTTCATATAGCCTTCACATGGTCATGTGGATAAGAATATTCTTTTTTTTTTTTTTTTTTTTTTAAATAGAAAGTCTTTATTTATTTATTTATTTATTTATGGCTGTGTTGGGTCTTCGTTTCTGTGCGAGGGCTTTCTCTAGTTGTGGCAAGTGGGGGCCATCTCTTCATCGCGGTGCGCGGGCTTCTCACTATCACAGCCTCTCTTGTTGCGGAGCACAGGCTCCAGACGCGCAGGCTCAGCAATTGTGGCTCACGGGCCCAGTCGCTCCGCGGTACGTGGGATCCTCCCAGACCAGGGCTCGAACCCGTGTGCCCTGCCTTGGCAGGCAGACTCTCAACCACTGCGCCACCAGGGAAGCCCAAGAATATTCTTATATAATTGGTGCTTTGTGACCACCTAGAGGGGTGGGATAGGGAGGATGGGAGGGAGACACAAGAGGGAGGAGATATGGGGATATATGTATATGTATAGCTGATTCACTTTGTTATAAAGCAGAAACTAACACATCATTGTAAAGCAATTATACTCCAATAAAGCTGTTAAAAAAAAGAATATATAATGAACATATATGTATAAATACATACATATTCATTCTTAGATTAGAGAGGAAGAAGAATATATTTCAAAAAAATTTCAAGCCTAGATTAAGTTGCTTTAAGTTGGGTGCTCATAGCTCTTGTTTTTATACCATGCCACCAAATGATGAATTCATTCATTTTTTTCGAAATCTGTGTGAAAAACCTTTTGATTGAAATTTCAAAAGAAGGTTTTTAGCAGGGAACAGATGGCACACTCTGATATTTTGAGTCTAATAAAGGAACTATTTACAAAAGTTAATGCAAAGTTTAAGGAAAATTACCCTAGGTCCAGTCACAAGGAGGAGCTATTACTACCCCTAGGCCTGAAAAAAGTAGCTGTATGAAGATGTCCATCTGATAGGACTGTGGCCTTTTGTAGAGGGCTAAAGGGATGCAGCCAACTCAGTTCAATATAGTGGGAAGAGAGTCTGGTAAAAAATTCCCAAGTTCACCTCTTCCTGCTTTACAACCACTTGCAACTGCCCCCATTGGCCAAACTCAAGTAGAAGTCAGGCTGTTGATATTGTTCAAACGGTCAGTCTCCCAGGGCACAGAGCAGGGTGAAGGGTGGTGGTAGATCTTGAAGAATAAGCATAAAGATATCCACCACAGGGAACAAATCCTTTTGATGCTACTAATATGTATACTTATTTGGATTTGCATGTAAAAATAGTCATTCATTCATTTGACAAATATTTATTGAGTACCTACTATGCGTGAAGCTCTGCGAGAGGCATTAAAGATATAATAGTGAACAAAACACACAATATCCTTATATTCATAGGGCTTTCATTCTGTATATAAACAGGTAAAGAGAGAAAGAAAGAATTTTAGGTGCTGTAAGTTTTGTAAAGAAAACAGTGCAGTTTGAAGGATAAAGAGTGACTGGGACATGGGTATCCGTGGTGGTGTTTTAGTTAAGAGTTCAAGGAAGATCTTTGTGAAATACACAAGAACTGAGAGAAGCCAGTCACAGGATAATATGAAGAAGAACATCTTAGGAAGAAGAAACAGCAAGTGCGAAGATCCTGAGACTGGAACAGATTTGGTGTATTCAAGGAAGAAAACAAAGGGCCAAGAGGAAGTCAGTAAGATAGGGAAGTCTGATGAGAGTTGAGGTGGAAGTGGCAACACGTGGTCTGCTTGTGCAAGGAATTATGGTTTATTATGAAGAGCGTTTCTTTCATTATAAAGTAGAGACGTCTTTGGAAGTTTTAAGAAGGAGAGTTGTGATTTAACTTGAGCTTTTAAAAATATTGCTCTGTTTAATCTTTGTGTAGGGAAGCAGGAATTGGGTTATAAAACTATTGCAGTAGTCTAGGCTAAAGATCATAGTAGTGTGTACTGGTGGTAGGTGGAGATAGTGAGAACAGATTCTGCATATGGGCTGTAGCTTATTCCTCCATGTGTATTTCAATTTTATTGAAATTGAACTACTAATAAGAATTTTGAATGATCAAACTCCCTCACTTCCGGTTTCTGAAATCAACCAAGTTTAGTGAAAATAACATAGGATCAAATCTAAAAACTGATCTTTCAGTAAGCTTTCTGACTCTTCTTACATAACCAGTTTATGGCAATCAAATTAATCAGATTCTGAATTTATACCAATTAAAAGCTGAATATATCTGTAAACCAAGATCTAATTTGTTGTAAGTCTTTTTTTATGAGTAATTGTTTGTTAAAGGTGTGTACTTTAGATTAAATCTTTTCTTAAAATGGTTTTATCCTTTGGGTTTGTTAGTGAAACAAAACTAAATTGTCAAGACCAGATGAGACCAAGTGTCATTACCATAATATTGTATTTAAATATTGTTTCTGAAATAGCTTGGTATTTTAAATACAATTCTTATGCAGAGAAGTAATGAAAATTATCAAGAATATAAATACATTGGATTAGAGTTTTTATTTTTAATTGTTTAAAAATTGGGTTTGATTTCTTGTTTTAAAAAAAAGTATCCTAAATTTTAAATAAGTTAGTTTGGCTAACAGTGATTTACTCAAAGGGAAAAATCCGTTCAAACCCTCAAAGAATTTTCTCAGTATTTGAGTAAAATTATTGCTAGAGTGAGGACAACTACTCAAGAACTCTGAATTCTCATTCCACAGTTTAACATTAATAATAATAAAAATAGCTACCATTACCGTGCTTAATAGAATATTCATAATAGAATCAGTTTCTAGGCAAGGTCCTTTAAACAGATTATCTGGTTTAATCCTACTTTTGAAGTAAGTGTTAATTTATTCTCATTGGAATGAGAGAATTGACCACACAGCAATAGGCTTCAGTGTCCCTACTGCTAATTTTATTATATGTATTTATCATCACTTTTTAATGGGTTAACAACCAAAGAAAAGGACACAAGTAAATGAACAATAGTTTACACATCTACTTAGAAAATAGTTATTGGATTTCTACACTGTGGTATACATAATTCCAGGTGCGAGGGATAAAGTAGTGAACAAAACAAGAAAAAAATAAATCTCAATTTTTGTGAATCTTCCCTATTTCAGGTCCTTTAAATTTTCTGATTAGTTTTTTTTATTTTTAAATATTTATTTATTTTTATTTATTTATTTTCTTGGCTGCATCAGGTCTGAGTTGTGGCACGCGGGATCTTGGTTGCGGTGCTCGTGTTTCTCTCTAGTTGTGGCACACGAACTCAGTAGTTGTGGCGCAAGGGCCCAGGTGCCCTGCAGCATGTGGGATCTTAGTTCCCCGACCAGGGATCGAACCTGCGTCCCCTGAATTGGAAGACAGATTCCTTACCACTGGACCACCAGGGAAGTCCCTTCTGATTAGTTTTTATTCTATGTTTTCCTTCTGGATGATTTCACACAAATCTGAAACAAGACTCTAATATTTATAACTATCTCAACAGATGTTTTCCAATTCTATATCTCTAGCCTAGATCTGACAGACTGAAAAATTAAAAGCAACAAGTGTTTTTCTAAAACCATGAGCAACTTTCTATGGTTTATGTTGTTTCAGCTATTCCGTTGTCATTATGTTACAGAATAGGCTTTCCTACAGTTTATATTCTTAGAGATTATGGGTGGAGATTTTATCTGTTTTATCAATTACTATACTTCAGTGCCTAGAAATGTTGTGGGCTGATCTTTGGTAATAACTGTTAACAACCTGCTCAGACTGCTCACGTCTGGGCGACTATCTTCACACTTTGTGTGGTAAAGATTCACTGATAGTCAAAAGAACCTGAGAAAAGTTTGCAAGTAAATATATTTGTAGCCCAAGGGAAACTATTCTGCTTTTCTTACATAAGGTATAGTAGAAGGTGCCAGCTAAAAATTGGCACTTGTCATCTGCCTCTACAAGGATTAGGTCACTAGCCACTATAGCTGCTGACCTTCAACACACCCTGAAAGGAGATCAGGGTGGAGATCAAGAATGAGGCACTCTGTGCTCTGGGGAAACTGGCAGAACAGGCCTTTAGATAGTTAAGATATTTTCAGGAGAAGACTTTATGAGCCCAATTCTTGTATCTCTTCATATCTAAAAAAGCACCAAAATCATTAACGGAGACACCTGCTCCTTGCAACTAGCAGCAACCTTCTGCCAAAATGTGTGCTGGACCACGTGTACCCCCTTCACTAAAATCACATGTATACTGACCTCCCCCCTTACCTTTCCAGAGCAGTTTCCCAGAGCTATCTGAGATGCTGTCTCCCAGGCTATAGTCCTCCTTTTGCCCCAAATAAAACATAACTCACAACTGTCACGTTGTGCATTTTTTTTAAGTCGACAAAGGTTATAACTAAATTAAGTTCTCTAAGAAAGCGCTTACTCTAATAATCAACTTATTAAAAAAATTCAGAAAACCAGTGAATTCTTTGACAGACAAAGAAACAGAGTATTTGTGGAGAGTGTCAAGTTCTGGTGTCAGCAATTTCCAATTAGAAGAAAAAATGACTCTGTCCTTTTTTATGGCATAATCTTCTTTAAGAATATGAGGGTAGGACAGCTACAGAAACCAAATTCACATTCTTGGTCAAGTTTCCCAAGAGTCATATACAAAAACCGTAAATAATTCACTGTCCTGATAGAATCAACAAAATCAGCCTGACAATATGTTAGTTGCTAGCCTTGTCTCCTTTTAGCCTTCTGCTGTCATTTGTCATTCTTATTTAGTTTCCTTTACTCTATAAAGTACATTTTTATTAGTCCTCACAGAGCATATATATGTGTACCAATACCTTCAACAAACTCCTTTCCTTTCCACCTGGCTCATTAACATTATCAAAATATAAAGTCCATTTTGAACCAGAAATGAAATTAGTTCATCAGTAATGAATGATACTTGCCTTTTCAGCATAAGCCCATTTTACTTATAAAATATATTGAATAACAAATATAAGGAATTGTATGCCAAACAAATAATACATTACTGTCATGCCAAACAAATAATACACTACTGTCACTTAGGATAATAGGGAGTATCAAATCTGTTCTAGAAACTGTGCTTGGTGCTGTCACTACAAATGTAAAGACGTGGTCTCTGCCCTCAGGAAGCTCCTGAAGAGGTTGGAAGGATACTATGTTACCAGGTACTTAAAATGCAGTACCAGGCAACAGAGAAGGGCAACGGGCCATGGGAGTTAGGAAATGCTTCCCACTGGTGGTGACATTTGTATGGATAGAGGTGTGCCAACATCTGGGCAGCGGGAAGAAGTTGTAGTCAGTGGGAAAAGTCTATGCAAAAGACATGGTATTTGGGGGGAATATTGCCTCTGAAATGTACAAGATGGGGATTGCATCGTACAGCTGCTGAGATAGATGGATTCTATAAAAAGAAAAGTTTATGTCATCACCATCATATTACTTTAGATAATCAGTTGCAAACTATCTGAAGAAACAAATATCAGTACCAAAACATTTTACTGAAGGCAAAAAGCCTATAAATTGCACTTTCTTCTGACTCTGCCGTAGATCTCTCAATAATCAGTCTGGTCCCAAAAGCATGAATGAGAACTTTGTTGATAAGCAACTTTCAGCTGAATTCAGACATTTGGTTTAGATTGCTTCCCTGCATAAGTTAGAAATACCATAGATGCTGTGTAGCTCTTGGCAAGTGATTGACCTAACAGGGGTTCCTATTTTCTGAGGGAGTAAAATGTGAGGGTAGGCCTAGCTTCAATTACAATCTCTCCTTCTACTTTCAGTTCTGAACTATTACGCAACCAGTTGCCGGCAAGGAACAAAGAAAGAAGAAACTGAAAGCATTGCTGCCTATGGATTTTCTTTATATCTTTTTCTTTTTTTTTTTTAAATACCATTGGCAGAATTACAAGCCACAAAGCTTGTTCCTATATTTGAGAAGCCAACCAAAAGAACTATGAAGATTTTATTAATGTCAATAGCCATTAAATCCTGAGGTTTCTAAAAAGTTTAACATGACAACAAAATAATTCTGTTATCGAAGCACATTTTTATTTTTATTTATTTATTTTTATTGGAGTATAATTGCTTTACCATGTTGTGTTAGTTTCTGCTGTACAGTGAAGTGAATCAGCTATATGTATACATATATCCCCTCCCTCTTGGACCTCCCTCCCCCCCACCCATGCCACCCACCTAGGTCATCACAGAGCACCAAGTTGAGCTTCCTGTGCTATACCGCAGGTTCCCACTAGCTATCTATTTTACACATGATAGTGTATTTATGTCAAACCTAATCTCCCAATTCATCCCACCCTTTCCTTCCCACTATGTGTCCACACATCCGTTCTCTATGTCTGTGTCTCTTTTCCTGACCCGCAAATAGGTTCATCTGTACCATTTTTCTAGATTCCACATATATGTGTTAATATATATTTGTTTTTCTCTTTCTGACTTACTTCACTCTATGTGACAGACTCTAAGTCCATCCATATCTCTACAAATGACCCAGTTTCATTCCTTTTTATGGCTGAGTAATGGTCCATTATATACATATATCACATCTTCTTTATCAGTTCATTTGTTGATGGACATTTAGGTTATTTCCATGTCCTGGCTATTGTAAATAGTGCTGCAATGAACACTTGGTATTGATGTACATTTTTAAAGTGCCCAGAGTTTATTATAGAGGACCTTACTATAAACATCTCAAAATTAAGTATCTCTGACACAGATAAGAATTTAAATATTTCAAAGCTTTTTTTTTTTTAAGCTGATTTATCAACTGAAACACAATTAAAGAAGTGAACATGAATTTCTATGTAAGAACACATTTTTAGGTTTGGCTATATATTCTGAGGCTGCCAAGTTCACAATGAGTGGCTAGTGGACCAGCCAACTAGATACATTCTAGGCTGAGAGAATATGCATTTCACAACTTTTCCAGGAAAGCTCCACTAGATCTGATTAAAGAATCTCCATCTCTATAAAGCCTGCTCTGTATTCAGTCTAACTGGGTAGAGAATAGCTTGAAAAGGAACAAAGACGGATGGTGATAATAATTGTTCTTTTTGTTGAGTAGTATGTACAACGTACTGTTTTCTAACTCTTTAACAAGTATTGTCTCATTTATCCTCACAGCACTATGAGTTATGTGACATCATTACAGTGTTCCCCTGAAAGAAATGTCTTATTTTTATTGCCCCTTCTGAATTACTCCTGAATATGGACATCTCTTGGTCCTATCTTTTCTCCAGCTGTAGCGACAGTAAGTATCATGGGATTGATGTGCTTCTGGAACAATAGAGGTGATGTGCTAATTCTTATTTCATAGAGGTTATTAATTCCAAGCAAGTTAAGGAGCTATAAAGATGCTATGCAACAAAGAACATTTATGAAGCACCTACCATATTCACAGATTTGTTGAGAAAAATATTAGATACTTTCTGAAGGGAGATAAAAAGTAGAGAATAATATAGTGAATATACTCAAAAGATAGTTTGCTTTTTCCTTGTGGTTATGCAACAAAAGATTCATAGGGGATATTTCTGTTCTTCTATTTCTGTTCTCCTTAATTACAGTGTATGCCTGGACATATGGTCTGTCGTCAAAATGCTTTGATCTTGTCATTATACATGAATGTTTGAGTAGGTATTTCCCTCCTCCTTTAATATGTATTCTGGACCTGTACTAAGTAAATATTATTGTACTATTTCTCTGGCTTTCGTGGGTATGCCAGATCAAAAAGAAAAACATAAAAAGGTAACACAAACTGCAACTAAATTAACAATTATCTATGGCTTGGATTTGGAGACTGAGACAAAAAGATATCATTGAAAACTAAAATCCAAATTGAAATCCTTTGCCAATGTTTAAACAAGACTAGAAACTTCAAAGCTGAAATGAATTCTTATATTTGTCTGTTAGGTCTTCTTAGTAAATAAAAATGTTACTACTGTGTCACTGGAAGAATCACAACTATCATATTATTCTAGTATTTTTTCTAGTATTAATTGGACTTTTGAATCTTCTGAGATACTTTAAAAAACCACCAGTTTTAGAATTTCAAATAATTATCTTCAACTATAAAATAGATGCTAGAATATGGCAGTATTTTAATACAGAATAATGTATTATCAATATAATTTATGTCTTTAATAAGAGTCAGAGCCATTACAATTTATATTTTAAGGATGTGGAGTTGTAAGATAAAATGTTGAGAGAAAAAACCATTTTATTTGATGTGTAAATTAATGTAAATAATAATTACATTAATAAACTTAGAATTAATTTATCAAGTCCCAATATGGAATATAATGGTCTTTCCAAGAGTTTGAAAGTGGTAATCTAGGGACAAATAAAATAAAACATTAACTTAAATACTAAGAAATTTAGAAACCATACTTTAGTGTGGTTGAAAGGTAAAATTCATTTTAAAAGATACATTCATGCATGATAATTAGTAAAATAGGATGTTTATTTCTACAGATATATTTACCGTACTCTCTCCAATGATATAATAGATTTGAAAATGCTTTCATTCATTTAAATAATACTTACTGATGTTCAGTTTGGGGCTAGACATTGTGTTAGATGCTTTGTGAGGATCAATTAAGTAGGTGGAGAGGATACACAAAGAAGAAGACAGGATCCCTAACACCGGGTAGCTCATGTTCTAAACAGGAAGATGGTCACCCACATGTGTGCAACAAAATATATTAAGTACAACTATTTTTTGGAGCAAAAAGGCAAGAGTAATTATACAGTTGTAAAACTGTTAGCTCATTTAGGATTAGAAAGATGTTCATAGTTATTGGTTGAGTTTGCTTTTAAGAGGACTACTTTGCCCACCCACAAGGAATCTTGGTACCACTAGCCAATTCAGAATTCTGGTCTAGAGCAATCATAGATTTTTTTTTAGAAGTTTGCATTTCATCTTCTTTATTTTTTATTTTTTCTTGAATTTTTGAATTTTATTTTATTTATTTTTTATACAGCAGGGTCTTATTAGTTGTCTATTTTATACATATTAGTGTATATATGTCAATCCCAGTCTCCCAATTCATCCCACCACCATAGAACAATCATAGATTTGACACAGGATGGTGTTTAACATATCCCTATGAGATGGAGACGTTATAATTTTTGGTCTTTAGAAAACCTCGAAAATCCCCATTCAAAATCCCCTCCATATGTGTTGGCAGTGTTATCCATCATTGATCATATCTGAAAAGATCTGCTGCTCTTTGAATAAGAATCATGTTTCTACTGCTGTTTGAGATATTTCCATTGTGATGCTCAAAACTATTTTTAATATTTATGGGATGGTGCTTCAGTCTGTTGCAAATTCTGAGCACATGTTCACCAGTGACAAGAACCAGAAGAATGCCATACATTTTATGAACTGTTAATAAGTCCGTACACTGATTGTTTTGTAGCCAAAACTCTGCTACTACTGGCATTAGCCGACATTCCAGTTTGGATTTCTGCTTGAAAATGAGTCTGTTTTAAAGTAATAACTCTGTTCTTGCCCTACTTTTGCTCAAAGTAGTATCAGATTTCATTTATGGAACATAATTTTAAGAGGAAAAAGAAATGAGGCTGCACTGTTGGTTGCTTCCTTGTTCTTAGGTAAAGCCAGCATTCTCTGTTTTAGACTTTGTGCTTATTTCTAGAAAGTTAGTAGGCACACAAGCAATGTCTATTGAGTAAGCTTGTCAAAACTTGTCAAAACTGCCTTTTAAATATATGGTGCTAACTTGAATGTATTAACACCCATGGCATGGCATGTCAGGTTTTAGGAGGTACCTCTGTGTGGAAAGCAATTCATTATTCAGATATTACTAATGTTGTAACAAATGAGATAGTACCTGGGAATATTTGTTTAAACTAAGAAGCATTTTAGATGTGAAAGTTTTTTTACTTTATTTTCATATTATTTTGTATATGTAGTTTCCATCTCCCATTCTACTTCCTTACATTCAAGATACCTTTCCCCAATAGATCAGTATTGTCATTAACAAATGTTTATCAATTATCTGCTATATTCAAAGTTCTGTTTTAAGAACTGTGCATATAAAAACACATAAGACATTATCCCTGTCCTTAAGGAGTGGTTTTTTTTTTCCTTTTCACCCAAGTGCATAGTTTATATTAGGGTTCACTCTTGGTGTTTTATATTCTATGTATTGTATATTTGCCAAATGTATCATGACGTGTATTCTCCATTATAGTACCATATAGAATATTTAAACTGTCCTAAAAATCCTTTGTGCTCAGCCTATTTATCCCCCCTTTCCCCCAAACATCTGGTTCAGGGAGTTTTCAGACATTTGATCAGGCCATGCCTAGAGAAAAAGTAGCCCCAAAATATCAGCTACCCATAAATACATTTCCAATGAGTGTCTGCAAACATAAATATTGAAAGGGTTCAGAAGACGGAATGACCACTGTGGGCTGAAATGACCGGCAAAGGTTTAGCTTACATGGAACTTACCTGGAGGGGCAGGACCTTGACTGAGCAGAGAAATAGAGGAAAAGCTGTTCAAACTGAGAGACTGGCAAAGGGAAATTCTGGACGTAGGTGTGTTTTCGGTTGGAACTTGACATTTAATATTTGACGTTTTATATAATTTTGTAGGATGCGAAGACCTTCAGTGACCTACCAGGAACACATGTGAATCATGTCATGCCCAGTATAGATGGGAGTGAGTCATCAACTCCCACTGACTTTGAGAGAGTCCATCTACATCTAACCATAGTTCATGTGTGAAATCACCCTTCCTCCGTGGTCTCTTTCTAATGGGAGGGTTCTTAAAGTTCTGGGGTAGTAGTTTTAGCCGAAATCAAGGATTGATTCTCTCTCTCTCTCTCTTTCCCTCTCTCTCAGCTCTCAGTGGACATTAATTAGGCCATCTTGTCCCAGGTAGAAGTGTAATATAAAGGAGGAATAAAATAAGTCTGAACATGTGTGGAGTTACAGAGTACAGGTTGCCAGAAACTCACCAGGAAGTTTATGCTGAGCACTACCATGTACCATGTTTCGTGCTAGTTGCAGTGGAGGATACAAAAGAGGTGAAATGCATCTGTATTGTCAAGCTTACCAAGTCAAAAAGAAAACACATGAAATAGAGAACACACAGGTATACATGTTTCCATAGTGAACTGGAAAGCACATACTTAAAATGCTGCAGCTCAGGACTGTGGAATAAGGCCTGCATTAGGAGCCTTAACACTGGCAGAAAGTGTAAAACTCTTAAAAAAATGTATTTTATAGAAATCCCAGGGGCTTCTCATGTATGTTATCAGTCTTGACACACATTTCTTTCTCAAATGTGGGTCTTTTCTGTTTTTAGTCAAGAATTGGAATTCCTGTAATTATTACTACAGGGAATACCATTAACTAAAACACAGTTTCTCCAGGGGGTAAAAGAAGAATGACATTTCTAAACGACCTAATGTTATTTTAACACGGAGTCCTTCGACAAGAGCATTTGGCTCTGCTAAGCTGTAAAGACGCAGGTTAAAAAAAAAACATGTAAGGAACAGTGGACACATTGGGACATTTTTCACTTTAAGTTAAAGGGCACTGTTATCTGGGGTAACGGTCTTAAAGGTACCCCCAGTTATCTACAAAAGGGTTGTTGCCATTATTTGTGATAACGTGGAGGATACTCTCCCGCTCGCACATGTGCAGATTGAGAGCCGCCCAGGCTATAGGTGACGGTACTAATCCTGAGTCTAAGTGGAGAAAACAAGAGTACATTTCACAACAAATAAATAGGCATTTCGGATCATTATCTAGTTTATGTAAAAATATCTTCTCCTTTCCATCAGTAGGTGATTAAAAATGTACTCTAGATGCAACATCATTAGTCCGCAGGAAGCCTAAACACAGAAAACCTTGTGGATTTGGACTAATTTGGAGGAAGGCCAATATGAACTTTAATATAGTTTTATTGATTTTGAATATAAATATTAATTTGAACTAAGAGCTAATTTGATACTTATAAGTTGAAATCTTGCTGGGATTACTTCAATAAATAGATAAGTTTATTAAGTTCCTTTAAAAACTGTTTTATGAAGCAAATAAAAATGTTTCCTACAGTCAGACTTACACCCTCAGTATACCTGGCAAATCGTTCTGCAGTGTGTGTGAGAAGGTGCACTGAATTCAACCCTTCCAGAGAACTGCCAGCCTGTTGGCTTCATTAATCACCTAATTCCCCTGGGCAGGAAAATTAGTGATAGGCTAGCTGTGCACTCACTTGAGAGTACCAAGATGTGAAGGGTTTTTATACTCAATTACCTGTATAACTTTTTCCTGAAAAGTAAATACCACTATATTCAAAATGACTACTGTGCACAGTATGTTATGAGCTTCTGTTTCCCTACCTGTAAATTGTAATATTTGCCCCACTGATTATTATGAGGATTACATGTTTATTATTTTTGTCATATGAGGATTAAGTATATGTGGAAGTTTCTTTTAAAACTCTAAAAAGTACTGTATGTATTGAATAAGCATCGTTGTTAATATTAGCTGAGACTATGACCTTTGTCTTCAAATTTTCAGTAAAGATTTTTTGAGAAGTATCCTCAATTTCTCTTGCTCTTCCTTTCATCTTGGGTTAATTTTTATACAATCTACCTGACTCACTCTGTCTCCTTTCTTCCTTCCCTTCCTCCCTTCCTTTCTCCTTCTCCTCCTTCCTTCCTTCCTTCTTTCCTTTCTTTTTCTTCCCCTATGTCTTCATCTTCATTATTTATAACACATGATTGCAAGTATTAATCAACTTGTCCTCCTAAAATAAGCAACTCTCAACAGTCCTTAATATGTAGGCCAGTATATATATGTTTACTGTGCCAGATTGTAAAACTGACTACAATTCTTTGTAGAATCTCCCATAAAATGATGGAATCTCTTCACCCCTTGCATCTGAGCTGGTCCTGTGACTTGCTTTGACCACTAGAATGTAGTGGAATTGACGTTGAAACCATTCTGAGCTTAGGACTCAAGAGGCCTTACATTACTTTGTGCTCCCTCTTGGAAACCTTCACTGAAGTGTATATAAGCCCTGATTAGCCTCCTGGATAAAGAGATAAGCCCTCCCAGTTGCATCCATTTTATGCTATTTCCCAGCCTACAATGCAGCTGCCAGCAGTGCATGAGTAAGCCCTGCCTACCTCAGAGAAACCACCTAGCAATCCAAATTGCTTATCCACAGAATCATGAACAAAATAAAATGGATATTGTTTTGAGCCCTAAATTTATTTACCAATAGTTATGCAGCAAAAATGAACTGATACCCCTACTGATGACAGGTTATACAGAACTGAGACATCAAAAGCCCAAAACATAAAATCTCTCTCATGTCATCCTTGCTCTGGTATTTGTCTTTTATTTTTCATACTATCAGTATTTATTTTCACTTGTCCCATTATTATGACATTGTTATCAGAAAACACTTCTTTAATCTTTGAAGATCATTGGAACTGTCTTCATGTGCTCTCAGATATTAGAAAACCCTTAGATTTAGGGATATCTAAAGGGAGCACGTTCTCAATTAGTGAGCAAAGTCATTGATAAACATATTAAGGATCATTAGACCTCCATGATTGTTTTGACCAATGAATGTAGTGGAAGTGATGTAGAATCCCTTCCAAGCCCAGGATTCAAGAGACCTTACATTCTTCTGTGCACCCTCTTGGAATCGTGCACCAAAATGTGAATAAGCCCTGACTAGCTTCCTGGATGATGAGAAACCACAGAGGGACAGACAGTATTCAAGAAGCACTATTCTTTAGCAGGAAAATACAATAATAAGAGAAATAAAAATTCATAATAAAGTATAAAATTATCGATTCTACTGTCAGATCAAATGTTTCAGGTGCTTTAACATATTCATTCACGTATATTATAAGTATTCACATTTTAAATTGAAAGATATATATGACAGATGTGTTTTTCATATATACTTAAAAACAGTACTATTTTTAAAATTTTATGCTACAAACAAAAATTTCTATAAAAACATGGAATAGATATAAGTATGGAATTTAAAAAGGTTGAAATATCTTATGTCTAAATAAGCAGAATGGATGATTGTATAAAAACTAAATAACTTGTACATACATATTATATCTTCATATTTGTTTTTACTCATCTTATTGACTTATTCACAAAAAGACAATAAGGATGGGGGAGGATATGCTTGTATGGGGGCAGGGGAAATCTCTGTACCTTCCCCTTAATGTTGCCATGAACCTAAAACTGCTTTAAAAAATACAATCTTAATTTAAAAAAAAAAGACAATAAGAAGATCTGTAATACTGGGGCAGACACACTGGAAGTCACATATTAGACTGTGAATCTGATAATAATGATGGTAGAGACAGTTGGTGTTGCTTTTTTCAATCATACAGTAACATCAAGCCAAGACGCCACCAAAAGTGAATACTTATGCATGACTAGTAGAATAAAATAAGGTCTGGATTACTTTGTTAAACTCTCTTTCATGATCCATCAAAGTTCTATATGAAAATACTCAATAAAAATCTACTGTCAATCGGAATTAACAATGGCTGATTACAAATTATTTTCAAAGAGATTACTATCAAGTACATACAGAAATTCAGAATGTGGTCAAATATATCTTATGGTGTCTCCTTCAAAGACTGTTGTACATAATTATCATTTTGATTACTAATTTTGCTCATTTATTTATATCTAGTGTAACAGTAAACTTCAAGCTTATGCTCAAATTATTCCTAATTCTAAATTAATTAAAACTTTACCAATATTAACATCTGGGATAGATTTTCCAGTAACATTTTCAAATTTTTTAAAAGATGGGACTCATTGATTAACATAAGGTTTTGTGGACTTAGGTATGTTTTTATTATACTGTTCACTGTAATAATTCACTTAGTTGATGAAATGTGGAAATTTCTAGCACATTTCTGTGGCTTGTTGGAGGATGAGGACAAAGTATTAACATAGGTTTCTCTGGAATACTGAGGATATAGTTTCATAAGAGTATATCTCTAAGGCAGGTATCAAGTTACCTATTTCTTGGTATGGTATCTTATAGAGCCTTGCACACTACCTGGAACATAATGTGCCCTTGATAAAGATTTGCTAGAAGATATAATAAACAATTTCTTACTGGCTATTTTGACTGTCACTAATTAGGCTTCACATTAGAATTTCAGGGAAAGTTATATGACAAATTTTTTTTTTTATTATTGCACTGTTGTTATCATTTTTGCTCTTTGCAATCATTTTAGAGTAAATCACTTAGAATTATGAAAGAAAATTATGACAAATGAAAGCAGTTTCCAGCTTACACAACGCATTCAAATTTTAGAGTTTGTATTTGGGAACTCCAAATGTGCTTTTCCATAGGAACAACACTAGAAATAATTAGGTTCCCAGGCCAGAACACAAATTCCTATTTGATCATTAATGTACCTAAATTATATTACTAATGCAACAACTCTAAGTTCCAAGTTATGATAATTGATGGGCATACAGAGCAGCAAGAAAAATACCTTTTCTCCTTTTCTTATACAGGGTTGTCCAATGTTAACATTTCAAGATGTACACAGATTGTATTTTGGGCTCATTTATCACCTTTTTTTTTTTTTTTTTTTTAAGTTTTCTCTTACTTTAAGGCCCCAAGAAGTCTCAGGAGCCCTACCCATCAAAGTGTGGCATGTAACTTACCTTTCTTTCCTCTTCCTGTTTAAAGAGAGCAATTAGGATGGAAACATGCTAATTAAACCAATTCACACTGAGGTATAAACGACTGAAAGCCTTTTAACAAAATTCAAGAGAGAGATTTGCATTTTTTTTTGTTTTTTTTTAAACAGGTCATTAACCAAAGTAAACATTAGTTGAAAGAATTTCAAGCACTATTTCAAAATAGTGTTAAAAAAAGAAATAGATAAAGTGAGTGAAGACATTTTGGGGCAGTTAACTAGGATAAAAAAAAGTTTATTTTTAATGATTTGTATGTGATTTTTAGGATCATTTCCTCGAAGATATCTTTGAATTTCACAAATCTTTATTCCTTCAGTTTTCGCGACAGAGTTGTGAAGAGTCCAAGTTGTTAATTTTATCTAATTGTATTATTTTAAAAAAATAATACTGCACATTGAAATGATATTCGTAGCTCTTTTTAGAAGGTAGGTAGAACAAAAATTGATGAACAGGAGATTGTAAGTCAGAAGTTTTGAAACAAAGAAATACTTTGATTTTTCTCAAAACTTTTTCTAGCCAAAATAACCTTTGAGTTCTTATTTTTTAGGATAATCACAGTAGAAAACGGGCCTCTTTAAAAATTGAAGACCAGACCTGTACACTATATCATTTCTTGTGTTTCAGATCTATTCAGCGACAGGGATATCAAGCCCTGTGTATGAAAAAAACTGTTTCCCATATTTTAGGAAAAATTTGATGTTATGCCAAGATTCCATACAATTCTCTCTCACAAAAAATTGGTCCAAGCACATTGTATTTCTCACCATGTGTCTCAGAATGCGTGATATTTAATAACCCACTGCTATTTTTGCCAGGGTGGTGTTAAGTCTTCTTCATTGATGTGTCTTAGCAATGGTGATGTATAATCTGCTATTTAGGAGAACAGAGCTTTAAATTCATTCACAGCTATTAAAATTAAAGTTAAATTTAAAATGTATATTTACTAATATGTGGAGATAGATGGCTTCTTTAGAATGGTTGATAGGATATGCAAGAGTA
Organism: Balaenoptera acutorostrata; assembly: GCF_949987535.1. NCBI lineage: Eukaryota > Metazoa > Chordata > Mammalia > Artiodactyla > Balaenopteridae > Balaenoptera > Balaenoptera acutorostrata. Next base: position 121,186,666 of record NC_080067.1, read on the forward strand.
GGAGACAATGATCTTAAGAGTGAAAATATATTAATGTCACTGGTTCCATGCCTTCTCTGTCCTATATGTCCCTTGTCTGACTTACTTTTGGCAGAGAATGTATAATTCTGTGGGAGGGTAGATCTATTTCTAACAATGTGTTTTGCTTACACTGTTGGACACTAAGTAATTTTTCTTGGGACAGGAAGGTCTATTCTCTGGGTGGCATAAATTTCACACATAAAAAAAAACAAGCATCAGCACTGAAGACCTGGAAACCCTGTTTGGTCATGGAAATTTATAAGGAGCAACCCCTTTAAATTTATATAGTTTTCCATACGTACAGCAGAGTGAATATCTGATTAAAAGCTTTCAAATAACCGTGCTTTTGAGGATATATGTCCACCACACTGGGGTCATTAGCCTTACTGGAATGAAAAACACGAATTCAGAGCTTTTTGAACTCTGCCACACTCTATTTTCTCTGATAGTTAAAGCCTTTCTACTCCCACTAACGATCTATTCACTTGGTTTCTTATTGCAAATCAATAAATGTCAGGATATTCATGCTCTGCATATTAATACACTAAAAGCATTGTATGTTAATCTAATATTAGGCCTTTATCTATATTTTCTATGGTAAAGAAGATTATTTTCCTTTTCTTTGGATTGTGAATTTATTATCTCTTCAAAAATCCTCAAAATAATAAATCCCATGATAAAACAAAACAAAACAGCATTGTGGAACCATGATTTATACAGCTCCCTTGAACAAACACAGAGATTCTAGCTCATGGTGGTTATAAAAATATGAGCTACATTTCATTGTAATTGGTATCGATGACTTCAAACTACACACAGAAAGCGAAAACTAGAAAACAATGCATACTGTGGGATGATATTGCATTTAGATTAATTACTTATATGATTTAGAATGTTGCAATACAGCATATTACACAATGGTTTGAATTAACTGGTAGCCATCATCTCCCATAGGAATAAATAACCATAAGTTTCAATGGCTGTTATTTGACAATGTTGATAGTATTGAGTTATATGCTGAATATCATGTTTTAAAAGAATTGTCAACGTTGGGTGGAGCTAGTATTTATTAACTTTAATATGTTGATTTCCTAAATTTTTACATTCATGACAAACTTTAAATATAGATAGCTTCGTTATTTCAAAAGCTCTCTGTTTCTATTATTAATGATTTTGCAGATGCAGTATGCATTCTTGTGTGCATATGTCCTAACTGGAAATATATGGGCAAGAGAGCTACCTGATTATGTTGAAGAAAGAAAACCTCTGGCTAAGACTTTCAGAATGGTAATTTTAAGAGAGATGAAGAAGAAACTAAATCAAGATGAATCCCATAGAGTTGGTAATAGGTACCCTAAGCTTCCCTATTACATTTTTACATTTTATTTTACTTCTTAACTAAGTAGGCGGATACAAGGGCAAATTAAAACAAAATTCTTTATTCAGTAAGTCTCATAAAGTAATATGAAACTTACTGAATGAAGTAATAAAGTAAGTTACTGGGGTTGGGAAGGAAAAAAATAGTGTTGCCATTCTGAGATCTATTAGATCTCAAAAGATAAAAGAGTATAAATTCAAACCATTCGTTAATTTAAATCCATAGGTTTAATGCTAATAATAGGATTCTGGTGGAAGAAAGATAAATAATAAGTCTGTTAGGTGTAAAAGAAACACAAGGGCGTCCTTGTTCATGCATGCCCCACATACACTATGTAAGAAAATTTTATTTCATCTACCATTAGAACTCCCTGAAATGCTTTGTCCCAAATATCCTGCCAGATTTCTCTCCACTGTCTTACATATATCAGTGTTCCAGCACCAAATGCCAAGTCTTATTAAAATATTGGGATGGTAGTAAGGTGGAAAATCAGAGTGCATAAGAGGAAACATTCTCCCAACCAGGAATAATTTAAACATTTAAATTAAAAAATTAAATTAAATTTTGTTTTAGTAGGATAACACTCGATTTTTAAAATTTTTTTCAAATGTTATTCTAAAAAAAAAATGGCATGTTAATAGCAAACATTTCAGTTCAAATGTTGCTTAAGATATGGACCAACTTTAAAACAAAATCACTCCCAATCTACTTACTAATGGGAAATAGAAATTGGCGTTTTTAGTCTTACCATATTATATGTTGTTTATATCCACCAGATTACAAAAGAATGGTTAAGAGTGGATTCAGCCTGCACAGATTCAAAAGCTACTTTGTTTCATTGGCCAGTTTAGGTAGCTTTTCTGTACCTCAGTTTCCTAATCCATGAAATGAACATAATATCTCATGTAAAGTGCTTAGAATATGACAAGTTTATGTAGGTCCTAAAAAGAACTACCTATTATTATCCACTCTATGCGACTTATTTTCTTAATATTTTAGCGGTTTCACATTAAATGATTTTTTGTTGTTAAAACTATCAATTTTTTTTGGTGGTCAGTGAAAATTAGTATGGAAAAGTATTGGTATTCAGTGAGTGCGTAATTATCATGTTAATAAGGACTTTAGAGAGCTAATAAATATGAAGAGACAGCACTAATATCTCTTCTAGGAATCCTGAATTATGGCATAATATTTTAAGCTAGGTACATTAATTTTCTAAATAGCACAGTGGGGAAATTTCAGGTTTCTCGTTGGAGTGGATCTCTAAATGAGCAGCATCATGATAGGACTGGGGATAACCATTTCTTTTCTAGACTAAATCTATGCAAATGTAGTGTGAGGTTCAGTTTTGCTACTATCTATTCACTTCTTGATGACAGAGCACAAACTGCAGTTCAGAAAGAAAGTTGTTTTAGGCTTTGTTGTCAGTTAGAACAAAGAATTAGAAGCATGCATGCCTCAGTTCTACTGAAACAAAGAAAATTACTCCACTGGGAATAACAGGGTACTGGAAGTAAGGCCGACACCAGCAGAATGAAGTGGAAAATAAAGACATTTATCAAGATAACTTAGAAGAAAAGAAGGAAGGAAGAGAGGAAGAATGGAAGGAATGAAGGAAGGAAGGGAATGAGGGAGGGAGGGAAGGAGGGGAAAGAGAATAAGAATATTCTATTCTTGACTTCCCTGGCATTCCAGTGGTTAGGACTCTGGGCTCTCACTGCCGAGGGCGTGGGTTCAATCCCTGGTCAGGGAAGGTCAGGGAACTGCTGCATGGAGAGGCCAAAAAAAAAAGAAAAGAAAAGAAAAAAAAAAATTCTCTTCTTTTCTAGGTTTCTGACCTTCATCATGGCTCAAACTCCCACAACACAATTGAGGTAAATTATTGATAGAGTTCTTTGGAAAGTGCTTTTTAGCCTGACTTATTCGCATAATTAACTCAATTCTCAATTTAGTACTTCACTCTGATGGTGAGGACGCGGGCAAAGAGGATTTTTGGCAACCATCCATTCCCCTACTGACCTCTTCCTAATCAGGTTAACCACAGATGGAAAGGGTTGTATAAACTGTATTTTTATTTGGGCCTTGGTGAAACTGGAAAAAACAGGCTTAATAGCCCTACCTCTGGATTTGATACAAATGAGTGCTTCATAAGATTATTTCAAAAGTCTGCTTTTCTAACAGGAATTAAGATGAGCAATGCTATATTGATCATATCAATAAATAGGTTGCATAAAATTTTAGTTTGTCTTGTAATTACCTTTCAGCCAAGTAAAGTATAGCCTATATACATACATTTTTAAAGTAAGAAATGTATGATTTTTAAAACTAAAAGCATATATGCTGACAAACGATCTTTATAGATTAATAATGTTATGTTTTTGATTCTCATTGTCTATTTGTGGCAGAGTTAAAACTTTTAAATATTAATAAACACACTTAATTCATCAGATGTTTGCCATGGGGGGGAAAAAAATTCTTGTACACTAAATGAAATGCACATGTGGGAGAACTTCAATGTAAACTATTCTCAGGGAGATACCGATTTATGCACAAATTAACTAGGTGATCAGCAGTGATACAAAGAATATGTGAGAACTGGTATATCATTTTAGGGGTGGGGTGTAGAAGAGAGGAATTTAGAATTACTGATTTGAACGCAAAATAAAACTGGCTTTTTGAGAAACTAGAAGATCAAGCCAGTTTTTTAAAAGTGCATGAATTCTTTATGGCATAAAACCCCTTGCAGTATCCCAGTACAATATATTAATACATAGGTTTTGTCTCATCTTTTGTGACTACTTTTCCCAAAAGTGAAATAAGACCAAGTAAATACTGCTAGGAGGCAAGGAATTCAGCTATGAACCCTGATGAAGATTTCAATCAAAGGGAAGTCACACATAGACTATAGCCCTGAGAAGGAAAATATCCTTGTGGCCTAACATCCCCCATTGCCCCAGCAGTGTGGAACTTAAACAAAACGAATAGAGCAAACAGGTCTGTAAAAGCATGTTCTTTGTAAATGGTCAAGATCTCTAGAGGCCAGTGTATTAAATTGCAGATATTATCTAGCTAAACTCCAAATCATAAAAGCATGGAATTAGTAATTGACTCAATTTGCCTCATTTATTAGTAGCTCAGACCTCTGCTTGAATTAATATTGCCCAATGGAATTTCAAGTAGTGGTGACATAGCGTATCATGACAGAGATTAGTGCCTGTTTCTATTACTGTACTTCAAACATCCCACATCCTCCAATTAGGTTAGCTCTAATCTAACATGTATGCCTTTGGCACTTTTATTGTCAATAAGATGTGACATCAGTTGTTGATAACATCATGTTCATTTTAGGCAGTGTGGGATTCATTCTGCCTTAATTTGGCATGGTCTTTACAGTTGCTTTTGCATCTTGTCTCAGCTAGGGGTTTACTTATTATATTTCCTGATGGTGTTAATAATATATAACAATTAAAGATGGAAGTTAGTTATCTATACATGTGTAATATAAAAATTGCTAATATACTGAGTTCCATACTGTAATGCAAATAGCATAACCAAGTGCAATTATATATTTTTTAATATTTTTCTATTAATGATTAGTATTTTCATACAAATGCACATTAAATTTACAATATTATTTAAATAGGTTCTATTTTTTAAAGAATTGCTGATATTCCTATGTTATTTTAGTAATAACTAAAAATAATTTTCTTATCTCTGAGAATAAAGAAATTTAATTTATGGTGGAACATTATTATTTTCATGGGCATCATGGTAATAAGTCACAGGAAATTAGGCACTGTTTTCTGTTATTAAATAACTGAAAAAATATTTTTGGTTGAAATCATGCCTTACAAAACCCAAATAAGGCTAGGTACCAGAACCCTACCATGAATTTGACCTGAGTCTTGAAAGGAATAACATAAAATTTTAAAGCACTGGCAACTCCTCAGAAGTTTAATCTATAGGAAACAGCCCTGAAGATAAATACTCCACATTTTGTAACTTGGACTTTTGTGAATTTCATCATTGGCCAATGCATACTATACAGCAAACCATTTAAATAGATGCTTTGGCTTTAATTACTTGGAGCCATTTGATCCATGAGGATACAATACATCTTTGCCATTGTGGTATTAAAAGAAAGAAAACAATGCCAAAATATACATGCACATGAACTATCATAAACTGAATCTGCTTCAAATGCTTATCATAAAGTCACTGATATTTTTTCATGGTCAGTGTGTAACAAAAGTGCATCTTCAAAAAATGAAAAGATTTTAAAAGTTCTGCCCAAAAATTGTATTAAGAGAAGGGAAGTAATTGTTACAAATGTCCTTGTTGTAAGATATTTCAGACAAAATTAATGACTACACGGAGTTAATGGCCCTAGGACCACAGGCTCTTCCAGTTGATCATTAATCCTCAGGAAATACTGGCATCATATATGTTATTGTTGAAACTATATATAGCCAAGAGTTCTACTTTGTTCCTTCATTGTTGCTTGAGTTATACCCCACCTGTTGAGTTCAAGTTGAATATGCAATGGAAAAAGTCCTGAAGGACATTAGCTATTACTAGCAATAATTATCAAATTGATTATGTCCCCCTAGAGAGAAATGAACTGCTCTAATTTCTACATAAACATAAATTATCTTCATTTTACAGTTTTCCTAGCCAACATTTTCCTCAAACAGATATTTTAAAGTCATTCAGTATAACCCATATATATTTTAGATGATTTTCAATGTTTAATAAAATTCTGATTAATTACAACTGTTAATTAGAAGCTTAAAATGGAAAATGCTGAGCCCAATGAATTCAGTGTATTAGGCTTTCTGCAACTTTATGAATTGGAACAAAAGAACAAAGAAATCAAAGCAGTAGAAAGGTACGTTTCAATATAAACTAAAATTATTCACATAATTCTATATTGATTAATAATTATAATATTTATTTAGTTATTTATTTTTGGCTGTTTTGGGTCTTCATTTCTGTGCGAGGGCTTTCTCCAGTTGCGGCAAGCGGGGGCCACTCTTCATCGCGGTGTGCGGGCCTCTCACTATCGCGGCCTCTCTTGTTGCGTAGCACAGGCTCCAGACGCGCAGGCTCAGTAGTTGTGGCTCACGGGCCTAGTTGCTCCGTGGCATGTGGGATCTTCCCAGACCAGGGCTCGAACCCGTGTCCCCTGCATTGGCAGGCAGATTCTCAACCACTGCGCCACCAGGGAAGCCCAATAATTATAATATTATTGTTTAACTCTAATTCTATACTGATTAATAATTTGGAGTTTCTTATTTTATTTTGGAGTTAAATTATACTAATATATATATTATTACAGTAAACTATTTCCAACATATACATATGTATTTCTGTGTGAAACTGAAAAAATTAGAAATGAAAGAATGTATCTCTTTGTGTTAAATAAATTTCATTTTAAATTATAGTAGTATAAAATTATTTATTGCTCATTTTTTGTCCCTTCATTCTACTACTCCATTACTCCTCCCCATCAATTTTCTTTTTTTATTCTTCTTGTACCGTCCTGATCCCAATATAATCATGTGATGTGAGTCAGAATTGTACCTTCTTTTCATATTTTATGAATATAATTTTTGCTTTTACATCCTTCCCTTCCCACAACCTTTCCATGCATTTTTCAAACATTTTTTTTTTTTAGTGGAATGGTTAACTGAAAGCAAAAGGGTCCAAACTGTCTCTGGATTATGGTAAAAGCATCTGTCTTCTCTGGAGCCAAACCACACTTATGAGTCTGACAGAATACAGATATTCTTGTGGTTGGACTCTTGAAGAACTGTAACTTTAGTGCAGGTAATGGATCTGGTTTTGCTTCTTTCGTGTTTTTTCTAACCTGTCTTAAACTCTCTGTTTTTTAAAACCATTTAATGGTTTGATCTCCTGTTACACTGGGTCTTTGAAGAAGGCTGAGCTCCAATAAGTAGGGAGTCAAAATAGCTGGTGTAAGTTTAGTTTAGTAGTTCAAGTTAAGAGAAAGGAATTAGAGAAGAGACAAGACGATAAATGTAAAGAAACCCAGATTTGGCGTCTAATAACCTGAGTATGAATCCCTGCTCTACCAGTGGCTGATCTTGGCCAAGTCACTTAAACTTATAGGAACTCAGTTTCCGCATTAAAAAAAAAAAAAAAAAATGGAGGACATATTATATATTATCTGGATAAGGTGAATTAAATATGATCATGAATGTGAAGTCACTTTCTCTATTGTCTACTACGTAATAGGTATTCAATAAATATTAAAAAAAAATCTTTAAATAAAATCCAGTCAAATCTACTTAACCAATCAGTATTCTTGTCAAAGTAGTTACTTTGGTTATTTCTTCTAACATAAGATCAGACTCTAATATTTGGTGAAAGAAAGGCATCAAAGAAATCAATATGGACATTACCAATAGAATTCATGGATGCATTTTATTAATAGGTATAATTTATCCTTTGAGTTTATACTTATATTTTGTTTAGACAAATGTATGTACTAAATCATTTGTTGTCTAAAAAATGTAGCATATACCTTTCAAATCCTTGAGAAAATTTGTAAATTGTTGACTTACTGATTCTTATTCACTCTTGTAAATATTAAATATATACATTTCATAAATACTAAATTGAGATAAACAGCAACACTGTTTCCTTTAATTACTTAAAAATTATTAAACCTGAATATTTTGCTGCTTGGGTATGATTTTTTAAGTCAAATGAATAAAAAGAATTCTAAGGAGCATTGATTTTTAGAGAAACCTCCTAATGCAGTGTTATGAAATGGAACAAAATATAGATTCATTTGTTGGTGTTCCTAATGTAAGACACCATTTTCAATACAATTTCTATTATATTTTAGCACTGCATAGAAAAGTCATATCTAGGGCTTCCCTGGTGGCGCAGTGGTTAAGAATCCGCCTGTCAATGCAGGGTACACGGGTTTGAGCCCTGGTCCAGGAAGATCCCACATACTGCGGAGCAACTAAGCCCGTGTGCCACAACTACTGAGCCTGCGCCCTAGAGCCCGCGAGCCACAACTACTGAGCCTGTGTGCCACAACTACTGAAGCCCGTGTGCCTAGAGCCCGTCCTCCTCAACAAGAGCAGCCACCACAATGAGAAGCCTGTGTACTGCAACGAAGAGTAGCCCCTGCTCGCCGCAACTAGAGAAAGCCCGCTCGCCGCAACTAGAGAAAGCCCGCACGCAGCAACGCAGACCCAATGCAGCCAAAAATAAAGAAATTTAAAAAAAAGAAACGTCATATCTAAAAATTATATTTGAGATTATTTATGTGCAATCACAAAATAAACATGTATAAATTAACAGGATGTAACCCATTCCCCACAGTTTGTGTCATTTTGTTTTATTTCATAGTATGTCTTCATGTAATAAAAATGTACTTTAGTAAAAATTGACTAGCTTATCTTAAAATTCATATGGAGAATCAAGGGACCCAGGATAGCCAAAACATGCTTGAAAAAGAAAAACAAAGTTGTGGGACACACTTGCCAATTACAAAACTTAGTACAAAGTTACACTAATCAAGACAGTGTACTTCTGCACCACAGAGGACTTAATAGACATTTTCCCAAAGAAGACATGCAAATGGCCAGGTACATGAAAAGGTACTCAACACCACTTATCATCAGGGAAATGCAAATTAAAACCACAATGAGACGTTACTTCATACAGGTTAAAATGGCTATTATCAAAAAGATAAGAGATAACAAGTGCTGGTGAGGATGTAGAGAAAAGGGAACCCTTGTGCACTGTTGATGGGAATGTAAGTTGGTGCAAATCCTGCCATTTGCAAAAACATGAATGGGCCTTGAGGCCATTATGCTAAGTGAAATAAATCAGAGAAAGACAAATACTGTCTATACTATGTTATCATGTATATGGGGGATCTAAAAGAGTCAAACTCATAAAAACAGATAGTGGAATGGTGGTTACCAGGAGCTAGGAGTAGAGGAAATGGGGAGATGTTGGTTAAAGGGTACAAACTTCCAGCTATAAGATGAATCAGTTCTGGGAATCTAATGTACAGCATGGTGATTATAGTTAAATATTGTATTATATACTTGAAAGTTGCTAAGAGAGTAGCACAACTTTTTTTCTGTATTCTCACCACACACACAAAAGTATAATTATGTGAGATGATGAATGTGTTAATTAATCTTATCGTGGTAATCATTTAGTAATACATAGGTGTATCAAATCGTCATGTCGTATACCTTAAACTTATGCAATGTTAGAAGTTAATTATATCTCAATAAAGCTGGAAAAAATAATGATGGAAATAGTAGCCAAAAAAGAATGTAATTACTGGCATCAGAATAAACATACAGATAAATGGAAAATATCTGAGAGGACACAGAAACCTTCATATATGCAGGAAATTGATTTTCAATAATGGTGTAATAATTCTTAATTGGAAAAGAATCCTTTTTTAACAAATGATGCTAGAACAATTTGTAATCAATACACAAAAGAACAAAATTGTATATCTACTTCATACCATACACAAAAACTAACTTGAAATGGATCAAAGACCTAAACACAAAAGCTAAAACATAGAGAGAAAACAAAGGGGTAAATTTCAGTGAACTTGGGTTTGGTAGTTTCTTAGATATGATCCCAAACCAAAAGCAACAACAATAAAAAATATTTTTTATGGCTGAGTAGTATTCCATTGTATATATATACCATATCTTCTTTACCCATTCAATTGTTGATTGACACTGAAGTTGCTTCGATATCTTGGCCATTGTAAATAATGCTGCTATGAACATTTTGGTGAGTGTATCTTTTCAAATTAGTTTTTTGTTGTTGTTGTTGTTTTTGGATATATAACCAGGAGTGGAATTGCTGGGTCATATGGTAGTTCTATTTTTAGTTTTTTGAGAAACCTCCATACTGTTTTCCAGTATGGCTGTTGGGAGAACAGGCATTTATTTCATTTTCCAATTTTATTGAACAAAAATGTTTTCTGTTATTTATGCATCACATTAACATGAACTGTAGTATTCCGCTTTGAATCTCCTAGCATAAAGGGGGAGGATAAAAAAGTTCATTTTCCAACTTCCTTCTATTCAGCACACACTTACCTTCATAAAATAGCTGATGCTTTCTAAGCTACATTCTTGAACTGTTTTTTTATAGACTTAGAAAGCCAGCATGGTTTCAGAAGGCTAAGGGGCGATAGGCAATGCTATTTCTACCCCTTGATTACATAGGCTAATGTGGTTTAGAGACCCATGGAGAAAGAACACCCTTGAGATCAAGCTCAGGATATGTCACATAGAACAACTTTGAAAACCAAAAGGCAGCCAAGAGCTAGCAATGGAAAAAAAAAAATCCTTCCATTTGCTGAGTTTTATGTGTGATCTTTCTTGAGCTTCACCACCTTCTCATGAAACAAAGTAAGTTATTTCTTGGAGTATGGGACCAGATGTCTGTCTGCCAAGCATCATCTCTAAATATTGCAGTTTACTTCCTTTATAACCTTAGGGAACAATTCAGCAGACAAATTTTCTACTCTGTCTCCATGTCAGGTTTTGGAGTAGGAGGTCCTTTATTTGTCCATGACTATAATTGATTCCTATTTAGTCCTTGACTTTATGAAAGTTTCCAAGCCTTGTTTTCAGGAATCTCCTCAGACTGGAAAGCAGTGAGTTTTTACTGAGTAAAAGAGAACATTAGGTAGATAACACAATACATGGGAAAGTGAAGACCTTAAAATGTGTGTGTGTGTGTGGTGTGTGTGTTTGCTTATGTAAGAAAAGTAATTGGATGAAGTTGTTCACTTTTCCAGTATGGTGAAAAAAATCAAAATAAAACAGAAACCTAAAAGAGCCCTCAGAACTCTGAAATACCGTTCTAAGCCTTTACTTGGGCAAATCCCTTTAACAATCATGAGTGCACATTTAGTGTATTTGTGTGGGTGACCTCAGTAGGGTGAAAACATCCTATATTTCCGCTACTGATTATAAGGCAGCAGTTCCTCTTTTCAAAATTAGTCAAGCATCTGGTCACCTATTTATTTTTCTGAGGCATAGACAACTCCTTTTTTTCAGAACCTTGAAAATATTCTCTATAATGTTGCTTTCATGTTTTAAGTCTGAGAAGTATTGATTTCTCTGGTTATTCATTTTGATTTTGTGAGCAATATAGTTTCCACCTGGCAACAGAGAGCTAAATTGAGCAATTTAGAAGAATCTGTAGCATTTATTCATTTTTAAAAGACACTCAAATACATTCCTACAGACCTCAGGTCATTAAGAGCACTCTTGATATTCTTTCTTCCAAATAAAAAAGATGTCAATATGTATTTTGACAGGAAAATATAGAAAAGAGTGCTTTGTTTCATGTAAAATGAGTATTTTCATTCTGAGACTGACCATAAATCTGATGCCTAAAGTAATCTTCATTACATTTCAATTACTCATTACCCCCCTACACCACCCCCCCACACCCCCTCCCGCCAAATAGGCTTATAACCTAAAATAGAAACCTGAATCAGGGTCTTGAATGTGTACTATCACTATCTGGAGCTAGATGACCTGCTTTATTTAGGTTTGGATTTTTAATCACTTTACCAATGTAATTAATTTTTAACAGAGTTTGAAAATTAACCATAGGAATCACCAAGAATATTTTCAGGGCCATATATAATTCAAACTTGCAAGTTCATACTCAAATGGAAGAATGCTAGGATTTGGAATCTTGGGTTTTGAATGGATGCACAGAAATTCATACATTTGAGAATATCACCAAAGAATTTGCTAGGGTAACTCTGAAATATAATCTGGTCTTTGTTAAACATGTTCATTATTGCACATATATTTATTCTCTGATGAGGATATATTATTATAATCTGAAATTTACAGATTATTTTCCAATCTTTACAATGTACTTTCTTTAGAAAGATACTAAATTTGATACTAATTCTATGTGCCTGTCAAATGCTTTACACCAAACAAGCATGCGAGATACGAATCAATTTAACTGCAGTATTCAGCAATTGAAGAGTTCTTCAAATGCTTGGCTAAAATCTAGTCACGTTATAGTTTTCCCCTTATTAGACATTTAATAATGAATTAAAAAAAAATGAAGTTAGTTGTCTTGACTTTTAAGTGAATCAAAACTTGCTCCTAGTGAGTACTACCTTTATTTCTAAATACTTGCCAACAATACCTTACAATCCATTACAAAATTTTTCTTTGCATTACTGCCAAGTTTAGTACAGCTTTCCATAAAATCATTTTCTTATTTACATCAATATATATTGGAAAATACCCTCATTTCCCACAATTTATTGATAATGTTTTTAGGCATTATAAAAAATTGACCATCTATCTACCCTCCCACAAGATCAATTAGAATTTTCAGAAATCGTAACAAATGTTCACTGTGACTCCTCATTGAATCACTTTCCTCCCGGTAAAGTTTTCATTTAAAATGTTTGTTATAATGCAATCCATAATGGACAGTGAACTTGAAACTGTTGGGGCATCTAAATATCTCTATGGTGAGCTGACAAAATTGTTGCATTGCACAGGACTTCTTTGTATGAGATTAACTAGGATAGTTTAACCCTTATTAATTCCTGCACTGCTTACTCTCCTTTCTGGTATTTAGCTTCACTTTCAAATTTGCATGGAAACATTTACCTAGGGATGTCATTTCCAACATGAATAGCAAATAAAGCTATCTGAAAAAGCAAGTGTGTTGCTCAGTAGCAAAGGTGAATCATATATTACTAAAGTGAACACTGAATTTATATTCTGACTGAATTATTTGGTATAATTTGGTTTTCAGCAATACCATAAGGTGAAGTCACCAATCACTTTTTACTCAGGTTCAGCATGGTGTTCACATATTTTGCATGGCCTGGTATGAAATTCCTCTTAGCAATGGGATTTATAAAACAAAAAATATTTTGGTTTTCCTTCATGTATTAACTTTTCTAAACATTCCCTCATATTCTCAGATGAATCATTTCATTCAAACAGCTTGCAAGGTGGGACAGCACATGTGACTCAACAGAAGTTAACATAGAGAACCAATATGGGCCCTGCTCCAGGCAAGTGTGGGGAGAAAGGGGTGTTCTGCTGTATAGACAAGGTTACTAACTGTTATAAAATGTCACCATTTATGCCACATGCAAACTTGCTTACCAGCCATTCTGTGTAATATTTTCAGTGAACACACTAAAAACTTAATCTAAAGATTAAATGGAAAACACCAGTCACTGTGATGTCATTTCCATATGATTTAGAGAAAGTTCCATGCTTCCCATTATATGATTAAAACAAGCAAACTAACAAACAAAATATATGTTAACGGAGTGTACATCTATGAGCTTATGTGAAAATGTTATTTAATCTGTAAAAGGCTTTTATATTATTGTAAAATAATAATGATCCAACATTATGGAACATTGGGATATAACCTCTAAAATACCATGTAGAAAGTCCTTAGCTCAATATAGTTATAGTTTCATGTTTATTCTATCTGAATAATGTCTGTTCTGCACGTTATCTGTCACACTGACTAACTGCATTTTAAAATTTCTGCTCTGCTCCTTCAGCTTCTATGAAGTGATTCTTTAGTTTAGATATTTAAGACACATTGCCCATCTAAATTCTGTATGAATTTCTAATCAAAACACCATGAAAAAATACTATATTTCGACCCTGATAAAGGTCTAAGAGCTTAAATTCAGTGGCAGACAAGACTCTCTACACCCACTTCTTACTTGTTCAATTTAAGAATGTCTATTCCATAGACATTAATCTATCATATTTGAGATTTAGTTACATCTATATCACAGTTAAATTGTGCTTTCATTTGCATAATCAATATATGTATATAATTTAAAGCATGTCTGTAAAAAGAGTTTTGGAGGCATACAGTCTGGAAAACTAATTTTTTAAATGTTAAGAGAATGGATTTAATTTAAAATATGCTTGAATTTCAAAAACTATTGATGCTTCAATAATGACAGTGATAAAATGACTGTGGTTAAATTTAAAGGACAAAATTTTAAAATAAATCAGAAGACACTTTTGTGAGGAAAAGTAATAATTTTCTCCAAGAGTAAATTAGGAAAGAAAGCTTGGGGAAAATAGAGGAAACAATTTTAACATCGTCGTCGCTGTTACATGGAATGTCAAACCAAGACAATATGATAAAAAGAGATGGAGTATAACAGTGGTCTGTATCAGTCATTCCCAACATGCGGTTTGAAGTGCAGGAGGAGTGCTGAAAATTGTTGCATAGACCCAAGAACACACATGTACAGCAAGCATTGACTGTCAACCAAAGAATGATGTATTTTCCATGTTTATGTTACTGTTTTTCATCTGTATGTTACATAATAAGACATCAATTCATATTAAAGCATGTCTGGGGAATTCCCTGGTAGTCCAATGGTTAGGACTCCGAGCTTTCATTTCTGGGTTCCACGTTCAATTCCTGGTCAGGGAACTAAGGTCCCACAAGCTGCACTATGGTGTGGCCAAAAAAATAAAAATAAATAAATAAATAAATAAATAAACTTAAAAAAAAAGCATGTCTGCCTTCCAAGCATCTTGTTATTTCCCATAAAGTAGTATTACTATAATAAATTAAAAGAGAATCCTCCTACAGGGTGAGGATGGACCATTATGGAAGATGGGAAAATTAAGACATATCTTAGCTGCCTTTAAGCTATGCACTATTTTTGCTTTTTTGAATGGTATTATTCAGCCAACTGTAACAAACTATTACCATCCCACAAAACCCTTGAAGAGCTACCAATAGCTGAGGAAGAGATGCCAAAAACATTTCTAAGAATAGATGGTTCCAAAGACTAAGTAAAATAAGCACATTTCAATCAACAGATTTTGTAGGGATTTAGAAGCTAAAATTTACAATGAAGGCATAAAAGGCAAATGCAATATCAGGGCGGTTCCTGGGACACTACAAGAGGACCTGTCAGAGCAGAATAAATAAGCTAAAATAAATTACAAAGCCTTTGAGAAACAGGAGCTCAGTAACCAGATCACTAGCATTACATACCGTATGACTCCTCCACTTACTACATAATCAACCTTGGGCAAGTTACTTTCCTCATCTGTAAGCCCAGGTTAAATATATTACCTATTTTGTGAAGATCAAATTAGTTAATTCACGGGACTTTACAAATTTTTGACGGTTTCTGGCCAGCTGTCCACCAACCCCTTTTCCTTTACCAAATAATAGAATACCAAAAGGAAAAAAAAAAAAGAAAAGAACGGGTTTGAAAGGCTTAAAAAATAGTTCAAAAATCTTTGCCTCTAGTTTTAATGTATGTTAAAAGAGATAGTTTTTTCTTTTCAATATCGCTGAATTATTGTCTTTCATATAATTACGATTAGATAAAAATTTCCTTTTGCTACATGAATGTTAAAAGGCTACTCTACGCAAGGACTCTTCTAGAATTGAAAATTGTGCAATTTGTTAACAGAATCCTCAAAATTAAAAAGAGAAAAGTGTTATGGAATGTTATTTGTCTGTTATCTCATCAAGAGAGCCTTAAAATTTCTTGTATTGCCATAACTCATCCTAAATTCATAGGATAATTTTGGCATACTCTTTCTCCCTGAGTTTATCATACCCTCTTCCCTGCAATCTACTCAGATCAGCAGCTAATCAAATGCAGTGAAAGCTCCTTTACAAAATGATATTGTCTATTGCATTTTGAGCTAGACTGGGAACGCCTGAGACGGGGTTGAGGTGGGGACAGTG
Organism: Balaenoptera acutorostrata; assembly: GCF_949987535.1. Classification (NCBI taxonomy): domain Eukaryota; kingdom Metazoa; phylum Chordata; class Mammalia; order Artiodactyla; family Balaenopteridae; genus Balaenoptera; species Balaenoptera acutorostrata. The sequence continues at coordinate 121,202,852 of NC_080067.1, forward strand.
TCTTATCTCTTATTATCTTACTCTTTTTATTCCTAGCACAAGATTTCATTCATAGTTAAAACGTAGTAAGTGTTCATTATTACATTGAAATTTGAAGTCTAAAGTTCAGAAAAAGTCATGCTATGCCTGTAGTTGTATCTATAGTTAGATAAAGATGTTGATTATTTGTGGCATGTTGAAATATGGTGTCCATCATACATGAAGGCAATATTATTGATAAGGTATAAGATATGATGATTTCTTTTCCTTTACAGTAGAGGTTATGGTTTTGGACTGTACACTAATCATTAATTGAATAATAATCTGAATATAATTATTAATTTTGTGGTATTCTTATTAATAGAATGTTATATATACTGATGAATTTTAATGACTTCTTTTTTCAAAGTATTTTTAATGCTTTTCTTTTCTCAGGGTGAGCGGCTAGGCAAAAAATTTATAGATAATCACCTGAAGCAAGTAATAGACTAAGTAGTAATTTTCAGTGGAGTACTGATGCATGTTACCCATTGAGTTACTAGGACTTGCCCTAAGATTTTTCCACTAGGACTAGCCAGGGTTTAGGTATAACTGGAAAAATAAAGGGGGGAAGGAAGCCCAAGCTTGAGAGATACAAACTTTAGGCTTCAACACAGCTGAACTTGGGTCTTAGCTTATCTTTCTGAAGATGAGACAAATACCCTCTCTTTATAGAGGCCTCTCAGGTCCACAGGCCAAGGTTATGTTAGTTGAGTATTTGTTCTGTAACTTAATACAAACACAGCTTCTATATTAAACAACTAAATAGCTCTTAATAAAACTTTAAGGATAAGAAAAAAGCAAAAAAAAACAAAGAACGATGAGTTTCCTTAGCAGTTGATAATTTTTTTTTTTTTGCTGTTAGTCATCATTAAGGTAAGAAAACATCAATTATATTTATGCCCATAATATATATGAATGTATACACATATGTTCATGAATGTGTACAAGTCATGCTCTTTGCAAAAAATAAAATATAATTAACAGTTTTCTATATACTCAAAAGAAACTTAGAAAAAAATCAGCAAGAATTAACAAAACAGTGTACTTTTCAGGTTATTGAGGAGATCTTTAAAAAAATGTTTTTCTCAACAACCAATTTCCACAAAGGAAATCAATCCAGATAAAGATTTTTCTTGAATGGCAGGTAGTGAAATGTGGTTCATTTTCCAACACAAAAGACTTTGTAGAAATGGGGCCCAACCAAGCAAGTGAGATTTCTGTGGAGACTCCGGAAACTTATCAGGTTTTTGTTTTACAGCTCATTGAGTAAGAAATACAGTTCCTCCAACAATTTCCTTTAAAGCATTTGTTAATGTGTTAGCCATGATTCTTGTGGGGCTCTTGAGCAAAAGATAAAAAGGATAGAAATATAGTCTCTAGTAAGGTTGTTTGGGGAAGTTAAGTATCAGATGCTCAACAGTGAAATTGTAAGAGCTTGCATTTAGATGTGATCAAAAAGTTCAGTAAATACGTTATTAGAACCGGTTAATCAGCCTCATGATTGAATTGCCAGGTTAGATCCTGCTCATGTCTGCATCATCTGCCACATGGCTTCCCTTTATTGCTGAGGGTCTAGTGCACAACAGTTTGTTGAGTTGAAACAAGATAATAAGTTCTTAACAGAATCTGGTATCTCTTAGTTTTGCTCAATAATTTGTCTCCAAAGACATATGTGCTTTGAACTATAAACCACACGCAAAAATGTAAATATAATGGTTTTCATTTATGTTCTCTATTTATTCCTGCCAGATATACATGTTTACCCTTCACATTTTAATGCATCACCCACATATAAAATCTAACTGATGTTAATTCAACTGTGCCTAAATTGATAGTAAGCCTGGGTATATATGTTCAATTTATATAGATGCTGGGCAATTGAATCTTTTACAAATTTAATATATTTAGATTAAAAAATTCTGTAATATTCAGCATATTTTTCTTTTATAGAAGGATTTTTAATCCTATTACAGTCATCTCCATATTAGTGGAAGCAACACATCCATGACAGTTATAGTTTGAGAGGTGGGAATAGTCATGAGAAAATGATGGGCAATTAATCATAAAAGATTAAATTTGGAATAAAAAAGGGCTTTTGTCATTATTTTAAATGCATAGAAAATATTTTCCTCAAATGCAATTTTTCTGGAGTAGTTTATTACTATAAGTAACTACATACAAATAAGTGAATATACATTAATTTATATTAATGTCAAAGGCAGAATTTAATAGAGTAATGGGAAAAGTGTAGACTGAGAATAAGACAGATGAGAACTTGAATCCTGGGTCACAAATTAAATATGTAATGTCAGCCAAAGTTTCTTAATTCTTTTCCAACTCAGTTTTTCTTGTTCATAAAATGGAAATAGCAATAACATATATTTCAAACACTTTCTAGGAAAAGTAACAATATGATTTATGTGACATTATGTGGTTAATGGAAGGGATTCAATAAAAATAATTAATTAAATCTAAAGAAACTAAACATACGAGGTGTTAATATTCTTTAGATGAATTTCTTCTTTAGAAATTATCTAGTCCTAAATACTCACTCTTTGACATTTGTGTATTTTAGTGAATTCCTATTGGTTTATTAAACCTTCTAACTGAGTCATTTAAAACACAAATACTAAATTCACTACACTGATTCATGGCCTGAGCCAGGCACTGGTCCTTATGCATTCTAACCAGTTTTGTTTCCTGGAAAGACTCTTCTGTCACTTTCCATTTAGCCCTTTTTCCAGCTTGTAGATTTACGCTGGTGAAAATGGAAGCCGACCAAATACTTGTCACCCAGCCAGGCCACAGGGCTCACTCGTATGAAGACATTAGTTTTTCATCATATTTAGAAGCGTACTTCTAGTTCTGATTTGACGATGAAGTGAGGTCATCTCTCAAATATGAATTAAGTAACTGAGTTCTGGCTAAAATTATCTCCTGGTAATTTTCTTTCTTTAAATGATATATTACATTTCTTTCTAAAGAATAAGATATGGTCATACAGTGGCATTTTGTTAAAAATCTCCTTTCCCGAAAGGAAAGGAAATGGTAGAGTTAGGCCCTTGAGAAAGCAATTAATCCCCTGGCCACAGAGAAGCAAAATGACAACGTGGATAAATACCTTGTCTTTTAACGCAAGTTTCAAGTGACTGTGGCCAGTCACAGCAGAAATCGTAATGAGGGGTCTGTGGAGAATGGTTCTTCAGAATAAACCAGCAAAGCATTGGTGGGAATGTAAGAAAATGATAGTGGTCTCAGAGGAATTTCCTTTCTTCCAGGCTTACACTTTGAAGCTTTGAATCCTGAACTTTTGAACTATGTTGGCTTTATCTTGTCCCTTTGGAGAGATTTGCAAGGTACTCTTATAACACTTGCTATAATTATATTCTTAAAAATTAATGATACAGTGATTATCAAAGAAATATTGTCTGCTTCAAAAAATTCTAAAACTAGCAAACACACACAGACACATACACACAGACACACATAGACACACAAAGCCTTTCTGATATGATTTGTCCTATCACAGCTTAAGAAATAACAGTCCTCTTTGTTACATATCTCCAAAGCCCCCAATAATTTATAATAAAGCTTGCAAGTCATTATCAGAGTCTGAAATGCTCTCTTTATAACTAGGAAGAAGACATAAAGGGAAAGCTAAAAGGGTAGAAATCAAGAGAGAAACCCAGCATGTGGCCAGCTGAGGATATACAATTGAGGCTGAATATATTCTTCAAAAGAATTATTTTTAACAAATCTCCTCTCAGTTTGATTATATGATTCAGCAAACGTACTGTCTTGGGTTTTGTGGCTCTTTGGTACTTAGAGACAGAGTACATCAGATTCTCTAACATAATAAAATTAGGTTATTGGAACGATGTACTGGAGCTTAGAGAGTCTCTTGCAAGGAAGATCAGTCTCTCAAAGACCCTCTATGTGCCTTGCAGTCCAGTTCAATTTCTGGTCTAGGATAATGAGAGAAGCCACAGTCACACAAAAGGGGCCTTGTATTTCAATTAGTCATTAAATATTAAAGCTTCATTATTTTCCATAAGCAATAGTTTTACATTTTTTTCTATATTAACATGTTTATGTATTGATTCTAAAATCTGTAGTAGGTAAACTCAAATTTCCTAGCCACCTTATTGAATTCTGCTATTTTCACTTAGTTTCAAAGCTCATTGAACCAGTTCATAGTCCCACCTTACAAACAGTTAACAGAAATGACTTTCATTCACTTCAAGTCTTTATTTAATAAATGTGTAAGTCTCTAAGTGCTGTAGTATCAAGACACACATTACTGAGATTAAAACATAAATTAATGAAAAGCTATCCATGCTGAGTAGAATAAAACTGACTGATTACACAGTTACGCAGCTGTCACTAAATTAACTTTTAAAAAGGATTAAATGGGAAATATCAACTCTTGAAAAATGTAAGCCACTGAAACAACATTCTAAAATATAAACCTTGTTGTAAAAAGAATAACCTACATAGCAACAGAGAATGTCACATATTTAGCTGGCAGTATCCACCAATCATTGATGAAATTATAATATTTATGACGGTTTTCTGGCAAACAATACAAACCTGATGAAAACTTGCATATAATAGTATACTATCCTCAATTTTAAAACTTGAAGTATTCAAGATTTAACCTTCACTAGAAGCTAGTAGAACAAGAACACACTGTAATTTTCCTCTACACGTTAAATCTCCTCCTTTTGGACTTATGGTAAATATACTCAATATTGTTTGAATGTTTACTGTGTACCAGATATTTTATCTCATTTCATCCTCACAAGAGTCCCGAGATGGAGGCACAGATTGAGGGGAGGTGAAAGAACTAGCTTGAAATCATATAGATGGCAGGTGAAAATCTGGGATTTGAACCCAGTCTAATAGCAGTGACTAAGCTCTTACCTATTAAACCATAACCTTTTTCACTTCTTATGCTTCCACTCATCAGTTATGCATTTGCTCATATTCTCTTCTCTGCATCCTTATTCTTATTCTTAAAACTCCAACATCAGACACAGAAAGATGCATTATAGTAGAAAGATTTAAAGCATACTTGGTCTCAAGCTTTGGCTCTGCCATTTTATAGCTTATGACCTTGGGAAATGGTACTTAACTACACTATGACTCAGTTTCTCACTGTAAATGGGAAAAAATGAAATAACACAGGTGAATCTCTAAGCACAGTGCCTGGAACATGTTAGAGGCTCAATAAATATTATTTATGTAGCATTTATACCTTTTTGTGAATAAACCATGAGTGTCTGTATTTTAAGTCATCTTTATGAGTCAAATAAAAGATTTGCCTGGTAAATAAATGTAAGAAAAGGGCAAGTAGGAAAAATATATGGATATGTATAGTGCCCACAAAAGAATACTTAATATTAAAATAATAATGGTATAGCAACTACCTTTTGCATAAAGACATTGTGAAAGTTTCTTTACAGACATCTCTAATTCTTATAACAACAAAGTATTATTTTTCATCTTTTATAGATGTGAAAGAGCAAATGAGAATTTAGCTTCTTGCCTAAGGTTACACAGCTATTGTGTCAAAGCAAGGATTTGGTTTCTGAAGCTGCTCCAACTTTTCTCCCCATACAAGTTATAGGAATTTCCCCTTTGTAGGGAGTTTGCTCTGTGGTATAGCTATGCAATGACTGAGGAATAAGAGCTGGAATATCTGCAGATGTCTATGGAACCAATGCAAATAAGAAGGCAAGGGCAGTCAGGAAGACTGAGGCAACTGATCTCCAAAGTGTAGCTTAGCGGCACACCTTGCCCTATATGTATACCGGAAGTCAGCTTGCTAGAGCATGGGTCATCTCTGCCCATGGCAGTGATATTCAAGTGATCTGGATTTCCCTGGCAGAGGGTCTGAGGGATACCTCCACCGTAACTCAGAAGATGGGTGGCTGCAGCCTAATAAGCAGCTGATTCACCTTCCCATTCCTGGTCCACCGTCCTCACCCAAACTCACTGTCAGCTCATGTCTTCTGCTGACCCAGTGATTGTGTTTACTTCTTACTCTTGCATCCACTTGCTCATGTGAACTTGTGCTATGCATAGCAGCAGGAGCTCTTTCGGGAATACCAAAAGAAAGGAGCTTAAGGTCCATTTGGGGAATCAAAGACATTCAGATGTGATATCTTAATAATAATTAATTACAAAGTGGCCCGTGGAAGTATTTTCCAGTCATTAAAGAGGGAAGCTAGCAACTAACTAGCTGATTTCTAGGTTACTATAACCTAGAAATCATCAACAATAGTAAGTCTGAACCACTTGCTGCCCATGAGTTTAGGTCATATCCACTGTGTCACTTCCTGGAGCACCAGAAAAACAATCAACCCCCCACCCCCCGAAACAAACACACAAAAAACCCTGGAAATACTAGAACTTGTGCTATGATACAGTGTAGAGAAAATACTATCATTGCAGGGGAAATAACAGAATCTGAGAGAAAGAACGACCTATATCAGTCATCTAATCAAATCTTATTTCACTTAGATGACAACTAAGGTGATGAGAATGATATAGCTGGAGTATATTAAGAGGTGGATGAAATTCAAAAGGTCATCATTTGACCTATCATTTAAACCTTCATGTGAATTAAAACCAATGTGATGCCAATCTCAGTGCTATCCATTTTTTCCTTAATGACCACACATATGAGAAGCAATCCTGGATTCTCAAACTTTCCAAAGAATATTGACAACCTTCCACAATGTCATACTTCACTGTTTAACGTGTTCCTTTATGGGGGAAATTCTCTAATCTGATATTCACCCTTCAAGGTGAAGGTTAAACCATATTTTCTTGTTCATTCTTTTTACTCTGAATGGACTAGTCCTTTGTCGTGGTACTATAATTAGCCTTGAGTTCATTTGGTCCTGGGAGCAGGGAGAGAATAAAATAAATGTGATAAAGTTTAAAACCCATGCTGACTTTTTGTTTGTTTGGTTGTTCTTCATACATTTTATGCTTAAAATGTTAATTTTCCAGTTTATATATAGATTTTAAATCTATATATCTATTCATAGCTTTTTGTAGCACTTTGATAATTCAGGGTTTTTTTGATTTGCAGGTTTTTTTTCTCTAGGGACTACTTGGAAAAGCAAATCTGAACAGAAAAAAGTTATTGGGGCAATCTTATTGCTGCCTGTTACTATACAATCTACTGCTGTATTGTCTGTAAACGTTTAAGTAGTACTAATATGGGAATAGACATTAAAATTTCAATGATCAAATTTGCACAATTCTCTATAAGATATCTGAATAGAAACAGGTCTAGAGAAGAAGTTTGTATTCCACAGAACTATCTTCTTTAGAATCACTATATATAGTAATAGAGCTTCGTCAATTCTAAGTTCCTTTTGGGGTAAAAGATAAACTTTTAATCATGTGTACAGTTGTGCTTCTATGCTCCTTCTGAAATTTTTATTTAAAATTATTTCTGCATTTATTTTATATAAGAACTCTTTAAAATGGTTAGCTGAAAGTATAAAATTGATTAAACCAATCGTTTTGACAATGAAATATATAAACTAAAAGACAACTGATCTAAATAACCATGTTCATATAACCATATTCTTTACACATTTTATGATCCTATTACTGAGAATATAGGTTTCAGGGCTAGTTCCAAATAATCTGTATTATAGGGGTCAGAACACTTTGTTTTGACCTCAGTATACAGATGTTAATGTTTTAAACAATTTTCTTCTTCTTTCCTTTATCTTTCTAGATTAATGTGAGGAAAAACACATGAACATGCTTTGTCAATTTGTAAGTTGATAGCGGACAGATTTAGATAGTGATATCTAGATTCAGGTACCAAAAAGTTTCTATGAAGCATGCCTGAAAAAAGTGAAAAACTGTGATATGGTTACCTTACGTATCATATATTTGGATTTGTTTTGCATTTCCATTCAAGGTCCTTAGAAAATCTAAACTAGTTTTTCTCTGTGGCACGCTAGCTTATAAAATACAAATGTTTGCAACTATCCATGAAAATTCTGATTCAGTAGGGTCTGTGTCTTTTAACAAGCCTCAGAGCAGATTCTGATGATTCTTCAGGTTTAAAAAACAGAGTCCTAAAGAAATTATCTGCCTAAAATGGGTCCCAACATTAGATCAAGTTAACATTTCACTGCATGTTCTTAGATCTGTTAACCGTGCCCAGTGCTAAAGACATATAAAAGTGTTCATATGCAATAAGCCATTGGATGTTCAAATTGCTATCTTAGAGAAACTGCTGATTATTTGACATGTGATATACATTATATCCTGTAGAAGTTTAGATTTTAATAATATGAAGGTCTGAAAAAGTTTACCACATTGTTTTCTTAGTTACCTTCTCTTGCCTCCAGTATTATGTTATTTTATATTTTTACAGTGTAAATACTGCTACAGTTTTTTAGGTTTTTAAAGGTCATGATAATGAAAAGACTGTAAGTGGATTTCTTAAATTATGGAATTCTGTGGCAATATGTAAACCAGAGTTGGTATCACCTTTACACCTTAGAGAGCTGTTCACACCTTTGTAATTCACAGTAACTTTATTTAAGGTTGATTTCAGTTACGTGTGAGGTTTCACCTCGAAGTATATATTTAAACGTTTTTTTTTTCTTTTTCTCACTTAAAATAATCACAACTCTTGAAGCTAAAGACTTCAAAAATGAAACATAATGTGTAAATTTTAAATATATTTTAAATTAAAACAATTATTGAAGATTATATTTTAAATTTACATGCTATATATACAAGTATACACATACACATTTATAAGGAGATTCAGAGAAGAGAAAAAAATCGGTATACTGTTGAAAATTAAGGTGTTTAGAAAATGATAAACAACCCACATCAACAAGAAACATAAAAAGATATTTCTACTGTAGCCACTTCTAGTTCTTCTCAATATTAAGTGTGGTCACTGTGTGGGTGTGAATTCTTGTATTGCCTATATAGACTGTATACTGAAAAATAATTATAGCTAAAGATAAGTGAATCTTATTTGGGGTTTTGTGTGTAAATTTTGCATCCTAACCTCAAAGATTAACCTCTCTTCAGGAATGTCAAATTGATGAGAAAACTTAAGGACAGTTTTTGAAAAGTTTTCATCTATGTAGGCAGCCAAGTTATATAATCCATACTTTTGTTTCTCTGCGATACTCAGAAAACTGTCACATCTCAGTTCTCTAACATTGACTGAAACAAAGTATAGAAAGCAAATCATTAAGAAATTTTTTAAAGAAATATATAAAACAGTCAGTGAAACAAAAAGAATTGATAAATTATGAGCAACATGAAATGTAATTTAGGCACTGAAGTATTTCAAACTCATTATTTCTGGTTTACTTTTTCTAGCATTTTTCGTCATAAGTTTATTAGCAAAGAATCACATTATACTTGTACAATAAACACTCCCTTTAGTCAACTTTACATAAATTCAAATAAAAATTAAGTTTGAAGAATCAACAGGAAATATTTTACTTAGTGGTGTTTTTAATGCTTTATCATCCATTACTTATTTAAATTCAGGATATGAATGACAAATGTGTATATGAAAAGCATAAATTCATGGAACTGGCCGGGATACATCTATCATTAATCTCTAATGAGAGAAATGTAGTATCCTTGAATACTCGTATTTGTCAGTTCTCTGCAATAGAAAACTACCTTTGAGCACAGTCTTTAAACACTATATTTGCTGTGACTTCTCTGCTACTTACACAAATGGTGTCACTTCAGTACTCAACGAACCAGCCACTAAACCGGTCCACCACAATGGGTCTGAGATCAATAACTAATTTTGAAAACTGATTAGTTTGCACCAGAGTAGTAGACAGTTCCGAATTTTGCCAGAGGACATAATCAGCCAGTAAATAGAGGTATTAGTGCACTAGTAATAGGTTGGTAATACAGCCCAAATCTGCCATAAGCTCTTTTTCACAAAGGGTGATTTGAGTCTTCATAAGCAACTTCACTTGTAAATTAAACCTTTTTTTGATGTCGAAATAAAGCTTAGTTTTAGTATGCAACATTGCTTGTTAATAAGAGTTGTTTGTAAATGAATTCTAATAAAGCAAGCAAGCTCAGCCTTGGGTGACTGCTAAAGAGCCAAAGACATTTTTTTATACATCTTGACTGGCTGTGAATTCCAGATGTTTTCAATATGAAAAATGTTATGTTCTAACAGTTAATGTTGCATTGCTAGCCATTCAGAAGATGTATCTTTCTATTAGATGGAAATGTTGCTATGGAGATAACTAAATGTCTGACCTAAGAGAAGAAGTGGGGAGGGAACTGTATTAAAAGAAAGGAGAACATCAATTATGCCAGTAATTGAAAAGGTAGTGAAAAGGTAAACCTCTTACCCACAATTACTTCCAGAAAACAAATGTGAATATATGATGCACAAAAAGGAGGTTGTAGCCTCTTGCATGGTCCTTGTATTTAGTTTCATCACATGACCATGTGGATAAAACTTGACCACTCAATTATAATGTGAACTGGCACTAAACTGAATCCATACCTTTAAAAAGCCTTCCAAACGCATAAGCTATAGTTTGACAATTGCTGCAGGGTTCATGGTAGGGCTGTGACAAAATACAACTTCAGAGAGTTGTGTTAAAATATGCCCTTCTCAAAACTCTGAGACAGTTGTGATTCCACAAGCAAAACAAGTCTAGAAACTGGTGATGTGAAGCTGGTATAATTTAGCACTCCAGATTGAATTGCTACAGCAGAGTTGCATCGTTTGGATTGGGATTTTAAATGTGTGTACTCGGTGCAATTGAATGCCTAAGCCTAAGCTGAGGGAGGAAGAACAGACAGAGAAAAATCACAAGCTATATTCCGAAGACAGATTATTTGTTTTAATATGAGGTGGGATGTAAATACTTAGAAAACAGATTGTAATTAGGAACCTCAGGCCACCTCTGTTCATTCAGTGGATAAGAAGGTAAATTGAGATGACTGTCTCAAGATCTGTTGCCACAACAGTGGCAGCAATGGGACAAAGCTTTTAGTTTGGAACATTTAATTCACTGTAATAATGAAATTAATATTTATTATTTTGGGTTTTCTTTTGTATTCTAAAGAGCAACATTCCCCCCCATAATTCCACTTTTGAAGGAAAGCTCTCAGGAAGAAAGAAGGAAAGAAGAGAGGGAGGAGAAATGAAAAGGAGAGAGAGCTCCTTTACTTGGGTCTCAAAGCCCCTCAGAGGACTTCCACGTAGATAAGCTCCACTCTTTCTTCTACCCTGTGGTCGTGAACACAATGTCTTTAGGCTCATTTCAGTTCATCCAGAGTTAAATTTTAGTACTTTCTTAACCAAAATAATTGATTCTATCAAAGGCAGTGGATACCTGTCTAATTAGCTACTATTGATTCTTTACGAATTAGTTGGAAAAGCTCACAGATAATGCTGTTATCCAAATATTACAGAAATATTCTATGTCCTAATAAAAGACCTACGAGGTGTTCTAATGTTTAATTATCTTTAATATTGGAAACATGATGTTTATAAAACTGGCAAAGCAGGGAATTAGAGTTATAGGAAAATTATATGTAAGGAAACCAAATTGAGTTTTCTTTTATGAACAGGAGAATATTGAAAGCAAAATGGACATAATAAGCAAATAAAAAATTACAATACAGATATACTATTCTACCATTTATCTGGTAGAAATATATTTTTATTTCTAGTACCAGAAACCAAAAAACAGTAACAGACTAAAACATTTCAATAGTTTCATCACAAAAATATCAACATTTTGCAAGGAGATGATGTGTTAAAATTCAGATACCAAACATATATATGTGTAAACACAGGAGTGGAAACAAAGGCCTAGATTTTATTTTTAGGAACCAACAGTTATCTTTTTTTTTTTTTTTAATTATTTATTTATGGCTGTGTTGGGTCTTCGTTTCTGTGCGAGGGCTTTCTCTAGTTGCGGCAAGTGGGGGCCACTCTTCATCACGGTGTGCGGGCCTCTCATTATCGCGGCCTCTCTTGTTGCAGAGCACAAGCTCCAGACGCGCAGGCCCAGTAATTGTGGCTCACGGGCCTAGTTGCTCCGCAGCATGTGGGATCTTCCCAGACCAGGGCTCGAACCCGTGTCCCCTGCATTGGCAGGCAGATTCTCAACCACTGCGCCACCAGGGAAGCCCCCGATAGTTATCTTCTGAAGCCTCGATTTTTAAATCTGTGACTTGGTAATTATATAACTCTAGTTGTTAAGGTTAGCTTAGACCAGCACCTCACAGCCCTCCGCTATTTCCAAAACTTGCTTAATCATAAGACTCTTCGGTTGTGTTAAGAATGCAAATTCTTTTGTGTTCCCCTGGAGATTTTAATTCAGCGGTTCTAGGGTTGAAGAATAAGGAGCTATTGCTTAAAGGGTGTAGAGATTTGTTTGGGATGAAGAAAACTTTTGGAAACAGATAGTGATGATGGTTGCACAACATTGTGAATGTAATTAATGCCACTGAATTGTACACATAAAAATGATTAAAATGGTAAGTTTTAAGTTATACATATATAATTATTTTCCTTGAATATACCCATGGAAATTGCAGTGATGTGCTTTCTGATTCCAATGGAAAAGCTAGGCTTGTAATTATTTTGTCCATCATGAAAATGTAATATAACTATATTCTCAGATTTTAAAGGTCATTTGCATAATGTTATTGATTTTATTGCTTTAATGACAGTCAAATAATTCTGAGAACCATTGGAAACGTTGGACAATATTCTTTGGTTAGCTTATCCGTATAACATTGTTATAAGCAGAGACCTAAAGCCTTTATTTTCATCATGATATTGTGCCGAGACATGTTTTTGAAGATTCTGTCTTCTGGTTACGGTCATAAGCATTTTGGTTTTTTTGGCTGCCTTGTGTCTTCATTGCTCATTGCTGCGCGTGGGCCTTCTCTAGTTGCGGCGAGCAGGGGGCTACTCTTCATTGCAGTGTGCGGGCTTCTCATTGCGGTAGCTTCTCTTGTTGTGGAGCACAGGCTCTAGGCGCACAGGCTTCAGCAGTTGTGGCACGCAGGCTCAGTATTTGTGGCGCACAGGCTTAGCTGCTTCATGGCATGTGGGATCTTCCTGGACCAGGGCTTGAACCCGTGTCCCCTACATTGGCAGGCAGATTCTTAACCACTGTGCCACCAGGGAAGCCCCCATAAGCGTTTTTTAGCTAATCTCTTCCCTAGTGTGTAGACACAGCTATGGTGTTACACACGATGAGAGAAATATATACTCTTCAGGTGTGGCAACTAACACAGGTATTAGACCTTTGGACTGAAATAGAAAATACATTCAGAGGACATCTTGCATTGTAAGATTACACAAAATGATTAATAAAGTGTAGTTACATGTAAATTATGGTTTATCAGGTGCTATTTCAATAGCACTGTCCTAAAATATGACACGTTTTCAAAACAAACTTGTGGCCAATGAAAACCTATTGGGACATTTAAATGTGCCCTTCTCTGTAGGGCACATTTGTAGGCAAATTTCCCTAGGCCTAGGCCCCTGGGTTTATGTTTTATATATTGAAAGAAAGGTGGTTTCAAACTTGATAAACATTTTCCAATTTAATTCTACTGACTAAATATTTACTCTGTTGAATAAATAAACGAATCAGTTGGGACCTGTAAATTGTCACTGAATTTTCTCTCACTTCGTTGTAAGTCACTCAGCACATATAACTGAATAGATATTTGAGAATGAAAGACAGTCAAGGTTAAGACTATAGCTATATGGCTTTTAAAAATTCCTTCTAGCACAGGACTTACCCTGGTGAAACAGAAATTGCCGGCCTTTAAATGTAAAATGGTAGCACACATACACACACACAAATTAAGAAAGGAGCATATGGTCTTTTATGTTGATCTATTGAGATTAATGTGTGAGGGAGGGAAGGGTGTGCACGCATGTGTATATGCCTGTGTGTGTCATTGTGTGTGCTTCTCAGACAGTATGTCCTCATGGCTAAACATACTCTCTACCAAACATAATACAAAATGATGTTTGATATATCGTGTACTTACTCAACCAGAAATACAGATTGAAAGGACCATTTTGTTGTAAAAGTTCATCTCCAAAGTGAAATTCAACACTCTATCAGGGGAGAGTGCTTGTTGAATTGTAAGTACTATATTGAATTATAAGAATACCAGCAAGACATTGGTGTCCTTCAGTATATAGAGTAGATTTGCAGCTTTTTAAGTCGGATCCTTGTCATTCAGGATAAAATTAAGTTTCGGTTAAATATCCTCAAGTCCTGTTTGCTCCATAAAGCAGACAAGGTACACTACGATACAGTAGTAATGGCGTCTTCTGCCCTTTTCTTGCCGTTTTAAACACTCATCCCTTGATTAAGCTGTTACATCTGAATGATTATATACAGTTTCCTTGATGGCAATACTCATATCTGTTTGTTTTAAACTAAAATGCACACTTACCAAAAGTTTTTTGTGACTTTCCAGCTGGATGGCATTTACAAGCAGCAGACAGCTGAAGTTAGCAGCGTCAATCTTCCACTAACTTGTCAATTATAGTAAAATGTATTTTTTCAAGGATGAAGAGATGCTAATTCAGAAGCAATTTTTAAAAGGCTGGATAACATTTTTGTTTGATTTTTCTCTCTAGAAATTGTTAAAAATTTCAGCATTAGTACATTGTCATGATTTTGTCAGGATGGTAGAGAATGGCAAAATTTTCTACAGGTTTTGTGGTGAATACTCTCGGTGTTTGATTGCATTAAAATGCTAGAATTACTAACTACCATTTGGCAGAGTTTTATGTAATGTGTGCAAATTTTAGTCAATAAATTAAAAAACTGACATCTGTACAAATTAAAATAGAATCTGAAATTTTAGTTTAATTAAATTCTCCCTGCTGAACAAGCTAGGAGAGAAGCAAATGTAGTTTATAAATTGTATTATATATTATTACAAATATAACTACTGAATATTTTATACATAAGTATCTACATGAACACACATGCACACATACTAAATGTCTGGATAAGAAAATTATGCCATATGTGGTAATGATAACTGACTCTACAAAAGTTTATTTCACAGGTTAGATATAAAAGTAGCTTATAATAAGAGAGTTGTTTTGTCATGCCCTGAGGCAGAAATTATTTATGTCCATTGGTAATCAACTATTGTACGAGATGACGTAAAAATATTAGTAGACATTGTCAATCGTAACGTAGGCTGAGTTTTCAGACAATATATCTACTATCTGATGGGAGACCTGCTGAAATTCATCAATCTCACATGCTATTGACTTATGCTGATTCAGAGGGATACATTACTTAACAAAATAAACTACCAGATATAACTTACTAAAGTTATATAATCATAGATCATGTGTACTAAAAAATATATTTTATATCTTGCAGAACAAAACTGGTGAAAAGCTGCCAGTGAAAACTTGGTGAGATAATTGAAGAACTTGAGAGTTTCAAGGTAAAAATGGCTACTTATATGTACTATCTGGGCCTTTGGAAATGAGAAAAAAGATCCGAGGGTATAGCAGTTGGCCGTGGGAAAAATGAAAATGGGGACTCTTTTGGAACATGGTTTATATTAGTTTAGGAACGGCTCAAATCTCATGGAGAAGTAGAAGAATATGATTCTTAAAAGAAAGAAAATTTTAATTAATTTTAATTAACTAAGAAAAAACAAAGAAAAGACATTCATATATATAGTACACTATTTCTGGTCTATGGGGAGTAGCAAGCATAATGATATGGAAATAAAAATAATGTGTCACTTTAAAAAGTCAAGAAAGTAATTAAAAACTGTTTTTGCCTCTATTTCTCTTTTCCCTATCTTCATATAAATGCATATTTAAACACACACATACACACACAGAATTTCAGGTTCATTTTTCCTATATTATCTTTACTGCAAGGTGATATATATATTGAAGAAAGGTAAATATAATTTCAAATATATCACCTAGATAGTGTTGAATGACTGGAATGGGATGATTGAAGTTTATACCACTTTAAAAGAAATAGAAATCTGTCATGTTGATAGATGATATAACCAGAGTGTTAGTTCCCAAAAAAGAGAGTTGAAATGCATTAGAAAGAGAATACAAGTTGTAGGAATACAAGTTGTTTAGTCCTTAAAAT
The DNA here is from genome assembly GCF_949987535.1 of Balaenoptera acutorostrata. NCBI lineage: Eukaryota > Metazoa > Chordata > Mammalia > Artiodactyla > Balaenopteridae > Balaenoptera > Balaenoptera acutorostrata. The sequence continues at coordinate 121,219,057 of NC_080067.1, forward strand.
TGAAGAAGGAATGGGTTATGGAATTCAGATTTAGATCACAATAGAGACCTGAGGCCAAGTGTAGTACTGATGGTGGTTTTAACTTTCTAGACACCTATAAAAGCTGATAAATCCTTGACTTTCATTATCTTGATGATAATAATATTGTGATTAAGTGAATCTATGTTCAACTCATACCCTTAAGAAAGTGACAAAGAAATAAAGCATATCTCAGAGTTGATTATAACATGGGAGCATCAGCTGGGTATGGTCAAATGCATACCCCAGATTGCTGTTATCCAAAGTGTGGTCTATAACCCACTGCCATAATGGGATGCGTATAGGAATTGAAAGTAAATGTTTAGAAATCTTCATGGCAATTGAAATGGCTGTGACCTCCTAGTATGTAATCATTTTTATAATAATTCACTTTTAATGTATTTTACAAAATCCATGATGGATTGGAAATAAATAATAATAATAAAACTTTTGAAATTTTTCCATCACAGATAGCTTTAGAATGAGAATCACCGTCTTTTAGAAAATGAAGATTTCATGTATATTTATGTTACTCAAATGGGAATCAAGGCTTACAAAAGACTAAGCAACATAAAGACTGATTTGATTCTGTTAGAGGAAGAAGAAAACCAAGGAAAACTTTGGCTTTCTCTTTGAGTAGGAGCTGATGTGGTTGCAGAATTCCTCAACTGTTTCTTAACTCTGTCAAAGATTATCAGCTTCAAATTTAACACTATAGAACAAATATTGATAGAAGGGATTTTAGTCCCCCCAAAGTTAGGAAATTGTAAAGAAGGCCCCCACGACTGTAAATTCAATGAAGTCACTAGCCTCTGTGAATTGCATCCCAGGGAATTGAAAAAGATAATCACCAAACCAATTTGATGGATTTTGGAGAATTCACAACAAAAAGAAGGATATCAAAAATGTATGGGTCGGGGCTTCCCTGGTGGCGCAGTGGTTGAGAATCTGCCTGCTAATGCAGGGGACACGGGTTCGAGCCCTGGTCTGGGAGGATCCCACATGCCACGGAGCGGCTGGGCCCGTGAGCCACAACTACTGAGCCTGCGCGTCTGGAGCCTGTGCCCCGCAACGGGAGGGGCCGCGATAGTGAGAGGCCCACGCACCGCGATGAAGAGCGGTCCCCGCACCGCGATGAAGAGTGGCCCCCACTTGCCGCAACTAGAGAAAGCCCTCGCACGAACCGAAGACCCAACACAGCCAAAAATAAATAAATAAATAAATAAAGTAGCTATAAAATTAAAAAAAAAATGTATGGGTCATTCTAATTTTATAGGAAGAAAATAAGTTCAGCTAATCATACTGACATGGTTTGTGAACGTATTGAGAAGGTAATGATTACTGTTCCCAATATGATTCACTAAGAAGAAGTGGTTTTAGAATCATCTTTTTTCTTTCTCTGCAGTGTTTCTAGACAGTTGGAGCATAAAAACAGAGGGCACACAGTGCAGTGAGATCTGTTGATTTTGCTAGCATAGTATTCCTTATTGTAGTAATAGACTCAACTCTTCTTTTGGGAGTCTTCCCTGCCTCCTCTTTTATTCATATCATTTTGATAGGGCTAACCCTGAGCTCTGGATTCAGGGATTCACATTTTACCCAAACAAAAGACAGTGATACATGGGATTTTTCTTTTTTCCTGGAATTATTAAAAAAAGATCTACTTCTACTGCAGCAAATTTGTGAGAGTAAGCTGGTTGTCATTCTACCAAATTTGATGAAAAAAAGTGAAACCATATGAGGAAAGCAGATCTAAGACATGAAGAGAATTTTGATGACATCATTAGGGCACCTGAAATTAGCTATTTTAACTACTGGACTCTTCACGTACATCATCCAAAAAAGTCTTATTTCTGGCTTAAGATGGTTTGACTTGGGATTCTATCATTAAAACTGAAATCCTGACTTTACACTCAGTCTATGTGAAAATCAAACCTATCTGTTTATACCTGGGGACAAGATGAAGAAATATGGGCTGATCATAAAGACAATTAAGTGATTGGGAAATTGGTAAAATGGCTGTAATTGAGCTCTGTAATTATTGTTAAACAACACAGAGTTCTCAATTAAATACTACATGGTACTTCATCTTTATCTTTGTCACAGTGACTGTGTTTCCAAATGACTTGGAAGAAGTTATGGAAGATAGGGCAGTATTTTGGACCTAGTAAACTTGACAAACTTTCCTATTACAAAACCTTGGAAATATCTACTAAAATAATATAATCATGATTTCCAAAAGCTTATAAGATAGAAAAGGAAGTCTTTGAAGACAGAAAACAAAGTAGCAGCAAGAGAGGTGACTACAAATCTCTTCATGGGAGTTACAGCTGCCCTGTGAATGTTTAACAACCTCTGAATCCTAAAGTGTCATGTTTTAACAACCATCTTGAGGACCAAGAGGCAAAGTGCTGGGCCCCACAAGGTAAACAAGTTGATTCCATTAAAGTCAGGACCCTTGAAGGACTATATCTTCAGTGAAAAAGTACTTTAGAAGAAAAGTCCACCCACTAACAATTGGAAACAGGTGGGAAGCCTGTCAGACTCAGCCTAACCTTAAAAATAAGGCTCTCTGAGAATTCATAATTACATTCCTGCCTTCCATCTAGTTTGGAGTTCAAATGTACTCTTCCTGCTTCATAAAGAAAATTTCAGGTCAATAAATTAATTGAAAGTTGTCCTCATTATTAGCACTGGTTTGGGGATGATGTAGAGCTGGGGGAAAAAAAATTGAATTCTCTGGAAAAAACACACCTTCAACATAGACCTTGAAGGATTCTGATAAAATACAGCACACTTAATCCAAAGTTGCAAAACACATGAAGAAACACAAACCAATATGAGTAAGAGCTGAGAGTTGACCACCACTAGACTGTCAGGGAAAGAAATCCTAGAAATGTTCCTCAAAAATAAAGGGAAATTATCCTATAAGGAAGTTCTGAGATGCAGTAAATAATGATGAGTACAGATATTGAAAAACATGTGGGAAAATAAAAACTAACATTGACTATAAAATTTTTAACTTTTGAGGTTAAAAACTCCAGCAGAACAACAACAAAACAATGAAAGGATTTGAAGTAAAAAGCAATGCTTTCAGATGAGAATGGTGACAGAGCACAAAATGACATCATATGAAACTGATCAGGAGAATTTGAAACTGCTAAAACTGTTAGCTATGAGAAGATACAACTTTGGGAAAATAAAACCTAACTTAAATAATTATAAATGTTGTCACATACTGGAACATTTATGTTTTATTCTGAATCTTACTAGACAGTAGATCAAGGAACAGTGAAGTACAGATTTCACTAAAATATAAAGAAAATCTTTTGTTCTGTCAAGGCTATTCTAAAAAAAAATGAACTTCCTCAGAAATGAATAATTTTCTAGTCTCTAGAGGTATCACACATAAGGCTGCTTATATATGTTCTTGTAGAAAGAATACAAGTACTAAATAGATGGACTAAATACATTGTAATATTTCTTCTGAACAGATATTATTCTTGGACTAAGACCCTAATATAAATATTATTTTTTTCTTGATTTGTGAAAAAGGAGTTAAGTACACTAATGAACCTACAAAAGATATGGAAATTTTTTTACCATATGGTGATTTTTGAATGATAAGAATAATAGTTTTCAAATTCTGCCTCAATTTAAGATGGAGTAACAGGAACTGGATATAGTCTCCTACCTGAAACAATTAAAACATCATACTGAATATATGAAACAATAATTTTCAAGACATTGGCAAAGAAAGACATTAATTCCTGAGATATGAAGGAAAAAATAAAATGATCCCTATATTTGTCCCCGGCTTACAGCTGGAGAGGGTTTGCAGACTTTATGCAGGGAGGGGGATGCAGGTGGAACCAAACAGTCTCCTTAAATTGAGGCGATGGAACTGAGATTTTAGGAAGGCTAGTGGCTAAAGTTCACAGGACAGAGTTCCAGAAAGAAAAGAGCTGCACACAGAGAGAATTTGGGAGATCTGCAGAGGGTTCTTTTCAAGTATTCAGCTGAGTAGTGCACATGTGTGAGCAAATATCCATCACTGGGCAAAGAACCAGCCAAAAGAATTCAAGGAAAAACTTCTTGAGGATCACAAAGGGCTAGGAATAGTTATTGATCTGGCCAGCCTGAGTGGAAAACCTCATATTTCAAGGGGCATTTGGTAGAGAACTAAAAAGAGTTTTGCTTCACTAGGGCAATAATTAGCCCTAGACCAAATACTGCTCTAGTCCTACTTAACAAAGCTTAAAAGCAAGACCAGAAAGGATTGACTTATTTTCAAGTAACTTAACCACATCTCAGAACATAGTCCAAGGATATTTTTAGGAGCATAAACGTACCTAGCACCTAAAAAACTAAAATTCTTAATGTCTAGCATGCAATAAAACATTAGCAGCTACAGGAAGAAGCAGGAAAATACAACCCATAATGTATAAAACAAACAAACAAAAAGGAAACTGTCAAAATCAACCTGGAAATGACATAGATGGTAGACTTAGTAGATGAAGACATTAAAGAAGTTATAATAACTGTATCCCATATATTCAAAAGCCAGACGAAAGACTGAACATGTTAAGTGTAGACATGAAAGCTATAAAACAAGTATATCAATTTGAACTTGTAGAGGTGAAACTACAATGTGTGAGATAAGAATAATAGCCAATAAGACATTGCAGAAGAAAAGATTAATGACCTTGAAGACATAACAATAAAAGTACTCAAAGTAAAACATAGAGGGGGAAAAAAGACTAAAAAACAACAACTAAAAGACAATCAGTAACCTGTGGAACAACTTCAAATGGCCTGATACACATGTAACTGTAGTTTATCCAAAAGAGGAGGTGTGTTTGAGCTGGAGCAGAATAGATGTTTAAAGGAAAAAATGGGCAAAATTTTTCCAAATTGGCTGAAAACTATAGTTTCATAGATCCAAGTAGCTTAATGAACTTCAAGTATATGTTCACAGCCTAAAAAATGCCCTAATTTGTAATAGCATACTTCAGGTTCCAATTCAGATTTCATAAGAAACATTAGAAGGATAATAAGCCCAGTCTTCAGTTTTCTTATTATGTATAGTGATAACAACATTAATAATAAAATTAATAATTAACATTCATTTAATGCTTATTATATGAAAATAGTTCTGATTTCTTAAGAACTTAGCTCCTAAACTAGCACATCACCACTTCTACCATATTCTATTGTTAAAAATCATCACAACACCTACCCAGGTTCAAGGGGAGACACTGACCTTCATCTCCTGATGGAAGAAGTGTTAAAGATATGTAGCCATATTTAATCTTTCCATAAGTTCACACTACATTGCAATATTCATATCAGCTATTAGGATTTGGGAGGAATTTGGTATTAGGATATTCAGGAATTTGGTAGACATAGTCAACTATCAGAAAATAATTCCTCTTCTTATGTAGAAATGTCCAACATTCAGTCAGAAAGAGAAAAACAAATACCGTACGTTAACACATATATATGGAATCTAAAAAAAAAAGGTTTTGATGAACCTAGGGGCAGGACAGGAATAAAGACACAGACATAGAGAATGGACTTGAGGACATGGGGAGGGGGAAGGGTAAGCTGGGACGAAGTGAGAGAGTGGCATGGACATATATACACTACCAAATGTAAAATAGATAGCTAGTGGGAAGCAGCTGCATAGCACAGGGAGATCAGCTCGGTGCTTTGTGACCACCTAGAGGGGTGGGATAGGGAGGGTGGGAGGGAGACGCAAGAGAGAGGGGATATGGTGATATACGTATGCATATAGCTGATTCACTTTGTTATACAGCAGAAACTAACACAACACTGTAAAGCAATTGTCTGATTTCATGTTGCCTTGAGAATATCCTATTCACTGTATTTTAAAAACAATATAATAAAGGGGACAATAAAACCAACATAACTGAAATTTATATTTTCCTTTTTCAGCTTCCTAAAACATAACATGCTTTAAATTAATGGCTAAAATCTTTCAAGATTTAATTTAGTACTATAATATCTATGGATTTATAAAATGTCATATTCTTGTTTCTATAAAACCATGAAAATTGTGTGTGATTTGTTCTGTGGGAGTGTGAGATGAGTGTTGAGAAAAGTTTATTATCTGAAAATACCAAATATTTCTCTTTGTTAATTAGTAAATACAATGTATTTTATTTTGTTTTGAGTGAATTAACCTTGCTCATTTGTACTTTTAAAATTTGTGATAATTCATTCAGGGTCAGGCTAGAATTTGTCTTTTCACTACCTATAAAAATATATTTGCTACAAAAGTAGAAATATAATAGGACTCCACAGTATGTATACAAGGTGCTTAGAAAATCATTATTTTTTTTAGTGACTCTTACTGGCTGTAAAAGTAACTATTTATAATAAGACAACTGAGAGTTTAACATAAAAGACCTTTTAACTGGAAAATGTCTTTAATCGCTAGGTTAATTCTAATTACATGTATTTTAAATTTTTAAACTATGTGTTTAAAAATAATAATTTTGACTTTCTATACGTTCACCAAAGTGTTTCTCCAATTAGTCTATATTACTCTTTAAACAAAAAATAAAAATCTTTGAATTGGATAACTAAGCCCAGCCTGAATTCTTGTCTCCCAATTTATTAGCTATGTTACCATAGCTTCACTTTACTCCTCTTTTGTAAAGTAGGAGCTATACTACCTATCTTACATGTACTTTTGAGGAACTAATAACACAGCTTAATATCAGCCAACAGCATTCAGCACACTGTAGCAAAAAGTGTACTGTAAGGATGAAAGAAAACAAACCAAAACAAAAAACTAACCTAAACCTTAGTAAAATTTTCTAACTTCTTAAGGAACCAGGTAGAAAAAAGTACTGACACAAAAGGTGGCTTCTCTCTTTTTGCTTCTTAGAATAACTCTATAATTTAACTGTGAGTGTGCTGTTTAGTTATCAAAACGTACTGTGCAAAACCCAGATTTAAAATATGGTCACGATTTTCTAGTTTGGTAATTGACTTCAACTATAAAGAAGCAGTAATTTTAAGTGGTACTTTCCCATAGGTTTTACAGACTTAGTATGTATTATTCTGACTTCCTTAAAGATCTAGTTCAAAAAAAAAAAAAAAAAAGATCTAGTTCAACATTTCAATCTCTGGGAGGTTTGGGATCACTAAGACCGGGTTGGAAATACAAAAAGAACATTATAGTCAAATGACAACCTTAATAATAAGCAAGAAAGGTTTTTAAATGCTTTTGCCAGGTATGCAGACACAGATACTAACATAGATAGCAATGAGTGGTATGCAAACCTCAAGATAAATGTTGGAGGACCATGGAAGGGAATTTCCAAAATAAAATACCAGTCCTCTGAGTAACTCTTTCAATAGGCCACAATACAGATTTCCTAGAAAGGACCAAGTCAAAGTCAATCTACTGAAAAAACGCCAAAATAAATTTGAAAGCACACTTTATTGCTAACATATTAAAATATATACCCTACCTTTCTATGCACAACTGAAGAACTCACATGAAGTTAGGCAAACATTGAAGGGGGAGCATTGCATTAAAGTCTATGTCTACAAAATATTTTTGATAGGTAAGAATAAAATAAAGTCACAAAAATATGTATGGTTATAAATGTATATATACTAGGAGTGTAAATGAAAAGGAGTATCACCTTCTAGCCACAGTTTGGTTAATAAAATAAAATATAGTATTTCAATACTGTTATTTTTTTCAGTTAAAATGTGGAACACTAGAGTAACAGAAAGTGAGAGTTGACAGACTTAGAGTCCATCCAATCAACTCCATATTTTATAGATGAGGGGATTGAAATTGAGAATTAAGAGAACGATTCAGGACTGAGCTCTGCCTACCAGAGCAACAGCCAGCTCTACCCACCACCAGTCCCTCCCATCAGGAAACTGCACAAGCCACTTACATAGCCTCATCCACCAGAGGGCAGACAACAGAGGCAAGAAGAACTAAAATCCTGCAGCCTGTGGAACAAAACCCACATTCACAGAAAGATAGACAAGATGAAAAGGCAGAGGGCTACGTACCAGATAAAGGAACAAGATAAACCCCAAGAAAAACAACTAAATAAATCAGAGATAGCAACCTTCCAGAAAAAGAATTCAGAATAATGATAGTGAAGATGATCCAAGGACCTCAGAAAAAGAATGGAGGCAAAGATCGAGAAGATGCAAGAAATGTTTAACAAAGACCTAGAAGAATTAAAGAACAAACAAACAGAGATGAACAATACAATAACTGAAATGAAAAATACACTAGAAGGAATCAATAGCAGAATAACCGAGGCAGAAGAATGGATAAGTGACTTGGAAGACAGAATGGTGGAATTCACTGCTGTGGAACAGAATAAAGAAAAAAGAATGAAAAGAAATGAAAACAGCCTCAGAGACCACTGGTACAACATTAAACGCAACAACATTCACATTATAGGGGTGCCAGAAGGAGAAGAGAGAGAGAAAGGACCAAAAAAAATATTTGAAGAGATTATAATCGAAAACTTCCCTAACATGGGAAAGGAAATAGCCACCTAAGTCCATGAAGCACAGAGAGTCCCATACAGGATAAACCCAAGGAGAAACATGCCAAGACACATAGTAATCATATTGGCAAAAATTAAAGAGAAAGAAAAATTATTGAAAGCAGCAAGAGAAAAACAACAAATAACATACAAGGGAACTCCCATAAGGTTAACAGCTGATTTCTCAGCAGAAACTTTACAAGCCGGAAGGGAGTGGCATGACATATTTAAAGTGATGAAAGGGAAGAACCTACAACCAAGATTACTCTACCTGGCAAGGATCTCATTCAGATTTGATGGAGAAATCAAAAGCTTTACAGAGAAGAAAAAGCTAAGATAATTCAGCACCACCAAACCAGCTCTACAACAAATAAGGAACTTCTGTAAGTGGGGAACATAAGAGAAGAAAGGACCTACAAAAACAAACCCAAAACAATTAAGAAAATGGTAATAGGAACATACATGTCGATAATTACCTTAAACGTGAATGGATTGAATGCTCCAATCAAAAGACACAGGCTCGCTGAATGGATACAAAAAGAAGACCCATATATATGCTGTCTACAAGAGACCCACTTCAGACCTAAGGAAACATACAGACTGAAAGTGAGGGGACGGAAAAAGATATTCCATGCAAATGGAAATCAAAAGAAAGCTGGAGTAGCAATACTCATATCAGATAAAATAGACTTTAAAATAAAGGATGTTACAAGAGACAAGGAAGGACACTACATAATGTTCAAGGGATGAATCCAAGAAGAAGATATAACAATTATAAATATATGCATATATATCCCAACATAGGAACACCTCAATACATAAGGCAACTGCTAACAGCTATAAAAGAGGAAATTGACAGTAACACAGTAATACTGGGGGACTTTAACACCTCACTTACACCAATGGACAAATCATCCAAACAGAAAATAAATAAGGAAACACAAGCTTTAAAGGATACATTAAACAAGATGGACTTAATTGATATCTACAGGACATTCCATCCAAAAACAGCAGATTACACTTTCTTCTCAAGTGCACATGGAACATTCTCCAGGATAGATCACATGTTGGGTCACAAATCAACCCTCAGTAAATTTAAGAAAACTGAAAGCATATCAAGCATCTTTTCTGACCACAATGCTATGAGATTAGAAATCAATTACAGGGAAAAAAACCGTAAAAAACACAAACACATGGAGGCTAAACAATACGTTACTAAATAACCAAGAGATCACTGAAGAAATCAAAGAGGAAATCAAAAAATACCTAGAGACAAATGACAATGAAAACATGATGATCCAAAACCTATGGGATGCAGCAAAACCAGTTCTAAGAGGGAAGTTTAAAAGCTACCTCAAGAAACAAGAAAAATCTCAAATAAACAATCTAACCTTACACCTAAAGAACTAGAGAAAGAAGAACAAATAAAACCCAAAGTTAGCAGAAGGAAAGAAATCATAAAGATCAGAGTGGAAATTAATGAAATAGAAACAAAGAAAACAATAGCAAAGATCAATACAACTAAAAGCTAGTTCTTTGAGAAGATAAACAAAATTGATAAACCATTAGCCAAACTCATCAAGAAAAAGAGGGGGAGGATTCAAATCAATAAAATTAGAAATGAAAAAGGAGAAGTTATGACAGACACTGCAGAAATACAAAGCATCCTAAGAGACTACTACAAGCAACTCTATGCCAATAAAATGGACAACTGAACCAGGAAGAAATAGAAAATATGAACAGAGCTATCACAAGTAATGAAATTGAACTGTGATTAAAAATCTTCCAAAAAACAAAAGTCCAGGACCAGATGGCTTCACAGGTAAATTCTATCAAACATTTAGAGAACAGCTAACACCCACCCTTCTCAAACTCTTACAGAAAATTTCAGAGGAAGGAAAACTCCCAAGCTCATTCTATGAGGCCACCATCACCCTGATACCAAAACCAGACAAAGATACTACAAAAAAAGAAAATTACAGACCAATATCACTGATGAATATAGATGCAAAAATTCTCAACAAAATACTAGCAAAGAGAATCCAATAACACATTAAAAGGATCATACACCATGATCAAGTGGGATTTATCCCAGGGATGCAAGGATTCTAAGTATATGCAAATCAATCAATGTGATACACCATATTTACAAAATGAAGAAGAAAAACCATATGATCATCTCACTAGATGCAGAAAAAGTTTTTGACAGAATTCAACATGCATTTATGATAAAAACTCTCCAGAAAGTGGGCATAGAGGGAACCTACCTCAACATAATAAAGGCCATATATGACAAACCCACAGCTAACATCATTCTCAATGGTGAAAAACTGAAAACATTTCCTCTAAGATCAGGAACAAGACAAGGATGTCCACTCTCACCACTATTATTCAACATAGTTTTGGAAGTCGTAGCCACGGCAATCAGAGAAGAAAAAGAAATAAAAGGAATACAAATTGGAAAAGAAGAAGTAAAACTGTCACTGTTTGCAGATGACAAGATACTATACATAGAGAATCCTAAAGATGCCACCAGAAAACTACAAGAGCTAATCAATGAATTTGGTAAAGTTGCAGGACACAAAATTAATGCACAGAAATCTCTAGCATTCCTATACACTAATGATAAAAAATCTGAAAGAGAAATTAAGGAAACACTCCCTTTTACCACTGCAACAAAAAGAATAAAATACCTAGGAATAAACCTACCTAAGGAGACAAAAGACCTGTCTGCAGAAAACTGTAAGACACTGATGAAAGAAATTAAAGATGATACAAACAGATGGAGAGATATGCCATGTTCTTGGACTGGAAGAATCAACACTGTGAAAATGACTATATTACCCAAAGCAATCTGCTGATTCAATGCAATCCCTATCAAACTACCACTGGCATTTTTCACAGAACTAGAACAAAGAATTTCACAATCTGTATGGAAACACGAAAGACCCTGAATAGCCAAAGCAATCTTGAGAAAGAAAAACGGAGCTGGAGGAATCAGGCTACCTGACTTCAGACTATACTACAAAGCTACAGTAATCAAGACAGTATGGTACTGGCACAAAGACAGAAATATAGATCAATGGAACAGGATAGAAAGCCCAGAGATAAACCCATGCACATATGGTCACCTTATCTTTGATAAAGGAGGCAAGAATATACAGTGGGGAAAAGACAGCCTCTTCAATAAGTGGTGCTGGGAAACTGGAGAGCTACATGTAAAAGAGTGAAATTAGAACACTCCCTAACACCATACACAAAAATAAGCTCAAAATGGATTAAAGACCTAAATGTAAGGCCAGACACTATCAAACTCTTAGAGGAAAACATAGGCAGAACACTCTATGACATAAATCACAGCAAGATCCTTTTCGAACCACCTCCTAGAGAAATGGAAATAAAAGCAAAAATAAACAAATGGGACCTAATGAAACTTCAAAGCTTTTGCACAGCAAAGGAAACCATAAACAAGACGAAAAGACGACCCTCAGAATGGGAGAAATTATTTGCAAATGAATCAACAGACAAAGGATTAATCTCCAAAATATATAAACAGCTCATGCAGCTCAACATTAAAAAAACAAACAACCCAATCAAAAAATGGGCAGAAGACCTAAATAGACATTTCTCCAAAGAAGACATACAGATGGCCAAGAAGCACATCAACAGCTGCTCAACATCACTAATTATTAGAGAAATGTAAATCAAAACTACAATGAGGTATCACCTCACACCACTTAGAATGCGCATCATCAGAAAATGAACAAACAACAAATGCTGGAGAGTGTGTGGAGAAAAGGGAACCCTCTTGCGCTGTTAGTGGGAATGTAAATTGATACAGCCACTATGGAGAACAGTATGGAGGTTCCTTAAAAAAAACAAAAATAGAGCTACCATATGACCCAGCAATCCTACTACTGGGCACAGACCCAGAGAAAACCATAATTCAAAAAGATATATGCACCCCAATTGTAGCACTATTTACAATAGCCAGGTCATGGAAGCAACCTAAATGCCCATCGACAGATGAATGGGTAAAGAAGATGTGGTACATATATACAATGGAATATTACTCAGCCATAAAAAGGAACAAAGTTGGGTCATTTTTAGAGACATGGATGAAACTAGAGATTGTCATACAGAGAGAAGTAAGCCAGAAAGGGAAAAACAAATATTGTATATTAACGCATATATGTGGAACCTAGAAAAATGGTACAGATGAACCGGTTTGCAGGGCAGAAATTGAAGACATAGATGTAGAGAACAAACGTATGGACACCAAGGGGGGAAAGCGGCGGGGCGGGGTGTGTGTAATTAATTGGGAGATTGGGATTGACATATATACACTAATATGTATAAAATGCGTAACTAATATGAACCTGCTGTATAAAAAAATAAAATAAAATTCAAAAATTAAAAAAAAAAATGAGAACCATTCAGTGTCAGAGGGAATTGGAGTTGGAACCAGCACTGAAACTGGACTTTTGGACTCCCAGAGACCAGTGTTTTCTCTGAGCCAGACTGATGTGTCTCTATTTTGTACATCTCTTTGAGTTGAGGAGATGGGTATGTGTAGCTAGTGGAACTGCGTGTAGAAAAACGTCCCAAGGCACACATGAGCTTCTGCACTTCCACAAGTAGCTGTCATGGACATGTTGATATGTGAGGTCAACACTCTTTAAACGTCAGAGGTGCTTCCCATCCAAAGAATCAGAAGCAAACTCAGTGGACAGTCTTCCCCTTCTAAATTGAAATGAATTCCACTTATGTAACACTTTTATGTTATGAGTATTCCCAGTCTGTGGGAAAGGGGAGTCAAAACAATACAGCTGAGCTGGTCATTAGGTTTGTAGGTGCTGCTCAGCCCATGGTGTTTCACTTGTAAAAGTGAAATGGTGTTTTACTTGTAATAATGAGGTGTGCTTGCAAATGAAAACCAGGCATTCCACTGGGGTGATAAAAATGTCAAACTTAGACCTGCTGGGTTGAAAGATGAAAAGAAAAACAAATCAATGAGTTTCAACAAGAAACAAGAAACGTTTGAAGTAGAAACTACTAAAAAGTTTAAATTTCCAATTTCTAAATAATTATAATTTTCCATATAATAATCCAAATAATTTTTGTATGCATGAATTTCTTTCATATTAAAATGACTTGGTATAACTTTCAGAAATAAAATAGGTAGCAACATCTTTCTACAAAATTGATCTATAATTTTATTATAAATAAGTCAAGTAAATATGTTTTCTTTTAGCTAACTTTTAATAATAATATCATTCACTTAAAACTTTCTCACTAATCACATACAGATTATATCTTAAGAGAGACAGCCCCTTTTCTAAAGTGGAAGAGATCCTATTCTCTAATTTTAAAATATCATGTATTTTAAAATTTTGCTGGTTGGTCAAAAAAAGTTTATTAGGCAATTATTATGTAACAGGCACGGGGTTATGCTCCAGTATCACAGCAGAGATCAAGTTCTGGTGCTACAGCAATGCCCTCCCCAAAATTACAGAGAAGTAGAGAGACATAATAATCAGAAAGAGGTAAGTGCTATGTAGGGAAAGTGTTACCACACTGTTGCCCCAGAATCATACTCCTGCTGGTCCTTCAAATGGAAACTAACAGACCTTATCTGAGTTTCAGGCCCAATTACAAAAGGAGGAAGCTGCAAGGAGAGAAACTAGGACTGGTGAGAACCAGCTAGGCCCAAGATGGCTGAAGACATGGCCTCCAGTAGACCTTGAGCCTCGTTATGTGCCCAATGTAATGCACTAGCATGTTAAATGACACACCCACCAGCACCACTACCATTGACCATTGCCATGACACCCATCAGAAGAGCCCATACAAGGACTGAAAAGGAGTATTTCCTCAGGTCTGGGTCCAAACCACACCACTATTCTTGGATAAGTCATGAATATTCCTCTCTCTCTTTACTCAATTCCCTCCCTTTTACCTCAATCCGCATATATAGATGGCGTCTCAGCTCCATTCGGGTTGATTGATTGCGAACTAAGTTCGCACTTATCCATTCTTTGACCACTGAATAAAGCTTGTGCTGTTGTAATGTCAGCATTGGTTTCGCTATTGGCTGTGCCTTGAGCAGAAAAAGAAACTCCTCGGCCGAGACAAGGGGTCTGGGCCTGGGCTAGAACCCTGGCATGGGTCCAGGAGACCAATATGGTTACAAAAGGTTACTAGTCTAAGAGATTATTATTTCTATCACTACAGGTTACAAGAAATTTCAAGAGTTAGCAAGGTAAAGGAGAAGGAGCCTTTCAAGTAGAGGGAGAAGCATGTGTGACAACTCAGCTTTAAAAGAACTTGGTTTAATTAAGGCTCTAAAAGAAGGCCAGTAGAGCTGACACTTTGAGAGTTAGGGAGAAAGTGGCATAATACTGTCCTGGAGAGGAAGAAAGAAGTCAGATCATGAAGGACCTTGTGAATCTGGTTGAAGAATGTATATTATAGCAGGGTACATTCTAAACATTTAATATAAACTAGTAACATAGAACATTTCAAATGACCTAAAACACTGGAATGACCTAATAAGTTACTTGAAAAATTCTCCCTTTTTTGGTTTTGAAGAGAAAGTAGTAAAAGAGAACAAGAATGGAAGCAAGGAGGCCAAATAAACAATACTGTAATATTGACTTGAAGAAAGCTAGTGGCAAAATAGATCAAGAAGAATGCGTTCAGTTGAAACATAGTTTGAAGGATGAATTGACAGCATTTAGTGATGGGGGTAAGAGATATTTTGAAGATGACTCCTAAGCTTTAGACTTTGGGAAAAGCATGGTTGAAGGTATGATGAAATCAGATTTATATTTTAAGGCAGGACAAGAAAAAATTAAACATACAACTCTCTCTCTGTGTTTGTTTGGGCCTCCTCCATCCCTCCCTAATGTGCAGTGTGCACATTCATTGTACATAAACCAGAGCTCCTTAAAGATGGGAGTGGCGGCTCAACCATAAAGACCAATTTTTTTTTTTTCCTTTCTTCTGACTCTAGCAGTGTACCTTCTAAAAACAATAGTGTTCTTTCCCACCTCTGTAGGGGGTCATGGTGACTTGCTGCTCACTTTGGATGTGCTTACCTGAACTATATATCCTTGGTGAACTTAATGTAAAATATCTGTATGTCATTTTGATGTATGATCCTTTGTCTCAAAAAGGTATATGACTATTCCTTCGACGTCTAACAGGCAGAACAGTTCTCAGAACTTTCTGAGAATCTGCTTCTCGTGTTATAATCCTCAGTTTGGCTCAAATAAAATTCCCTTTTTTTCTTCTTAACTTGATAGTTAATTGAATTTTTGTCGATTGGTATCATTTGCTGAGAAATAAAAGAGTTAAGGATGAAAATATTTGGAGAAAAAACAAGGGTTCGGTTTGGATATGTTCAATTGAAGGTATCTTTGAAAAACCCAAGTGCAAAAGACAAGCTGGCAGTTGGATATACAATCAGAAACTCATAAAAGGAGTTTGGATGAAAACTGCAAATTTGTGCATCATCAAACTATAAATGGATTTAAAGCCATTGGAATGGTGGACATCACCTGGGGAAAGAGTGAAAAAGGAAGTAAGAACCTAGTGAGATCAGCTATATATAAAACTGATGCCTATTTCGTGTGAATGTTATTGAAGGTGTTCAATATCTTTTCAAATCTGAGTAACTAGAACTCTGCAGATTGATGGACATTGTAGTAACCTTGGGATGAATTAGAGTCAGTGTGAATGACAAAGACAAAGTTATCCTACTAAATTGAATACAATCAAAGAAAAAATCTTTTGGTAAAATACATCCAAAATTTCAGTGAATCAAGCAGATGAATGGAGTTTTTGTTTCACTAAGAAATATAACAGCTGGCCTGACTTGACCAAATCATTGTTGGCACTGTATTGAGAAAATGTTTGAGAATAACAATTAGATTAACATGGTAAAATCCATTTATTCTCCATTTTGCTAAATAGAAAGCCTTTTAAAGTCTATAGTTCTAGTGTTTGGCAGTTTCAGAATTTCTTATTGCCCCGTCCCTCATCTGCCAGGCCCCCATCAAATTAAATGCTGATATACAAACCAGTCTAGAAACTCACGCAGTGTTAAAATTAGTCCCAATAACAGATTCAGTCAACTGTAGAACTGGTTGGGGTGCAACTTGTTATGTATAATGGTCAGAGAATGGGGATATTGAATGCTCTGCTCTGTGTTCACCAGTCTTTAGATTTTGGAGGGAAAAAGATCATTTCAAAAGAAAAAAATCATATGGATCATCACTGGTATTCAGTCTTTTATTAGAATTTTTTACCCATTACAAGTTTTACCAATGCTAAAAACTAGGATTCTGACAATTCATTCCACCAAAGCACAGACTAAAACATGTTTGCTTTCACATATGTTACCATGAAGATTTATCAAGAAATATCTAAATAACCTCAAGAAAAGTTAGTGGAAAAATAAACATATTTTGAAACCTAATTAGTACACTAAGTGTAGGGAAATTCTTTCCCTTGTTCTTCATTTTTATTATCATAAAATATCTAAAACAGAACCATGAAACTTTAACTCACTATACTAAATCAATAACATATCATCTTTCAGTTTTCTGCCTTACCCACCTCCCCTTCTGGTTTAAACTGTTCTGTACATTGCCTTCTACTCAGAGAAAGAGTAAAAAGACTGGGCTTTTAGTGTGTGTGTGCAGAGGTGACTATTGATTGAGCTACATGTGGCCAACAGTTGTTGGAAAAAAAGTGGAGGATTAGCTGGCCAGCCACCTATGTGGTGTCACTTATGTGAACTGACCATCTACTAATTTCTAGAACTATAAAAATTCAAAGATGAGAAGATCGGCTGAGAGGAGCAGAGTGCAGGTGGTCCTTATAGGGCTATATCTAAGAGATGAAGCAGAGGAAATCAGGTTAGGAGGGAAGCAGATCAATAAAAGAGTAGAGAGATACTGAGATGAGAAAAAGTGTGTGGCCCCAAGGAAAGAAAAGTTGCCTCGATGCCTTCCTTGATTACTGACTAGCTTCCCGATGCCTGTTTTATGAGGTCTGTCTGTACTATGGCTCCTATGTACTATGTACTATGGTCTGTCCCTCCTATGGCTTCTGTATTTCTATGCTGACCTACAGCACGCAGTACCACCCTGACATTTTACTTGAGCTAGTTTGTTTGTTTTTTCAAATAGAACAAGAAATGATCCTAAGTGAATATTCCCAAATACGTGTGGGGTGATAGAGGACAGGACAATATTGTATGTATTGACGGCCATTCAGCATTATGCGTAATATTGCATAATCGAAGCTGGTATAAATAAATACTGTTACATCTACAAAACTGAATATTACAATATTGAAATAAAGGCTAAAAATGTACAATTGCATATTTATTTTGACATCAACTATATAAAAGTGATTTTCTTTGGTTGATGGAATTACAGGTTTTTCTTTTATTTCACTGGATTCTCTTTATTTTTAAATTATCCAAAGTAAACATGCATTGCTTTTCTAATCAGGATAATAAACTACATTAAAAAAAGAAAATATACTTATAATAAATCAAAGAACAGAATACAAGATTATAATAGACTATGATTGTACCTATGATTTAAGAAATCATGGGTAAACAACTAGAAGGATATATCTTGATATGACTCAAGTAAATTTTTATGGTAGCAGATTAAGGAATACATTTTATTTATTTTTGGTCTTTTCACTGTTTCTCATAGTTTTTCTCATAACATTTAAATTAACAGGTAGCATTATCTGCCAAAGACCTGACATGGGTATGGTAGACATTTGAATCAGATAGATATAATTATGTAATGGAAAAATTCTCTAGCTCTTACATGGACACTGTATATTTTAAGTGCCACAAACTCATATTGTGTCATAAAGATCAACTGGTGAAGTAAGAGTAGCTCCTCACTTCTACTTCTCACTTTAGGATTTACTAAGTATAAGAGGAAAATGGAGCATCAATCAATGTAGGTGGGTTGAGGATAAGGACGGATAGATCAACATGAATACCAGTTTATGGTGTCAATGAACACTACATGGGGCTGGCTAGTTAATCTAGATGCTAATCTTGATTTTAACACTCCCTAGCAACCTCTGTAATTGTCTTGGAATAATGTTTCAAACAACCAGCTCAGGATCAAATATGCTCCTATGGGGTGGGAGATATATATATCACACACACACACACACACACATATATATGTGTGGTTATATATATGTATGTACGTATATATATATACATAAACAAGTTGCTACATTAAGAGGAAAAGGACTAAGGCTAAAGGCAGAAAGAAAATAAAATTGAGTTAAACACCAAAATGTAATTGCTATATAGTCTAAAAAGACCACAGCTGTTGTGTTAAAATGAATTCTTTAAAACGATTTTCTCAACCAGCATTATAAGAATGATCCTGATTTCATAACTGGTGTCATTTATATTTAATAGACATGTGCATTTATAAAGAAAACTTACTAATGTCAACATGTTGGTGCTAGCTGTCATGTGTTGGCTCCAGCAAAAAATTAACTTCTAATACCTCCTAAATACTTCAGGTCACACCTTCTCTGACTTGGAGGAGCAACGCCATCCCCAATAATATTTTCATTTTCTGCCTCAAAGTTGTGACACATGAAATCCTTAGACATTTAAAATGATTTTCAATTTCAAATGTATTTTATATTTAACTCTACAACTTCAAAATTTGCATGCCATTAGAGGCTACGTGGATATTTTCTATATAACAATAAATACACAAATCATGGTCAGAGGGGGACATATACAAAGTACCCTTCTATGACATAGATTTTCACATTATTTTGGAAAGTTATGACATATCTATGATTTACTGAACTTAGATTTCTGGTCTGAAAAATATATCTACTTTTTTAATGAGGGCATAAAGTCACCTGTGTGCTTTGTATCTATAGTTTCTATCTTTGTCTCCCTTCTTTTCCAGATGGACATCATATGCCCAGTAATATCATGTGATGAGAGGGACATAAAATCACTTTTGTGGTGTTCATGCTAAAACGCAGTACCTCAATATAATGATGAGAAAATTTCAGACAAACCCAGACTTGGATATTTGAGGAATATTCTAAAAAAATAATGGGCCAGTACTCTCAAAAATGACAAGGTTATGCAAGATAAAGAAAGGCTGAAAAAAATTAAAAAAGAAAGACTGTCTGAGATTGGTGGAAACTAAGAAGACATGAGACCTAAATGCAATGTAATGTCCTAGCTTGGATCCTGGGCCAGAAAATGAACCTTAGCAGGAGAACTGGCAAGATTTAAATTAGATCTCTAGGTTTGTTAATAGTATTGTATTATTGTTAATTGTAGGTAATTAGGTAAACAGAAGACAGTAGATAGGGGGAATAAAAGAACAGTGGGTACTATATTTTGCTAAAATATTTTAAGTATAAAATTATTTTAAAATAAAGTAAAAAATAAATTCCACATTCTGAGCCCAAGGGGCTGAGATTTGCATTTTATATTTGTGAAAAATAAGACTATTCTGATAATTCCTACAAACAATCTTGGCATTGCAGAAAATTTCACTGGTGAAATAATACTTTGTAATCCTTCTGAACTTCCAAATTGAAGTCAAAGTATTTTCTCCATGTCATTAGGACACTATTTAACATTTTATTCATGCATCTATGCATCTATATTTTTAATCAAGCAAATCATAAATGTCACAAAAATCTGATATTCTAAAAATATATAAACAGTAAAATACAATCATCACATTTTAAAAGAAATATTTTTTGATTTGGGACCTTTAAAATCTATAAAGTTGTTGTTCCATAACGCGTTTTAAAGGTGGTTTAATGTGTGGATTTTTCCCCAATTTTTATCTCATGGCACATGCAGGTCAGTTGCTAGGAGTATGACAATATGGCTATGAGGCAGCAATTTATGTTGACTATGAATTAAATTGTCATTATGTTCAATAATCTTTTTCAAAACAAAGTTTCTAGAACACAATACAGCAAAAGCTTTTAAATGGATGAATTGTAATCCTAGATATGCATTAAAGCAAGTTTTATCCTACTGAATATTAAACTCCTGAAAATAACAATTGATGTGGAAATACTGGCAACAACCAAACTATTTTTATACAGATAATATTTCTGTAATAAAGTATTTTTTAGGAGAGATAGGATTGTGTTTTTATGATAGAGACACATATAATGATAGCTGATGTCTGGAAGGTATTAGACTGTGGTTATAATAATCACTATAATTGTAACAGTTCATGCTAGCTCAACTGCACATCTATTCTTCATTTGTCCCTAAACTAATTTGTTCTACATATGAATATATAACCGTCATCAATTTAAAGTGCCATCTCTTGGCTATGTGAGTCATTAAAGTAAATACATAATGTATGAGTTCAACAGTCCAAACTTAGAGGGGGAAAGGCTTTTTAGCCAAGTGTGAAATATTGCTACAAAGCTGACTTCTGTAATTTAATCAGTCAAGTCATGATCACTAATTACTATCAATCAATTCTAGTGTTCTTCATATATTTTGTTTTGAACAAAGGTGTTTCATTCATAATTTTGACTCCAATATTCATTATTAAAACAATTGACATCAGCAAATTATATATATGTATACATAACTCTATGAAGTTAAAGAAATTTTCTGTAGGGCATTGCTTTTCCAGAAGACAATCAAACCCTAAAAAGTGCTGAAGTTATTGGAACTAGTTCATTTAAGGAACACAACTTATCTGGGATGCCAGGATGAGTAGTAAATTTGCTGTGACAGAAAATCACAAACGGTAAGTTAAGTGGAACTATTTTCCATTTTAGATTAATGCTTTGGGGGGGCTATACAGTATACGGAATATGGAGAAATTAATAAGAATGGGGAAGAATTATAACATACTTGGTGATTATGTTAACACTATAACATTCTTGACTACTTAACATTTTCTATTTTAATAACTATTATTTTACATTTCACTTCCTATCTACTTTCCCAAACCTGGTTTCAGTTGTATAGGCTTAAAAAGAATATCTTTATTCTAACAAAATACTTGTACCCTGAAACAATTACAAAATATGTTTATCCACGATCATTCTCGATTCAGCCTTGAATAGTAAGGGTAATAGATTTTTCAGGGAGGTGGATTCATTATCTTTATCCTCTTTCTGTGAACATCTGAGAGTAGATGAAATTCACAACTCGAGGGACTTGGAAGATTGTTTTAGGAATATGCCTAGGTTTCAATTTTATGTTGAAAGTGAAATGTGAAAGGTTAATTTTTCCATGTCTTCTTCGAAGTACAACATCTGAGTACTGACTTTATTGAAAGTTTAGTAATTTTTGTTTAGGTAGTTCTCTTAAACAAGAAATCTTAGAACAGCGGTTTGTTTTCTTTTGACTTGATGTTTTTCATGTGTATACTTTTATGCAATAATCAGAAATAAGTTGCTCTTTTTTTGGCCAGAAGATTCTTTGTAGTTCAAGTGAAGAGAAAAAAATAGCTATAGCATAGGAAGAGTGGAGGCATTACATAGTACACTGGGGATTACGGTTGCAACATAGACTTTATGTTTTCAGGGATGTGTGTGTGTGGTATGTTTCTAAATATATGTGTAGAAACATAGGAGATAGCCTCTTTCCCTTTTTGTGGTAATACAATGTTTTTTCTATTTATCTTGGGCAATTTCTCATGGTATAGACTAAATGTTCATTTTAAATTACTAGGAAGATGCTGAGCTATTTATCAAACATATTAAACAAATGTATAAAATATTTTTCAGTCTTTTATTTTTCCTTTATGGTAAAAATTTTATATTCCTTTTCATGTCTTCTAGTAGAATACTGATTCCAAAGCAAGACTGTTACTAGACTTCATATTTTTTAGATGCTTTAAATTTTTTATTTGTATTCTATGTTTAGAAGTCCGGATAAAATTTGAAAAACAAGTTGGTGTTGAGAGTCATTACAACCATATAAACTACTTTAAAACCTTTGCATGATGATTCTCAGTGGAGATCTGGGCATTTATATGTAGCTTAAAATATGTGTTTAACATCCTTGTAAATAGAGTATTAGGCTAATAAAAAATATTTAAAAATATTGCTGATGGCACTGACAATATAATCAGTTTAAGACTAAATGCTCTAATACATGTGCATGTGTGTGCACATGTGTTTTATAAAGCATATACATATATGGTGGTATAAGATTTTAAAATGTAATGCAAATATTTAAGTAAATTGTGTAAGTTAATAAAAGAATCAAAAGTTTTATATGTTTTCTTGGGTGGGAAAAAGGCATGTTTGACCTGCAGCAAGTGTGGGTTGAACTGAAATCAAATGAAAACTGGTAGCTTTCACTATTTTACTTTCTAAGTAAAATAAAATGCAAATTAAACTGAGAGCGTGGCATAGATTTTTAAATATAAAAATGCAAATTGATTTTAGTTCATTTCGCTATCCTAAAGCTTTACCTTAATGGTTTAAAATTAAAGTTTTTTAAAAAGCAAAACCTTTGAACTATAAATAAATCAGTAAATTTTAATTTTAAATAACATTTGAACTTTAAGCAAAAAATAAAGTGGCAGCAAAACTAGAAATCCCTGAGCTCTGTAAGATAGTAACAGAAAGCTTTCCTCCTCTCTGTTCCTTTATACAGTCCTTGCCCTTGCTTTTATTCATTCACTCATGAAGCTCCTACCTTTTTGCCAGGTTCTGTTCTCAGTATTGGGAATAGAGCAGTGAAAAGATAGACAAAATTGCCAACACTCTTAGAGCTTACGTTCCAGTGAAGGAGGGGGAGCCCATAAGCTTGATAATTAAGCAGAATATAAGGTGTTAGACTGTGATTTAAAAAAAAATGTAAGCAGGGACGGTGGATAGGAAGTATTTGGGAGCAATGGCTGTGATTTTGCATATGGCGGTCAGTTAAGACTTCAGAAGCTACATTTGAGAAAAGGTCTGCGGAAGAGAGGGAGAACAATGCACAAAGAAAAGTGAGGAGTATTTCATGCAGGAATCTTCCCTGAGATGGGAGTGTGTCTGACACGTTTAAAGAACAGCAAATAGGTCAATGTAGAGACAGTGAGAGGAAGATGAATAAGAGATGAAGTCAGAAAGCCAAGGAGAATGGAAGGGACAGCATTTATTATTGAGGGTTTTAGCTTTAACTCTGAGTGAAATCTGAAGCCACTGTAGTGTTCAGAGCAGTGCTTCATATCCTGAGTTACATTTTTAAGGGATTATCTTGGTTATTTTGAAGGAGGCTGGGGTGGGGTGAGGGGGAATAATGGAAACAGGGAAAATAGTTGGGAAGCTACCATAAGGACCCAGGAGAGAGATGATTGTGGCTTAGGCCAGGTTGATAGTGGTGGATGTTATGAGAAGTGGTTGCATTCTGGATATATTTTGAAGAGAGTGTCAAAAGCATTTGCTGACAGAACAGGTATTGTTCATAAGAGGAATAGAGAATGCCTCCAAGGTTTCTGGCCTAAGCACCAGGAAGAATGGAGTCCCTCCTTACTGAGATGGGGACCGGGCAGAAGTCACTAGCTCAGTTTTGGATATTTTATGTTTGAGATGTCCATGGCACAGCCATGTGAGGTACTGAGCTGGGGGTTAACCGTTGAGGGGTGTGATTTAGGAAGAAATATGGCCTAAAGTGTGTAAATCATCAGAATATTGAATAGATTTAAAGCCAATAGACCAGATAACTTCGCCAAGGAGGTGAGAGAAGATGGAAGGACAGGAGGCCCAAGGACCCCCCTGAGACACTGTAGGAGGTGAAGAGAGACCAGCAAAAAAGACTGAGAAGGAACAGCTGAGAGAGAGGAAGAAAACCAGCAGAGGTGTCTTGGAAGTCTAGTGAAGAAAGTCTGAGTTGGTAGAATTGTTGGTAGATCCCTGAGAAAATTAAAAGGATGCATTCAGACAACAGGAGGAACTGAGTAATTGGGGGCAGAGAAGGAGCCTTTAGACCTTTGCTGAGGACCTTGAACAAGCCTGTCTAATATGCCAGAATTCTTTGGGCAGGAACTGGAAGGCTGTTATGTGTAATTTTTTTGGTGCTGCTATAAAAATTATCACAAACAGTAGCTTAAAACAGCAGAAATATATTATCTTATAGTTCTATTGGTCAGAAGTCTGACACAAGTCTTACTGGACTAACATCAAGGTTTTATCAGGGCTGCATTTCTTTCTGGAGGCTCCGGAGGAGGATGTGTTCCCTCGCCTTTTGTAGTTTGCAGAGGTCACTCACATTCTTGGTTAGGGTGAGGGTTGGGGTTAGGGTTAAGGGCCCCTTTGTCTATCTTCAACACCAGCAATGTTGCATCTCTCTGACCATTCTTTGCTTGTCACATCTCCCGCTCTCTCTTCTGCTTTCCTCTTCCTCTTTTAAATACCTTTGGGATTACATTGGGCCCACCTGCTTAATCAATATAATCTTCCTATTGTAAGGTCTGCTGATTAGCAACCTCAGTTCCTTCTGCAACCTTAATTTTCCTTCGCCACGTAAACTAACATTTTCACAAGTTCTGGGGATTAGGACATGCACATTTTCCATGGGCAGTTATTCTGCCTACTACACAGACAATATGCCTTGCTATTGAATAAGAAATTATCTTTTTTCTCCTTATTAGTATCAGCATGTTTATTTCTCCACTAAGCCCAGTACTTTCTGCTAAGTAAACAAACCAGTACATTTCATATAAAAATTTTTTAAATAGACAGAACTACACATTTTAACTTGACCAATTGTGTCTACACTCTTGAAATAGAATTGTGAGGTGCGTACAACAGATGAAGTTTAAAATTCTAAATTTGACATGTGAAAAGAAGTTTAGGTTGTAAATGGATAATGTACAAAACGTACAAAACGTAAATGGATAACGTACAAAAGTTTGCCTTTAGAAATGTAGATGATGTGGAAGTTGCGACACATTGTGTAATTGTTCAGCTTTTGTTATGTGTTGAGGAAGTAAAGAAAGAGCCCAAAGCCAGCAGATTGCCTTAAAGGAAATGATAGAACTAGAGCGAGGTACTGGTTGTGAGGCAGAAGCAAAGTTAGCAAACATGATTAGGAATTGTTATTAGGAAAATCTTGTCAGAGGTCAACAAAATCCAATGACATAAATACGAGAGACAAAATACCTATGTCATTCTTGGGTCAAAATCAATAAGAACAGACGTACAGAGACAAAGATGTGGAATCTAAGTTTTAGAGGTGGGCTTCTTACAGTATCAATAGATAGGTTCCTTTGTATGGCACTGACAATTTCTCATGTTCTTAACAATTGTCCTGTACTTCCAATCTCTGGAAGTATAACACAATACAAAGTCTCTTATGAGTATATCTTAAAAGTTCTCATCACAAGACAAAAAATGTAACTATGTGAGGTGATTGATGTTAACTTACTGTGGTAATCATTTCCTATGTCAATTATATCTCAATAAAACTGAAAAAAAATCTCTTAACGTTTCTAACTTCTGTGACAAAATTCTCTGCCTTCAAATAAAATGAATATTTACTAAACACTTGTTATATTTCATGTGAAGTGCTAGATTCTGTGGTAATATAAAGATGATGCTCTTTAGCATTTTACATCATATGGGTGGATAGAGCATAGATATACAAAAATCTTAAATAAGCAGGCAAATATTGAATAGTAATACATTAATAAAATGCACATGTGATTTCATAAGACAACAATGTAGTGTTCTGTTAGGAAAAATAACAAAAAAATAAGCAGGTTTTGGGGCTTCCCTGGTGGCGCAGTGGTTGAGAATCTGCCTGCCAATGCAGGGGACACGGGTTGGAGCCCTGGTCTGGGAAGATCCCACATGCCGCGGAGCAACTAGGCCCGTGAGCCACAACTACTGAGCCTGCGCGTCTGGAGCCTGTGCTCCGCAACGAGAGAGGCCGCGATAGTGAGAGGCCCGCGCACCGCGATGAAGAGTGGCCCCCGCTCACCACAGCTAGAGAAAGCCCTCGCACAGAAACGAAGACCCAGCACAGCCATAAAATATAAATAAATTTTTTTAAAAAGCAGGTTTTTTTAAATATACATGCTTAGATAAAAAGTCAGTTTAAGCCTGGGTGGGAATTCAGTAATAGTGACTTATTATAGGTTTTTAAGAGTAAATGAGGTGATCAAAGCATTGTTTGGAAGATTAGCCCAACATGGTAAATAAAATAGATTATGCAAGGAAAAGATCAGAGTCATAAAGACTAGTTAAGATTTTATTTTAATCATTCAAAATAACAATAATTTAAAGAGAATCACTGTGTGAAATGGACCTCAAGGTTTAGATGGGAGAGGAACTGTGAAAGGAAACTAGATAGTGTGAAGTGAAAAAATACGAGAATTTGATGATAATGGATATACAAATGATAGAAGACAAAATTCAGTGATAACACACAAATGACCTGAAGACAGTGAGTGCATGGTCATTCCATAACATAACTAGCAAAATTAAGGTGGGAACTGTTTGGGGGTGGTGGTGGGCAGAGATGAAGTGGCTGTGGAGGGAGAGGTTGAAGCATATAATAAGTTTGTTTCCTTAGAAGATTTAAAACTAGAAAGAAAATAATAGTTCATGCAATTTCATAACCCAGAGATGATCATTGTAATTTTTAATATATTTGTTTCCATATTTCTCTATATTGTTGAAGAAGTGTTTATTTAAAAAAATAAGCTATAGTCTTTGTTTATTGGCAAAGTTAAAGACGCTTTGATAAAAAAAGCATTCTTATGCACTGTTTATATAAAATAGTATTTCCTTCCCACACAGCAACTTGGCAATATGTAGCAAGAACCTTAAAAAATATTTAAGACTTTATTTAGTAATTCTTATTCTAGGAATTACCATTAGAAAATAATCAGAGATGTCAATGATGTATGTACAACTGTGTCCATTGTTATGTTGTTTGGAAAACTGGAAGAAAACTATGTATAGTTTAGCATAATTTGTATTGTACAGGGATTATCATAAAATGTCCTTAGAAATTTGGAAGAAATTACTGGGAAAACTTTTTGGGGATAAGGTTTTTTGGGGGGAGAGGGGGTAATGTTTCAACATTATGGAGATATATTTGATAATGCTATTTCTGTGGCTATATTAAAGTTCTATTCACTTGAATCAAATGACAATTACTTGACCATCTATTGAGTGCTGTTCTGTATGATGTGAAAGAAACTTTTTTTAAGAATTAGGAATACCAACCCAGAGTCTGGAAACACCCCCATCAATACTGCTGCATTCTCAGCAATTTCTTAAGTTCAGCAAATATTTAATCTAATGGGAGGCTGGGTAACAGAAATTTTATTACAGTAAATTTTTTTTAGTATAAAAATAATTACTTTTTCCTTTATGTGCTGCTGAGCTTCAAATATTTGAAAATGATTCATCTCCTTCGGTTTTTAAATGAAACGAGTTAGGGAAGAGGTTGCAATAGTGTTTCTTTGAGCTGGGTTGCCCTCAAAAATGACTTGAGGTAGTTATTACTGATGAGTTATTCAATGGCCTCTGTGGATCTTTAGCACAGTTCACACTGTTGACAATTTCAAACTAATCAAATTTCCTATGTTTTGAATTACAGGATTTAGTCCTATCTCTTAGAGAAACTACTCAGATTCTCTCTTTACCTACTACCACGTGTTGACATTCCCTCATTAAGACCAGTATGTACATATCCACTTCAGTGAAGTGAATTACTTATGGATACGAAATAAATAGGAGAAAGAGAGCTTTATAAAATGAATAGTGAAGCTATTAGTGACAATATACTTCCATAAATACTTCAAATGCATTATCCTGATGACTTTTCTGAAGGAAAATCAAGGCAAATTTACAAATTCTCCAAAAAGACCCACAGAGATTCGTAGATGACTATGGTGCCTTGTTTCCAGGTGAGTTTCTAAGAAGACATTTCCATAATTAGCTCCTAGAATCAGTTATCTCTGATTCTTCATATTCTGCCAAAATGCTGTTATCTTTTTATGTTAATGTCTTTGCTTAAGGCATCTCCATGCTCAACAAGAAGCTGAAATTTTAATATAACTAGAGGAAATTCAAAACAGGACTCCAAGAAATGCAGCCACATTTGACTGTGAATTTCACATCATTTAGACATAGCCATACTTCTCTGAGACAGCAATTTTAGGACTCTGGAAAGAGGAAAATAATTAGACTCAAACTGGAAAAACATGAAATTCTCAGATATGAGTTAAAATTAAAGGCACCAGATTTAATTGTGATGGAAATCAAAATATACTGTCCCATAACCAATTACTAGTATGGTAGTTTTTAATACAATCAATCACCACAGAAGAGGAATGGATAGCCATTTAAGCCAGACCTGTCTGTGTCACTATTCCACTGACCCCATCTCTGAAGGACAGTTTGACTTTTTCTTTGTCCAGAGGAATATAGACAGCTTTTTTTTTAACATCTGTATTGCAGTGTAATTGCTTTACATTACTGTGTTAGTTTCTGCTGTATAAGAAAGTGAATCAGCTCTACATATACATATATCCCCATATCCCCTCCCTTTCGTGTCTGCCTCCCACTGTCCCTATCCCACCCCTCCAGATGGTCACAAAGCACCGAGCTGATCTCCCTGTGCTATGCGGCTGCTTCCCACTAGCTATCTATTTTACATTTGGTAGTGTATATATGTCCATGCCACTCTCTCACTTCGTCCCAGCTTACTCTTCCCCCTCCCTGTGTCCTCAAGTGCATTCTCTACGTCTGCGTCTTTATTCCTGTCCTGCCCCTAAGTTCTTCAGAACCACTTTTTTTTTTTTTAGATTCCATATGTATGTATTAGCATACAGTACTTGTTTTTCTCTTTCTGACTTACTTCACTCTGTATGACAGACTCTAGGTCCATCCATCTCACTACAAATAACTCAGTTTTCTTTCTTTTTATGGCTGAGTAATATTCCATTGTATACACATGCCACATCTTCTTTATCCATTTATCTGTTGATGGACACTTAGGTTGCTTCCATGTCCTGGTTATTGTAAATAGTGCTGCAATGAATATTCTGGTACATGACTCTTTTTGAATTATGGTTTTCTCAGGGTATATGCCCAGTAGTGGGATTGCTCGATCATGTGGTAGTTCTATTTTTAGTTTTTACGTCTTTAATCCATTTTGAGCTTATTTTTGTGCATGGTGTTAGGGAGTGTTCTAATTTCATTCTTTTACATGCAGCTATCCAGTTTTCCCAGCATCACTTATTGAAGAGGCTGCCTCTTTTCTCCATTGTATAATCTTGCCTCCTTTATCAAAAATAAAGTGACCATATGTGCGTGGGTTTATCTCTGGGGTTTCTATCCTGTTCCAATGCTCTATATTTCTGTTTTTGTGCCAGTACCATACTGTCTTGATTACTGTAGCTCTGTAGTATAGTCTGAAGTCAGGGAGCCTGATTCCTCCAGCTCTGTTTTTCTTTCTCAAGATTGCTTTGGCTATTCAGGTGTTTTGTGTTTCGATACAAATTGTGAAAATTTTTGTTCTAGTTCTGTGAAAATTGCCATTGGTAGTTTGATAGGTATTGTATTGAATTTGTAGATTGCTTTGGGTAGTATAGTCCTTTTCGCAATGTTGATTCTTCCAATCCAAGAACATGGCATATCTCTCCATCTGTTTGTATCATCTTCAATTTCTTTCATCAGTGTCTTATAGTTTTCTGCAAACAGGTCTTTTGTCTCCTTAGGTAGGTTTATTCCTAGGTGCTTCATTCTTTTTGTTGCAGTGGTAAATGGGAGCTTTTCCTTAATTTCTCTTTCAGATTTTTCATCATTAGTGTATAGGAATGCAAGAGATTTCTGTGCATTAATTTTGTATCCTGCAACTTTACCAAATTCACTGATTAGCTCTAGGAGTTTTCTGGTAGCATCTTTAGGTTTCTCTATGTATAGTGTCATGTCATCTGCAAACAGTGACAGCTTTCCTTCTTCTTTTCCTATTAGGATTCCTTTTATTTCTTTTTCTTCTCTGATTGCTGTGGCTAACACTTCCAAAACTATGTTGAATAATAGTGGTGAGAGTGGGCAACCTTGTCTTGTTCCTGATCTTAGTGGAAATGCTTTCATTTTTTCACCATTGAGGATGATGTTGGCTGTGGGTTTGTCATATATGGCCTTTATTATGTTGAGGTAAGTTCTTTCTATGCCTCCTTTCTGGAGAGTTTTTATCATAAATGGGTGTTGAATTTTGTTGAAAGCTTTTTCTGCATCTATTGAGATTATCATATGGTTTTTATCCTTCAATTTGTTAATATGGTGTATCATATTGATTGATTTGTGTATATTGAAGAATCCTTGCGTTCCTGGGATAAACCCCACTTGATCATGGTGTATGATCCTTTTAATGCGCTGTTGGATTCTGTTTGCTAGTATTTTGTTGAGGATTTTTGCATCTATATTCATCAGTGATATTGGCCTGTAGTTTTCTTTTTTTGTGACATCTTTGTCTGGTTTTGGTATCAGGGTGATGGTGGCCTCGTAGAAGGAGTGTGAGCGTGTCCCTCCCTCTGCTATATTTTGGAAGAGTTTGAAAAGGCATCTGGTCCTGGGCTTTTGTTTGTTGGAAGATTTTTAATCACAGTTTCAATTTCAGTGCTTGCGATTGGTCTGTTTATATTTTCTATTTCTTCCTGGTTCAGTCTCAGAAGGTTATGCTTTTCTAAGAATTTGTCCATTTCTTCCAGGTAGTCCATTTTATTAGCATATAGTTGTTTGTAGTAATCTCTCATGATCCTTTGTATTACTGCAGTGTCAGTTGTTACTTCTTTTTCATTCCTAATTCTGTTGATTTGAGTCTTCTCCCTTTTTTTCTTGGTGAGTCTGGCTAATGGTTTATCAATTTTGTTTATCTTCTCAAAGAACCAGCTTTTAGTTTTATTGATCTTTGCCATTGTTTCCTTCATTTCTTTTTCATCTGATCTTTATGATTTATTTCCTTTTTCTAACTTCGGGTTTTCTTTGTTCATCCTCTTTGATTTCTTCAGTGATCCCTTGGTTATTTAGTAGTGTATTGTTTAGCCTCCATGTGTTTGTATTTTTTACAATTTTTTTTCCTGTAATTGATATCTAGTCTCATAGCGTTGTGGTTGGAAAAGATACTTGATACGATTTCAATTTTCTGAAATTTACCAAGGCTTGATTTGTGACCCAAGGTATGATCTGTTCTGGAGAATGTTCCATGAGCACTTGAGAAGAAAGTGTATTCTGTTGTTTTTGGATGGAATGTCCTATAAATATCAGTTAAGTCCATCTTGTTTAATGTGTCATTTAAAGCTTGTGTTTCCTTATTTTATTTCATTTTGGTTGATCTGTCCCTTGTTGAAAGTGGGGTGTTAAAGTCCCCAACTATGATTGTGCTACTGTTGATTTCCCCTTTTATGGCTGTTAGCATTCGCTTTATATATTGAGGTGCTCCTATGTTGGGTGCATAAATATTTACAATTGTTATATCTTCTTCTTAGATTGATTCCTTGAACATTATGTAGTGTCCTTCTTTGCCTCTTGTAATAGTCTTTATTTTAAAGTCTATTTTGTCTAATATGAGTATTGTTACTCCAGCTTTCTTTTGATTTCCATTTGCATGGAATATCTTTTTCCGTCCCCTCACTTGCAGTCTGTATGTGTCCCTAGGTCTGAAGTGGGTCTCTTGTAGACAGTATATATATGGGTCTTGTTTTTGTATCCATTCAGTGAGCCTGTGTCTTTTGGTTGGAGCATTTAATCCATTCACGTTTAAGGTAATTATCGATATGTATATTCCTATTACCGTTTTCTTAATTGTTTCGGGTTTGTTTGTGTAGGTCTTTTTCTTCTCTTGTGTTTCCCACTTAGAGAAGTTCCTTATTTGTTGTAGAGCTGGGTTGGTGGTGCTGAATTCTCTTAACTTCTTTTGCTTGTCTGTAAAGGTTTTAATTTCTCCGTCGAATCTTAATGAGATCCTTGCTGGGTAGAGTAATCTTGGTTGTAGTTCTTCCCTTTCATCACTTTAAATATGTCCTGCCAGTCCCTTCTGGCTTGCAGAGTTTCTGCTGAAAGATCAGCTGTTAACCTTATGGGGATTCCCTTGTATATTATTTGTTGCTTTTCCCTTGCTGCTTTTAATATTTTTTCTTTGTATTTAATTTTTGATGGTTTGATTAATATGCGTCTTGTCGTGTTTCTTCTTGGATTTATCCTTTATAGGAGTCTCTGCACTTCCTGGACTTGATTGACTATTTCCTTTCCCATATTAGGGAAGTTTTCAACTATAATCCCTTCAAATATTTTCTCAGCCCATTTCTTTTTCTCTTCTTGTTCTGGACTGCTATAGTTTGAATGTCGGTGCATAGAATGTTGTCCCAGAGGTCTCTAAGACTGTCCTCAATTCTTTTCATTCTTTTTTCTTTATTCTGCTCTGCAGTAGTTATTTCCACTATTTTATCTTCCAGGTCACTTATCCGTTCTTCTGCCTCAGTTATTCTGCTATTGATCCCTTCTAGCGAATTTTAAACTTCATTTATTGTGTTGTTCATCAGTTTGTTTGCTCTGTAATTCTTCTAGGTCCTTGTTAAACGTTTCTTGTGTTTTTGCCATTCTATTTCCAAGAGTTTGGATCATCTTTACTATCATTACTCTGAATTCTTTTTCAGGTAGACTGCCTATTTCCTCTTCATTTGTTTGGTCTGGTGGGTTTTTACCTTGCTCCTTCTTCTGCTGCGTATTTCTCTGTCTTCTCATTTTGCTTAACTTACTGTGTTTGGGGGTCTCCTTTTCGCAGGCTGCAGTTTAATAATTCTTGTTGTTTTTGGTGTCTGCCCCTAGTGGGTAAGGTTTGTTCAGTGGGTTGTGTAGGCTTCCTGGTGGAGGGGACTGGTGCCTGTGTTCTGGTGGATGCGGCTGGATCTTGTGTTTCTGGTGGGTAGGACCATGTCTGCTGCTGTGTTTTGGGTTGTCTGTGAACTTAGTACGATTTTAGGCAGGCTCTTTGCTAATGGGTGGGGTTGTGTTCCTGTCTTGCTAGTTGTTTGGCATGGGGTGTCCAGCACTGGAGCTTGCTGTTCGTTGAGTGGAGCTGGGTCTTAGCATTGAGACAGAGATCTCTGGGAGAGCTCTCGCCTATTGATATTACGTGGGGCTGGGAGGTCTCTGGTGGTCCAATGTCCTGAACTCAGCTCTCACACCTCAGAGGCCCAGGCCTGACACCCAGCCGGAGCACCAAGACCCTGTCAGCCACACGGCTAACTCTGCTGGGCCTCAGGGTCTCTTGAACATATCAATGGTCAGTAGCACAAGACGACATCTGGTCTTCCTAAAGCCCGGTTGCCTGCAGTAGCAACTTCTTCCAGCCCCCGGAATATAGACTTTTTATGATCTGGCTTTATCCCTAAGAGTCTATTGAACATAGTTGGCACTCATTCAATATTTTTTTGAATAAATGAATGAATCTACAGATGGTCCTCAACTTGTGATCGTTCGATTTACAATGTTTTAACTTTACCATGGTGCAAAAGCAGTATGCAGTCAGTAGAAACTGTACTTTGAATTTTGAATTTTGATATTTTCCCTGGCTGGTGATTTGCAGTATGAGTCTCTCGTGATGCTGGGCAGTGGCAGTGAGCCTCAATTCCCATTTTACCCTTGATCATGAGGTTAAACAATTCACACACTTACCACCATTGTGTACCCATACATCCATTCTGTTTTTCACTTTCAGTACAGTATTCAATAAATTCATGAGATATTCAACACTTTATTATAAAATAGACTGTGTGTTAGATGATTTTGCCCAATTTAGGCTAATGTAAGTATTCTGAGCATGTTTAAGGTAGGCTAGGCTAAGCTATGATGCTTGGTAGGTTAGGTGTTTCAAAGCCATTTTCCACTTATGATATTTTCAATGTACAATGGGTTATTGGGTGAAACCCCATCATAAATCGAAGAAGATTGCTACTATGATCTGGTGATACATATTTCAGTCATGAGATCTTTGAAATTTCAGTTAGTTCTCTTTTGTAGGTGGCTCTTTTTTATGGGATTTGACTTGCTCTGGTTCATGCAGCACTCCCAGCATCCCCTTCTCATTTTTCTTCCCTCCCCTCCATCATGCACTTAAGAGCACATATGAATATGAGGAGCGCATTGTGAGTATGAAAACAGTATTCTACTCTTTTTAGTGAATTATAGATACTTCTGCTTTGTTAAGTATCCTTCCCCCAAATATATGTGAGTTAATTTTAATATTTTGGTATGTTAACATTATGATAGTGAAGACATTTAATATCCTGATGTTTTAGCAGAACTGGCTTTAAGAAATATTTACAGTTTTACTCAAATTCAAATATAAAATTTTGAGAAATCTTTTCCAAAGCTTCCACATCCATGACAGGCTATTATTGGGCAAATATATATAAAGTAACCCAAGAACAAATCAGAACCTGTCAGGTCTTCACAGTCATTTATTTATTTATTTATTTATCCAACAAGTATTTACTGTGGTTTGGAAAAGGAGAACTGAACTAGACTTTTTTTTTTTAATTGTGAGCCACTATATATTGCATTTCACACATATAAATTCATTCCATCATTTTAATACCTCTAGGTATGAGCTATTCCCATTTTGCAGGGGAAGGAATGGAGCTCTGAGAGTGTAAGTATCAGAGGGGACACAACAGTCAGATGGCTGAGTTGGGATCTCAATTTATGGCATTTTTAATCTAAAAAGTCCCTGAATAAAAGTACAATTATGCCTCAGTGATTCACTGAGTTTGTGCAAAGGGCAGGTCCATATGCACTGGGGGAATACTAAAATAAATTGAATGTGGATTCTGGATTCCGTAGCTTTTAGTTTGTAAAAATGAAAGTGTAGGTACATAAACAACTATAATACATAATAGAATGTTAAGGGACAGAAACAGATATACGTCTATCATAGTTTAGGGACTTCCTTGGTGGTCCAGTGCTTAAGACTTTGCCTTCCAGTGCAGGAGATGCAGGTTTGATCCCTGGTTGGGGAGCCAAGATCCCACATGCCTTGTGGCCAAAAAAACCAAAATATAAAACAGAAGCAATATTGTAACAAGTTCAATAAAGACTTTTAAAAAAAAATGGTCCACATCAAAAAAATCTTTTAAAAAAAGTCTGTTATAGTTTATATGATAAAATCTTGTTTAGGTGAAATTATAACTTGACGGTCTACATACCTTTGTTCAAATTCTTAACTGTTCTATCCATTGAGACATGGAAAAAGAAGACTGAATCTAAGTGACAGCAATAAATGGTTTTCCAAAGTCAAATACAATCATGACCTATAATATTGTTTCCAATTTACCTCATTTTTGGTTGCTGAACAATGTGTTAAGAAGAAATGGACTACTTCCAGGTTATACAACTTCATGTTTACGGTTTTCAGTTTTTCATGGGGTCGCATTTCCTTATTCATCTTTTACATTTGAACTTGGAGAAGCACAGGGGGAAGGGTCAGGCTGCCAGAATCCTTTCAGTGTGATTCAGAAGCACAACTGCTTAGTTTCAGGCTGTTGGCACAGTAGTAGACAGGACACAGTGTTTCTGCAATTAATCTTTCTGATGTACCAATGATACTTTGCAGAACAGAATGATTACCACTAGTTACTTGCTCTTTTCACTCATTCCTGGCCAATGAGCCGGGCCAATGAGCCAGAAGAATGCTGACTGAAAACCAAAAAAGGAGCTAGAGCTATTAGCATTTTCCTCTTCTCAGTATGGTCATTTCCTCCAGGTCACTGAGTTTGGATGGATCCTATTTGATGAAATAGGGACTATATATTATTACTTATGATAATATATATATTATTCACATACATACCCATATACCAATTTAGCTATACTTGTAGTTATGCTATGTGTCTGTTTACATACATGTGTACCCTTCCAAAGCAAATCACAGTAAAATTTAAATCAGAGATTGACTTTCCAAAGTAGACCATTATGAGGGAACATTATCATCTATTTTTAGAAAGGACGATAATGGTGTTCAGAAGCTAAATGGCAGGGAGCCATTCCCTCTGAGTCTCCAGCAATGATTCATTTTATATTTTTTAATTTTTATTTATTTATTTATGGCTGTGTTGGGTCTTCGCTTCTGTGCGAGGGCTTTCTCTAGCTGTGGTGAGCGGGGGCCACTCTTCATCGCGGTGCGCGGGCCTCTCACTATCGTGCCCTCTCTTGTTGCGGAGCACAGGCTCCAGACGCGCAGGCTCAGTAGTTGTGGCTCACGGGCCTAGTTGCTCCACGGCATGTGGATCTTCCCAGACCAGGGCTCGAACCCGTGTCCCCTGCATTGGCAGGCAGATTCTCAACCACTGCGCCACCAGGGAAGCCCAATGATTCATATTTTTGATAGCTCTGAGTGAGTTAAGCTTTGTCTCTGTCATAGCAGCCTCTTTATACCTGGATGAAGATATAAATCCTGGGGGCACCAGAAGGAATGGAGCCCATATACTCTGACCTTTATGCCAGAAGCAACTGTGCAACAGCCAGAAACAGAAATGAATGTAAACATCATCGCTGTTACTGTGTACTTCAGGAAACAAAGCTTTATTTTATTGAGTTGTCTTGACAGGGGATAAAAATGAATTCCTGATCATGAGAAGATTGAGAACATGGTACTTTTGTACTCTGTTAGGAAAGCTGGAAAGCCTAGACTCAATGACTAAATGAAACATTAGCTGCTCTATGTATAGCACTGTACAAAAGCTCTGTGTAGAGTGAGGCCCTTACAGTGAATCCTGGATCTCTGGAAGGCTCCTGGCTCAAAAGCCTGTCCACTGAGACCTGGGGGGTGGGAGAAGTCATGAGGAATGAGCTCCAGCTTCTGCCTCTCAAAGTCTGTGAGATGTTGAGACAAACAGTACCTCCTGTTCCAAATAGGCGGGGTGGATAAAATAGGTCTTCACTTTTCATTCTAAGGGAGGTCTTCCTGGCCCACTACTTTCCCACCTGAAATACGGCAATCCCCGTCTCAAAATCACACCTCCTCCTCACCCTTCTCATGCTTCCAGAACAAAGGTGGGAGGTTCTTTCTGTTGAATGCTTTGGACTGGGCCTCAGTTTTACTTCTTTTGCCAAGATGGTGCCTAAAGCTACGATTAGTATTTACTCCTTGTGTTCTTGAAGCACTGGCTTAGTAGAAGAGTGGATTTTGAACTACCTGAGTGCAGGACTGTGTCTCATTCTATTTGCCATCATAGTACCTTGTACATTATGCTTTCTGTAGTAGTTAAGTAATTTGTTGTGATTCCATTCTATTTGTATTTCTACCTATTCATAGAAACGTATTTTGGAATTTATTTCATTCTGCTTTGTAGAAAACCATGATATTTTCTGATTCTTCTAGTATATACATACTCAACATTTCCACAAATTTTAAGGCAAAAATTTTGGATCATTACCCCAGCTCACATATTTCCATAAAGTCAGATATGATTCTATCTTCTTTCAGAACTACAGCAGCAACATGACAATCTCGTGATTGGTTTGGTGTCTATTTTTGTTTACTAGAGTATCTCAAGTGCCAAGAATAGTGCTTGGCATATTAAAAACATTCAGTGCTATTAAAATTATCATAACAAAAATTTGAGGTTGTACCTAGCAAAAATTGGGTACTCTTATAACGGGTATTTCTCATTTATGTCTTTTTTTCCATTTACATTTTATAATTAAACAATTCACAGGAGGAATTCTTGATGGGTCAAACACATATCCACTGTAGTACATTCTAAATCACAGACCATGGAAGGCATATATTCAAGTGATGACATCCATCAATTTATTATGGATCAATTTGCAGCCAAGCTTTCCCCTAT
Organism: Balaenoptera acutorostrata; assembly: GCF_949987535.1. Lineage (NCBI taxonomy): Eukaryota > Metazoa > Chordata > Mammalia > Artiodactyla > Balaenopteridae > Balaenoptera > Balaenoptera acutorostrata. The sequence continues at coordinate 121,257,518 of NC_080067.1, forward strand.
ACCTGTCTAATGTTTTGGCAAGATACTTGAAAGGACTCACTAAAAATTTATTAGTGTAGCTTGAAATACTTTTTTTTTTTTTTTTCCATTCTCTGGCTTAACAAAGAGAATACTGTTTGCCCTCTGAACATACAGATTTTATAGTTTAACATAGTAATGGATATGCTTGCCAAGAATCACAGTTTCTAATGAGGCTTTATTAAAACCATTGCTGTTTTAACTTTCATTTTATGTACTGCATTTTTATTTAAAACTCATTCTATTTAAATTTGTCTAACTCTTTCATAATCAAAGGTTGACTTGAGTACTGGTTTGGAAATGTATTTTGTATCACTTCGTATCTTCTTTTCAGTGAACCTAGTAGTTTCAATGAATTGATACTGATTTTGAACATATACAATATGTAAACTTTTCAAAGAGAATTCCCATTAGTGTAAAGCTCATGTTGCTTTCATATGTAATGTTTGTAAGTAAGATACAGCTTTGAAAGACTAAGTATTTCAGACACTGATTCACACTTCAAAAGTTTTAGCTTAGTGCGGTAGCCACAGCACCAAATGAACAATTCTGTAGGTTACTATATGTTACGAATTTAAGTATAACTGGTTTATAGAAGAAACCAAACAGTAAAGTTTTAAACTGACCAGAAAAAGGTGAACTTTAAACTCCAATGCTGTACACAAGAGAGACTAGTTATTTATATTGGCCAAAAATATCAAAAAGTGAACCCAAAATTTTCTTCCTAGATGACATCTGATATAAATGATGACAGCATGTGTATTAATAATATATTCTAAACTGTCTCCTTTAGAGAATGGCTTTTGAATAAGCTAAAAAAAGTGAGTTTTGATGCCTTCAAGTGTCACTTTCTAATAAACATGTTATCATTTCTTTCTTTTTAAGCTTTGTTGAAGTATAACTGAAATGCAAAACATCACACACATGTAATGCGTACACTTTGAGGAGTCTAGACACATACATATACCTGTGGTACCATCATTACAATCAAGATACTAAACATACCCATTATCCCCCCTAATTTCCTTGTGTTCTTTGGGGTGTGTGTGTGTGTGTTTGCGTGTGTGTGTGTGTGTTTTGTGGTAAGGACACAACACGAGATCCAGATTCTTTATATATTTTAAAGTGCACAATACCATATTGTTAGCTATAGGTACCATGTTTTACAGCCAAGATATGGAAACTATCCAAATGTCCATCAACACATGAATGGATAAAGAAAATGTGGTGTATAGATATAGATATTATAGCCTTAAAACAGAAGAAATTTCTTCCATTTGTGACAACATGGATGAAACTAGACGACATTATGCTAAGTGAAATAAGTCAGTCACAGAAGGATGAATATTGTATGATTGCCGTTAAATGAGGTATCTAAAAGTCAAACTCACAGAAGCAGAGGATAGAATTGTAGTTTCCAGGGGCTGGGGGAAGGAGGAGATGGGGAATTGTTGCTTAATGGGTATAAGGCTCTTCTTTAAATGCAAGATGAATAAGTTCTAGAGATCTACTGTATTTTCTATTACAATATTGAGACTTTAGGCTACTTTTTCTTCTCAAAAAAAAAAAAAGAAAGAAAAAATAATCTTAAATCACAAAAGAAATGATATAGCTGAAAGCCAAATGATACATTTATTGGCAAGAGTTCCCTGAATTTACTGGATTTTTGGATTACTGCATTTTTTTCCCTGCTTATTTATTTATTTATTTATTTATTTATTTATTTTTTATTTATTTATTTATTTATGGCTGGGTTGGGTCTTCGTTTCTGTGCGAGGGCTTCCTCTAGTTGCGGCAAGCGGGGGCCACTCTTCATCGCGATGCGCGGGCCTCTCGCTATCGCGGCCTCTCTTGTTGCGGAGCACAGGCTCCAGACGCGCAGGCTCAGTAGTTGTGGCTCACGGGCCCAGCTGCTCTACGGCATGTGGGATCTTCCCAGACCACGGCTCGAACCCGTGTGCCCTGCATTGGCAGGCAGATTCTCAAGCACTGCGCCACCAGGGAAGCCCCTTTCCTGCTTTTTGAACAGGGTCTCCTCATTTCCATTTTGCACTGGGCTTTACAAATTATGTAACCATTCCTGATCACAGTCTTTTGTGTCTGATTTTCTTAAAATAAATTTTAAAAATTAAAAAATTAAGGTATGTGGGAAGTTTCTTTTCCTGTTTATCTTAACATTTAGAAAAGATAATTGCTCAGGCAGTAAACTCTGTCAGTAGATTATTACAAAGTAAATGCGTACGCTTGACACTGCAATAAGGCATATCATGGAGTTATTCGAATTCTTCAAAGAGTTCAGAATCTCCTTTTGAAAGCTGCTGCGACATTGCAAAGTAAATAGCCATAGGCTAAAAAACATAAATTAAACATAAAGATAGATGTTCCGTGCAAAAGAACTCCATTTCAGTATCAAGTTTTTGGTGAATGAATTATTAAGGAAAATGACAATTAAAATTTTTTCCTTGCAGTTAAAGATACAGTGATAGACTGCATAAATAAGTGCTTTGAGTTATTTACAAATCATGAACTCATTTTTGGTTTCTTGTATGAGCCCTATAAGTTAAAGGAAATATCAGAGGACACATGAAAAGGCCATTATATACATTTACTTTTAAAATTAAATTCAGACTAACATGAAATTGATCTGTATGAAGAGATAAATCTTTTCAGAAAAAGTTTTCCATGAGAATCAACAGCTCTATATGAACTAAAACCCACATTTTGAAATAATTTATAATAAATGTATTCCAATATTGTCAGTCTATAAAACATTCTTAATAGCTTCAGTTGTGTCATCAGAATGATACTTCTAAACTTAAAAGTATCAAAATTGTTTGCTATCAGACAGCTGCCTAGAGTGACTGCCATCATTTGTAATAATGTTGATTGAAATGAAGTTGTTAAAAGCGTAAATTTTTATGATAATAAATAAATTTATGGAAAATGAGCCAGGAATATCTCATGATCAATTAAGATATCATACTAACAAACCATTACTGTAGTTTATAAAATTGTGACACCGGAATATTATTTTTTGCAATTTATAAGTTATTACTCGTGTTACCCCACCATGTTTTATAAGTAATAAAATATTTTAAAAGAAATAGCTTCATATCTTAGTACCTTTTCCCCTGCTTTTTGAACAAGTGTCTCCGCATTCTCATGGGCTCTACACATTATGTAACCATCCTTGATCACAGTTTTCTATGTCCAATTTTCTTAATTAAAAAAAACAGTTAATGGGAAGTTTTCATTTCTGTTTATCTTAATATTTAGAAAAGATAACATAGTAATATTTTCTTACTGTGATCTTTTTTCTCTCCTTTTCCAGTGCTTTGGTTCTCATTGATTACATAACTTTCTTTGTACCTGCTTATATTTTCTAAAGCAATAAGGCACCACATATTTTCTTAGAGTAGAAGCCTGGGTTTAAGATTTAAGCCATGGTTTTCTACCTCATCAGATATTTTCCACTTAAATGACTGTCAGGAACCAGATTTTAAAAAGAACATTTTTTCTTCAATGGGAAGGTCCTGCCAGCCATCATTCACCATATTTGACACAGCTGGTGAATGAGCAAACGACACAAATTGTTACAGAATCCCAAAACAAACTGCACTCTTGTTTCAGCACCACCTGTGGCCTCTTAATGTATGAAGCAGGAAAAGGAAATATGCAAATGTTGGTATTCATTTGCATGGAGCTGATTCCACTGAATAGTTTTCTTGGGTTTCCTTATGTTTTCACGATTTCCTCAGCATATACTTATCAATCATTTTTCTTGTCAGTAAGAACCTCATTTTTTTGTGTGTGTCCATGTTAAGTGTTGCCTGAAGGTACTGCAATTTCTGAATCCTCTCAAGGTAAGAATATCCTTGGAAAAGTCTATAATTCTCAACAGAAAAGAAATCACCATGACTGAAAAAGCAAATAGCAATGATACCAGTGCATAATAAGCAACAGACTACCAGAATTCATTCTTTATTTTAATGGGACTCTTGATTACCATATGTAGAACGTAAAGATGAAGCAGAAACATTACAGCACTAATGCCAAGCTGCAGCGTTCTTCCCTCTGGGTATGGATCCCAGCCTGTCCATGGATCCCAGCCTCCCTTAGTCAGTCATTATCAACGAGTGCCTTAAAGAGACACTAAAATTTAAAGGTCCCTTGTCAAGCTAAGACACATCTGCTTTTCTAGTCAATGCGGTGTCTTCAGGAGAGGATGACCCAACAAATAACTAGAAAATTAAGCCAGAATCTATCTGTTCCTCAAATGGATCAGTATTTTCATTATTATAAACCTCTACTACTAATTGAAAAAAAAAGTATATAGTGGCTCATAATAACTGTGTGGGAGGAAAGACCTGTTGTTCTTACGCTCCTGGGTGAACTCAAAGAATTCCTTTGGATTTTTAAATTTCATTTTCTTTTTGAACAACCTTTAGAAAGAAATGTTATGGTGTTAGATTATATGTTCTTTTTTATTTAATTTCAAATGTCCAGATAAAAATCACTCTGGCTACTACCTCACATGTGTTTTTAAAATACATGTGAGGCTCACAAAAATTGTATTTAATGTACAAAAATTCATCTGTCTATAAAATCTCCTTCATTTCCATTTTCTAACAATTTTATTTTCTTTTAGCAGGCTTTATTAACCACAGTTAAGATTTCTGCAAAAACATGTCTCATTCAAGTGCATATATCTGTTTAATTCACAACAAAAAGTCAAGTGAAAGATGAGCATATTAAAGCTACCCTGTCTTTATTCAAAAGAACTACCAGCAACTGTAACATTCCACAACTTATTCTAAACTTGTTTTGGAGTGAATGTTTGTGTCCCCCTAAAACTCATATGTTGAAATCCTAACCCTCAGTATGAAGGTATCAGGAGGTATTGGCAGGTAATTAGGTCATGAGGGTGGAGCGCTCATGAATGAGATTAGTGCCATTATTAAGAAGAGACAGATGATAGAGCCTGCTTCCTCTCTCTGTTCCCCACCATATGAGGATACAATGGAGAAGACGGCTGTCTGCAAACTAGGAACAGGGTCCTCATCAGACAATGGATTGGGTGTTGCCTTGATCTCGGGCATCTAGCCTCCAGAACTGTGAGAAATAAATGCTTGTTGTTTAAGCCACTCCATCTATGGTGTTTTTATTATAGCAGCCCAGACTGTAAAAGCAGGAAAGGACTTGCTATAAGGAGGAAAGGACAAGGAAGTCACGACCTGTCTCACTAAAGTCATTCTCTTCATTCTTTAAGCCCTTACTCATAACAGTACTAAGGCTGGAATCATTTAATATTCTGTTCTTATGCTTTCATAATGGATTTCTCAGTACACAGAAGACACATCATGCGTGTATTTAAAACATATATTTCAAATTATTTGCTAGACATGGCTAAGCACTTGGAATAAAGTGGTGAATAAAACAGGCATCATCCCTGCTGTTCTGGAACCCACAGTCTGGTGGGTGAGACGAACAATAAAGAAATAAAAATAAGGTTACAAACCATGATGAATACTATGAAAGAATGAAGTGCCACATTAACAGAACTACAAATAGGTATCTTAAAAAAGGGGAGGGAAGTTTTTCTAAAAAAGTTATACTGAAGTTTAGAGAGACTAGTTTCTGTTCCCATGTATAGTTACCTCAGTTTGGCAGTGGTCAACCCCACTGGGTACAAGAAAGCCTTCTTCTCACTGAGAATGTGAGGCTGTTCCTGCCTCTTTCTTTTCTTAGAAGACAACTGCCCTGATTTCTCATCTGTTGAAATTCTTACTCTTTGCTTTCTCTTCTTCCAACATGTGCACCTGTCACTTTGCTCTATAACCAAACTGAGAAAACTGACTAAAATAAGAGTGCAATGTTATCTTTTTCTTCTCCATCTTGATATAGTCAGTGTAATAGCAGTATGCTGAAATGTATACCAAAAGGTCCTGTACAATTGTGTAAATTTGTTTCAATCAGCTGCATCCAACCAACTCAAAAAGAGAAAGATACAAAATTGACCAAAAATTAAGTAAAAAATATACTACCTACTAAGAAGTGATACAGATTTCTTGGCACCAAGAACCAAGAATTATTTCTCTTGGGGACTTCCCTGGTGGCACAGTGGATAAGACTCCATGCTCCCAATGCAGGGGGTGCAGGTTCGATCCCTGGTCAGGGAACTGGATCTCATATACATGCTGCAACTAAGAGTTCGCATGCCACAACTGAGGAGCCCGCGTGCTGCAACTAAGGAGCCCATGAGCTGCAACTAAGGAGCCCACCTGCCACAACTAAGACCTGGTGCAACCAAATAAATAAATAAATAAATATACTTTAAAAAAAGAATTATTTCTTTTGTGGTTCTTCAGAAAAGTGAGTACTCATGATGTCATAGTAGAATAGGTCACAGTTATTCATGATGTTAAAAAAAATAAGATAATGTGCTAATGAATGCTAATATACTAAACAGAGACTAAGTTTTCCTTTTTCTCTGCTATTCTCTCTTATGTATATTTGAGTCGGAAAATTCTGAGTTTATGTTCCATCTGTGTATTTTAATTCTAAAAGGTTAGTCAGCATGGAAAGATTTTACTCTTGGTGGTAAATTCATGAGGCACTTAGCAGAGAACTCTGTGTAATGCTGATAATCTTGGAGTTGGGGGTGGGGCATTAACCTATGTGGCATACTCCATGCAATTGAGGACACGTTTTAGCAATTCCCATGAGTATACATACTTAAGAAGTTCCCATGGATACACATACTCCCAACACAAAAATGCTTTGGTAAAAGTTTTCCCTTCTAAACCATTATTTTAATTCACAAAATTACATCAGGAATCCAATTGTATTTTAATCCACTTTGCACTTACTAATCTTAAGGAGAACTATTCACCAATGAGAAACATTAGAATGGCCCAGCAGCAGCCCAAGAAATGAGTGGCTGAACTGAAGTAACTGCCACAGTATTTCTGGGCAGAATAAACTAAATCTGTTAAACATATACAATGTACTGATTTATTTATTCACCAGATTTGATCTGTCTTAAAAATCGTATTAAAGATTTTTAACCATCTTTGTAATAAAAAAATGCCCTTAAGATGTTCATTCACAGATTTCTTGACCTTACTGTAGCACTGATAATACATAGAAATAATGTTTAAAGAAGTATTCATATGTAAAATATACATACATACTGCAGGTGGAAACAAGGCCCTAATTGATGCTAAATAACAGACCCAAATAAGTTCTTACTTAAATTAACACCAGTGAGTAATTGATAGCTATGCCCTTAGAATGCCTTGCATGCTTTCTTGAGTAGGGAGAGCCTGACTCCCTCCATAATGATGATCTTCCACACAGTAAAATGACCACAGAAATGTCTCTTTAAGACCTCTCCCACCATATAAAATATTCATTCATACATCAACTCAGGCAGTTTCATGGGGAGAGGCCCATTTTAAAAGAGGGTCAAGGTTTCAGATTACACAGTCGGAAGGTTCATCATGCTTTGCCTTTTCCTTTGTCTTCCCATCCTATTAATTCAAAATTTTTCACAAGGAGTGGCACTAATTAGACCTGCTCTGGACTACCACCAAGGTTTTCTATCAAATTTCTTTCCTGTTTATGTTTAAGTTACTCAGAAGTTATCTGTGTGCCCTTTGGACATGTAGGACCTATTTTTTAAAACTCCCTCTGTACAAAGAATGTAATCTTAGCTTCCTGGGTTCTGGATTATGTCATAGTATTTCTCTATTTCAACTGAGAAAAGTCAGAGTAAAGAGTGAAAGTAGTAATTCATCATAATAATCCCCTCTTCCCAAATCAGAAAAAAAAAACCCACTTTTTGGTTAAAAGGCTTCATTGCCTGAGGTTGAATATATACTGCCTAATTAGCTTTAGTTCCATCAAACAGAAGTTTTATCTATAAATTATCCTCTTATGAAACGATTATGGGGTTGTTTCTGATGTGATAAATTTCACTTCTTTTTGTAGTTGTATTTGGGTCATTAATTGGAGAGTCATTAATTGTAAAATAGAACAATTAGCTGTTATTGATTGAGAATTATAAGAACATCTAGGAAGTTAATTGGTTACTGATTACTGTGTGTTGATAAAGTGGACAGGTTTGTAAATTATTTTATCTACCAAATGGAATTTTAGCCTTCTAAACAACTTATAATCCTTGCTAGATGTTCTTGGACAATTTATGTTATCCCTGTGATTTTCATTATTTCAAAAAATTATGAGAAACTGAATCATTACTTCAGAAAAGAAATAAAATTTTCTTATTTTTTGTTTCTTATTTCTGAAGATAAACCTTATTGTATCACTAGAACTAAAAACTTTTCAATTGTGATTTGTGGATATGAGCTGTTATAACATGAGTGCTCTAGTAATTTAAGAAATTTGGGCAGCTTCTAACTCAGTTATTTCTCCTCACAGAGAAGAAGGCAAATGCAGAGAAGTAATCTGCTCAAGTCACAAAACTCATGACTCAATCAACATAAGAAACTTGTCTTATGTCTAGTGTTCAATATCTTATCCACTATGCTTATAGGATTGGTTTTTGGTTTTATAATCTGAAAATTTCATGACAAATTTTACCTGTGCTTGAAAAATCTTCTTAGAGATTAATTGGAAGAGTGTTAGGTTCTTTTTTACCTTTTTTTTGAAAACTTATAGGACATTCTCATAATATGCATTGTATACATTGTTGGTTAAAATATTTTCTTTTTAAATAATTCATTAATGACTTTGGAGAATGATAAAAAACCTTCAAATTTGGAAACAGTAATAGCACATATTTTGAGGATCTGGGAGAATTGCAATTTTTTAACTAAAGAACATTTGTAGTTACAGGCACTGCTGACAAACTTCACTGAGTTTTAATTTTACAGTTTTACTTTGCAAATTGAATTTTTAAAGTAACCTTTATATTAAACAAAGCTTTCCTCATCTAGCCTATTCTTGTACCCTTGATTTTTTTCCCCCTCACTTAATCATCATTAGGTTTCCCTGCCTCAGTTCTAACCAATTTCTTGTTCCTTGAATAGATTCAACGTAATTTCCTTGTGTTTTTTTGGTTTAAATTTGAAATCCACTGCCATGCTTTTCTCATAATTTTAAGAGAGTAAAATAGGTGTTCAGGAAAAGTTTTCCAGTTGCCTTGCAAATACAAAGTGGTAATGAGTTTTACAGAGACTCAAATACGTCATTATAAGATAGAAAGAAAGGGTTACGTCAGATCAATAAGACTTGTGTTAGGAACAAACATTACACCACTTGTTGACAGTCATTTCCATTTCCTCAGAAAGGACCTTGTTGTGTGCCACAACAGTGTTTTTGATCTTGAAAATGAAATCACCAGCAAGCACTACAGTTTTCCATTTATTAAAATAAGTTTCTGCTTAGTTTCTAAACTAATCTCTCTCACTTGTGTATCTCAGAAGGGCAGAGATACATTATAGAAACTTTCCAAATGACCGCCAACACATATATTATTAAAATCATGTATTTTTCTCAAAATCATTTAGGGGACAATTTTGTGGAGAGTATTTTAAGTAGACTACTTAAAGCATCATGAAACAATGAAAAAAGCACTGTTCTCTAAGGATTGCTTTGTGAAGTAAATACATGATACTTGTCACTTCTCAAGATGAAATATTAATACCATGAAAAATGTTTTAAGGCTCAATGTTCTATGATATATATTCATTTATTATAAACATTAAATAATGTGTATAGTCACAATGTGTATGATTTCTAGAAGCGTCCATTTTCATAGCCCATTCACACCAAATTTTCCCTGCTTTCGCATCATTTCATAATTGTACGAAGAAAAAAATAAATTTAAATAGCTTCATGTTTATCAAAATTCAAAGGACTCATCTACAAGTTGTTGAGATTGTAACAGTTTCTTTACACTTAATAGTTTTTGTAGCAGCTAACGAGTTAATAAATGCCACAGATTTTTAGAACAGTGTCCAGACTAGATGATTCAAACACCTTCAACAGGGCACTGAAATAACTTTTCTCTGAGAAGACTGATGAGTATATAAGATGAGGAAAGTTTAGAACAACAACACTGACTTACCCTTATATATATTTTACTACTAATAACAGTAATTTTGTACCATCGTTCAAGAAATATGATTTCATATTGATTTTAGGGCTTCACAAAAATAGTAGGAAGAAAAGAAAGCTTGGAAAGTTAAGAAACTTGCTTAACTTTGCACAGCCCTTGAGGGGTACACCGGGACCTCCTGATTTCCTGATATCAAATCCAGGGCTCCTTTCCTCACAGCATTCTGCCTCCCAAGTAAATTGTATGACAAGGAGAGGAAAATGTGAAAAACAGATTTTTTTCCCCTTCCTTCAATCTTTGCTTCTGCTATCTTGGAAAGACCAAATGAGAGTTTTATGTGAGGTGAAATTTACCTTAAATTTTGAGTTTATTAAATAATCTAGAATTGTAAAACTGTAATTTTGAAAAAGAAAACTCAAGCATTGAAATGATTCCAAAAGATGCTAGGTGAAAGTGTCAATTTAAAAAAGAATCCACGAAGAATCACTGAATAGAGAAGGTTGTTGCAATGAGACCAAATTTAGCTGAAGTCAGATCCCATTGATCTTTATACTTTCAGTTTCATTGTCTCAAGATATTACTGTCACTCTGCATGTGATTTAATAAATGAATATCTTGTTGGATTCATTTCCATCCATTTAGATAAGACTACACAGGGTCAGTATCTCAAAAATTTGGGGGTAAAGTAGCCCATTATTGTTCCAAATTCAAAATTTATAAAATCAAACTAGAAGTAAATGTTGAAGATGAATAAGATTGCACATAATTTTAGCGTTATCAAACTGAAGGACTAAATCAATTATCTTGATAGTATGTACCAAGTCATTCATTTGAACACTGACTACTTTGGAAAGTATAATTACCCTCAACTTTCCTAGTAAAGAGGTTTCTCTTAAGCAAGTGTATATGAAACAGGAAGAGTAGAATAACTAACTCTCCCAAGGAGAAATTTTAATTATACTTTTCACTTGAGTTTGTCATTTATCTAGTCTTCTTTTCCCCAAATTAACCTTTCACCTCTACTAGTGACTTCTCAGTGCCTCTTGACTAGCAGCAGCTCATAAAAGGATTATCTGAGTTAATTGTTTAATGAACAGTATTGGATGTAAGTACCACGGAAGAAAGACAGGATGAGGCTCTGTTAACAAACCTGACATGGTTGGGGGTGTGAGAATCATTCTACTCTGACGTTTAGTCAAACCAATCACCTACTTTTTTCCTAAAAAATGGTGTCGGACCAATGACTGATATATCTGGGGCTACGCTAAGAATGCTTCTTTGTAGGTGAACCTCATTTTAGTAAAGAATTAAAATTGGAACAATACTGGAATGTCTGGACTGCCAAGTTGGAGCTACATATTAAAGTTTCAATGCTGATTTTTCACACAGATATTCAACTTTATCCAAAGGAATTAATGTTACAAAGAAACACACACACATATGTGTATATATATGTATATACATATTATATATGTATATATAAATTTATATATATATATATATATATATATATATATATATATAAATTTTCAGGGTTGACAATTTATCTATGACTTTCGACTAATTTGAAACACAGTATTAAAACAGAAAGGTCATGTACCAACATCTGCAAGGGTCATTTCATTTAGCCATTTAATTAATGACTATATTCCCCATTCGACTGCAAATTTTTGCCCCTGGCTCTAGATTAAGTATCCAATAGAATCCTTGGCACATAGTAGGCACTCAGAATATTATTAAATTATTAAATGAATCTTTGAGAAGTCAATAATTTTTATTTTATCCCTATTATTTATCCATGGTGTAAGACTGCATCTCTTACCCTCATTAACTTGGTTAAATATATCTGCTATTGGTTACAAACTGCGAAATTGAAAAAGCAGTGAAAAGGCACCGAAATAGGAATCTGGAAATTGGGGTTTGGGTCACAGCTCCTCTTCTAGGTTGGCTGTGGCCCGTCCGTGCTTTTGGAATAAAGTAGGATTTTACTTTTTGGACTAGTGAAAATTGACTACTATTCTCAAGATAATCTGAGACTTGAAAATGTAAATGTTAAAAATGCATATTATATATTCACGTGTCAGATTATGAAACTCTCTCTAACTCTACACTAGTCTCACCTGGCATTCTTCTACTCCTTATCTTTCATGTGTCACCAATACACGCCTGTCTTGCCCTTTCTCTTCTCATTACTCTCAGTTTATCCCAGCTATAATGCCTTCCTTTTCCAGCATGTAGGGCTTGTGATGGAGCAACTAAAGAGCACAGAGGAAAATTGTGGCTCCTATCTCTGTTGTCCGACACAGCAGCTGGGGTGCAACATTGGTCTCCTCTATATGTTCCCATTCCATTCATCTCACCCAAATCCTTGCAAGTATTGTCTAGGATAACCTAGAATTAAGTGAAACTCTGGAATTCAGCCTTTCTTTTCATGGTATTTATGCTAAAAAAAAAAAAAAAGATTTGGAGGTTGCTTACATATTTCTAAAAAAATATTTTTCATTACTTACAGAAGCAATGTTTCAAAACTCTCAAAGAATGCACTTGGAAGAAAGGGTAAAGAGGTATAAAGGACACTCCTACCAGAATTAGTCATGGGTAAAAGAAACACAAGGCAGAAATAACAGCTGGTGGCAGAAGAAATTCAGTCACAAACTCACACTGGGCTAAGATAATGTTCTTTAGGATATGAAGCATGAGATTTTCTCTGCCCTTGAAGGCTCATACGCATGGGGTAAAGGCAGGGAGAAGAGCAGGCATATCAAAGATTCAGGACCAAACTAAGATGTATCCTTAGACTAAAAGGATGACAGGACTAAGGGCTAAGGGATGGAGAATTGTCAAGCTCACTTGCCAGCAGGTGAAGGCAGCGAGATAGGTGTGGAATTGTCCAGATCTGTGACTCGAGATGTACGAAGTTGGTTCCCCAACTGGGAAAAAACAACCATGAAACAATCTTTTACAGAATCATTCCTTTTGATAGATTTTAAGTCTAAAATCTTATTAGGAGAGTAAAATATCTCAATTATACCTTGGTTCAATAGGTTTTGTCAGCTTACCTATAAATGTAATTGTTATATTTAGCAATATTATTATGAGAAAACGCATTGAAACAAATGCGAAGAATTGCTTTTTCCATAACCCACATAACCTACAGCCCCTTGTTGTAGTCTCCATATGATGAGTAATTCCTTTAATTCCTATCATTCCATTATTGAATCATGAGTTTACCCTAGCTTAAATATGCATATGTCTTTAAGAATATAATACAGTTCTTTCAGCAAATTCATTTAAACGTCAATCCTTAAAAAAACTTGAAATATAACAAAAAGTACATGATTCTTCTCCATAGAAATTATCCTGTGTTTTGGGGAAAAAGATGAATTTCATGGGTATTCTTAGGTGCCTGTGGTGGGAGTGAGGAGGGAAGAGTAAGAAGAAGTTTAGTGTTGAGTCAAACTATGTAGAAAAAAGAAAAAAAATGTACTAAAAACTTACATGGGATCAAATGTATGCATATATATAAATTACATATGTGAACATATTTCTTAAGATTTTAAATTATATTAAAATATCTTAAAATAGTTATATTTCTCAAGCATCTGGGTAAAAGAATAATTAACAAACCTCTTCTTAGGACTCAAACTTGTTTTTGTTATTTAGAATGCATCTGGAATAAATATTTGTTGCATAAGCCATCATATCCCTTGTATCATATTTAAATTTAAAAGACTAATTCATTATTTCTTTAAAAGATATATGTTGAGTGCCTACTATGAGCCAGGGATTTAAAATGGAACGAAATATTTCAAAATCCTTGCCCTTGTGAAGCTTATATTCCAGTGCCAGAGAAATAACATAAACAAAAAGTTAAATACATAATATGCTATTTGGGAATATATTCCATAGATAAAAATTAATTAGGGACAGTGGTAGGGAATACTGAGAGTGTTGCAATTTAATACAACGTGAAAATGGCAAAATATATGTTAACCCTCATTCTTGGGACTGGTACCATTAGCTTCCTCCTCCCAGGCAAGTCAAATTAGCTCAGGCTCTCATTGTAGTGAGACGTTTCCCTCGAGTGTATATTATTTATGTTTGGACTCTGTTTTATTCAGTATTTAATTTATTCCTAAGCAATGATTTGGTTTAGACCATTCAGCCTAAACAACACAAGACTGTGAATGTATTTTTTTCCTTTAGTCTATTTTCCTTTAAGAGTAACTGTGAGCATAGCTGCTGTAAAACTCCAGATGGAAAGGAAGCAGTTCGATACCATCTTTTCTTCGCCTGCATTGCCGTGACACTCAGTTTCTCATTGCACACGGGACCTTGAAAATTCCAGGCCTCAGATGTGGTCACATGTATCCTCTGCTGACTACTACAGATTTGCCTTCAAATGAACCACAGGAATGTTTCTTTTTTAATAATCAACAGCTTCTCTTGTAATATGTTTTTTTTTTTTTTTGTCTTTACGTATAGGCTAGCAGCATTGGTCCCAAATTTTAGCCTTAGCTGGTGGGCTACCTTCCCTATGGGAGTTTTAAAATCACCGTATTAAGTTAATTGTCTGTAACTCTTGTCAAGGGCTATGGAAAAAAAAAATCTTCCAGTGTCTTGAGAAAATACGACAATCCAGGATCTATTTATATTGATAATACTTTTAATGATTTGACCCAACTTCCTTATTATGCATATTGTCACATTATGACACCACCTTAAGTGACATACCTTCTAATGAATTGTGAGAGTAAGGTCTTCTCCAACCAGTCTAAGCTTAGAGTCAAATTTAAAATTAGTCAGGCAAACTCTGGGAAAAGGGTCCACTTCCATTCCATGATAGATGGTCATGAAATCTGCCATTAACATTGCTCCACAGGTATAAACTTCCCCTTAACCTTCTGACAAAAGAAATTTTCATATATTGAGACATAGGAAAGTCATTTTGGCTTGTACACGAGTTAACTTGAATTTTATGCTAACTAAAATAACCTGTTTGTGACCTATCAAACACATATTGTATATCTGCTTAATTATTAGAGAAAAGAACACACTGGCCAAAAGTAAAGAATGTCCATGTTAAAAATAAAGATTAAATGCCTCTTGCTACTGGACCTAGAGACTGTCATACAGAGTGAAGTAAGTTAGAAAGAGAAAAACAAATATCATATATTAACACATAGATGTGGAATCTAGAAAAATGGTACAGATGAACTGGTCTGCAAGGCAGAAATAGAGACACAGATGTAGAGAAAAAACATATGGACACCAAGGGGGGAAAGGGAGGGGTGGGATGAATTGGGAGATTGGGATTGACGTATATACACTAATATGTATAAAATAGGTAACTAATGAGAACCTGCTGTATAGCACAGGGAACTCCACTTTGCTGTACAGTAGAAACTAACACAACATTATAAAACAACTATACCCCAATAAAAATAAAATATCTCTTCCTAGGATGCAAATGCTGGTCCTCCTTTGATGATAAGACTCCCTTCCTGGGTGCCAAGGCCACGCCGACTTGCTCTGTACATGCTGGACTGTTTTTTGTTTTGTTTTGTTTTGTCTTTAAACCTTGAAGACATGTAACCCTGACTTGTTAAATGTTCTTTGTTCTGACAAGATATAAAACTGTTCCGAAAACCCTGCTTCTCCAGAGCAGTTTCCCAGAGTCACCTGGGAAGCGGGCTTCCGGGCTAGTCCTCCGTCTGGCTCAAATAAAACTCTTTTCTATTCTTATTATTGATTGCTTATCGATTATTTTCACTGACACTTCAAAAATAGTTACTAATGGGCATAAAATATATACTAATGAGTATAATTATAATCATTAATATTCATATAATTCTAAATAATTTTAAGTATGTGACTATGCAGTAACAAGATGTTAAATTATCCACACCCCAAAGGCAGGAAGAGAAGAGAATGCAAGCGTGATGAGAGCAGGGGTTTTGTTTAAGAAATTCACCTTGAACGGTGTCTCACACTCAACAGGTGTTCAATAAATGTTTGATTCGTAAATGAAGAAATGGTACCTGTCCGTGTCAAAAAAATCTATGTAGATGTCAAGGTCATACCCTTGCAAATTAAAGGTTCATCCTTTCTATGGAAAGAAAATGGCTATCAAATAAACTGACTAATTTAAAAAGCATAACTTTAAAATGTCAGCGCTACATAGCAAAATCTTCATCAAATGTTTATGAAATAAAACATAAGTCTAAGAGATTTTAATTTTCAGATTTTAGGTAGGAGGCATTTAAATCCAAATACATTTTTTACATTAGTTATTAAAACTGTGGTATTTTCTTCACTTACTTAGTATACACCTCCAAATATTTGAACTTGCGTACTTTTCACATAGGAACTGGGTTAGGTCTTTGCTTTTCTAAGTACTCTAACTTTTTTAAAGATAACAATTGAGAAAAAAATTGTGAACAGACATTTAAATGCCAGATCAAGAGCTCTATCAAAACTTCTCCCTCCCCCTTTGAAAAAAATCTGGTTTTATTTATAGTGCTACACTAGATTGGCTATAAAAAAGAGATTTTTCTTTTGAGGAAAGCAGAGGAATGGTTGAGTACATCCTGCATCTGGCACTGGTGATCTTGGAAACACATGGAACTGGTGTCCAATTACCCTTCTTCCACTTTCTGGGGTTATCACACGATCCATTCTTCTCTCCTGACAAACACATGGAAGACAGGGCTCTGTTCGTGAATGTCCACTGTCCTGGCTTGGAATAATTAGAATGTAATAAATGCCAGCTAGAAATACTGTATTTTTCCTTTCTATACTGTATATGGTAGAGCATGTACTTCTAAGAAATATATATATTACTAAAGACCTTGAGATGGCCCTAAATATACAGAGAAATTTAGGTTAATGTAGTAATGATTCTTTCCACCACTTACATACTGCTGGAGGAAAATTCGCTGTTCTCGAACAAATTTAGAGAGAATAACTGAATTGATTAAGACTAAGTAAATTTCTCCTAAAACTGAATTTTGGGTGGGGGGAGAGTGTCTGTTGACATATATATATATTTTTGTCTAAACTTAAATTGGGAATTGTTAATGTTCATTAGTAAAAATGGCAAAACAAGAGTATGAGTACCAAATATAAGATCTTAGCCCATTATTTCACAATATTGAGAACACAGCAATTGACATATATATAATGAATTTGATTTTATGTGTATTAAATTTCCACTAAGTATTACCTATAAATTTTATGCACCTTCTTAAGTAAGGTGCTTTACAATTATATTTTTTTTTAATTTAATTTTTTAATTTATTTATGGCTGTGTTGGGTCTTCGTTTCTGTGCGAGGGCTTTCTCCAGTTGTGGCAAGCGGGGGCCACTCTTCATCGCGGTGTGCGGGCCTCTCACTATCGCGGCCTCTCTTGTTGCGGAGCACAGGCTCCAGACGCGCAGGCTCAGTAGTTGTGGCTCACGGGCCTAGTTGCTCTGCGGCATGTGGGATCTTCCCAGACCAGGGCTCGAACCCGTGTGCCCTGCATTGGCAGGCGGATTCTTAACCACTGTGCCACCAGGGAAGCCCCTACAATTATAATTTAATACTTATTTTAGATGAATTTTTTAAATCATTTTAAAAACTGTAGCAGGGAATGAGTTTTCTATGTGCTTAGTATTGATGTCAGTATCATACCCTCTGTTTTGCTCTTTTAAGAAGATGAGCCTCCTATGCCTTAGACATTTTCATGGATAAACTTTCCAGGCCTCATACAAATCATCAAAAAATGCGTTGGGATGTTCCAAAGTTTTACAAAATTGCTGAAACTCTCTTTAATGTAAGTTAAAGCCAGCATTTTTGTGAAGGCAGCTGTTTCCTGATGTTGTTATGCAGTTACACAAGAATATAATTAGCATTTGTAATGTGTATCTAAATTTCAATCCTATTCCAATTACTGATAGATCCATCATAAATATGAAGTGAAAATGAAAATTGCTTTGCATATGGTTTATGTATATATGTAAACTAGGTTCTCAGATTTCGAACACTTTGTCCATCATATTTTTAGACCCATCTATCACTAAAAGACCTGAAAGGACTCTAGGAGTAGAATGCTTAGTTTTCACATGTAGTAGTGACAGCTGTCCACACTGTGGACTAAGTCCTAAGTATAATTTAGCACCCCTGCCTCACTCATCAACGATATAGTGACTTACAGAAAGAGGTCAAGATTTGACTTCTGCATATTTCAAAATTTAGAGCTTAAGAAATAATATTTTAAAAGTACCCAGAAATTCCCTAAAAGTTTAAAAATTTTTCCTGAATATTCTCAAGTATTTATCATCAAAATCATTAGGCTCAAGTCCTAGAAACATTTAAGGTTGAAGCTGCTTTTACTATTTTGACTGGAAAGATCTTTTTGTTCAGTTTTGCTGGTAGATACAGCAGTTTAATTCCTCGTATTTAAAGACAGACAGTATTAAATGACATAACAGTATTCTCCAGGTAGAAATATTGATGTCTTACCCTCAGAAATTGACAGTATACGTAATGCTTATTAGTAGGGAATAATAGTTTCGATGTAGGTGAAAGGTTAGGAATGGACCTTCTGTCTTCTAGAGATAGAGGAGACAGTCCACTCTCTAAATATACCAAATTGGCAGCGACATTGCAATTAAAGCACTGAGCTCCCGGGGGCGGGTCAGGTACAGGATTCCAACCAGAGATGAGGCCTCCCCTATGTGGTTATGATGGATTAGAAGGCAAGTCAAGCTGTCCCAGGAGCAAAAGGAAAGATTCTTCTTGTTCCCAAGTACAAAAGTTCAAGGGAGCAAGAAGTGCAGTTTTGCCAAAATGAGGAATATATATACATACAGCAGTGTGGGGCGAATTCAAGCTACTTAATAACATTTTATTCCAAATCAGAAAATAAAATACCCAAAAAAACAACCAAACTCGAATAAATGAAAACTCTTCTCAAACAGGAACATAACACCTATTCTTAAATGCTCTATGATGTAATCATCTTTTGAAATAATTTTAGCTCTTCTGAGCTTAATATTGCAGACTCCCAAGAACTTGAGTTTTTAAGAACCCAAAGAAAGTGATTTTTCCTTTTCTGAAGATTCCTACTAATGTTCTCAAGGCTGTTTTAAAAACACTATTATTATATAAACATGTAGTTGGCCCTAATTAAATAGATTCACTCAATAATCACTAAAGAAATTACATAGCACTGGGCTATAAAAAATACATGCTCTGATAAAGGTTAATGGGTAATGAATGTATTATAATTTAATTTTAATAATTATAAATACAATAGAAATATATGTTTTTGGCACCAAACATACAATGCTCTAGCCCCTGTTTGAACTATCACAAATTTCAAATTAGTTGAAAATTTTTTTGGGTACAATGCATTTTGATTACGGAAAAATATCAAGTGGATATTTTTCATACTATCAATAGCACATATTTATTTTACTTGAGAGATTTGTTTAGTAAATGTATTTTTTATGTTCACTTTTTAAAGCCAAATAGTATCAGGGCCAACACATTAGAAAATTTAATTGGTCACCAAGATATTTCAAGAAGAGAATAGATGGGGACTTCCCTGGTGGCACAGTGGTTAAGACTCTGCCTGCCAATGCAGGGGACATGAGTTAGAGCCCTGGTCCAGGAAGATCCCACATGTCACAGAGCAACTAAGCCCATGTGCCACAACTACTGAGCCTGCACACCACAGCTACTGAAGCCCATGCGCCTACAGCCCATGCTCCGCAACAAGAGAAGCCACCGCAATGAGAAGCCTGCGCACCGCAATGAAGAGTAGCCCCCACTCGCCACAACTAGAGAAAGCCTGCTCACAGCAACGAAGACCCAATGCAGTCAAAAATAAAAATAAATAAATAAAATAAATTTATTAAAAAAAGAAGAGAATAAATAAAAGAGAAGGAAGATAAAAATGATGATGACATGTAGGAAATGGAAAAAATGAACGAAGAATAAAAAATATTTTTCTAAAAAAATATATATATTTTTCTATGGCAGGGATACTGCAATTTGGAGCTAAAAGTCTATTTTTTCACTTTCAGAGTTTTAATTTTCACTAGCAACCTCATTATGAAAAGATTTAACATAATACTTTTTAATATAATTCTAAAAGGACAAAAAACAATACTAAGTAAAAGAAAACAATCCCAATTCTTCCACACAGTTGCAATTCCATTTGTTTTGGTTGAACTGAAAAAACTGGGTTTCTCTGAGTTAATTCAGTTGGATTAAGTCCACCCTGTCAAATGATTCAGAAAAAAATTAAGTGACTAGAGTTGGAGGAGGATGTTTTCTCCAGAAACTCTGACTCTGATGTACTGAGAAAAGTTTCCATATCTATGAACAAGACTAAAATTGACTAGAAGAACTTTTAGTTAGTAAGCAATTCAGAAGGCTAAAACTATTCAAATGCAAACTAGCTATGATAATTTACTATGACTACTTCAGCACAAATCATAAAATATTTCATTCGCAGAGATCCCTTTCATAAGACAACACTGCCAATGGCAGGCCAAACACAGTAGTATAAATAGATCTGTTTTCTAAGACACCATGCATCACTCTTTAATTGAAAGAAAATTATATAATAATAATTGGAGATTACATTACCTACAAAAATACATCAAAACAATAATATTCCTATATATTTTGACATACCAATCCAAGATAGTAAGCTATACTAAATCACAGGCATCTATGATTTAAACAGGCATTTATCAGTTTAAGAAGAAAACAGATCTACAGAAATATCAATTTGCTAGGTAATTCAATTATCACATTTTTGATCCACAGAGATGAAATTTTGAAATATCAAAACATGCCAAAATCATATTTGTATACCAAAAGCCTAACGGAATCTGAAATGCATTGAATTAGCAAGTTGTCATGCAAGTATGGTAATAAGTTTAGTGAAAGAGAAGAAAGGGATTTTTCTCCTGAGACATAATGGACGCACTATTCCCTAAATAACAAAGTATAGACCAAGACCTCTAAAAGAAAAACCACTGCTCAAGGGAATTCTTTACTAATCCCTACTATTGAAAATTTTAACTTTTTTCATATTAGTTAGACAGAACCTTTTATCTACTTGTAGGTTCATATACTGGGATAATTACTTAATTTTTGCATATAAAAATAAAAATGAACTAGTTGAAAGAGTTCATGAGGAACGAATCAGTATGTTCAGTTAGACATTATTATGATTTTGAGGGAGTTTTTCTTTCCTATCTTTAAGGTTACCCTGATCATCCTGCTCCTCTCAAATGATATAGAAATGAATTAAATGAATTCATGCATGCAAGTGTCTGGTCAAACTGTGAAAGGATCATAATAACATTGCAAAAACAAATCAAAGGATAATGTTTATTATATATTTTCAAAAAGGCAGCCAAATTTTAAAATATAGTTAATTAACAAAACTGTCAGATCTACCTAGGGATGGGATAGAATCCAGTGTTTCAATTAGAGGAGATGATCTTAGGCAGAAACCAGAATAGCTACCTTTTGAGGTAGGAGGTTGGTCATAGTATACAGGTAAAGAGGAAGTAGGTTGAAGAGCTGTTGGGGCATGTGGAAATTCTCTTCAATTGCTTATATTTCTTCAATGAATTAACAAGCAAAATAACCAGCTTCGAGAAGGAAGGAAGAGGAGCTCATATAGGTTCGAGGAGAGTGGGAAAGGTTTGAAATATTCATCTTGTAAAGAGAGAAAATGAATTGGTTAAAGAAATGGAGGAGGAGTTTTTGGCTTCACTGGAGGTCACTGGTCATGAATCTAAAATGTGTCAAACCAGTCTGATTGTGTGTTTCTCTCCAACTATGCAGGTGAAGACTAAGAAGAATTTAGCAAGAGTTGTGTTTTTGCCAGATGAGTAGGGCAGATGAAAGAAAACTTGGTAAACCAGGAGAGAATGTATTTGAGGGACTGATTACTGTGTTAGAGCAGGAAATTTCGGTCACGTAAGGAGAGAATTGAAGGCAGTTTGGAGTGTCAGACAACGAACTGAAAACCTGAAAGAACTGGAATTTTTGCTTTCATCTGGGCTGTAGATGGGGTGTGCAGGACAGATAGAAAATGACAGCTAAGAGTAGAATGCTTGACTTGAGATTATGGTGATGACTATAGGCAGAGAGGACAAGAGGTCAAAATAACTGGAGTCAGAGTCCAAGAAACCAGAATGCTACAGTGGTGGATGTATCGTGCTTGTAGAAAGTCATATCGCAGAGATTCAAGATAGCCATAAATGATCTTGGTGAAGTTGCCTAGGAGCACAGATTTTTGTGTATGGTTGGTCCTCCTCCCTTTTGTGGTCTCCAGCCAGGGACTGGGGGAACTAAACCAGAGACTGAAGCAGAGTTCTCCATGTCCTACAAAACATTTCCCACCTCTGTATCCCTTTTAAAAATGCCAATATTTATAGCTTCATTGTCACACTCTTCCTAAAAATCTATCAGGTCTGATCCCATCAATGTCACCAGAAGCTCAGCTCCTAGGTCATCTTCCAACACAGAGACTTTCATCCTTATCTGCACATTCTTTAAATTCACCAACTCTTTTACCTCTCCTGACCCCCAGTCCCTTCTATTGCACTCTCTGGAACTCATACGCCCCCCAACCATCACCCAAATCCTTCGGGGTCATCATCTTCTTCTCTGAATGTTACAGAACTAAAATAGCTATTTCTGGTGAGAATATTGCTTCTGCTGATACCCTGCTAAGTGGAGGAAATTTCATCTCCCACAAACTTCTTTCTTGAGCTCAAGGTGCTTTAGATGGCGTCCCCAGTGAGATCTGGACCATTATTTCTCCTCTTCCTCCCCAATTTCTTTTAGTTTTATGAAGCTCATACCATTAAATCCAACCGTCCACCAACCGTTGTTTTGGTCATCCTGGGACCTTTCTGTCATTTTCTTAGTGTCTTAAAATACTATCAACTGGAGCCTACTCAAACACTCTGCCTCCCTCCAACACCACTCCTGTCATAATTCTCACATTTTAATATCCATATCAACTCAAGAAGAGGTGAAAGAACCAACAGACCTACAATCACAGAAAACACTAAAAAGGAGTCAGCTATCGAATCCTAAAAGATGTTAAGTTCTAATGGTTTTACTTTGATTTTTATTAAAAATCAAAACTAATGATTCCTAAGTTATTTAAACTAGACCAGAGCATAGAAAAATATAGAGATCTCTCCAACTTAGTCTACAAAATAGTATATTCTTAATAACAAAACTGGAAAATATTAGCACAAAGGAAATCTATTGTTCAATATTATGAAGATTACTCATGTGAATTAAGAAGATAAGTATAAAATTCTAAATGAAGTGCTAGCAAATAAAATCCAGAAATGTTAAAAAAAAATATCATGAAGTATATAAAGGTGGCTAAATATTAGGAATTATATACATTTCATCAGTCATATTAATGAGTAAAAAGTGAAAAAAAATAAACCATGAGACTTTGATTGATGTCATAAAAAGCATTTGATAACATTCAAAACCCATTCCAGACTTTCAAAATTGCTTAGCAAACTTGGAAAAGAAAGGGTTGCCTTGATTTGATAAAGAGTATCCATCAGAAACCTTCAACAAACATCATACTTAATAGTAAAGTATTAGAAATAATTACCACTAAGGTGAGCAATGAGATAAGGATGCTATTGTCACTGACTTACCAGTGCAAGGAATAAATAAGACAGGCAAGTGGTAAAAGAAACACACAGCATTGTCATTGTTTAATGATAGTTTCTGCTTAGATAACACAAAATAATTAATGAAAAAAAACATTTTACTGAAACTGGTTGGAGCATCCAGTAAGTGGCAGAGTTATAAGGACAGTATAGAAAAAGTAATATTATAAATGATCATACAAATATGATAGAAAATATTTAGTTCACTATAGCAACAAAAGTAAATATGAAATAACTAGAAATCATCCTAACATATTTCCAAGCCCTATATCAAAACCTTGGGAAAGGCTAGTCTAGAACAAAGGAAGGACCAACTCTTAAGAATACTTACTCATGATGGGGGCAAAACACCCATGATAATCCCACTTTAAAACGATTTAGTCTAATAGTGGTTTTCACCTGATGTTAGGTAATAAAGTGTAGTGGTGAATCCTGTAGACTCTGGAAACAGAAAACACTGGCTTCAGATCCTGACTGTACAATGTACTAAGCATGTTTGTTGATTTCATTCTTCTGAGCCTCAATATGCTTTAAAAAAAAGGATGGCAATAGTATCTATCTTTATTAGACTGTAGTTAGAATTGAGATGTGTGTAAATTTCTTGGTGCAATGTCTAGCATGTGTAAATAGTTCAGTAACCCACCATCATATTTCTCATGGATTCTAACAATATCTTCCTGTCTGGTCTCTCTGTTGCTTCCTTCGGCTCCTGATAGTCTGTTCCCAACGCAGAGTGATCCTGTTAAATAGTAATTCAGATGATGATAATCTTTGGCTCAGAATCCTAAAATGACTTCCTATTACAGGCAGAGTAAAAGCAAAGCCCTTACAGTGGTCTAAATGGCCCTTTTTTTATTCAGTCCCTTGTTCCCTCTCTTCTCCTACTCCGCTCCCACTTCTTTCTCAGGGAACTGGAATCTGTCATTCCCTCTGCTTGGAGCACTCTGCCCTAAGTTTGCTACCTCACCTCCTTCGTCTCTTTCCTCAAATGTCATCCTTCGGTAGACAGACTCCCTGACCATCCTATCTAAAATTGAAAAAACAGAACAAAACCCAAAACCCTCACTCTGATCACTCCCTTTTCCCTTTCCCTTTCACAATTATTTTTCCATTACCACTATGTAGCATTATATTTTACAAAAGTGTCTTTTGTTGTCTTCCCTAGTAAAGTGTAATCTGCACGGGGGCAGGGATTTTCATCTATTTTCTTTTTCCCCAGTACCTAGAACAGTGCCTGGCGCACAATATATACTCAATAAATATTTGTTGCATGATTATAATTGCTATTATTATAACAATAACACTATTAAATGGAGTTACTGATTTTATTTCCATGTGTTAATATGCTGACTGTAAAATATTAAAAGTTTTCATTGTATTTCATCAGCATATTTTCTAGTGATTTTTTTTCATTTTGCTCCCTGTGGTTCCTACTACAGGAAAGCTACCTTCTAATTGTAGTGGTCCTTGATTATCCTAGTCTATGATTTTGTTAATATCCCACATAGATCTCTCCCAAACATCTCTTGATATCCATTTCTTTAGGATCCTGTACCATAACAAGCTACATATCTTTTTAAAAAATGCATTTCAAGTATCTTTCCTCATTCAAATAAATGCCTCATTTCAAATATCTTTTACTTTGAGATCAAATTCCAAGACTGAAAAAACCAGCCACAGTGCCTACACCGAACAAGTGAGCCAGTCCAATCTCAGTCAGCAGTTTGGCTCAGTAAAGGCTTCTCTCTATCACTGTAAATACGAATCAGATTCTCAACACCTAGCATCAGTCAAACCTTGGGGGCACAGCTAGGATTTGGAGAAGCTCATAGGAAGTTGTGTAGGCCTGGCTCCAACAGAGGAGCCACTGAAGTGTATAAACAGTGTGAAGAATGAATAAAAATGATGAAGAACTTTCTCAAAATTCTTACCAAACAATCTGTCAACTTTTGAGGGGATTACAAGATCCAGGAAAAACTGGCTTTTATGTTAAAGGTTATTAGTCCTCAACAGATAATATTTTCTGGATGAAGTCTGAACTAAAGAGGCTCCACAGAGATTAGAGGATTTTAAACATTACACACATGTGAACATTCACACCAGAAAATGAGCCAATAAATCAGCTTCCTTAACTCTTACTGGAACTGATTAAAAACTAGAGCCAAAGTCCTCCAGTGGTGTGAGATAATCAAAGGCATTTTTTTAGAGTGATATGTAGATGGTGATTTATAAACCGTAAAGATTGCTATGTCATTTGGTAAACAAAACCTAGATAATACAATTCTTCCCATATATTGCTTCAGTTATAATTCTGATGGAGTACATGTATTAGTTTGGTTGAAGTTATAAAATTTTATCTAATTCATATTCATATTTATTTTAATTGGATTTTCATACCCTTTTTCTGATTAGGATATTAGAAAATCAGTGTTAACTCTGGTTCTGCTGATGTTCACCATCATAATACTTAACTAGATTCACCTACAAGCTTTTGTTTGGGATCTTACTATCCAGTAACCATACTATTTTGACTTGAATGTAGGTAAAGTCAACAAAATATTTTGAATTCCCTAGTGTCAGATGAATATAAATCTATAGTTATAGACTTTTAGATATAATTGATCGTTAGAACTTCCAACACTCAGGATTTGATCTGACCCTTAGGTAATAATACTTTATCCCTCAAATTACTCACTAGTTCCATCTTATGCAGATAGTAATCAGAGTGGGAGTATTACAAGACTCTCCGCCTGAGATTATATGCCTAATACGGCTTCCTGAGGTTTGACAAATAAATGCACTAGATAGAAAGCATGCACTTGAGTTTACCCATAATTTGACTGCAGGGGAATATTGGTGCTGGAATCCAGGTTTCCTTGAACCAGAGTATCTCAGAAAAGATTTTGGAGAGAACTGGGTTTATTGGTTTTAGTAGCAGAATAGTTTTTAATGCAGCAATACTAGCAATCTCAATGTAATAACCCAAGCTTCTTTCACTGAAGTGTGGAGATGGGTGGAGAAGGCAGAGGGTAAAGACCATCCCACCACCACTCCAACACCATGTGCCACTGTGTTGTCTCTGACTCCTCCATTACACCTTTGGGCTCAGTTGAGGCTGCTTTGAGAAAAGGTTCTAACCTCTTTAAAAATTCATTTTTAATTTCATTTATTTTATTTTAAATTATTGCCAAGTGGTAAGAACAAGTGGGTGTGGCAGCTTAATGCCCTTATTTGTTATTTAAATTAATTTTTATTGGAGTAAATTTGACTTACAGTGTTGTGTTAGTTTGTGCTGTACAGCAAAGTGAATCAGTTATATATATACATATATCCACTCTTTTTTAGATTCTATTCCCATATAGGCCATTACAGAGTGTTGAGTAGAGTTCCCTGTGCTATACAGTAGGTTCTTATTAGTTATGTATTTCATATATAGCAGTGTGTATATGTCAATCCCAATCTCCCAATTTATCCCTCCCACTCCCTGTTTCCCCCTTGGTAACCATAAGTTTGTTTTCTACATCTGTGACTGTATTTGTTTTGTAAATAGGTTCATTTGTACCTTTTTTTTAGATTCCACACATATGTGATATCATATGATATTTGTTTCTCTAACTTACTTCAAACTGAAAAAAGCAGGGAAGCCACGAAGCCAGGTGATTCCCTAGGATCACATGGCTAATTTTTAGACTGAAATCTAGTCCAGTGCTTTTCTTACTACATCAATCCTTAAAAAAATGCTTCCTGAAGCAAAGGCAGAGCAACCTCACTAGTATTCAAAGAGTGCACATTAAAAAATAAAATGTCATACCTTTCTTTTTAAATAGATAATTTTGAAGGAAACACTACTACTTAAAACCCATCAACCATTACAGATAGTTGCTCCTTAAGAAAACCTTAGTACACCTTCCAAGATCTAGATGAGTACTGCCCAATAAAACATCCTATGATATTTCTGCTCTGTCCACTATGGTCGCTACTAGCCACACGTGGTTATGAAGCATTTCAAATGTGCTTCTTACGTGTGACTGAGGAATGAAACGTTTAATTTTAATTAGTTTACATTTAAGTAGCCACATGTGGCTGGGGTCCACCATTTCAGACAGTCCAGGCCTAGTACTTTCCTTCCTCTTTAGTCTCACCTTTCACCACACCCTCACCTATCACTTTATGGCTTTTCCATATTACATTTCAGTGTTATGAACTCACCTGCTCTCTCCTGACTTCTAAACATTTTGTTAGTACCACTCCCTAATTCCTCACTTCCCTTTTACTTGCTAACTTCTATTCACCTTTTGTACTTGATGAAATGAAGCTTTCCTTAAGAAGCTGTCTTAATTCTCTAACCCTCTTCTCCCTTAACCCCATATTTACAGCATCCACCTAAGGTAGACAGCATTTAACCTACATTAGGGCAATTATACTTTTACTATCCCTTTCCGTCTACGAGATTTTAAGAGTCTCTATGGAAAAAAACTGTGTTAGCCACAAGCACATGACTTGCCACATGTATTTTGAACAAATTAATATAGGAATGAATAAATGAATATTGAAATGTCTGTTTAAATGTTTTATTTATACTTCTGAAAGTCAGGCAGAAAAAAAATGGATGCAACATGGAGAACTACTGTCATCTCTCAAGCAGAATAATGACAGACTAACTCCACATTTAAGTCCAACAGTAGTGTGATGAACTGATTAGATGGAATAGTGCTTAGAAATCCATTCTAATAGTCAGCAATGATGTGATGATGGTCTGGACTAGAGTCATTTAAGTGATCACGGAAAAGAAGGTGTGTGTCTAAAAGACATGTTGAGAATTGGGTTGAATAGAAATGGAAGGAAACTGAGTAACCAGAAACAATTCAATGTGCCTTTCATAAGAAATACAGAGAATAGCAATAACAAACAAAGATATTACATTTGGGAGCTAAATAAAACTTTGGGTGATGCATGATAAAAATGATGATGGGCTAGTAAATTCTGAGGAATGTCAAAGTATGAAATGTCTAAGTTGCACAAGCAATTGATAATACGTGACTATTGAGAGTGTATTGGGACAATTAGGCTGAAAGTTGTAGATATTAGAGCCATATGATTGGTTGGGCTTTTGATGGAAATCAGTGTAAGAAGAAAAAACTGAGTAAGTTTTTAAATATATCCAAGTTAAGAGACAAAAGGAAGTGGAAATGCCAGTAGACTATTCAGAAGTATACAAAAATCAAAAGGCAAGAGTTTTAAGGAGAGGGGGCATAGTTAAAAGTATTGACTTCCCAAGAGAAACTGAATTGGAAAGACATGAGAAAAATGAAATTTGGATAGAAAAAGTCTTAGGGGGTGTTCTTTGAGACAGCTGTCACTCTTATGCCGTGTATAAAAGTGCAAAGAAGAAATATTGACATTCCATACTTCTCAAGTGGCCAGAGGACTGTGCTCCAGATATAAGACCATAAATTCAGAGACAGGGCTTACTATTCTTTATTGTGTTTGGGACCAGGAATTTTGTTTTTTTATCTTTATTTTTTTAAAGAGATGGAAGGCTGAGGTCTGCTAAAAGTTTACCCCTTCAAACTTAATATAAATAGTTTTGAAGAAGTATTTGTCATTGGTTTTCCAAAACCTTGGGTGCTTAATTAAAAAGGATCCATAATCTACAGGGTCTATATAAGAATTTTTTTGGTATAGGTTATTCTCTTAGCCCTTAGGGCATAGACACACAAAAACTTATGTGCTAATACTATATTAGGAAGTGCTCTTTCAAGGAAGTCACAATGAGGGAAAAAGCAAGGGGGGGAGAGCAAAAACATGGAGGTGCTTTGCCAACTCCTTACACTTTGTATCAAGCACAATTTTGCCATTTTTAAGAGGCAGCATGAACTACTACATCTCAGTCTACCTTGGGGTAAAGAAAGGAGAAAAATGTATCTGTCATTTCCCATTTCAATTGTCACAGGTTTGCTTCATGGCTATTGACACACCCTCCCCTGACCCAAACACACATACTGCTAGGTTGCATACAAACATCTCTAATGTGTCCCATGATATCTCATGTCTCAAAAGCAATAAGAAAGCATCAGGGAGGAAAGCTAAATGTACCATGTGGGCATGAAGCAAGACGCAGTCATGTTGGCCAATGCAAAGTAGGTAGTTACAGTATCTGGAGTGATATAATGTCCAATGGTCTCAGAGAGATCCTGCTAAGAGGTTCTAAGATGGCACTAAGAGGTATCTGATATAGTTCACAAGTACCAGCCACTTTATTCTGTCTTCTCTGGCCTTTGCACTCAAGGGTGGTTTGCATACAGCCTCTAATTTGAGTTCTATTTTTGTGATGGGGTAATTATAGACAGTGAATGTACAAGTGTGTGAACACTGATATTTTTAGATAATACACATCCTGGGATAGTTTGAGTAGGAATGGTGGTCTGACTCGCTTATTAACTCTAATATTGATAAATTATGGTGATTTTCATACCAACTTTATTTCTGTTTAGTTTGACCATTGAAATCCTACAGTCTCTAGACAAATCTTTTTTATATTTGTTTGATAAAAATGTACTTCATCAACCTGATGTGGCCTTTTGCCTTGTTGACATAGCAAAATGTCATGAATGCCCCAGACTCAATTCAAAGGTCACCTTTTCTCTAAAGATGATATTGTATATTGAATCTTACTAAAGCTTAAGTTCTTAAAGTCCCTTTTTAAGGAAAAAAATGAATACAGTCAAAATTACCCATAAAAGTTATTTAAATCACCCACTAGGAACAGTATTAAATACATACAAATACATACATATATCTATGTATACAGTTTGTTTATACAAACCAAATGGAACCCACTAGGTGTATGCCATTGGCAGGTAGTTTATCATATTTATCATTTCTATTTGGGGAGATGTGACAGTGAGGCATTCCCTACAGCCATCTCCCATTTGGATATAATGTTTTTGTCTTCTTAGATAGGCACTGATATTAGAATTAAAACTAGGAAAGATTAAAATAGAATATAATAGGAAAGTATTATGAATAATAACATGAAAAAACTGCAACAGCTCTACGTTTCTAGTAATTTGCTAAGTAAAAATCCATTCCCTTGATTTGTTCTTTTAGTTGTAGACAACTTGCTCCTGGATCACAAAGCTGAGAACTGAAGCTAACAGAGGTCATGGTCTTAAGGGAGGCCTGTTTGGTACTTCCTGATTTGACATACCAGCTGTCCTTCTGGAAAGGCTTCTCTGCTACAGTTCTCTACAGCTGTAACAGCATTGTGGTTGGCTCTCCCCAGAGCCATCTACCCTACTAGACAGTGAGTTCCATGAAAACAGGGATTCTCTTATCTTTGTATCCCTGATGTCCAACACAGTTTAGGGGGTAATAGGTTCTCAAAAATGTTTGAAGAGACAATACCAAAAAAGAACTTTTAATTTTGCATGTTTCCACATAAAATCTTACCAATTCTTACAATTCTCTTAAAATATATTAGATTAAATTTCATTAACTGACAATGGAGATAATTTGTACTTACTCCGTATTTGTAATTGTTATATTTTAAAACAGAATAATGATGAATTTAAACTTAATTCCTAATCAGAAGGTTTTATCTATCATTAAAAAATATGTGCCACTTAGATGATTCATAATGTTGTTTATGCCCATACTAAGCAAGAAGAGATAATTAAATCCCCTAGTGTGCTGATACAGACGGTTGATAAATGTTTATTAATCATTATGGATGTGCTAAAGTTAACAAAAGACAATATATACTGGATCATTTAAAATCAGCTGGTGTCTAGCTCTAAAGTTGAATTTTTCTCATTGCATTGCTCCATAGCCTGAATATAGCTTCAACTTGAATAATTAAATCCAGGACTCTCTTAAGAAGAACTCTCTAATGCAATCTTGAAAGAGAACATTGTTGAACAACAAGTTCCATCACAAACTCTACACTGAATATTTTTAACAATCTTTGGGAACCATTGGTTTGATAATAGCTACTCTTTGGACATCAGAATTTAATTAGGCAATCTAGTATTAGACACCAGATAAAGTAAATGGATAGTTAGCAACCTTAGATCATATGGCATGAAATAAATCATAATACAAGACTTCTTCCATTTACTGTCATCTACAGTGTGATACTAAATTGGTTTGAGATAAATGGTTTCTATCATATGCCTCTGTTCAGGATAAAAACCAGAAAATGATACTATTAATATACTGAAGTCACCTCATTATTCAGGAAGATTAGAATAAAGAACTGAGATAACAGGTCTGTAGATTGTTTTCCTAGCATATTAGAGGGCTTTGGTAATGACTACAAAGTTTAGGATCATTTATATAAATCACAAAATGTGAACATGATAGTGGTGTAAAGTGATTAGAAATATGTTTCAATAATATTTTAAGATTTCTTACATACTTATAATAGTTTTCCTCTTGCAAGCCCATGAAGTAATGAATTTGGTGTTGTAGACTTACATAATAAATTAAAAAACAATATATAAGAAATTGTAAATGATTTTAATTCAGCCATTTATATTTATATGTATTATGGAGTAAATTATACATATGATAAATTACACATGTGATCTTTCATGATTCTAGGCAATTATTTCAGGAAGACTGAATTGTTTCCTTTGAAATCATTATAATATGGCTGATAAAGGCTTTATAAAATTTAGAGCAACCCTAAAATAATCTAATGGGTGATGATAATATTTTTGTTTGGGATTATGTAAACAAAAGAGGCCATTCTCCTTCCTGTAGGCAGAACTCCAGGTTAATATCCTTTTACAGATATGAGTTTCCCTAACATGGACAAAACAAATTGATATTGGAAACCAATTAAGACTGTGAACCCAACCCTGTTGGAAGTATCATGTTTAAGAGTCATTCATCATCAAAATTCTCCTTCAATGGCAGAGTAGCCTAGAGCTTCTATGCAAGAGTTGAGTTTCCAGTGTAATACAATTTTAGTTTCCTAGCATAGAAAGAATAAATTTCTTTCAAATTCATAGATGGCAGAAAAATTTAACAATTAATAAATGCAGTAAATAATTATGAATAAATTAATACAAGTAACTTCTTTTCCCAGAAAGGTCTTAATAAATTTTGAAAATCATACCCTATTTTAAAATTTATATCAGAATTATTTCTGCTAATTTTATTTTTTGTTACTTGAAGGTATTTTTTGCTTAGCATGCTATAGGTAACAGATGCTGAAAGTGCTAAAAATACGAATGCTATTTTCAAGGAAAACAAATGCAAAATGTTTTTAAAAGCTATTTTGATACTCCGTTTGAAATATAGGGTGGCCGGCAGCAGCGAAGGTGAGGGCGGTGTTGTGGAGGGAAAAGTGAGTTATTTGTGAGGGAGGAGTGATGATATTGTGTTTTCAAATGTACCAAAAGACAACCCTCAGAATGGGAGAAGATATTTGCAAATGAAGCAACTGACAAAGGATTAATCTCCAAAATTTACAAGCAGCTCATGCAGCTCAATAACAAAAAAACAAACAACCCAATCCAAAAATGGGCAGAAGACCTAAATAGACATTTCTCCAAAGAAGATATACAGATTGCCAACAAACACATGAAAGAATGCTCAACATCATTAATCATTAGAGAAATGCAAATCAAAACTACAATGAGATACCATCTCACACTATCATCAAAAAATCTACAAACAATAAATGCTGGAGAGGGTGTGGAGAAAAGGGAACACTCTTGCACTGTTGGTGGGAATGTAAATTGATATAGCCACTATGAAGAACAGTATGGAGGTTCCTTAAAAAACTAAAAATAGAACTACCATACGACCCAGCAATCCCACTACTGGGCATATACCCTGAGAAAACCATAATTCAAAAAGAGTCATGTACCAAAATGTTCATTGCAGCTCTATTTACAACAGCCAGGACATGGAAGCAACCTAAATGTCCATCATTGGATGAATGGATAAAGAAGATGTGGCACATATATACAATGGAATATTAGTCAGTCATAAAAAGAAATGAAATTGAGTTATTTGTAGTGAGGTGGGTGGAGTTAGAGTCTGTCATACAGAGTGAAGTAAGTCAGAAAGAGAAAAACAAATACAGTATGCTAACACATATATATGGACTCTAAGGAAAAAAAAAAAAAAAAGTCATGAAGAACCTAGTGGCAAGATGGGAATAAAGACACAGACCTACTAGAGAATGGACTTGAGGATATGGGGAGGGGGAAGGGTAAGCTGGGACGAAGTGAGAGAGTGGCATGGACTTATATACATTATCAAACGTAAAATAGATAGCTAGTGGGAAGCAACCACATAGCACAGGGAGATCAGCTCTGTGCTTTGTGACCACCTAGAGGGGTGGGATAGGGAGGGTGGGAGGGAGGGAGATGCAAGAGGGAAGAGATATGGGAACATATGTATATGTATAACTGATTCACTTTGTTATAAAGCAGAAACTAACACACCATTGTAAAGCAATTATACTCCAATAAAGATGTTAAAAAAAAAATGTACTGAAGATTAACTTTGTATCTGGAGGTAAAATCCAGGCAGAAAAATGAAGCTATGTGACCTCATAAGTTATGATAATTCTGATTTTGAATGTGATAGACTACCAGCACACGTATTTCACCTCTACAAGAATTTGTATTGTTAATTCCATGATTATTTTTAAAATTTTATTGACGTATAGTTGATTTACAATGTTGTGTTAGTTACTGTTGTACAGCAAAGTGACTTAGTTATACGTATATATGTATATTCTTTTTCATATTCTTTTCCATTATGGTTTATCACAGGATATTGAATATAGTTCCCTGTGCTATACAGTAGGACCTTGTTGTTTATATACATCCTATATATACTAGTTTGCATCTGCTAATCCCAAGCTTCCAGTCTTTCCCTCCCCACTCCCCTTCCCCCTTGGCAACCACAAGTCTGTTCTCTATGTCTGTGAGTCTGTTTCTGTTTCGTAGATATGATCATTTGTGTTGTATTTTAGATTCCACATATAAATGATATCATATGGTATTTGTCTTTCTCTTTGTGACTTACTCTGCTTATTTTTAGAAGCGATTCTAACTAACAGCAACAGCAATAACAAAACCCAAACCTACAACCAACGAATCAAAAACAAAACAAAATAAATATTGCCCACGAAGAAAACCAACCTGCCACACAACAAATGCCCTGGTAATCCTGCTAAGTCAAACCAAATAGTAATTACAAGGGCGGGCATGAAAACCAGCAGACAGAGTTATGTTTGATCACACATCAGGCCTTGCCTCCATGCTTTCTGCCATATTCAGGGCCATAATCATAGTGCCCCATTTAGATGCCACGTCTGGGTCAAAAGACATATTGAGAGATCCAAATAAGCACTCTGAGTAGGAGCAAACTATTGACCTATGAACATCTTTATTTGCATGTTGATTTTTATTCAACATGTAATTTATTCTGATTTGAAAAAGTAGATACATAGTCTGTAGTTCTAGAATAATTTTGCAGCAGGATATTTCTAATATTGACATTATTCCAATTTGACATATTCCTGAAATTTTTGAAAATGGCACATGGGAAGTAAGTGGTCAAACATGTAGCAGATGAGGCTCAGAAACAGAAAAGTCTCTTTTAGGCAGAAGTATTGCAACTCTGCTTTTCTCATTTTAAAATGCAAGAACTAAGCTGGGATGAAGTGAGAGAGTAGCACTGACATATATACACTACCAAATGTAAAATAGATAGCTAGTGGGAAGCAGCCGCATAGCACAGGGAGATCAGTTCGGTGCTTTGTGTCTCCCTAGAGGGGTGGGATAGGGAGGGTGGGAGGGAGACCCAAGAGGGAAGGGATATGGGGATATACGTATGCATATAGCTGATTCACTGTGTTATACAGCAGAAACTAACACACCATTGTAAAGTAATTATATTCCAATAAAGATGTTAAAATAAATAAATAAATAAAATGCAAGAACTAGAGTATTTCTAAGAACCCTGAACACTTGAAGATTCAGTGACTTCACATGTTTTTATACATACTTCAGATTTCAGATTTTAAAACATAGGAATAAATTTATATTCTTTGGTTTGAATATCCTAGAGACTAAGGATCATTAGGCATGTCTTAGAGCTTAGTCTCAAGTTTTAAGAATTAGCTCTTCTATAATTCTGTACACTCTGATCCAATTTAATAACAGAGAGAGAGATACATAGCACTGTGGTTAACTGTAGAAAATGATTGCCAATGACTATTTTCTGAGGTCTGGGAAGCCATCTGAAAGATCAAACAGTACACAAAACTAGGTACAGTGTGTTGTAATTAAGCATCACAGCTAATGGCCCTCAAACAAAACTCTGCTGGAAGACACAGTGATTAGAGACACCTGCAGGTTAATAATTAGAAGCATCTGAGCACAGAAGCAATTAATATAGGGAAACTCTCCCAGGAAAAAAGGCTGAGCAATAAACAAAATAAAGTTCTTTTCAAATTCCCATTTTAAAAAGTCTGTGTTAATAAAGTGCCACCAAGCCCAAAATTTTAAGAATGCATTAAAGTACTGATATTTAGTTTGTTCTGTAGCATATCTTTTAAATTCACTGTACTCATAGATGTTTT
This sequence comes from Balaenoptera acutorostrata, assembly GCF_949987535.1. NCBI lineage: Eukaryota > Metazoa > Chordata > Mammalia > Artiodactyla > Balaenopteridae > Balaenoptera > Balaenoptera acutorostrata. The sequence continues at coordinate 121,293,957 of NC_080067.1, forward strand.
CACTCAATGTAATCAGAAATGATTGTTTTTCTCCATTTACCAAGTGAGTATCAAACAATTAGAAGCTCTTCAGTATCACGTATGATAACCAGTAGTAATGATTTGCTAGGCAAAACAAAGACCACCAACATTGAATTTATGTCTAAATTTCTAGAATTTTTTAAATGAAAGCCTCCAAAAACCTATTCTTTTCAAATTAAAAACCATACTAACATGTCAAGTAAACTATCTGTAAGTGAAAATGTTCAAATTTTTAAAGTGTGAAACTGCTTCCATCTTATATAGGGACATTAGATCATTTCAGCACAGCAAGATTTTTTATATATAATAAGTACTTTTGGTACACACCAAAATATGTTCGGCTGGCATACATTCCTCTATTTAGTGCTGATCATATTTTGCTCTTTATTGTGTGTATGTATATGCATTTTATATTTCAAAATTTTGTTCGTTTTAGCCATCTTAAACACATAATGTTCAATTAGGTCCCACTGTTCATTTTCTGTTCCAAGCTGATTGCAAAAGTAGATGTTTTGAGGGTATGTAGCAAAGGCTAATGTATTCCTAAGCAAAATGGAAAAATGATAAACCAGGAAAAGGAGAGACATTAAAGGACATTAAAGGACTGTTCTGGCCATGTGACCTAATCATTAAAAAACACTTCCAGGGGAAAAAAATCTCAAACATTACAGAAATACAGATTCATGAATTATGTATAGTCATAAAGACCCTTGGAAAACATGTAAAATTCAAGCCTTAAATCATTACTTTGAGAACTACTTCCATTATTTTTCTTTGTCTTATAAAGAATAATTTGCATCAGAATCCCAATATATTTATATCCTACAGCAAAATTTACTTGGTCAAATATGAAGGGTATCATATCCCACTTTCAATTTGTTTTTGATTTCATCTTTTTACTAGCATTATCTTTTGTTCATGAGGCAGATGTTGAACAGTTTAGAACACAATGGTTCAGATTTCTGTTAATTATAATCTAAGTCAACTATGAATAAACAATGTAGACAGTATAGATGCTATAAAATATTAGCTTTACTATTGGTATCATAGAATCATTATTATTAAACAACTGTTTAGATACCCCTCAGATACAGTCCATATAAGGTTTGTTCTATTACCATAGCTCTGGCTTCTCGAATGCATTCGTTAGTCTTAATCTTCTAGATTTGAAATAACTTCAGAGACCTTTAAAGATGCATTCTGTTTGCTGGGTTTATTCTAATGCTACGTCTTTTTTATTGTTGTTTAAATTTGATTTTTTTTCCCCTTCTTATTTTTTCCAAGGAAGATGTTACAATTACTGGAATTGTTTAGATTTTCCCCACTGTCATCGTTCTCTAGCACTTTCATACTCAAAGTGATGTTCTACGGGACTCACCTGGGAGCTGGTTAAAATGCAGATTCTTAGGTCTCTACCCCAGACCTACTAAATCAGAAGTTTCACTTTAACAAGATTCTAGGTGATCCAAACGCACATTAAAGTTTTAGAAGCATTGTAGAAGGCACCACATAGACACAAGCATACACCTCGGAGATATTGTGGGTTTGGTTCCAGACCACAGCAATAAAGCGAATATCACAATAAATCAAGTCATACAAATTGTTTTGTTTCCCAGTGCATGTAAAAGTTATGCTTACACTACACTGTAGTCTATAATGTGCAACAGCGTCATGTCTGAAAAAAGTATATACCTTAATTAAAAAATACTGCTAAAACATGCTAACAATCATCTGAGTCTTCAATGAGTCATAATCTTTTTGCTGGTGGAGGGTCTTGCCTTGATGCTGATGGCTGCTGACTGATCAGGTAGAGGTTGCTGAAGATTGAGGTGGCTGTGATAATTTCCTAAAGTAAGACAGTAATGAAGTCTCCTGCATGGAATGACTCTTCCTTTCATGAAAAATTTCCCTGGGTCATGCAATGCTGTCTGATAGCATTTTACCCCCAGTAGAGCTTCTTTCAAAACTGGAGTCCACGCTCTCAAACTCTGTTGCTGCTTTATCAACTGAGTGTATGTAATGTTCTAAATCCTTTGTTGTCATTTCAACAGTCTTTACAGCATCTTTACTAGGAGTAGATTCCATCTCAAGAAACCACTTTCTTTGCTCATCCATAAGAAGCAACTCATTCATTAAAGTTTTATCATGAGATTGTAGCAATTGTCACATCTTCAGACTCCGCTTCTAATTCTAGTTCTCTTGCTATTTCCACCACATCTGCAGTTGCTTTCTCTACTAAAGTCTTGACCCCTCCAAGTCATCTGTGAGGGCTGGAATCAACTTCTTCCAAACTCCTGTTAATGTTGTCGTTTGGACCGTTTCCCATGTTTCATGAATGTTTTTAATGGTGTTTAGAATGGTGAATCCTTTCCAGAAGGTTTCCAATTTACTTGGTGCAGATCCATCAGAGGCATCAATATCTACTGTAGCTGTAGTCTTATGAAATGTACTTCTTAAACGATAAGACTTGGAAAATCAAAATTACTCCTTGATCCATGGGCTGCAGAATGGATATAGTGTTGGCAGGCATGAAAACAACATTAATCTTGTGTACATTTCCATCAGAACTCTTGTGTGATCAGGTGCCTTGTCAATGAGCGCTCATATTTTGAAAAGAATCTTTTTTTCTGAGCAATATGTCCCAACAGTGGGCTTCAAATATTCAGTAAACCATGTTGTAAATAGATGTGCTGTCATCCAGTCTTTGTTGTTCCATTTTTAGAGCACTGGCAGAATAGATTTAGCATAATTCTTAAGAGACCTAGAATTTTTGGAATGATAAGTGAGCATTGGCTTCAACTTCAAGTCACCATGTGCATTGGGCCCTAAAAGAGAGTCAGCCTGTCCTTTGAAGCTTGGAAGCCAGGCACTGACTTCTCCTTTCTAGCTATGAAAGTCCTAGATGGCATCTTCTTCCAATATAAGGTTGTTCCATCAACATTGAAAATCTATTGTTTAGAGCAGCCATTTTCATTCATTATCTTAGCTAGATCTTCTGGATAACTTGCTACAGCTTCTACATCAACACTTGCTGCTTCACCTTGCAGGTTTATGTTATGGACATGGCTTCTTTCCTTAAACCTCATGAGCCAACCTCTGCTAGCTTCAGGCTTTTCTTCTGCAGCTTTTCACCTCTCTCAGCCTTTGCAGAATTGAAAAGAGTTAGGGCCTTGTTCTGGATCAGGCTTTGGCTTAAGGGAAGGTTGTGGCTGGTTTGATCTTTTATCCAGACCACTAAAATTTTCTCCTAACCATCAATAAGTCTGTTTCGTTTTCTTATTATCCATGTATTCAGTGGAGTAGTAATTTCAATCTTCTTCAAGAATTTTTCCTTTGCATTCACAACTTGGTTAATTGTTTGGCACAAGAGGCTGAGCTTTCAGCCTATCCTGGTTTTCAATGCTAAGCTTAATCATTTCTAGCTTTTCATTTAAAGTGAGAGGTTGTGACTCTTCCTTTCACTTGAACACTTAGAGGTCATTGTAGGATTATTAATTGGCCTAATTTCAATATTATGTCTCAGGAAATAGGGAGGCCTGAGGAGAGCTGTAGAGACAGGGGAACAGCTGGTAGGCCGAGCACTCAGAACACACACATTTATTGATTAAGTTCACCATCTTATACAGGCACGATTTGTGGTGCCCTAAAACAATTACAATAGTAACATTAAAGACTACTGATCACAGATTAACACAGCAAATATAATAACAATGAAAAAGTTTGAAATATTGTGAGACTTGCTGAAATGTGACAGAGAGACACAAAGTGAACAAACGCTGTTGGAAAAATGGTGCCAATAGACTTGCTGGACATAGCCTTGCCACAAACCTTCAGTTTATAAAAAACAACATCTGGGAAGCACAGTAAAACGAGGTGTGCCTGTACCGGTTTAAAAATGAAGACATGATTTGTCTCCTCTCTCCTGCACATTTCCTTTGACTGCACTTTCAGTACAAAAGGGTCAATTAGAAATGGCATGGAAATTCAATACAGCAATGGAAGTTTACATAAAAGTAGAACTAGAGGAATCACCTGATGGATCTTTTGCTGAATAAATCTTGTGGCTTGGTTCAACTGAGATTTACATGTTAAATGAATTAGCTTTACATTTAAGAATATTATTAAATTATTCCCCCTCACATTTTTATTATTCCAGCTTAATATTTTAATTCTTTCAAAAAATGTTTGAAACCATAACCACATTTCTTTTTCAACTTTATTTCTATTTTTATAGTGTCTGTGGGTATCTGGATAGGCACAGGATGCTTATGTACAGGATGAAGTCCTAGACTCCTTCCCCAATTACAAGAGATTTCTTCTCCCTGATGAATAAGTGATAAAAGAAAATAGAGGTGGTTGGCAAAATTTTACTTGGCAATCTTGGTTTACAATTTTTAATATTGGTCTTGGCTCAGAATTTTGTTATTTGGTGTTACATTCTAGCAATGCTTTAAATGTTATTGAATATAAAACAAAGATCAGATCATATTTCTTTTAGTTTATATTTATTTCCATAGGAAATATTTAAAAAGAGCCTAAATCCTTTCCATTGTAAGCCAGTAACATACCATTAGAGTTAAATGAAAAAATTTTAATGACATTTTGCTTTTTCTTTGCTTTTCCTCTTCTTTCTAACAGCCATTGATAGAGAGGCAATAATGAATAAATCTCCTTTGTGTCAATTTTTACTTTATTTTTTATAAGAGTAGCTGCTTAAGGGACTTTCCACAAACACCAATTTTTTAAATTTTTTTAAGATTTAATTTTTTTTTTTTAATTTATGTTTTGGCTGCATTGGGTCTTCATTGCTGCGTGTGGGCTTTCTCTAGTTGTGACGAGCGGGGGCTACTCTTCGTTGCAGCACACAGGCTTCTCATTGCAGTGGCTTTTCTTGTTGCAGAGCATGGGTTGTAGGCGCGCGGGCTTCAGTAGTTGTGGCACACAGGCTTAGTTACTACGCAGCATGTGGGATCTTCCTGGATCAGGGTTCGAACCCATGTCCCCTGCATTGGCAAGCGGATTCTTATCCACTGCGCCACCAGGGAAGTCTCCCCAATTGTTAAAATTGATTTAGTAAAATTATTGTCATCCAGAGTTAAAAAGTTTCTTTCATTTAATTCTGTATCCATCTCTTATACATTTTCTTGAAGGCTCCCTAAATAAGGGAATGTATAAAGTGTTCCACGAATCATGGGGATGGAATGCTCTGGACTGAATCATATCCCCTCAAAATTTATATATTGAAACTCTCACCACCAATGTGACTGTCTCTGGAGATTGAGCTTTTAGGAGGTAATTAAGGTTAAGTAAGGTCATGAGGGTGGGATCCTAATCTGACAAGATTGGTGGCCTTATAAAAAGAGGAAGATAAAGACCTCTCTCTTTTCACTCACACACTGTGAGGAAAGTTTATGTGAGCACATTAAAAAGGCGGATGTTTGCAAGTCAGGAAGGGAGCTCTCACTAGAATCCAACCATGCTGATACCCTGATCTTGGACTTTCAGCCTCCAGAAGTGTAAGAAAATAAATTTCTGTTGTTTAAGATACCCAGTTTATGGTATTTTGATATGTCAGTGATAGGGTTCAGGGCAGGCCACCCCAAAATATACCATTTTGACATATTGATTATTTTGAATTAAAGTTACTTGAGAAATGGCCAGTTCAGGAAGAACACTCTGACCCTTCTTTGTCCTCCTGAAAGCAGGAAATAAATTTCTCATCTGAAGCTATCCTCCCTATACCAGGAGGATAGGAGGCATTTTATTGCCAGAGATAGGGAATTCAAGGCTGTATAAACAAACTTTATTACTTTGCTATCCCAAGCAAAAAATCCTTTGTTTTGTCAAATCTTCAAAAATAACTGTCTAAAAGGTATAAGAGCTGCCTGCTTTGGTCACTTCTTTGAACCTCATATCTTTGGGGTTCCAGTATGTACAAAATTATATTTGACAGTTTTCTCCTGTTCATCTGTTTTATGTCAATTTAATTATTAGACCAGCAAAAGAAAAAAAAAAAGAAAAAGAAAGAAAAAGAAAAAGATCTAAAAGGGTAGAGGAAAAGTTTTTCTCCCTTACAGCAGTCTGAACAGACTAAGACAGGTTTCGGTACTGAGAAGTGAGGTGCTGCTGTAACAAAAGTTTAAAATGTGGAAGCAGCTTTAGAACTGGGTAATGGGGCACAGGCTGGATGAATTCTGAGGTTCATACTAGAAGTATAGACATTAAGGGTAATTCTGGTAAGATCTCAGACAGAAATGAGAACTGGAAAAATGTTATTGGAAACTGGAGGAAAGGTGATCCTTGTTATAAAATGACAAAGAACTTTGCTGAACTGTGTTGTATTACTGTGGAAGATAGAATTGCAAGCTATGAAGCTGAATATTTAGCTGAGGAGATTTCTAAGCAAAATGTTGAAGCAACAGCTTGGTTCCTGATGGCTGCTTATAGTAAAATGTGAAAGGAGAGAAATGAAATTGAGAAGGAATTATTAAGCAAAAAGGAACTGGAACTTGAAGATTTGGAAAATTCTTAGTTGACCCATATTGGGCCAAAAAAATGAGAAAGCATGTTGTGAAGAAACCAACAAAGGTATGGCTGGACCAGCACTTGATAAAGAGCTTACAAGATTTTACCTGATAAAGAGCCAGTTTGAACTGAAGGGGTTAAGAGATGGGACAAAATGAAGGAAGATTGTTGGAAGATTTGACAGGAAAAAACAATAGACCTATTTGTCGGAGAATGTGCTCTATTCTTAATAATAAGGGAACATGACCCTGAAGGTGATTCAGAGATCATCAAGGCCACTTCCTTGGTTTCAATAGGCCAGCCAGCCTCTGCCTTGGGGTCCCGACCCTAGGCTAGAAGAGCTGCAGGAGTGAGACTCCTGCCTAGAATCTGGGGGTGATGCTGCAGTCACAGTGGGCCTGGAGGGCAGAGTATCAAACCAAAGAAGATTATCCTTGAGCTTTAAGATCTTAATGGAATTTGCCTTCCTAGTTTTTGGACTTGCTTGGGACCTGCTGTTTCTTTCTTCCTTCTGATTTCACCCTTTCAGACTGTGAATGTCAAATCTATGCCTGTCCCATCATTGTATTTGGGAGGTAATCACTTGTCTGATTTCACAGGTTCACAGCTGGAGAGAAATTTTGTCTCATAATGAATCATACCGCTAGTCTCACTCGTAACTGACTTAGATATTTAGATGAGACTTTAGACTTTAGATTTTAGAGTTGAAGGGGGAATGAGTTAAGATTTGTGGGACTGTTAGGTTAGAGTCAATGTGTTTTGCATGTGAGAAGGACACGAATTTGGGGGGCCAGGGGTGGAATACTATGGACTGAATTCTCACCCAAAATCCATATGTTGAAGCCCTAGCCCTCAATGTGACTGCATTTGGAGATAGGGCTTTTAAGAGGTAGTTAAAGTGAAATGAAGTCATAAGGGTAAGGTCTTAATCCAATAGGATTAGTGGCCATTTAAGAAGAGGAAGAGAGATATCACGCTCTCTCCTCCTGTGTACACACCAAGGAAAGGCCATGTGAGCACAAAGGGAAAGATAGCACTCTAGAAGCCAGGAGAGAGCTCTCACCAGAACCCAACCATGCTGGCCTCTGATCTCAGATTTCCAGCCTCCAGAACTATGATAAAATAAATTTTTGTTGTTTAAGCCACCTCATCTTTGGGATTTTGTTATGGCAGCTGGAGCTAAGACACCAGATATTTCTGGAATATCTATTGTATGTTACAGAACTTTTGAACATACAAAGTAGAAAATAGTGCTTAAAAGCAAAACAAACAAACCTGTCTCATAAGTTACTTCATACTAGGAGTAACAAGGCCCTAGGTTTGTACATCAGCTACCAGTTTTCTATTTATCTCCTTTCCTCCCACAGCCTTACAGTTCTAAAACATTTGTTTTCTTTCCCTCTTGACTGCTCAGTATTCCAGAACTTCTGCATAGCTTTGGAGAACAGAATACGAAATGAATTAGGCTTGGTTTCTGGCCTAACAACATATTATCCTGAAAGAAAAATGAAATTAGGTGTGCACTGTTTGCATGTAATTCAGATTACTATCCTTCGACCAGAACCAGAATATTTCTAAGAGCAACCTTTAAGCTAATATCAAGCTAGTCTGTGCAGAGGAACTTCATTATTACATTTCCTATTCTATGATACTGCTATTAGAAGCTCTGACTTTCAAATACTAATAGAATAATATGATTTTATGTTACATGTTCATGTATAAAATATTTGTGTAATTTGAATGTCTTGGAAAACATGATTTTTTTTTTACTTTTATGGAAAATGTAAAATATGCTCTTACTTAGGATTTTGAATAATTTTTTTTTTCTGAGTCTGAATGTTTTATAAAATAGTAGTGTCTGGTAGAAATCTATTTATTGACATTTTAGGATATGAAACAGCAACTATTTATGCTTTAATTAGGCTAAATTTATCATTCTGGGAGAAAGTGTTAGCAATTTCTAGATGCGGTAAAATAGCAAGAATTCCGTGAATTTTACTTCCTGCATGTAATTTTTCTGTTTAGGGTCTTATTACATTGAATAAGATCACTAAACCACTAAATTTGCAATAATTTGTTATACCAGCAATAGGAAATTAATACACTATGCATAGCAAGGAAAGGATGCTCATGTTAAATCATTAAACAATTAAATCACAGAAAGAATGAATTCTGTTACACATGTAGCATCTCAATCAAGTGTTCCCACTGGGTCAGATGATTTGTGTTTTTGTCTTAGCTCTGTCATTGACTAACTGGGTTACCAGGAAGTCACTTCACCTGTCTGGACCATATTCCTTCTTGTATCGACCGTGAAGGAACTAAAAAGGATCATCATCTCCCAAATTTTCTTTACTAATCCCATGTCCCTTTTAAGGTTTTCCCTGTCTATTTAAATTTTATTAAACTTTAATTTTGGTTGCTTGGATTATGGGAAAATAGGCACGTTAAAAATGCTTTTCAAATAATTATCATTTCTTCCCCACCCCTGAGCCTTGGATATGAACTTCTGTGATGGGCTATGGAGAAAGTGGAGACAGCATGGGCTGTCCACTGGCTTGAGAATCAGAGTACAAAGATCCTCTCGGCTTTGAGCATCTGATTTAAAATAAAACCATGCCAACCCAACCCCCGGAACTTTTACGTAGTTTAAAAAGAAATCAGGAGTACCCTCAGGATTTCTTAGTTAAGATTTCTGGGCAATAATAAATAATTAATTGAAAGGAAAAAAAGATTCAAGAAACTTGATGGTAGCTTGAGTACAAAATAACTTGTCCCTAATTTGGCTTTGGAAGATTCTTAATGGGTGAGATGAAGTATGGGCTGACAGAAACAGAGTTAATGGTTCTTAGAAGTCAAAGGCACTTTTTCTTTTATTGGTCTGAAAACAAACAACTGACTTTTACATAGAGTCTTTAACCTAAAGCCTTTGTTTAACCTAATGGCACTTAAATTCCTTTTCTCAGATTCCCAGGGTGACTTATCTCCTCAGTCAATCAACTGGGCTGGCCCACTATCCTGCTCTCCTCTCTAACTTGGGGGTCTCAGGGAAACAGTCATTCTTTGGCTTATTTCTGCTATGCTTCTGTTTGGTTCTTTCTCCATTCTATTTATCTTAGCTAGTGCCATTCTCTATTTCAAGGTCACCCGGGTCAATAATCAAATTAGGAGGCAACCAAAGCCTTTTCTTTCTGGGTGGTAAACTTCAGAATACCCAGTCTGCCTCTGGTAATTGGAAAGAAGAATGGAAAGAGAAACTCTTTCCTAGCATTGGCAGCTCTTCTGCCAAATGAACAAATCTTGCCAGAAAGCTTTCAGGGCAAAGCTTACATTCAAAATGTGTGTTGCTGCTTCTGTTGTTTCAATTCTTTCCATTTCTGCAACTGGCAGTACAAGGTGATCCGTGGAAGTGAGAAGTGCCACAAGTGTCCAGAAAGCAAATTGTTCAGTTCATCTCCCAATTCGAAAAACATTTTATAAAAGAAATTGGAAATTCAAACAAAAAGTTTTCCTTGCTGATTATAGAAGGGGATTTGCTGTTTCTAAATGTCCTCAGGAGTCTATAGTGATTCCAGACACTACATAAAAAATAAAATAATTTCCAAGGTTTACAAGTCATTCAATATACCCTTCTTCCAGATCTGAAATAATTAAAATATTTATGAAGCTTTTCCCCTGCCCTAGAGCACGTGAACTTTGCCTTAGAAGAGGCTTAAATATTGACTGATCCATTGTAATGTGACATTTATTAACCTTTGTAACATTTAATGTGTACTAAAAGTAATCTTGGTTTAACATGCTTCTGAAGAGTTAGAAGTTTTTGGCTATTTTTTAGTTAAGTAAGAGTTAAAAATACAAGACTTGTTTTTCTTGTAAAAGATATTTAAAGTATCAAAATTCATATGAATGCTTTGAATGGACAGAGCAGAACACCAATTTTATATTATACA